>NW_028317815.1:2160000-2760000 GCF_062004578.1 Staurois parvus | reverse complement strand
CCTAGGCCATGAAGTTACTGCTGAAGGTTTGAACCCACAAAAGAAGAAGGTTGAGGCGGTTCTGAACTGTAAAGTCCCTACTAACCTTAAAGAATTGAGATCATTCCTAGGTATGGTAAACTACTCGCATAAGTTTATTGATAATTACGCCGAGATAAGCAAGCCGTTGCTTCACCTACTGAAGAAAGATGTCGGATGGTCGTGGGGTAAGAAACAGGAAGACGCCATGAAGGAGTTAAAGGAACGTCTTACACAAGCGCCGTGTCTCGGATATCCCGAAGGGGGTAAAAATTTCTATCTGGAGACAGGGTTTACGCAGGTAAGTATGAGTTCCGTTCTTTACCAGAAACGTGATGATGTCAGTAAGGTGATTGCCTATGCCAGTAAAACTTTGTCCCCGGTTGAAGTAAAGTTCAGTGACTGTGAAAAAGCTCTATTGTCCACCGTGTGGGCATTACAGAATTTCCGCAGTTACATTCAAGGAGAGAGAATCATTGTTGAAACGGCACACCAGCCTTTACAGTATTTAAAGAGTGAACGTATCAAGGGAGGAAATGTGTCTAATAGCCGCATCACTGCTTGGACTTTGTCTTTGCAAGGGTGGCCTCTTGAAATTCGGTACAAACAGAACAAGGAAAGTCCAGTAGCCCAGGGCCTAGCCGAGCTCCATGATTGTTCCGCAACTACGCCTGCTATGGAGGCCCCGGACACTGACTTTCTGGAAGAACAACTGTTCTCTCCCTACAAGGTTTATGATGAAGAATACTGTAAACAGCTGCCGTGTGTATATGTGGATGGTTGTGCTTTTCATCACAAGGATGGGGAACAGCTCCAACTAGTGGCAGGTATTGGAATCGTTTGGACCCAAGGTGTCACCCCAATTTCTGTGGGATACAAACTTGGACCAAAAAGCAGTCAGGTTGCTGAACTTACTGCAATCCTTAGAGCAGTTGAGATGGCTATAGAGTTCAACATTAGAGAGTGTGCCATCATAACCGATTCCAATTATGTCAGGAATAGTTTTGTGGAGTATTTCCCTAGGTGGAAGCGAAACAACATGAACAAGAGTAATCACAAACCCGTGAAACATGGTAAGCTCTTTTGTCACATCGATGAACTGGTAAGGTCCAATGATATTACCCTGCACTTCAAGAAGACCAAAGGCCACTCCAAGGTTCTAGGTGCCGAGAAAGAAGGGAACGATCTGGCCGATTCTCTAGCCAAGGAAGGGGCAATCACCGGTGAACTGTTAGACATTGATCAATTTTTAGGTACCGTACAGGTTGAAGCTGTCACCAGGCAACAGGCCAGAACAGCTGGTGATCCAAATGCATTACAGTGGAGTCACGATTCTCCTAGTGAGGATTTGATTACTGCCCAAAAAGAAGACCCAATAATTGGCTTGTTTTATAGTCATATAGAAGATCCCAACCAAAATCCCATAAATAAGGAAGTATGTAGTGGGGAGGAGGATTTACGTATCTTAATGAAATCCAAATCCCAATTCTCTTTATACCAGGGATTGTTGATACGAACCTCAAAGGGTGGCGTACAACAATGGGTCGTCCCACTTAAATTTAGAGGTTTGATGCTACAGCATGCCCATGATGCTCCTACTTCCGGTCATCGTGGAGAGAAGATCACGTATGAGATCCTGCGGGATTATGCCTACTGGCCTCATATGTTACGTGATGTGAAGGAGTACTGCCAAGGTTGCCTAATATGTCCCCAATTTCAACCTACCAAGCCAACTCACAGAGCACCTCTCCAGAAAAGGGGGATATGTATGCCTTGGTCAGACCTTCAAATGGATTTTATTGGGCCCGTAACAAAATCTTCACGAGGAAATCGGTATATGTTAACAGTTACATGTTTATTCACCAAGTATGTCGAGTGTATACCAGCACCAAATAATAGCTCCGAGACATGTGCTGCATTGCTAATAAATCATGTATTTTCACGTTTTGGTCTCCCACAGAGGATAGAGTCTGATAGAGGATCGCACTTCACTAGCGAAGTGATGGCCAAATTGTGGAAAATTTTGGGGGTTAAAAGGAAATTGCATATCGCCTATCGGCCAGCCTCTAGTGGTGGTGTAGAACGATACAATCAGACCATCGTTAATATCCTTAAAAAATTTGTTAAGGAAACAGGCAAAGATTGGGATGTCAAACTTCCACTGGTCCTGATGGCGTTGAGGGCTACTCCGAATACAGTTACAAAAATGTCATCTTTTGAACTGATGACAGGTAGACGGATGGTACTGCCCCAGCACTTATTGTATCGCACTACAGATCAAAATTTGATCAATGCCACCACCACACACCAGTACATAGAGGATTTACGTAAACATCTGCAATATGCTTTTGCCTTTGCCCAGCGAAATTTGGAAAGAGCTGCAACTAGTGCTAAGACATACTATGATCTCAAAACCTCCAAGAAGGAATATGAGATTGGTGACAAGGTCTATCTATACAACTTTGCAAGAGACCAGATCAAGGAACGGAAATTCCTTCCATCTTGGAAAGGTCCGTTCTCTATCATTGATAAAATCTCTCCGGTCGCATATAAATTGCAGGTTACCCGGTATGGTGAAATCAGTGATAGATGGGTGCACATCAACCAATTACGTGCTTGCCATCCGAAGTCTCAACTGCAGTTGTTGGAAGACTGACCCACCAGTTCCTATCTGGAGATATTGAGATCATTATTAAATTTCCTTTCAACATATTGTTCATCTTTTGCCTTACAGGATCCAGTAATATAATTTTATGTATATCCAATACTTAAACTGTTCATTTTAATAATTTAGAAAGGAAGACCCAGACAATGACCAGACCGGCGATCGGAGGTGTCGATGACCGGACCCGAGAAGGAAGCTATGATGTCCTGTGGGAAAGACTAGATGACAAAAGTCGATCCGGAAACGACAACCTGACGTTCCAGGCCACCAAGGGCCAGTTCAGAAGAAGAAACCCGCCGATGAGACCATCCCAAGGACCCGTTGTGCGGAGGACCCATGGACCCCAAGGTGGATGTGCCAGGCCAGGCCAGCCTCATCACAAGACCAGGATCGTCATCAGAAGTGTCCATCTAAAGACGCCGAGTCAAGTTGAGGACCAAACCAGCATCACCGCTGCCATTTTTATTATTAAAAAATTCTTTATTTCATTCACCCATCGGTGAAGACGAACGATCAGCCTAGCCAAAAGTCCCACTCATGTTTTGCGACACAGACACCCATCTATACGTGCCTGTACCCCAAAAAAAGGGGGATTTGTTGTGGACCTTTTGAAATTATGTCTCAAAAACATGATTTTATCAAGACGTAACCCTATATGACAGCAACTCAGCATTGCCGGATGTAAGGGGTTAACTTGTCTTGGTTGAAAAGTGGAAGGACCATCCAGCTAAAGAAATGAAGTGAGTTCTTTTACAAGACAAAAGACTGTTTGGACTGTCAACAAATACTATTTGTATATTGGATTGGGAAGAATGCATATACAAAAGTAAACAGCCAGCCAGATGAGACATTAGACTTTCAAATACTGGGTTATCACATCTAACTAATAGACAATGATGAGACGGGAAATTCACTGGTCAAAAGTTTACTCAAAATCCTGTGGAGTGTAATGAACTAACAGACCTCTCAAACTATCACAATATGCTATTGTCCACCAAGGTTGAAAGTATTAATGGTTGTTTACTCTGACTCCAATACAAGAGCCAGGCAAACAGAGAGTCTTTTACTACCTATGGAATGTTTAATTCTGAAACAGAAGTTAAATTCAGGACATTTAAAGCTAAAAATTGAATGTATCTAACCACAAAGATATTACTACAAAAGCATAGTATCTAGAGATGTTATAAAGAATAGGTTTCACACAACACAAAATATTCAGCAATGGGAATTGTATATCACTAACTTGAGTATTGAGATGATAAAACGTAAGATATATGGTGAGTTAGCATCAGTGGTATGTCTCATCAGGAAATAGATGCTTTCACACAAGCTTGTATTTCAGGGAGGAATAACTGAATATACACATATATTCCATGGTTCTTATTTAGAACACTATAGCTATGATCAACTATATATCTGGATAAGACGTATATTTAACACCTAAAATTACATTGAGTTCCACCCGAGGTATGGGTCATCATCAATACTCAAATTGTTCTATGGTACAAGACCGCCATCTGGCGGATAGGTGAGAAATAGCTTATGTACATACATTTCTCAATTAGCCAATCAAGAAGCCTGGTGGGAGGGTATCTTAGAACAATGGGTTAGTTGGTATAAAAGCCCATGCACCTTTAGGAAAAAAAAAACTCATCAAAAGAAAAAACCTGACTGAAGAAAGACCTCATTAGAAGAAAATCGGAAGACATCTGAAGAGACCTCTCTATAACCCCTCTTCCATCCTTTCAAACTTCCAAAACTTTACTAAATTGCTAAATCTCTGTACTCCTAACTTCCTACATTCTCCCATACTAAATATCTATCACTTGCCCTGTGACATCATTCTAAAGGCGTTCCATTGCCAGCTGAATCCACGGGAGAGTTTCATAGTCTGAATTCCGGGTGTGGTGAGACTGTCCATTTAATTTTGCATTGTCTATTTTCTCTGTTGTGTAGAGTCATAGAATTACCTTAGTGTATCACAACTATATTGGGTAGTTATATATATGTAGAGAGATCCTGTTTTACTGTTAAAATTGTTTGGTGTCATATTATACATTTTTCATATTTCATAATTTATTAAATATTAATAATCAGAGTATAATTTATCAGAGAATATATTCTTCCATTGCTATGGCCACGTAATGAGAGAAAATAACCTTTGAGATACTCGAAATTATTAGTTATTAATAAATTTAAATTTTAATCAGTATCATTTAGAAATTGTTATATTGATTTAATTATTTAGAAACATTATTATTGTGTATTACATTGGTAGGGTATATCTTTGATTGTGTGTATCAATATTCATTTATCACCAGTCTTTTGCATTTTGTGTTAATATATATATAATTTTTGTACATAAATAAATTTTTATATTTATCTATTATAAGGCAAATTTTGTGTGTATGGTACGAAATCATACTGGCTAAAAGAATTCAAGGTATAATAATAAGTGGTGATCAAATTATCAAGGTGTCCAAATTATTGGGTTACTAAATATTTGCCATATTTTAACGGCTGGAGGCACTGTAATATTTCATCTAAGGGAAAGGGACACGCCCTTATAAGTAGGATAAATCCTTACATAAACCACCAAAGGGCAGCCAATTTTTGTGTTGCCTAGGGCAGCACAAAATCTATTACACCACTGCATGTCAGGAATATGAAATGTTGGGGTAACATAGTCTTTAAATAATGAAGCAATTTATTGTCCTCAGTCCTTACAAATGACTCAGGATCCAGGAAGGGCCTGGTATTTGTACACCAGGTAGCTTTAAACAAAGGATCTGATCATTTTAAAATTCATGAACAGACCTTGCACAATCTTCATTTTGCCTTACAAGCAAGCCCATTGTTCTGCACTTGTCGGATGATTTCTCATTACTGCTTCCTATGGTTATCTATGTTCATGTGAGTATTATCAACAGGAAATATTTTTTTTCCTCCTGTTGCAGTGTCCTGAGGTCCATTAATGCACCCTTTCAGCCTCAGCTTCAGTTCAAAATAGGGCAAAATAAGTCACCAGAAGTACACCAAAAGACCAGATTATAAAGGAGAAGATGAATCTTCCATAAATATGCTTCAGAATTAGTGTGTGATCCTTTTAAGATGTCCAAAAAGCTTATTTATATAGCAACGTTATTAAAGTAATAGCAGAGTAAGAGGCTACAGACAGCCTGAACAATTTATTTCTTATCTTATGAAAACAGCCTACTTCAGTGTATGTATCCAGAAAGCTCAATATCAGTTTGTAATTACCACACACTATTTTCTCCTTTAACAAAGACTCACTGTAGCTAAGTGCTCACTGTAACACTTCAGATGCTTTCATTTCACAGGAAGATGACACAAAATTTTCTCTTAAAAAAAAAAAGTTCCCCTGTGGAGAAGAATTAGCCAGTGCAGAAGGAAGCCTCTACCTTGGCCGGTTTCCTCGGCAACTGGTCCTCTCTGTTCTCCTAACAGCTGCAGGTAATTTCCTCCACACAGGTAGCAGCTTTATTTAGCATTGTACTAACAAATTAGTTGCCATTGTATCAATAAGGAGCCAGAAAAGTATAGAAGAATATTGTTTTTAGGAGAGTCCTAGATGTACCAGTTTTTGAAGCTCCTGAATATGTGCATGTAGATTTGTCTAATCTGTAGATAATTGCACATCTTAGAAACTCAGGAATACAGGATTAATGTAAAAGTTAATTCCAGGTATGCACATTTTTGCATAGTTTAAATTATCCAGCCTGGACCATTATGCATGTGTCATATCTGTCTGATCCCACTGGAAGCTGGAGATCCATGTAGTAGACACTGCAGCTACAGTGATTGCCACTGTCTGTCAGATCCCATGCCGGGTGGCTGCTCTGCTGCTTATTGAACACTATGTCACAAGTTACCCTGCAGTTTCCTGTTTGTGTTCTTACCTTCTTGCTGCAGTGCTGTTCCTGATCCCTTCACATGTATTTGTCTGTGCTCACCTATGGGTGTCGTCTGCTGTTCTCTGGGTTTTATTTCCTTCCCTTCCATCACTTCCTGGCCCACCTCCTTGTTTGCCTGCCTATATAAGACATGCTCAGTCTAGGCCTCTTTGCCTGAGCAACATCCTAGTTGTCGGAGCTCCTGTGTGTTGCTTTTGCCTGTATCCAGCATTGACTACTTGTGTACCGACCCCGGCTTCGTTCTCTAACTGTGCTTGTTTTCCGCCTGTCCTGACCTCGGCTAGTCTATCGGATTTCCATTTGTCTCCTCCCATTGTACTCTGCTCCCACGAGCGGTCTCCTCATCCTCAGCTGGGCATACCCAGGGGCCGCGACCTGGTCCCAGCTTGCTGCAAGTCCATCCCCACCATCAAGGACTCTGGTGAAGAAGCAGGCTGGGGCTTAGACTCCCTGGGGAACCCCAAGTTGAGTATCTACAAGGACTCACTACCACAGGTGCTGACACACTAGGGATGAGCTCAGGTGAATTTGGATCCTAGTCTGAACCCAACTTACCAATCTTGCCAGGAAGCTGTCCTCTATCCTTTGCCAAGTCACAGTGGCCAAGGACCATGACAGCTTCCTGCAAGATTGCTCAAGTGGGTTTGAACTAGGATCCAAACATGTCTCATCCTTAGTGAACACAGGCAATTACTCGCTAGGCAAGAGCACCATTCACAAAACACATTTGCATTCATTCTATCAATGAATGCAAAGCATTCTCTGATTACATGAAGTTGAGAGGCAGAGTGGTGATCTCACAATCTCCACCTTAACTTATCAGAGAATGCTTTGCATTCTTTCACAAAATGCAAAATGTTCTCTGAACGCACCCATGCTGAGCAAGCATCCTCCTGTGTTCAATAAAAAGCAAGACAGCTGCTTGGCACAGAACCCAGAAGCTAGTGACAATTACTGTAGTAGCTGTGACAACTACTGTACAGTCATTTTCAACTTCCATTGGGATGGATTCCCCAGCTATGACATATTCATACTTACATTGGTCCAAGCTGCACCAATATAACTATGCAGAAAATGGAAAATGCACACCTGGAAATCAACTTGAACAACTATGCATGTATACTGTTAAGATATTTACTTAGTTTTCAGAACAATTTCTTTCACTTGCTCTTATGCCTTTTGAGGTGCCCCTGTACAATATATTTAAAGGTAAAAAACATTAGTCAGGTACAGGTTGAGGGGTGCAGGAAATATACACTAGATGCCCTCTTGGGGCCTTTCTGTATGGTGCTTAAATCTTTTACACATCTATCAATACATTAAAAGTGTATGCAGAAGCAAATCTCTTCCATCCCAAAAGGTTATAACAATGTTAAAGCATATTGCTATTAAATAATTATCCCCAAAACAAGAGGTGAAGGGAAATCTTTCAATGGGGATTTATATAGCGTCAAGAGGCCATGCAGCATTTTACAAATTAAAGGGAGACAGTACAGTTACAATTGATTGTAGGAACCCCCTACTCTATAGCAGGTTCATAGACTTCTCAATTGCAACTATAAATAACGTGATGGTGCACATACTGTAACAATACCCAAAAAACAATAAAATACACAAAAACAAAAACAAATTATATGCAAATAACAATGGTGGTGGGAACCATTAGAATGTGATTCAAAAGTGCAATACTATAATCAAAAAGTATACATACAAAATGATAATCCACTGTAAATGTTCAATATAACAATAATGGTTGGAACCACTAAGTGATGACGTTTGAACCGTTTACAATAGCGTTGGGAACCCCTTCAAACAAAATTGTTTCTTGTGCAATAAGATAACCAAAGAAAGAAAAACATTCAAAATAATAGTGCAATATAAATGTCCAATATTGCTTGTGCCTGCAGTGACCCCCAGCTCCAAAAACACCACGTGTTCTGCCACCAGTCAATATATGCTCTCACCTTAAACTGAGACCTATCATCAGGTCTTTATGTGCCTTCCCCTTTCTAATTCCGTGGCTGAGCACCTCTCCAATCCTCCAACACTCTATGGCAGACAGTAGTACTCTTTTAGGATAACCACTCTTCAGTATAAGATTTTGGCTCAGAAAACAATAGTTATAAAATGGCTGTCATAGAGTGTTTCTATTTAAAAAACATTGTTTTATTAAAAGTACCAATAAACATACACATTTTGTAGTGCACTAAAATCTGTGCACAACGATATATAGCATGCTAGGGTTGTATCGCATTGCCCCCTTAAGGAATGCTTCCTGTTCAATGTGAGGATGTCACAGAATCCCCCGAATGTGTTTCAGCATCAGTCACATGAAAAGTAGAGCTGTGTTTTTTATTTTTTCTAATTGAGTAGGTGTGGAAACACACAACAGTGTATAGCTGCAAGCCTTTCACTCATTAACCCCTTAATGCTGGAGCCTCCTGTCCCTTTAAGAGGTTTCTGATGATTGGCTGTCACAGTGGTCACATGATCAGAAAAATCCCAATCACAAGTAGAGTTCGGGAGCTTTAAATTAGCTGTCAGTAACTGTGCAAGGTGTATGCTCCCGACACAATTCTGTTTACATTCTGGTATGCATATGTGCCTCTCGGTGTTAAGGCAGACACGTTGAGAGGTCATATATATGCATATCTCTGGCATCAAGAGATTACCAATATTATTAGCTATCCATTTCACACAGATAGTAGCACGGTGATTCTCCTCTAACACTACAGTTACAATGCAATACAGGAGGGTTTTGAGGGTCCTGCTCATGAGAGTTTACAATTTAAAACAAATGGCGAGTGATTCAAAATGTAATAATTGGGGGGAGGAGTTGAGAGAGAAAGTAAAATTCCAGTTGTTAAGTAGAGGTGGGATAGGCTTCCCTAGTTTTCATTGATCACCTGAAGGGGAACAGAGTACATGCTATGTTTGTACATAGTTCTGGAGTTTCGCATGCAATTCCCTATCACTAGACAGGTTACCCCCAAAACGAAAGAAACAAAAAGAAAATACCCCTAGACTGTTCGTTGAGCCAATTGGAGTGACTGTTGCTGTGTGCCTGGCTACCTCTGCACTGATCTGGAAAATACCTTGGGACCAAATCAGCGGGTCCTTTATGGGGTGAGTGCTATGGCAAATATAGAAGATAGACAGACTGGCAGAGCACACAAATACTAGGCAGTAGTTCTGAATGAACACCAAAACAAAAGGAAAACCACTTACGCCAGGGTTAAGGACACAAGGTACAAACTGCTTCATATGGGACAAGACAAATGCTGAGGAAAGAGCAGATACTGACTGCATCTAAGCAAATAAAAATGGAAATGATGTATGAAAATGCCAAAACTAATAAACTAATAAGTTTGCCTCTGTCAGACAATGAAACAACCAAGAAATGTTACTGTTAGCATACTTTTCATACATCTGCTCTTAAATGCACTGATGAAGGGACCTTTTGGAGGGTCTGAATTGTATTTGTTTCTGTGATGGTAATGAAAGTCAAAAATGTTTGTAAGTGCAGGATAAAACCATGGTTGCAAAACATGTAATTTCAGTGAGATAAATAAACTCACCAGGAGTTAAAGGAAATGTAACGGGGTTAGCTCGGCAGCGGGTGTGTGTGACCCCCTGGACGGGTGCACCACACAAAAAGACAGGCACAGCACAACAACAGTGGAGGTGAAAACAAACAGGTGCAATTTATTTACAATATTTACAGAAAAATGGTAAACCAAAAAGAAACATCAAAATAAATCCTGCCCAACTTGGCTACTTACTGCAACAACAGCTTTCCCTAGCTACCCACTAGGTACAGCCTGCTGCTATACCTAGTTGCTAGTACTTGGAGGCTAGCCACACAGGCTTTTGTCTCTCTGCACACAGATAAGAGGTCAGCTCCCCAGACAGTTCAGGCACAGATCTGGTTCCAGGTTGGAGCCACTCCCTAAGCACTCTGGGAAGTTTTATACAGGTCTTAATGAGCCCACTACCTTCAGCTGGGCTCATTACCTCAGTGCTGAAGGACTCAGCACTTCCCTCTAGTGGGACAAATCCCCATAAAGCCTGAACCTCGGACAAATGTATCGTCCATCCAGGACGCAACCAGGTGATTTCACCTGCCTACTGTCACAGAAAGAATAAGGGAAGTGGGACAAAATAAGGCCACGAACATAGAATCTTAGACAAACTGGTCCAGCCAGGCAAAACACAATACCTGGGAGTACCAGTTCACATATATGCGGGTTTGTTGCAGTTTAAACCGCATCCAATCCACATGACATGAAATAACATTGCTTTCTATGGTGCCTGTTCACATATGTCCAGTGCACTGGTGGTGCGGATTCAGTGCAGATTCAGTGTGGTTTGACAAAGAGTCCATTTCAGGTTTGGATTACAGGCTTTTGACTGCTATGGGAACTGTATCTAAACCGAACATGTGTGAACAGAATAAAATTCTGACCTAATCCTGTCCTGAACCTGATGTAAACCTGACATGAACTGCTGAACAACTACTGTGTCAATTAGCTGTGAAATCTGAACTTCAATCCACACCGCACATGTGTGAATCAACTGGAGTATTCAGATTGCTGAAACTAAAACTTACTGGGCATGATCTCAATACACTGGACCAACATGAGGCATTGTTCAGCAGCTTCTTCAGGAACAGTTCAAACCCAGTAGAACAGAGCAGAGACTCAAACTGAGATAAACAGGGGACATAAGAGAATAACCAAAGGAGATAATTGTTAAACTCCATAGTGTAGAGTACAAGGCAGGCACACAGAAATCTTGAGAAATCAAAGCTGAATTAAGATCATTAAAGCACCTTTGTAAGGTATGATCCTGCTCCAGTTTATGAGGACTAATGATGAGCTTAACATACCTGGGTTTGGTTCAAGGAAGGTGCCAAAAATATGGGTGCCAAATCTGAACCCAACTGAAATCAATGGGAGTCGAATGTTAAAAAAACAGTTCTAGCCATTTTCTAGGCTAATAATCAAAGGGTTGTAAAACAAATGGCATGTTCTGGGCATTGTTCAGGGGAGCATATACCAAAGCAAAAAAAAAGTATTAATTTGGTGAGAAAAGTGAAACATTAAAAATACAGGATTCCATTAAATAACATGCCTGGAGATGCCCTAACCCTGCATGTGAAGTGACACATTTCATATGCATGTTAATGGGATACCCCCGCATGAAAGAAAGTTGTGGGGGTTACCCCATACAATCAGATTCTTTGGGTTTGAGGATTTTAAAGGTGAACCTCATACAAAAATCAAGGAAAAAAGCATAGGGTTCCTTCCAAAATTTCCTCTAAGCATGCAGCCTGGCAGACCAGGAAAGGAATAATATCAGGCTACATGCCTTAAACATAGGGATGCCTCTGGCAAACCACGTTATCCCTATGTTGATAAGGACAAGAGCCTCTTCCCTAGAACCCTTGCCTGATAGCCATGGGGGTCTATGGGCAGGGGACTTATTGGAATCTGTGAATGTAAATGAGAACCTATGTGAATAAGTAGGTACCCACAAATCCCTTGATAACGCTCCCCCCAAAAAACAAAACAAAACAAGTCCAATAATATAAATCCACCATCAAACATGTCTTCCAGCAATGCTAACCAACATCACTCAATGCCCAAAGCCCACCAATAGAAAAAAAAAACACCCGTGAAAGCCTGTTGCTTCACTCCGAATGACAGGTCTTGCCAATGGCAGTTCATTCAAACAAAGGGAACTTAAGCATGTCCATCTGGTTCATAGATGTACATTGTGAGACATTTTGGTGTTGTTTTTATAAAGGAATTGCCAAAAAACATGTATTTTTTTACTGTTTAATTTGTACTCTTGATGTTCTGAAGCATCATAGACACATTCTCTTTGTGTGCATCATCACGTTGGCTTGAGCTCACTGTACAATGCTGCAGAGAATAACACTGCTGACAACTGCTCGCTGTAGAAACTGCTGAAATTAGGACTGTCTAGCACTGAACAAGTGGAAAAAAGCACCCCATTCGTCACATGTCCAGCCAGAAGAAATCTATAAAAAGGTATTTCAGAATAACATGCAGGGAGGAAGTTGGCTGAAAAGGTACAGTAAAGCCTAGTACACATGATGAGAATATTGGACAAATGGTCATCCGTTTTTTGTTTTTGTTTTTTTGCATGCTAGTTTCATATCGAAAATGAAGAGGTTGCTAAAGTTAAGAGAATTCAGAATTGACAGAATGACAGAATTATTATTATTATACAGGATTTATATAGCGCCAACAGTTTGCTCAGCGCTTTACAATATAACGGGAGACAATACAGCAACAATACAGTTCAATACAAGAGGGAAAGGAGGGCCCTGCTCCTTGGAGCTTACAATCTAGGAGAATGCAATGTGTTGTATTGTACTATAATGAATTCTTTCATTTCTGAGCATGCGTGGTCTTGCTCTTCTGATTTTTTCCAGATGAATACTATACTGATTAAACCAATATCATGTGATCTGGTATTGTACGAAAATTCTTTTCGTGTTTGTCAATTTGAACAATTTTCGACGAAAGTTGTAAACTAACGATCATATTATCATACGATTGCTTCGATACTGGTATTTTACATCTGATTTTCTGATAGTGTGTACTAGGCTTAACATATGCTAAATCTAGACTTTCACAAGGCAGTCCAAAAGCCTACCTCTAGGATTAAGCATCTCTTTAAAACCAGCCTCCACCTCTCCCTGAAAATCCTCCTTGCCCAGTATATTAAAAAATGTTAGCACACATACTAATTTCAAGTGTCTTCTGTCTGGTCCCATTTCAAATGGGATTGTACCTCTTCTTCTCCAGTGTTGTGAGCATTGTTCTATGCAGCATTCTCCTAAGCCCAGGCTGTTCAATGTTGTGTCAACAGGGGGTGTATCTATGACAGCCTGATCTTGTAGGGAGTGGATTGAATGATGGGTGTCATTCAACCCAGAAAAGCAAAGCCCATCAGTTACATAGATGGATTCCGAGGGCAGCGCTTGTACATGAAGAGGGTAAGCAGTACTCAGTTTGTTTTGTATATTCACAGGGGTTGGACTTAAACATCTTAAAAGCAAAAGTAAAAGGAATTGGGCTGTAGGACTCAAGTGTCTCTACAAGATGCACAATAAATGGCATCCAGGCAATCAATTTGTAACTAGAAAAGCATGCATGTAGTTAGACAATGAACAATACAAAACGTTCACATGCAAAGTAAGTTCTGTTTGTGCTGTGTGTCAACTTCCCAAAACTTTTTTTTATTTTTTATCAGAATGGGCTAAAGGTTGCATCATCAATGTTTTAACCTTCACAATGTGCACTATCTTAGCACATTAACAGATATAAAATACGGGTGATGCAGGAGTTTCAAGAGAGGGGTTTTTCAGCAAAAGGCCCTAATATTTCAACACTGCAAATTTCTCTTTTTTTTCACGTTTATCCAAAAAGTACATGTAAATGATATACAGATCATGAGTAAATTCAATGGACATCTGCTTGCAGCATTCTGAACAAGTAATATGGGAAAGCTAAATTTAGAGCAGACACTGCAAAAGATATTTGAACGTTGGCAAAACAAACAAAGAAAACAGTTTTAAAAGATCTTGAAATGCTGTTGTAAAAATCACTAAATCCTTTTAAACAAAGTTTGGAACAAACACCAGTGTGGAATGTTGTCATGAGCTCGGCACTCTGGTAAGGTCCTCAAAGATGAGTTGTTTAAGCCTGGACGCCAACAATAATAGAACACGGAAGGTGACGATATTTTAAGTAAATACCAAAAGAGGAATAATTTGATTTATAAAGTGAGAATTTCCTGGGAAATTGTTGACAAATGGGAATTAAACCTGGCTGACTTTTTTTGTGTAAATACAGATTAGCAGAAACAGAAGAGAGGCAAAAGACTGTAGGAAATAATGTCTGGCCTATGTCAGCCCCTCATGAATGGTTATAGTGTGTGAACATGAGAAACATTAGCAGGCCGAACACAGTCTGGAAATTCCTCACAATTAAGTCTAATGGTATTCATGTAAGACACAGCTACACGAAAAGAAAAACGGATTATGTTAAATGTCACAAGCTTGTGCCCTGTGTTTTTGAAGGAACAACATACGGATGAAGTCTTTCTACATACAAAGCCATTAAAGGTCTTTGTTTATGTAGACGTTTGTTATGAAATATTCTAAATATGGCCACTAAGTGAAAGTTAGTAGGAAATTGATTGTCTATATTCCTGAGCTTAGAATACGTATGGGTTGGGCCTGAACATGAATCCATAAAGTTATAATTTATACATTTTTAATTTTTTTTTATTGCAGTACAAGCAGAAACGAAAATGATCAATCCAATATATGTTATTTCTTACACCTTTTTAACAAGGTCTTTACCCCCCCCACCTCCCAATCACATGCAAGTACTTATTAAGTGGCATTACATGTTGCACCCTCCTAGTTAGCTAGGGGAGCTAGTTGCTATTTCTTAGATAGAAAGGCTGAGTAGCAGCCTGGGGAAGTAGTCAGAGGAGTCAAACCTGAGAGTATCTGCAGGTTGGTTTCCTGATGCCTCCCCCTGATCTAGAGACTTGGAGAAGTCTCTAGAACTAAGTGGGTGGGGGTGAGGAGGAGCTGACCTGCACACTTGAGGGATCCTGGTCAATCTCTGGGCAGGAGACTTGGCATGGGGTCAGAACAGCCCTTTAGAGTGACTGAGTCTGCTCAGAGGCAGGAGAGTTCAGGTGTGAGGAAGGCTGAGATGAAGGAGCCTGGGATGGAGCCCAGTGGGAAAAGGCTTACCTCCAGGCAGAGTTGCTGGAAAGGAGGATCACTCAACCTCTGGAGTGCCCTGAGAGAGGACCACTTGTGCAGAAGGGAAGGAGCCAGCACAGCAGAAGTCCTAAATACAGCCGCCAACTCAACAAGCACACAGGAGAGGAAGAGTGAGTAATCCTACACCTCCTGGGCCAGTTAAGGAGAAAGGGCATTCTGGTGGGAAACCTGACTAGCTCCTTACCCAGGACAGTCTCAACTTAAAATGGTAGACACTGGATCCCCTTCCCCAGGGATTTCCTCCAGATAGCTGGATGAGAAAAGCATTCATCTGCGGTCTTGGGTGGTACACTAGGAGAGGTTGGAGAGCTCTCACATAAAGAATGTTTTGCTATAAAAAGACTTGTATATAGTTGCTAGCAAGTCAACCTCAGTTTGCAGTTCCCTTGGGCATCTCATACACTCCTTAACCCATCTAAGTTCAATTTACCTAATAAAACTTAAAAAAAACCCAAGCTCAAGGACTGTTTGATGTCTTTGTAATGCAAGTCTGTGGAAAAATGCATGTTGCCTGGCTGTGCAGGACCATAGGGGCACCCAAATCTTCAGCAACTCCTAAGGGGGTAGTGCTACACACACAAGATTGTTTTTCTGTTAATTACTTGTTACTTGCACAATTTAATGAGGTACATACAGTATATACTGCTATGGATGTCATGGGATAGATCTCACTGTTCTTATCAGTATCACTACATCTCAAAGTAGTATGAAGAGGTCAGAGGAATGATGAGTATTGGAGTGCATGTCAGTCGTTGGGGGAAGAGTTTAGCTAGGTAACTGTCACACCGGGGACACTATCTGGAGTTTGTATTTTGTTCCTTGTGTATGCATAGTTTTCTTACAGGTACTTCAGTTTATACCCACAATCTTAAAAGTATCACCCCTTCTAAAAAAAAACCATAGGATATATATTTGTATTCACAAACATGATAAGACTTTATCAACAGAAGCTCAGGGTCCTTTCTGTTTTGCATTCCTATGCTAATCATTACTGAATTCACACAATTAGTATGGTTAGTAAACATGTGTGAATATGTTTTTCCTGTCAATCAGATCAATCAGATGTAGAGAAAACTAGACCTGTGGTATTTAACTTCACGTACTTCTATAGAGACAAAAGATAAAAATATACCATTGAAGTGAGACAGACATCAAAATACCTGCTTACATATCAGTAACTATAATGAAAACTTTTTAATGATATTTTGAAAAGGCAACTAACTGGACAGTCAGATTGTCTATAATGTACCTGAGAAAGACTACAGGCTTACCTACAAGAATTAACCACATGCCACCCAGCCACTGTAGAAATACGGCAGCAGGGAGGTACGGCTGGGCAAAAGCACGTTTTAAAATGTGTGTTTTGTAAACAGGTAGGGGGCGCGCGCGAGGCGCGCCGCCGCCCTTCCTGTCCCGCCGATCACAGCCGCGGATGTCAGTCGCCGGGTCACAGCCGGTCGTTACTGGCTATGTCCCGGCGATCGGCGGCAATCGCTGACAGAGAGCACAGCTGCAGTAGCTGTGCTTTCTGTCAGTTCCCTGACAGTTCCAGGACACGCTGATCGGGACAGAAGAGTTTCTCCGTCCCGATCAGAGGTGTTCCCTGCAGTACACACCCCCGCCCCCTAGTAAAACACTCCCCTCACACAGTTAACCCTTTCCCTGAATAATAAACTTAACCCCTTCCTCCCCAGTGCCATTAGTACAGTGTCAGTGTTTTTTTTTTTGCACTGATCATTGTATTGGTGTCACTGGGGATGTCAGTGACCCCAAGTCAGTACCCCCCAATGTCAGAATGTCCGCTGCAGTCCCGCCATAAGTTGCTGATCGCCGCCATAAGTCACTGATCGCCGCCATAAGTCGCTGATCGCCGCCATTATTAGTATAAAAAAACCCTAAAAATCCCAGTATCTTTCCCACCATTTGTAAACGCTATAACTTTCACGTAAACCAATTAATTTACACGTATTGGGTTTTTTTTTTTAGCAAAGACATGTTGCAGAATGCATTTTGGCTGAAATGTATGACTAAATTTGATTTTGAATTTTTTTTTTACTGGACAAGTTTTATAGCAAAAAGTCCAAAATATTGTTTTTTTTTCCTCAAAATTGTCAGCCTTTTTTTTTATAGCGCAAAAAATAAAAACTGCACAGGCGATCAAATACCACCAAAAGAAAGCTCAATTTGTGGGGAAAAAAAGGATGTAAATTTCATTTATGTACCGTATTGCATGACCACACAATTGTCTGTTAAACTAACGCAGCGCTGTATAGCAAAAAAATGGCATAAATTGCAGTATCTATACCATAGTTTGTAGACGCTATAACTGTCACACAAAGCAATCAATATACACTTATTTGGATTTTTTTTACCAAAAACATGTAGCAGAATACATTTTGGCCTAAATTTATAACCAACTTTGAGTTTACTATATATTTTTTATAGCTGAAAGTAAAAAATATTGTTTTTCTTCAAATTTTTTGGCCTTTTTTTGTTTATAGCGTGAAAAATAAAAAGTGCACAGGTGATCAAATACCACCGAAAGAAAGCTCTATTTGTGTGAAAAAAAGGACATAAATTTTGTTTGGGTGCAGCATTGCAAGACCGCGCAATTATCAGTTGAATTAGTGCAGTGCCGAGTAGCAAAAAGAGGCCTGGTCATTAAGGTGGTAAATCCTCTGGAGGTCAAGTGGTTAAGCGACTGCGGATGACATAGATGTGGAAAACTAGCAAGCAGTGGGATACTTTTTTTAATAACAAAGCTAGGCCCAATTTACTGGCAGGCATTTACTTTTTTTTTTTACATATTTTATTATTTAAATATTTACAAACTGTTTATGTATTTAGTTATTTGATTTTCGCATGTTTCTTTATTGTCTTTGCAAAGCTGTCCCTGCCCTGATAAAGCATAAAACAGGCAGGCACTGCAATACAAACTGGGTACCATCTTTATAAAAAGGTCCTAGGTCTATATATCACCCGATTCAAAAATACCAAAGTCTGCACACCCTTGCACAACACAGGAGGAAGTGCAGGCAGCAACAAATAAGATGGGGGAAATTATACAAGCAGATACAAGAGCAGGCAGCAATAAAAAAAAATCCTACAGCCGTAAGCTGCATTTCCTTCCTCAAATCTTGCTTTGGCAGTTAAATGCCAAATCAGAGAGGCAGCCTGGATTGTGGTATCAGTTGTCATAAACTGAAAGGTATGCTCTGTTTTTGACTGGTATATACTGCTATTTAACATATTTTATTATTTACATATTTACACAGATTTTTTTAATGCGTTTTAATTAACCACTTCAAGTCCATACACTTTTACCCCTTCCTTTCCAGGCCAATTTTCAGCTTTCAGTGCTATCACACTTTGAATGACAATTGCGCGGTCATGCAACACTGTACCCATATGAACTTTTTTGCATTTTTTTGATACAGATAAAACTTTATTTTGGTGGTATTTATTCACCAACGGGATTTTTATTTTTTTTTTGCTATATAAATGAAAAAGTCCAAACATTTTGAAAAAAAGTGTTTTTCTTATAAAATTTAGCAAATAAATAATCTTTCTTCATAAATCTTGCCCAAAATGTATTCTGGTATCTTTTCAGTGCAAAAAAAAACAATCCAAATTAGTTTATGAACCAAAAATTATAATTTTTAAAAATGTTTGTTTCATGTTTATTTTATTTTTTTTATATTATTATTTATGTGTTTTTTTTAACATACTGTCATCCTAGTAGTACAGTGTCACCAGAGTGACACTGTGCTATTTGTGGGGGGTGATGAAGATTTTTTTTTTTTTACACTGATTGCTTTTACACCCTTGCAGCCATTGAGAAATACTGTGAGAGCTGTGATTGGGCACTGCTTGTCATATGGTACAAGGCTGTTGTGAATATCCTTGTACCATGTCACTTCTGTGATCATTCACAGATTTCACTAGTAGTAAGCAATGATGTCAGGAAGTGACATCTTGCTTACTACTATTCATTTGATCACTGATTGGCCAATCAGTGATCACATGATCGGGAAGTACAGTGATTTGTGTTCTCTGGACATAGCGGGCACCGGATTGCGGTGCTGCATGCTCCCAAGGAGCACGTACAGACAGGGAATGCGGGAGGACATTTATAAACGACCACCCGCTCTTGCACTGCTCCCGTCCGGCTGTTTATGTACATGGGCCAGACAGGAAGTGGTTAAATATTGAATTTTCTTCCTTGTTAGGCCATCCCTGCCCTGGTGAAACAACCATGCACATGGACAAAAATGCAAACTAGGTACTGTCTTTGCCAAAAAAAAAAGAAAGCCTTAACTCTAGAACACCCCCTGTCCCTGTGCAAAAATAGGAAGCTGCCTACTCTTCCACAATGCAGAAGAAAGGGTTGGCAGAACCAAATAGAGGGAGGCCAGGGGAAGGGCGGGCAGCAGAAAAAGTATTAGTATTTTTTTCACTTTTTTCACTGAAGCTATCCTTGCTCTGGTGAAGTAAATATGAGCAGGGATGACATTGCTAACTGGGTTATTTTTTTTTTTTAAAGGAAGTGTTAGCCCTAAACCCCACCATGCCCCTATGCAAAAATAATAAATGGGTTTCTTGCAAGGCCACCAGCTCAGACACTGGCCTTAAAGTGTTACTAAACCCACAACAGTAAAATCAGTCTGTATATGCAGTAAGGCATGCTTGTTATACTCACTGTGGAACCTAAGGGGTTAATCCTCTGCATTGTGTAAAAAGGCTGTTTGATCCTTTCTTCTCTGCCCCTCCTCTTGTTGAAATGTCCACCCGATACAGACTGAACTCGTGGTCACATGCACATGCTCAGTTTGGTGTGTATTGCTAGAGAGGTTTTTTTTTTTTTCTTGGGAGGGTGCATGTGATCAGCACAGGGCCAATCAGCACTGTCCAGACAGAGGGTGTGAGGTTTCACATCCTCCAAGACCAGAAAGAAAACTCCTCCTACAAGCTTTAACCAGTGATCTGCTGAAGTCACAAGACTGCTCTAACTGCTGATGCGAAAAGTTATTTAGCAGTTTATATTTACTAAAATAATTACCATGTTGTGTGTACTGTGGGAGACCAGATAGTGAATGCAGGGTCCTGGGTTTAGTAACACTTTAAAGCGTAATGTCTTTAATGATAAAAAAGGCAGTTTCTGACATTGAGAGAGAATCAGATTAGGTCTTTATCAAGGAGTTAGAGGCCAATGGTATCTAAAAGAAATAACAGAAACATATCCTTTGATAGTGCTGAAAGCCAAACGCTGGTCCAGAAGAATTAAGATAGCACAAAGGATATAGCAGTGTAAAAGAAGCCAGCAGCAGGACAGTTTTTTAAATTATGGATAATAGGTCTAAGCAATGCACACCTAAATTTCATCATTCATGGGTATAGGGAGTGCAATGAATGTGAGTGGTTTAGATGCACGCTGTACTTACACTTATTTACTTCTCTTTCAAAAGATACAAATGAAAAGTAGCTAAGGTGATGATTAATGAAGATATAGCTATCAGTCGTAGCAGATAGAAGTTGTGCCTTAGTCCTCATGAACACTGGACGTTTTTACAGCTGCTGTTTTTTGCTTTTGGTGTTTTTTACTACAGCCAGTAAAGTCCCCAGCATGTTATCAACATTTTTTTGCAGGGGCGTTTTTTGGGTGGAAAAACCCCCCAGAACTAGTGGGTTTCTAGAGGGGTTTTTTAGCTGTAAAAATGCTCTAACGCGGCAATCATGGTAAAACGTGTCAAACTGGCGTTTGTGGCCGTTTTGTTTGAGCAAAAAAATTTTTTGGGTTAAAAAACTCTAAAAGACGCAAACGTGAAAAAACGTGGCAAAAGGCTGCTAAACGCTAATGCAAAAATGCTAAAAACTGCTGAAAAATTCACATTTTTAACGTGAATTTAAACAGCTAACGTTACCAGCGTTATTAAAATGCTCAGTGTGCATGGAGCATTATGTCCAGAATGCAGCAAGGCAGCTTCTTGGCATGGGACCCAGAAGCATTTGGAAATCACAGGACTAGCGGTGTCTTCTTCAGTGATTTCCAGCTTCTAGGAGGATCACTCAGGAATGGTATATACATAGTTACATTGGTCCAAGCTGGACAAATGCAATTATGTGCTGTATAAAATATCCATACCTGGAATTAATTTTTAAACCTGATCTCCAGCTTTTAGTGAGGTTTAAACAGTTTGTTTGGACCAAGTTGGTCCAAACAAACTATTGCCTTTAGTGCTAGATGTACAGCATAGTTGCCAACAGTCCTGAAATGCCCGGGACACTCACAGATTTTAGATTTTTGACATTTGTTACAGACAGTCCTTGTTCCGGGCTGACTCACGAAAAATGAGTTTTGTCACGGATAGGTCTATTTTGTCATGGACCGCCACGGTGGTCGGGCCATCTATTACAGTGTGTTAACTATTAGATTCTTCCCCCTTGCTCCCTGCGATCCTCTGCCCTTCCTCTATGTCCTCCCCCTGCCTGGGACTGCCAATCAGTGAGAGACAGGAAGTCAAGTGGCCATTTCTCCAATGCTGATTGGTTGTCACTGTGAGCGGGCATGGCCAGCCCAGGGGTGACGGTGCCAGCCCACCTTACAGCTGCTGTTTTTTGCTTTTGGTGTTTTTTACTACAGCCAGTAAAGTCCCCAGCATGTTATCAACATTTTTTTGCAGGGGCGTTTTTTGGGTGGAAAAACCCCCCAGAACTAGTGGGTTTCTAGAGGGGTTTTTTAGCTGTAAAAATGCTCTAACGCGGCAATCATGGTAAAACGTGTCAAACTGGCGTTTGTGGCCGTTTTGTTTGAGCAAAAAAATTTTTTGGGTTAAAAAACTCTAAAAGACGCAAACGTGAAAAAACGTGGCAAAAGGCTGCTAAACGCTAATGCAAAAATGCTAAAAACTGCTGAAAAATTCACATTTTTAACGTGAATTTAAACAGCTAACGTTACCAGCGTTATTAAAATGCTCAGTGTGCATGGAGTCTTAAAAGGATTTTTGGGTGCACAGATTTGTGCACATAGGAAGGGCACATATGAAAATATACATCAAAACTGCAATTCAGATAACTCAAGCATAGTTTGTTAAAAAAGATAAACCAAATCACTAAAGATAAAAAGGTAAACCCAATCACTAAAATCTCATATAAGCTTTAACAGCTGGTGCTACTGATAGAAGGTGACATTGCTCTGTCTCTATCTCACACAATCTACTGCCTGTAAATAATCATGCACATGCTTTCCCAAAAGAAAAAAATAATCTTTTGTGCTAATGCACATTATCTTTTAAATTTAAAAAATTGTTGTCAGAAACAATTAGGAAATACGCCCTGTGAAAAAACACATGCAGGAGGTTATCAGTGAAGTGTAGCAAAAAAATAGGAAATACGCTGTGTGAAAAAAAAAACACATTCATCCTGTTATGACTGTAAGTACACTGTAGCAGACACATCAGCAGCATTGAGGCCCCAGTTATACCTGCATGTTTTGTAGCACGAAGCTCGAAGCTCCAAAATGCTTAGAGAAAAAAAAAAATCAATATTACTGTATGGAGATGGTTCACATCTCCACTCTAATTCGCCTGAAGCAGAATGCCTGAAGCTCAATAAGTTTTTGTAGCTTCATTCAGTTTTCATTCCCATTGACATACATGGAATCGTTCAAATTGCGCACTTTTCATGCACTTTTGCAAGTGACCAAGAGCATTTTTCAGGCATGGCAAAACATGTCAACAATTGGTGATACAGATTAAATTTTTCTCTATTGGCTAATACAAAAATGCCAGAACTCAAAAAGCCTAAAAAAGCCGGTACAAATTGCGCACAAACATTTGCAAACGCGCATAAAAACGCGTGACAAAACGCGTCAAAAACACTATGCTCAGATGTGAATGAAGCCTAAGATGCTTCCCACCCACCACCCCCAAATTCCCCAAGATAAACATAATTTTTCTACCCACAGCACATTAAGGTTTATGATAATGGTTCACATCTTTTTTTGTAAGAGACGTTTATATGTCCATCTGCATTTAGCAACAGCACCTCCTTATAAAATGAGCTTTTATAGTGAGGAGGCTGGCTTATACATATATCTCCTTATACATATATTTCCTTAATGGCACTTCTAAGCCAACTGCATAGAGTTCAAAGGCCAGGAAGTGCAATATTGGTAATTATGTAGTTGCATTAGTTTGGTGTATTCATGAGCTGCGTATGAGCTGGGTTTAACTCAAACCCATGCTCGAAACCGTCCCAAAACTCATTCCTATGGTTACCTGAATTTTGGAATGTGTTTTTACAAGTCTTAAAGTGCACGTAAAGTCAAAACTTTTTTTTTTCATTTTAAATTGAGTAGTGAAGAGATACAGCCTCTAAAAGCTTTTTTGTAGATGTGTCCCATTGAAGAAATTTCCATTCACTTTTTGACCTGACACATTTGAAATCCTTTCAAAGTGAATGAAACTGTCATCTTAGGGAGTTGTTAAAGAAACAGGTGTCCCTATTGGAGGATTTTCCCTTACCTGGTGACAACTCTAACATTTTTTTTCTCTCTAAGTAACAGTAATCGCCAACAAAGGGTGGAATCTTGCCATTTGGGACACAGCCAGCAATACAAAGATGGTTCTAACTTCTAACCCTTCCTTATCCTACCCAATATTAAAAATAATTACCTATACATATACTTTAATCCTCAATTCTCCACCTAAAATGGCAGAAATAGGTTCTCCTTTAAATAGTACTTAGTAGCACAGATAATTACATTACTTACACATTTTGTTTTGTTGTACTGAATGATAATTAAAAATATTAACATAAATATGCTCAGTGAAAATGAATAAAAGAAACCCTTCATTAAATAATAATTACAAATTAAAGTCCAAAATCTATATAAAAATAATAAAAATTAAAAACCCAAATGTCCAAAAATATATATATCCAATATCCCAAAAATAAATAAGTACGTGTAGTCCAAAAATTGATTCAAGTGTAAAAACTCCCCGCTGCTTGCAAAAACTTGATTACCTCAAAAAAACAAAAATATACATAGTGCATTATTCTTTATAAATCAAAAATTTACATGTGAAATCACTCCAATAATATTCACCCAAGTGAGAAACAAGTGTATATATCAAACCACATACACATGCAATATACAGTGCAAAACCATGCATGTGAAAACACTCTACTGTGCTCAAAAACTCATAACACAGTGTACACTTCTATCAAGGTAAGGAGTGAATACCCTTACCAATATTCAAAACAATTTTTTCTTTTATCTCAATCCACAGAAATTGCCCGATGATTTAAATCCTCTTGCAGATGTCCTCAGGGTTTGCTTTGATCCTATAGCACTGTATGGATCCTTCCACCCTAGCAACTCAGATATGTTTCCACCATATACGCCAGTCAGATACCCATATATAAGGAACAAATCATAGTGTAATACTGCCACATACTAAGATCCAAACTTTTAATCATACTGCTTACATTAAAACCATCTTTCAATCGCATAAAGCATATAGAAACCTTTCTGCCATCCAAGATCCAGGAGAGTCCTAACCGCAAGTCACAGCCGATTTTTGCCCTCTCCAAGATGGCCACCACTCCACTTCCGGTTTCTCGTATGCGTCTGACGTCACTTCCCTTTGACGCGTTTCGTCATTGGACATAATCATAAAGGGTACCCTTTATGATAAGGGTAGAGGTGAAGTGTGCTTAAAAAGAGTTGGGGAGAATTAGTGATCTTTATTTACTAAATTAAAAATATTAACTTAAAAATATTAACTTAAAAAAATATACAAATCTGAGACAAAAGTTTTATGAATAACTGAGCTGAGCTCTTGCAGGGCTATCCTTAAAAATATAGGTTTCTTGAGAAAGAGTTTATTTAAGAAATCCTGGAGAAATAGATAACAACCATTGCAGCTCCTAACAGGGCAGATTAAATGAGTAAAAATTATACAGTTGATGTGGAAGAAAATATATGGAATTACAATTTTGCTTTTATTACTTTTTTTTTACTTGTTTCTATTATTGTAAATAAATTAAAATATGTGAAAATAAGTTACTCATCTTCATAAATGGAAGAGTTTTCATTGTGTATTGATGGATAGTATGTTATTTATGTATACAGACCACAACACTCCATGCCTCTAATGATGGTCAATAGTGTGAGACATGTAGGGAGAGGTTTTTAACATCTTACATCAGTGATTAAAGCCTAATTTTAGCCAATTTTTAAAATCAGAATAAGGGATGGTACTCACAATGCAAATAGCCCCTTATGCTGCTGGCTGTGGTTTTAGTTGACATCTAAGGTTCTCTGATCTCTACACCATAATCTTCTTGTGCCGAGGGGATTAATATGAGCTGTGGGACCTCTCATAGGCCCTTGTCAAGAGTGGCAACTATGCCTGCCTCTCTCGTCCATTCAGAGAAGCTGTGCTATAGATTCTATTAAAATCGATTTATAAATAGAGGATGGGCAGATGCAAAAAAGTTCTTTTTAGTTTAATTTAGTTTTGCTGTTTAGTTCAGATCTGCTCCACAATTTTTTAGGAGGATTTGCACAGAAGCTCCCTGTAAGTCTATGGGCAGGTGGATATAAACAGACAAAGAGGGCATCGACATCTGGGGTAGTCTTGTTTATTTAAACAAATATTACAGAAGGCAATAATTTTGTTTGCTCTCTAGATTTATAATAATGGTATTAGAAATCACAGAATTGACTAAACTAATCCTGGCTTACTTGGCAGGAGGGTCAGAGGTGATCCAATTTTTGGCATTCTCCTTTATAGCTGCAAAGTTTTTGTTTTAAGGTCAGTAGATGGAAAGGGACGTTCCCCAAAAGACATGATAGGGGATGTGAATTATGAAACCAGAAAGAGAAACAGAACAGATAGTTGTTGCCTAACTTCTTCCCAATAACCCTGAAGTTTGGGCAACACCAAACTGATAGGAAACAGTAACCCATATTAAGGTGACATTTAGGACATTTTGAATTAGGACATAAACAAGCTTTAAATAATTCTTTGGGGCCAAATAGGTCTTGTATGCTAAACAAAATTAGTTAATCACTATCAGCCCTCATGCACACTTAACGTTTTTACAGTGGCTGTTTTTGGCGTTTGATGTTTTTTTCTACAGTCAATAAACTCCCCAGCATGTTATCCAATGTGTCATTGCACACATAGGCTGTAATCAGTGTTTTTTGGCTGGGACTTTTTTTGGCAGGAAAAAAACCCTCAAACTAGTGGGTTTCTAGAGGAGTTTTTTAGCTGTAGAAATAATCTAACGCTGAAAAACATGGTAAAACGCCACAAACCGGCGTTTTTGGACTTTTTTGACCAAAAAAAATGTTTTTTTTGTTTAAAAAAATGCTAAAAACCGCAAACACGGGAAAATTATGCTAATCGCTAATGCAAAAACGCTGAAAAACTCACATTTTTAACATGACTTTACACAGCTAACGTTACTAGCATTATCAAAACGTCAAGTGTGCATGAGGGCTTAGGCTTCAAAGTAACTATGCCAAGAATGAGAATAACTATGACGAGAATACATGCATGTGCAGGAGTTACATCATCAAAAGATGTCATATGGCCAAAGAGGAGCATCATGGAACCCAAAAGAAGCAGCTAGAAAGATAGTACAGGAGGCTGACAGGTCAGCAACTATAGCATGTACCTGTCATTGCTGGAGGAAGACACAATAGGAGGTGCAGTAGGTATTGCATAAAGTGCAAATAAGCTGTTTATATTTACACATTATGGCAAGAACCCTCCTGAATCAGTAGAAGTTAGTTCTACTTTAAATTTAAGAAGCCATCAAATGTTTTGCAAAACTAAAGGCAGCAGGGATTAAAAAATTCAGTCTGAATTAAATTGTGCAAACCGTGGTTGCCATTGCAAAATTCCTCAGGCAAAGTAGGACAATAAAATGCAGAACCTCAGGTCCGTTTCCTTAATGGCCTGTTCAGGAATGCTAAGGTTTCAAACATGACTAATATTTAGTTTATAGACATGGTGAAATTATACAAGCCACATGACCTATGGTTTGTGGTTAAGTAATGTAATATGTGGAGTTTTCTTGGCCAAAATAAAGTTGTAAGTTAGAACATCTGGAGTCCATGCATAGGAACCAATATTTTGTTCTGTCTTTATGTTCCTTTTTTAAGTGGCTTTTAATGTACTTTTATGAAAACAGGAAAATGTGAGTACATTTACAAAGTAAACTATACTTTTGCAGACTTATCTGTCTACAGTTATTGGAGGCATTATCTGAAATGTACACTTTTATAGCTACAAAGACATTCACAATTAAAAAAGCAAGATAAATATAAATCATATAACTCTAAAACTTAATAGTTAGAAATTTTTTTTTTCCCAGCAACAGAAATAAATTAATAGGTTTAATGATACAACTTTAGGTTTTCCAGTGTGGCTGCTAAATTACACATTTATTAGTGGTAAGTGCTCATGGCCAAACTTTGTCATTTGTGCATTTTATTTAAAATGTTTCTAAATACATTTTGCAAACAGTTTCCAATTGCCACATCTCCTGGCCCATTCCAGTGTTCCTGCACTGTAAAGGTGCCACACAATGTTTCCAGGTTGTCAGCTGTCAAATTTCAAATACTGTAATTGCTGCAGGGTAAATACAGCGGTGTGCTGCAAAGTTTGTGGCCTGTTGCATACTCAAGAATATTTGTGGTTATTGTCTCTCAGATAAATCACTCCAAAGTTTATTTCAACATAAAACCTGCCTTGACTCCTAATCAAGCTGCTAATGTACTATCTAGCCTCTGTAAAATGTTTTGTGGCTATTATGTCTCAAATAATTAATTGACTAGAAGAGCAAAAATGTCATTTTCGTGTATTGACCCCTCATAATAATAAATGTGTATGTTTTTTAACATGACATTTATGAACATGATCTTGTTTTTGAGTTGTGCAATAATAAAAATATGTTATTTAAAATACTCATATTGTCTGAACATTGTGTTTTACAGTACCTAAAAAGGGTTGAAATTTTGGGGTTTCTCAAATAATACATTAAACATTAGAATTCAAGATAAAACCTGTCTTGTCTCTCCCTATTACATCGTGGCTTTACCAAGCTACTTACATCCTGTCCAGCCACTGCCAATATTTGTGGCTATTGTCTCTCAGATAATACACTTTAATATTTATTTGAATATTAAACCATGCCTCATCTCTCTCTTATATTATGGCTTAACCAAACCAAGCCACTGAATAAATATTTGTGGCCATCGTCTCTTAGAAAATACATTCCAATAATTTTTATTGCTAGATAAAATCTGCCTGGTCTCTTTCTATTTCCTGCATATGTACGTGATTGAGTACTGTCCAGATGCTAGCCAGTTCATACCAAACACATACCTGGAGTCTATCTTTACATATTTTGGGAATAATAGGGGATACAAGGATAGGGAGGGTTCATGAAATGTGGGGTTGTGGTTTTGAGGTGTTTTGACATTTTATCAAACTTGAAAATGCTGTGTGGTACTGTGAAAAAGAAGCTCACAAACTAAATTATGAAACCATTTTGCCACTGGCCAATTTGTACAAAGGTCAGGGCTTTAGCTTTATTATATAAGGAATAAACTTCTCTAAAGCTTTTAGATCTGTTGTGGCTGCTACTTCCACTGGTAAGTGCAGGCATATTATTCCTTGGAATAAGATGTCAGGTTGATCAGTCACAGTCAAAATGAATGAATCAAATTGGTGTGCCATTGTTGTATTTAACCCAAGTTTAATGTTAAAGTTAAAAAAAAAAAACAATTGCACATCCAAAATATGGAATGTCAGAATATGGTGTTACTGAGCTTCTCCCAAGCATATCATGTATGATGTTTATTCCATATTGCCCTTAAAGTTGGATTAAAAGGACCTTTCCTTGCTGTTAGATATTGCAGTGTCCTGCTTGTCATTGGCCAGCATTTAATAGCAGAATTTAACTTCCCATCCCCCCTGGCCCACCCTGGATATAAATGGTATTCATAGAAAACAGGGAGGGGAAGAGAGAGTGTCACTGTCTAAGCATAGTAGTGATATGAAAATCAGTTAAAAAACTGGATGATAAGTATTGCACTTACATACACATGGATAAAGCACAGTGTACCAGTATATTCAGTGGAGAAATCAATGAATGGCAGCTTGTTAAGAATACTCAAATGGATATAAAATGATAAGAAAGAGGAGTGAGGGGAAGTGCATCACTGTCAGTGTAATATTAATAAAAGGAAGTGTACAAAAAAAATGAAGAGATGCACTAACATAGAGATGGTGTAACACAGGCACTACTCAAAGTGTCCAACAGGTGGCATACTTCTGGTGGTTCCCAAAGGAGATATATAGACGGTTGACAGGGAGCTGCTCCTGGTGGATGGTAAAAATTTGGTGCAAAATACAGAAACCAAAGGGAGAGTGGGTTGCTCTAAGAGTAGTATTATTTAATACATAAAGAGATAAAAATGCACTCACATTTAGTAAACAAAGCAACAAGCAATGCACCAAAAACCTTCCAGCCGTGGCATCATGTCACATGTCACATGTACTGTACATGTTTCAGGGCGAAGTCCCCTTTGACAGGCACCTCCCTGTTTCTGTTTTTTTTTCACGACCATTGGCAGGAAAACTCAAGAAATTGCTTGAAGGAGCAGCTGATGACACTGTAACAGAGTATATCCTTGGTTGGATTCATTATATTATATGGACTTCATTTTCATGAACATTACCTTGAGATTTATTGTCAATCATCCCTTGTCTATTTACGTCTTAGGGTTTGTATATTGGTCTTGCTCCTTTTGCGCTGGGTTTCAAGTAAATCCCCTTGAGGAGCCATATTTAATATTGCTCTGCTAAGTTCAGGGTTTGTGAGTTTCAGACATGATTTGACAACCTCCTATGAACTGAATTCAGGCAGATTGGCCTATTCCTAGTCCAGACCTATCTGCAGAAGAGTAACATGAATACACAGTCATATAAACCGTATGAGAGTGGAAAAGATACAGCCTGCTTAAATTAAGCAGTTGCTATCAGTGAACATGCCCATAATATCTGCATTGGTAATTGTTGCAAAATGAATTTTCACTTAGATTCAACTTGCCAACTAAAAGAAAATTCACTGTGCAAAGAGAACATGCTCTTTTCCTTTAGTGAACCCACCCTAATGTGAAAATGAGTTATGTACATGAGATTTATATTGTAAAAGCAGGAAGAGTATTAATGATTTGGCTACTACAAAGCCCTTGCAGTTGAGGCCCACATTGAAAGGGTTAAATTTAATTAAGTCCAGGAGTACAGGAAAAAAGAAGTAATGCTTACCTTATTCCTGGCTCCATCAGGTTATCTCCATCCATGCGACCTGTCCAGTACTATCACCTTCATAAGACACTCTCACCGATGGTCACATGTTCCTTGTACAGTATAGGGGACCCCATTGCAGAGTTTTTTATTTACAAAAACGGAGTTCAGCTTTATTTGAGTTTGTGTAGGATGTCAGCTGTCTTGCAGTTAATTGGCTGTCGAGAAATAGATATTTTTATATAACGTGTTTCTAAAGCCAACTTTAATCCAAATGAATCCAGATAGCAAAGAAAGACTGCTAATAAAATGTATCTGCTTTAACAGCAATATAAATACACAGGCTTGTATCTTTTATTTTTTTAGGATTAGGTATAGATGTTCTTAAACAAAAAAAAAATTAATTTGTTTTCAAGATCCATACATTTCTCATAGTCCAAAAAGAGCTAGTCAAAGCTTCAGCCCACCCAAAAGTGATATTTCAGTTTTCAGCAGTTGCCAAATAGATCTACTGCCTAATGGTTTGTTATGTCTATAAGGAACACTGGTGGTGAGATTTCTAAGTGGAACTATGGATAGAAGAAATCACATATATAATGCATTCTGTCACTATTATTAACACACCCATTTTTGTTTTTGTACAGAGTTTATCTCCTTTGCAGCATAGTTGTATTCCCCATTTACACAGCCGGTAGATCTGCTATTTTTCCACATTCTTTAAAGGACAACTAAAGTTACAAAATTAACTTTCAATAATATATTATCCCAACTTGAAAGTTTTAATTCCCAAACATTTTTAGAACAGCCTCATTATTGATTTTCTTCAGGGTAAAACAAGACATGCACACTTTTTCTTCTGTCCTGGTTTTAAGGAGATCATTGGATAGAGGGGGTGATGTAATTTTCTTACTCCAGTAGCTGAATCTCCTCTCACGATAGCAGTCATTGACTCACCACACTGCTGAATGGACGGTGCATATGCCCATTCATGAAACATCCAAGCATAGCACTCATATTGCACCAGGGTGATAAAGCATTTCCATTGCGATGTTTATGTAATGTTTTCAGGGGAAGGCCTTGACTGCAGTATTGTGCTGGAATTTGTTAGATGTTGGCTGTGGGTGGATGAGGCTACCCTGAACAGAAGACAAGAAACTTTAAAAAAAGATGGACTTGGCTTCAGCTACAGAAGGCTTGGTGTGGCTTTCAACATTTTTCAAATAGATCTTGGAAATTATAGTCATAGGTAATATTTTATAATCATATACAGTACATTAGGTTATTGGTAATACTGAAAATATGGGGCAGCACAGTGACTAAATGGTTAGCACTTCCACCTGGCAGTAGTAGGGTCATTGGTTCAAATCCCAACCACGGCACCACCTGCCTGGAGTTTGCATGTTCTCCCTGTGCCTGCATGGGTTTCCTCCCACACTCCAAAGACATGCTGGTAGGTGAATTGAATCCTGTCTAAATTGGTCCTAGTATATGTATGTATGAATGTAAGTTAGGAACCTTAGATTGTACGCCACTTGAGGTTTAGGGACTGATGTGAATGTACAATATATATGTAAAGCGCTGTGTAAATTGAAGGCGCTATATAAGTACCTATAATAATAAATAAATATGTGGCTAGGTTTAGTTCTGTTTAGGCCAAGATGTTCAGCAAAGTGGCAGTTACAATGGTCAGCTTTTATTTTTATGATTTTATTTTTTTTTCAAAGGAAAATAAAAACTGTTGTTGTAAGTGTAAAAAAAGTGTTAGCTGGAGCTGGACCTTTTAGAGCAACAGGTAATAAAACTATGTTTTTGGACTATGTTGACTCAAAAAAAAAAATCACTTGGTCAATGCATTGACAGACTACATCATAGATGTTGTTTTTTTATTTTACTCATAGCTCCACTTTACATTCATAGATCTGCCCACATGCAGTGTCAACTTTATTGTACGTTATGGAGGGTGCTACAGGAAGAGAAGGTACATTTGGGAATATATCTGTTGTAGTTGCAGCGCCTTCTAGGTAGATCTTTTTTTGGTTAGTCAGTGGCTTGCTAGAAGCCTGGGATGAGTCAGCTTGGAGTGAGACAGTGAGGTTACCTCAGGTCAAGCTGGGAGGGTGTACAGGCCAGGGCTTCAGGAGCCTTCCCGCTCTTCTAGAAACTGCTGGACCTTTCTAGAAGAGGTGCAGAAGAGGGGAGGACACCTGGATTTGCATGTTTCAGGGAACCTGGCTAATCCTCAGGAGGCCTGGCATGGTGGCTAGGACAGCCCCTAAAAGTGGGAGATATCTTGGAATCTCTTGCCCAGGGATATTATCAGGACATCTGGTTGGATGAGGAGAGCTTCATCTGGGGTCTGAGGAGGTTCACCAAAGGGGACTCAGTGCTCTTTACTAAGACTGTTGCTGATTTTTGTCCACATGTTTGTAATTTTTTTTGCTAAGAAGTTGTCCTCAAAGTTCTACAGTTACTTGGGCATCTCATATACCCCTAGACCCCATCCAAGTAGTTAACCCCTAATTAAAACAACAAAACCAAGCTCAAGGACTGTTTTGCTGACTCTGGGAGAAAGTGTGGAAAATGCGTGTTGCCTGGCTGTGCAGAGCTTAGGGGGACCAAGCAAAATCCAGCGGTCCTCAAGGGGGTAGCGTTACATAGTTAAATGAAAGAGACTGCAAGGTCAATGGGGGTGTATGTAAAATCTATGATGGTGGGTATTCGGTGCTAAATACACCAAGGGATATACAAAAGTTGGGGTTTCCTTAGTCTTTTATACCCCATTTATTTTTAGGTGGTCTGACTCTACAATACACAAATATGCAAACACTGTATGTAACACAGTATACTGTAAGTAACAAAGTGCAAAATTATATGGATTTGCTGCATGGTGAATTATTTGATTGTAGATTTCAATTTAATTTGACATTAACGTTCTTAGGTGATTTTTGAAAATATAAGGTGGCAGGCTGAGCTCCTTTCATAAGTATAGGGATATAAGAAATTAAACTTTCGCCACTTTTACATTCTGGCATAATCAACTGATGGAAAAATATATTGAAAACATGTTCTGAAATGTAGAATAAGTGATAATTCACTAGGATAGCCCAAGACAAGTCCATTTACAGTTTTGTTTGGCAAAGAAAGCTGAATTTCCAGCCAACTGCAAATATCTAATTTCATAAAAGTCTGGGGAGGCAATACTAAAAAGATTTCCTGGGATCAGCAATACAGGCATCTGCCAGGGAGAGTTTCGTAGACTTAAACAGATGTGTGAGAAATGACGTGCAGAAAATTGCATCGATGTTCAGTGGACATGTGCTAGACAGAAAATGAATTCAAAGGTGAAAAATCACCTATACACAGCACAAAGCAGAGATAAGAACAAAAAATATTACGTTTGGTGAAATACCTGAATTGTTGGTGATATAAAGGTTGTGACTTTATTTGTTGATTGAATGCAAAATCAAGTGAATTGCATTTTGTTATGTCTATTTTAATAACCTCAGCAAGAATCCTGTTTTGGTGTATGGGATGTTAGGTAACAAATATGCACACATATTTTTTTGGAGTCAGACATGCTACTGTTGCGCAACAAGGTCTGTACACACATATTTTAAATCCTTGTAGCTTTGCTTACTTTTACGTCCCTCACTGAACACTGGTGTTAGATTCGGCTATAGGGGACTTTTAAAAACAATCTTTAAATGTTTAAAGTGTATTTAAAGCAAAATTCAAATATGCAATATATTGCAGCTTACCACTTGTAAGATGAAGTGCCTGTTTAGTTTCATGTTTTTTTTCTTTTATTGTCACCTAATGATCTTGCCATGAACACATTTTCTGTCACTCGGTGGCTATACCCACTTCTCTATTGTTCCTATGGTAGGAGCATTGGTGGCTACACAGGCAGGACTGCAAACATTTCAGCCCTTGTTCATCTCTATTTACATGGTAGTTTATAGGATTAAAAGTTTACTCAATCACGATAAGATTGTTTTTGCTTTAACCGCTTTCCCTCCAGAGGATTTACCCCCCCCCCCCCTTACCAGGCCATTTTTTGTGATACGGTGCTGCGTTATTTTAACTGACAATTGCGCGGTCATACAACACTGCACCCAAACAAAATTTATGTCCTTTTTTCCCTACAAATAGAGCTTTCTTTTGGTGGTATTTGATTGCCTGTGCGTTTTTAACTTTTTGTTAAAAACGCACTTTTTGCAGAGCCATACAAAGCAGTGTGCAGGAGCTGACAGGGGAGAGATCTGTATTGTTTACATACAGGTCTCTCCCCCGTCCTTGATACACGGAGATCACTGGGTGCCAGTGAGTAATCACTGTCTGGGACCCAATGATTGACAGTCGAGGCCGAGAATGGCGGCCCTACCCGGAAATGCAAAATCATGTATATATACATGATTTTCTGCACCACTGCTGCCCTGTAGAAGTATTTCTGCTATAGGGCAGAGGGGAATCGGTTAGATTCATCTCACAGGAAAGGAAAGGACACTGACAAGGTCAACTGGCATTTTCTGTTGTTGCTGAAAATTCTGTTAGCTTGAAAAATAAAAATTAATGCAGCCACCATGTGTAAGGACTGTTAAGGTGTTGTATGTTACATTTTTGTTCTTGAGTTTAGTTATCCTTTGTGCAAAGCAGGCTATAAAAAAACCCCGTTATACTACAAATTTTTTTTAATAGAATAGGGAAGAGAGTGAGTAATTATATATCTGAGCAAGCACACTTCCTTCCTATAATTTCATGAACATATTTATGCTATTTTTATACCAACAAATGTAATGTATGTCACAGTCACCGTGTTCATAGTAACAGGAAAATGCTAGCTGCCTGGCTATCACGTTAATATGATAGCTCCTGTACTTTCTAAGCCATTGACTTTGAAAATGTATTCAGATCACTGACTGCATAGTTGTTAAGGATTAGTAACTCCAATAGTACTGAAACCAGAGCACAATCATGGCAAACAGGCAACTTGCATTTTCAGAAGCAGGTTAGAAGTATATGTATATGTATCAGCATATGTTTTTTTTTAACACAGATTTTCCTTTGCTTTTCTTATGTTTTTCACTTTTGCTTTTGTTCTTTTTCAGATTATAAAATGATTATTATAGCAAAAGTGGGCAGAGGAGAGATGTGGGGTCAGGAACTTCCAGACATGGAATACCAATGTAAAGTCAACTGTAATGGCAGCATATAGGGTATAGGGAACAGCAATTCATCAGTATCCTACTATGGCTTACAGTTAGGCTACTTGCACTCTGGGCTTTATCCCGAATGGAGTTTTTGTGCTCCCAGGAGGCACAGGTCCAGCATCCAGTCCTACTGCCTGCAGGCTGTTAAAGTTTATAACAAAATTAAATACACTGTGGCTGAATGCTGTACTGAGTGGCATGTGAGTTTAGGGCCACATGTGTTCAGTGACATTTGCCTGGAATGCAGGTATTCTACATTCCAGGCATACATCCCTGAAGGCAGAGTGCCACTTGATACAGCATACAACTGCAGCCTATTTCAGCCTGTCATGGTAGAGGCTGGAATCATTGTTCCAGCCAGCCACTGACCACCAATGCTGGGGAAGGAGGGGGAGTTATTGTTAGGGCCACCCACTAACCACCACTGAAAATGCCTGGATTCTTTCCTAAAAGCACATTATGTAACTTCAGTTACATTATGTAACTGAATACTAATACTTATAGGTAAAGTTGATCCAGGGAATATCCGATTATCTCCTGGGGGATCAGAAAGGAATTTTGTACCCATTTGAAGCAAATTGAATCAGGCTTTATTGGGGTTTTTTGCCTTCCTCTTCATCAACTGTAGGTATAAGATAGTGTATATGGCGATTTTATTTTTGTGTGTGGTGTTTTTTTTTTTAACTGGATGGACTAGTGCCTTTTTTCAACCAAATTACCATGTAATTACCATGTAACTATGTAACCAGTGCTTGGGAATGGGGGTAGTAATTGTTCAGGCCTGCCACTGACCACCAGTGCTGGGGAAGGAGGGGGAGTTACCACCACTGCTTGTCACCAAAGTGTTTGTCTAAAAAGTTGCTGGTTGTTACGTAGCCACTGACTGTTTTATGAAGTTCCCCATCAGGGTAGGCTAAAAAGCATAAGTAATGAAATTGTGTCATTTAACCAGTACCAGGACTGTGGCATATGTATGCTCCTTTAAGACCTACCACTGTTTTGGCTGCACCTACCATTCGGAAGGGAGCACAAAGTGCCGATTTAGTACTCTCCTCTGGGTCCTGGGGGAGGGGAAGATGAGTATCTGCATTGCTTCTTTACAGTAAAAAGTCCTATTTATTACTGAATATAAGTTTGATGGCTTGGGGTAGTATTAACAAAATGATCTGCTCTGGGTGCTAGATACGCTGGGTATGTAACTCTTCACAATAAGCTTTGGGAATGGGCACCCTTTGAACTCATCCAGACTCATATTAATAGTAATGAACTATTAGGAAATGGGTGTTTATACAGTTGATGCCTATTCAAAAAATTAACTAATAATTCATATTGGACACTAGATGCCACCATAGTTAAGGGTGGGAACCCTGTATTATAGAGTAGGCAGTGTAGTTGCCTAGCTAGCCACTAGAAGTCTTCAGAGTAGTGAGTGGTGTGTACTATAGACAGTGAGGTAATACCAGCCTCACCCCTGTCAGCATGTTTCACGATCCCACGATCGCTGCCACCAATATGTCACGATCACGACGTCAGACCCCAGACCTTATCACCAAACTCGTGACCGAAGGACTAGCCAATCTAAAACCACGATGTGACGTGCGTAACAATGTCACACCCAGCTGTACCCTGCACAACGATTTTCCAGCTAACTGACCACAATCGATGTACCGGCAGCCTGAGTGACTGTTACTGGGTCAGGTTAATTACGCAATTAACCCTTCACACTGCCACCACCTCCTTTTTGTACAGAGAAAGAGGAAACTCGGCGTTATCAGCTATAACACTATAATGATTGAGATAATCGTCTGTATAAAACGGTCATAACACAGGCCTGTTATACAGAGAGTTAAACAAACAGTAGCGTTCTCTTTAGAGGCAGGGATTCGTAAATTGCAATAGAGAGCTATAGAAACAGTTCAACACTTTCAGAAAGAAAGATTTATTACTAAAAGGTCAAACGGGTGCAATAAAAATATTTACAGAAAAAGGATGTAACTAAGATATATATATACATATACAAAGAACCACAGCACAGCAAAGAGATATCAGAGAGAGGTGAAAGGGTTAAAGCACTTGCCAAAGTCCTGGGTTAGCAGATCCAAGTTTCAGAGCAGAAGAGTGCTTTGATCTCCCTATGTTACGATGGTCAATCAGAGAATTCTTCAACTACTTTAATCTTAGGCCTGACAGCCTGGGTTGTAGTCCCCAGCAGGGGGTGGCACTGCAGTCAAGGACCAATCTCTGCTTAGGACGTGGAAAGAGGGGTAGAGCAAAAATCCCCCATAACTCATATTTGGCCCATAACTTTTCATCTGCACAAGTGACATTCGACCCGCGGGTAGATTATTATGCAGACAAGTCTGAGGATTGATTAGATATGAATTATGGAAGTGTACACTAAATGGTTCATGAGATCTATTTTTCTGCTTTCCTGTGTGTCCGAGACAAGGCGAGTGACCCATCAAACTGTTCGCCTGCTTATCGTCCATCTGGCGATATGTTCGGTTTTTATGTAAGTCTCTCATATTCCAAGATATGAGACATAGGGGAAAATGGTTTTAACCAAGGTTATCTGATTCTGTCACCTAAGCTGAGTTAAGTTTTATGAGGTTGGAATCTCTCTCAAGAAAGCTTGCCTTATCTCTTCCGAGGTGGGAAATGGTACAGCTTCTTGGGACAGTGAGGTACCTCATGGCTCCCTGCTGGGATCTGGCCTGTGACACTTCTAACACACACATATACTGCCATATGTCACTGGGCCTCTCACAGAGGGAGGGGGGGAGAATAAGGGAGAAATATATTTGTCAGGACAGTTAACCCCTTTGCCAAGATGGAGGTTGAAACCAAAATGGTTGAACCGCGTCCATCTCTGGGTATACGCTGTTACAGCATGGAGCATCTTGTATAAAAAAATCTGACAGAAGTCTGCCAGAGGTCATCAGTTGGAAGCACTACAGGATCAACACAGCAAAAAATCTTGTAATCTTTGAAGATGTAGCTTCTGGGAGTTTTTTCCTGGGGGGGAAGAAACTATAGAGATAGGTGCACGGCTAATGGGATTAGTCACATCCCTAGGATATGGAATTTAGAACCGCTAAAGGTATTGGCTGTCAACTGAATAAATGTTCCATCAGCGTTGGGATGACTAAATGTGTGAGAAAACGTATGTCAACTGTTCTCCACTAAAGTGCTAAAAGGTTGTTGTTTTATGGACTCTTCTTCTCCTAACCTCATAATGGAAATGTCTTCTGGATATGAAACTTGTGATCCTAGCACCTCAGTGAGTCTAAGGGACCAATCTATGCTGGCAGGAATGGGTTAAAGAGAACCAGTGCCTACAGAGAAGGAATAGTGATCACATTTAGTATCCATGAACTGAGACAAGATATTGCATAGAGGGGTAATGCACAAACACAACTGTTGTGAAAAAGTACTAGGGGGCTCTGTATACTGGAGAACTAACTTACTTCTAGCACAGATACTGGGAATTGGAGTGGAGGTAGGATTCATCGGAAAGGCCAATATGTTGATGGGTCTGTGAGGGTACTGGTAGAGCATGCTTTACTCTGTTGGAGGTGGAATTCCTCAGTGAGAAATTGACAATTCAGCTTTAAAGCCCAACTTTAGGAAAACTTAAAGTGTAAGTTCACCTTTACAAAAAAATTAACTAATACCCTACACCTATCCAACCCCCCTGGTCCCCACTGCACTTATCTTTGTGGGTGATTAACTGTCACTGCCCACACAGCTGGTGAAGTAGTCTGGGGATTCTAAAACCTAGCTACTCTTCCCTTTCAATATGTAGGGCTTCTGGGACCAATCAGAAAGATTCCAATTGATTAAAGTGATCACGGCTGGTGCTGAGCAATTGGAATCTCTCTGATCTGTTCTGAAAGCCCTACAGAAAGGAGAAGAGTGGGGGTTTCCAATCTGCTACACCAACTGCATGAGCAGTGACAGCTAATATTTCATAAAAGTAAGTGCAGCGTTGCATTATTTTCTGTGTTACATTTCATTTTCTTTTTAAAAAGATGATCTAACACTTTAAAGTGTATCTATGGTCAAAATGTTAAATGATATATTAATTTCCATATTGTATTTTAATTATTTCTAGCCTCCTCCTATTATTTTGAATGATTTTGATTTTTGCAAACTTACTTTGAATTCTGTGACATGTATTCACTATGCCCTAGAACTAGGCACTGCTGTGTCACACATTTCACAGAGCCTGCCTTCTGAGCTCCAGAGGTGCTTAGAGGAGTAGCGTCAGGAGGTAGAGTCAGTACAGGAATCACTGCTTGAAGGCACAATGTACCATGGGATATGCAGCCCTCAGAAATTAAAAGTAAACAGCAGAGGAGAAAATGCAAAGCATGCACTGAATCCAGGAAGCTGTGAAAAGAGATGCAGCAGATAGGTAGAACTCACATGAAAGGAGATTTTTCAACAAACAAATGGCAACCACCCCAATCCATAACTGGTCTTTGAAGCAAGCAGCACATGGTAGGGCAACGCTTGTAAAAAAAAACAGCAAAGAAAATTTCCCAGCTCATTTACCAGCCAGCCTGCAACAAACCTAATTACCCTGTCTAACAGTTCACATTAAAACAAGGGGTGTAGTTTGCACATTCGCAAATATGTGCATAAGGTGCATAGGCCACTTCACAGCACCCTAGTATATCTGTAATCCTAACTCTATAAATTTTGAGAGTCTCCAAAGTTGGAGTACATATATAACAATGGATAGATTAAGGGCAGATATACCTGGAGGGAGCCCACCCCTCCTTAAAGGTATGTGAACACATTGCACACCCAGCAATAGTACAATGGCAGCGAACGCATGCAGTGCGTTCCTTCACCAATTCACCAGCAGTACAAAAAATGGCAACCACTCCAACCTATAACTGGCCTTTGCAGCAAGGAGCACAAGGAAGATCGATGAATGTCAAAAATAACAAACAAAAATTCCCAGCTCGCTTACCAGCCAGCCTGCAACAAAACAAATCACCTGTCTAACAGTTCACGTTAAAACAAAGGCTTTAGTTTGAACAAATTTGCAGATATATGCGTAAGCTGAAAAAGACCACTTTACTGGACCCTAGTATATCTGCAGTCCTAACTCTATACATTTTGAGAGTCTCCAAAGCTAGAGCACATATAACAATGGACAGACTAAGAGCAGGTATGCCTGGTGTATTCTTATACCTTTAAGGAGGGGTGGAAAATACCTGCCCTTAATCTATCCATAGTTACATATGAATATCACAAAATCACATAACCTCATATCGCATATATTTACAACCTCTGTTTTCAGCAGCATAAGGGACTTGGAGAGGTGGGGGTAGAGAAACAGAAGTAGTGTGGTCAGTTTGAAATAGAAAACCAGGGGACTGGCAAGATTATTTCACACAAGGGAAGTAATACAAAGAGAACAGGATACTTTTTAACACAAGTACATGGGACAGCAGGCACATATCAGGAATATGAAATGTTGGTCTACATATTCTTTAATGTTCTTTCTGATTTGCTCTAATAGTAACCTATTTAGATATATTCTTCATTTGCATAGCTGAAAATCATCACTACTAAAAGTGGGCAGCCACTATCGTTAAACAACCCCATGTTTTAAAAAAGTAAACTTTATTGCATTTGTACCATATCTCATGAATTTTCAAATCCTACAAATATAAGCCTTTTTCCTCACTGACAGGTCCAGAAACACCAACAATGTTTGCTGACTCATCATCAGATTTAACCTCCCTTGCAGTATTCCCGAATGTAGCTCAGGGAAAAATTTCAGTACCAAAAGCGGTAACCCCGAGCTACACTCGGGCTTACCATGTGGCGTTGCTCAGGGATTTCCTGCAGCACTTACCTTGTCCTTCGCTCCCGCGATGCGTCCCCTGCAGCGTCCCCGGCCATCTCCTCCGGCCGCTGCTGGCATCTGGCTTCCGTGTTTCGGTCTCTGCAAGGACGTACGGGGGCCGGAACCAGCAGCAAATTTAAAAATTTTAGAAACTGTCATTTTCTAATAAACAAATATGACATAGTAAAACATTACTGTTTCAAAGCATTTCACATACTTTTGTCCCTACTTCTTTGTCCTGTGTCCTGCCTGCATTTTGACTGTTCTTTCTGCCTGGAAACTTAGAAAAGTCTATGGCGTCCAAAAAGTGTCGCTTTAGGTCAAAAGCGGTTTTAGACCAGCTAGAGAACAGCGATAGTAAATTAGAACCACTTGCAGAATTGAGTGATAATGATTCGTGGGGAAATTCGTCATCAGACACTGAAAAAGATTCTGCGACTTTGCTCAGCGGTGTGCGAACTTGGCGCTATATTTCAAATTTCAGTGTTTTTGGTTTGATTATATTATTGAATTAAATTTATTATTATTATATTATTATTTTTTATGATTATTTATTAAATTATAATTTATGATTTCGTGTTTCAAGTTTTATCCTACCCGGAATGCTTACTAGACTCTTGTTCAGACAGATTTCAGTGAGTTATTCCTAAAAATTACAGGCCTACAATATAAAACGCCAAATTTCCATGCAAAATAATGGAACCGCTTTCAGCACCAAAAATCTGAAATAATCATACTGCCAGAGAGGTTAAAGCTTAACTCTAGGTTTGATTGAGCATCAGCTACATACAGTATACGACGTTGTGTTCGGCAGCGGGATGGAGACTTTCTGTTCTGTTCCCACAACAAACTCGAGTCAGACTGAGTGCTGCTCAGCCTTTCAGGGGAAGCTTTGTTTTTTCTGAATGGATACAAGGCTTCCTCTGATGGGCTCAGGGGAAGAGAATGACATCATCCACCAGCTCTTTCATCTCAGCCAATCAGAGAAAGCTTCCCATGAATGGCTGAGCAGGGCTCAGCCCGTCTCAACTTTGTTCTGGGAACAGGATGTGAAGTCTCCATCCCGCTGCCGGAACACAGCGCTGTATACTGTATGCAGCTGATGCTACATACATTTTATTTAGCACTGACAGCAAGCTCACCTGTTAGTTTGTTTTGACCAACTTGGTGTGGTGTTACTAAACCCAGGACCCTGCATTCACTCTATCTGGTCTCCCACAGTACACACAACATGGAAATGCAATTATTTTAGCAAATATAAACTGCTAAATGCCTTTTCTCATCAGCAGTTAGAGCAGTCTTGAGACTTCAATCAGTGTCCAGCAAAGCACTGGTTACAGCTTGTAGGAGGAGTTTTCTTTCTGCTCTAGGAGCATGCAGAACCCCTGACCTCTGTCTGGACAGGGCTGATTGGCCCTGTGCTGATCACATGCACTCTCCCAAGAAAAAAAATCTCTCAAGCAACACACACCAAACTGAGCATGTGCATGTGACCACAAATTCAGTCTATATCAGGTGGTCATTTCAACAAGAGGAGGGGCAGAGAAGAAAGGATCAAACAGCATTTTTACAAAAAGTAGCAGATTAACCCCTTAGGTTCCACAGTGAGAATAACAAGCATGCTTTACTGCATATACAGACTGATTTTACTGTTGTGGGTTTAGTAACACTTTAAAGTTCAATAAAAACTGGAGTTTGGCTTTAAGAAACAATCAGCATGACAGCTTTGTCGCTCAGCTGCAGTTCAGCACTAGTCCGGAGTAATTATCATTATGTAGCCACCACAAAAATGTCTGTTTGCTAATCTGTGTGCATCAATATTTTCATTTGTGTTTTTGGTTACATAAAACATGTTTTAATAGTGAATGTATATACTGTATATATTTGTTTGGGTTACATAAATTGGTTATAATTATACAAATGTGGAATCTAAGTGTAAACTATATGTTACAGGAAATCTCCCAGGCATTTCCTACATGTTTTACTGCCCTTCCTCTAGGGACCTTCTTACTAGAAGTTGACATCTCTTTGAACCTCAAGTTCCCCTGTGGCCCTCATTTCACTTCAGTGTGCAGACCCACCGCACAGGCATTTTTTCAAAGGGCAGCATTATATGAGCTGAAAAATAATGTACGTCTTGAATAGACCCCTGAAGATCGGCAGTAAAAATAAGGGCATATTATCTGACAATTTTAAAACATGGTATTTACATTAAATCCTGTCTAAGTGCATGGTGATGTTTCTTCTGTGAAATGAGAAGCTGAATGGCTTTCTCCATGTCTGCCAGAATAGCATTAGCAACGATCCCAGTGGATGCAAGAAAATCTGCGATCATGATTTAGCCAATGATGGAAAACAATGTGATCATTAATCTTTTACTTATGAATCAAAATTTTCTTGGCAGGTTTTTTAAGCAAATGTTTTTACAAACATGTGCTGTATGTGTCACAGATGTATGTTCGCTTTCTCATTATTCATCTTAGCTATGAGAGAATGTAAACACAACTTCAAAAAAGTGATTAATTACAGGGCAAGAAATTCCACCGTAACATACTTGTCTAATATTCATTTACCTTTGCCAAAAAAGTAATATATATCATTTGTAAATGTCAAAAGGTGCCTTATGTAAGTAGTGATGTGTAATAATCTTGTACATTTTGTCATTTAAAAATATGTGTAGAACACGTTTTAAAGCTGATTTGCAAATAAAATTGTTTGTAATCTTTTTCTAAAAACTCCAAGTGAAGTGTACAGGTGAAACTTGAAAAGTTAGAATATCGTAGAAAAGTTCATTTATTTCAGTAATGCAACTTAAAAGGTGAAACTAATATATGAGATAGACTCATTACATGCAAAGCAAGATAGTTCAAGCCGTGATTTGTCATAATTGTGATGATTGTGGCTTACAGCTCATGAAAACCACAAATCCACAATCTCAGAAAATTAGAATATTATATGCAATCAATGAAACAAGGATTGTGCATAGAACAATATCGGACCTGCATGCATATATGCTCAGTACTTGGTTTGGGCCCCTTTTGCAGCAATTACTGCCTCAATGCGGCGTGGCATGGAAGCTATCAGCCTGTGGCACTGCTAAGGTGTTATGGAAGACCAGGATGCTACAATAGTGGCCTTCAGCTCTTTTGCATTGTTCGGTCTCATGTCTCTCATCTTTCTCTTGGCAATGCCCCATAGATTCTCTATGGGGTTCAGGTCAGGCGAGTTTGCTGGCCAATCAAGCACAGTAATACCATGGTTCATTGAACCAGGTTTTGGTGCTTTTGGCAGTGTGGGCAGGTGCCAAGTCCTGCTGGAAAATGAAGTCATCATCCCCATAAAGCTCGTCTGCGGAAGGAATCATGAAGTGCTCCAAAATCTCCTGGTAGACGGCTGCGTTGACCCTGGTCTTAATGAAGCACAGTGAACCAACACCAGCAGATGACATGGCTCCCCAAATCAACACAGACTGTGGAAACTTCACACTGGACTTCAAGCATCTTGCAGTGTGTGCCTCTCCATTCTTTCTCTATACTCTGGGTCCTTGGTTTCCAAATGAGATGCAAAAGTTGCTCTCATCAGAAAAGAGGACTTTGGACCACTGAGCAACAGACCAGGTCTGTTTTTCTTTAGCCCAGGTAAGATGCTTCTGACGTTGTTTGTTGTTCAGGGGAGGCTTGACAAGAGGAATACGACATTTGAAGCCCATGTCCAGGATCCATCTGTGTGTGGTGGCTCTTGATGCACTGACTCCAGCCTCAGTCCACTCCTTGTGAAAGTCCCCAACACTTTTGAATGGCCTTTTCCTGACAATCCTCTCCAGGCTGCGGTCATCCTTACTGCTTGTGCACCTTTTTCTTCCACTCTTTTCCCTTCCACATAACTTTCTATTAATGTGCTTTGATACAGCACTTTGGGAACATCCAACTTCTTTTGCAATTACCTTTTGAGGCTTTCCCTCCTTATGGAAGGTGTCAATGATGGTTTTCTGCACAACTGTCAGGTCAGCAGTCTTTCCCATGATTGTGATTCCTACTGAACCAGACTGAGAGACCATTTAAAGGCTCAGGAACCCTTTGCAGGTGTTATGGCTTAATTTGCTGATTAGAGTGGGACATTTTGAGCCTAGAATATTGCACCTTTTCACAATACTCTAATTTTCTGAGATTGTGGGTTTGGGGTTTTCATGAGCTGTAAGCCATAATCATCACAATTATGACAAATCACGGCTTGAACTATCTAGCTTTGCATGTAATGAGTCTATCTCATATATTAGTTTCACCTTTTAAGGTGCATTACAGAAATAAATTAACTTTTGCACGATATTCTAATTTTTCAAGTTTCACTTGTATGCAATATAAACCACAAATTGTAGACGTCTGTTTTTCATATGCTATTTATTTGTTCCATGGGTTATGTACATGATATGAAAGTAAACCACACCTCCCTAATATAACAATATGTATCCATTAATAGTAGTGCACTCCTGGCCACCAAGATAACCCTTCCACCCTGGAAGTCCAAAATCAAAATATGTTCTATAGCGTCCAACAAAGTCTCAATTCGTACCTATGCAAACTTATAAAATCTTCATGCTTCTTAATAGCTTTCAGCAATCTTCAAAGGAAAATTCCTCCTCTTCCTCTTTATATCTCATTACCCTTATCAGATGACTAAAAAAAAAAATTTCACAATTGGCCTTTTTCATTTTTCTTTAGTTCATTTGATTATTATGGGACGTAACACATACTGTAGGAGCCTGTTAGATGCCCTTACAGTTTGTCACTCTGTGTTGGGTATTTTTCTATATCATTACTTAAAAAAATAATTAAAGTGCACTCACACAATAGTGTTCAAAACGTGTCCAAAAATAACCAAGTGTCATTCTAGTATCCGTAATTCCTACTCTTACCTTCCTTGAATAAATAGCTTGCTTTACATGAGTTCTTGACTTAGTGAAGTCCTCCTTTAGAAATTCTTCCCAATATAAAATTCAGACCCCCTGAGAAATTTAAATCAACACATAATCATCATATCATGCAGATCAGTGCTTTGACACTCCACACCAGTGATCATCAAAAAAGTGAAACAGCCGAGTGATCCATCACCTGTCAATCCATGTACCATACCAGAATGACAAGGGACAGAGGCTTTAATCTGATAAACTCCGCTCCAGGTACTGTTGCTTTCAATGATCCAACTACAACAATAGTATATGCCCAGAAATAGAAAAAGCAACCAAAACACCTTCAAAAAACTCTTGTTTATTCATTTAAAAGCACTTATATATGCAGAGTAAACATCAGCATTTGTGTGTTCCTTAGACCGGACCTCCTTAGCGTTGTGTATTCTTAGACTGGACCTCATCCAAAATGGCCACCGCTACACTTCTGGCAATGTCTGACGTAACTTCCTGACACGTTTCGTCATCATGACCTTATCAAAGGATGCGTCTGTCAGACTGCGGCCAGCCTATATACACTGTTCCTCCTCCCTCTTATGGATGTAATCACCATTTTGCAAGAGGGAAAACGCACAACATAAACTTGTGTCCTTGTGTATCTCTGATCTCTGTTGATTAGTTAGGAGAACATGTAAGCTCATCTTGATCATATGATACATTGCTTTCTTGAAATGTATTCAATTAAGATAACTGACCAGAGATTAACAATAAATTCAGGATAGTTCTGTTTTATTTGGATTACTGGGTTGCCCGTATAAAATAGAAAGAGAAATTAACCTGTTCTCACTACAGATGGTTTAAGGATTGCAGCAAAAAGGAGCCACAAGAACAGATGGTAAACCGAACAGTAGTACCTAGATCAGAAGGAGTCATTGGGGTGCTCAGTTTTAAAAAATGTTTCTCTGTAGTTTACTAATACTTACCAGTACCAGTTCTTACCATTAGTTGATCCTGCTCAAGATTTTGAATACTGCTTCTAAACTCCAGTCTTCCAATGTCACTATTTGTCTAGTTCAAAATGCTCCTATTATCGGCTCCAATTACAAATGGAGGCATCTTTCTGGTTTCCAATCTGCAGTTTCTGCTCCTGGTTTTTGTTCCAGTTACACAAGGAGGCGTCTCTCTGGCCTCTAATATGTAGTTTTAGCTCCTAGAGGCTGTTCCATATAACCTTGGTGGCATCATTTCGTGTAATCTCTGTTATGTTGGTTGGTCCTGATCACATCACATTTCACATTGCGGTCAATAGGTCTTGCTATTTACTGTTTTAGCCAGAAAAATTCTCCTTTCTTTAACTGTCTGAAACTAATAACGTATTTAGTGAGCTGGCCTCACAGTTATGACAGCTACCATTACCCAGTCCAATGAGATTGCCTCTGGTGAAAACTGAGGCATTCTCTTTGGACAGGGAGATGACAGTTGACTGGTTATACCAGAGGGCAAGGAAGACAGGCCCCTGGAAACATAGTGAAATTAGTTTCAGCAAGACACCTGGAGGAAGGTTTCATGATATTCTAATCTTTAGGAAAGAGGTTTCATTCAAGTTTAAAATAAGCTAATAAAACTAATGTACAAGTCTGAGGATGCAGTTTATTGTGCACATCCTATACTAGAAGTATCCTGACGTTTTAGGATTTAAAGACACATTTTCAAGTGTGAACTACAAACCTGCGCTACCTAGTAGCTGGTGGCAGCTGGAATTAGGTTTATCCATCTGACTGTGATCAGGAAGATTCTGCCATTTTATCTGGCCTTTTTGCATGGCCATTTTGCAAGAACATGTGTATCTAGTCATTGTCATGGTGGACATGTTCCAGTGCAACTTTGAAAAATACCATTGGGTGGGAAGTGGATTTTAATGCTGTGTAAATGACATTAAAAATACACAATATTTAAATAACATTCGTGAGAAATGGGGAAACCTGAACCTCATCCTACCTGTGACATGTGACAGGGTGACAGTGCAGGAGCACAATTGGGAGATTGTTGTCTCCACATAACAGGAAGTTCCAGGACAAGGGTCTATATGGCAGGATAATCAGGTGTTATTTTAATGAAAGCTATAGATTTAAAGAGATTGAAAATAGCTTTTGAAATGACATTAACACGGTAAAGTGTATATGATGTTTTAGTTATTCAGTTTCACTCTACTTCAGATCCAAGCAGTGTAAATACACATACACATAAAGGCATTTGATGGCATGAAATACAGAGTAAAAATCCAGCTGCCAAATTGTTGCTTTGAAAGAATTCTTCACTACCTACCCAGTTTTCTTATGCCAAAATGCAATCCCCCCTCCTATCTCCTCTTCATAACATAAGAGGGGTGTTCTGTAGTACAGCAGGAAAGAGCTCAGGCAGCGATGACAAAGATGGTTGGAATTTTAATGCAACAGGGCACTGTTGTCAGTAAAAAAAAATCATGAAGAGCATCACTGCTCCCAAGCTTCAGGACACTGCCCTCTGTGGATATGCTGGGTGCTGGCTGCTGGAGCCTGTTCCCACTGTGTGCAAATGCCATTAAAAGACAAAGACAAAGACCACACACCGGTAATGTCACTTCCTTCAAAAGTCTTAATTCAGGCAAGACAGTGCACATTGGAATTCCCACATAGAAAAATACCCCTCAAATGCATGCTGCCAGGTCTCCTAGTTGGTGATTCCAATGTGCACTGTCTTGCCTGAATAAAGACTTTGGAAGGAAGTGCACCAGTGTGCAGCATTCTTCTCTTCAATAGGGCTGAGTTGTCAGCTCTCTACAGGAAGTTGGACGCGCACTGGATTTCTGGCAGTGCACCAGGCATTTTTTTTGTTGTGGTTGCACCGGACATTTTTCTTTGCATATGTTTGTAAAGAGAAAAAAACATCCGAAAACATGCATGTACTGCAGAGATAACCAAACGTTTTTTTTTCTATTTTTTCCCTGATATAATTTGAAGGTTTTGCATGGACAAACACTTTAACTCGTAAAAAGCTTGTCTTGCACTGGTCTAGCTTTAGCTGAGTTTTAAGTGGCTCTGTGCTTAAAGCAAACCCTGTCCATCCAGAGCAATGAGACAAGATTACCATTGTGACGGAACCATGGAACCCAGCTCACTTTGGAGAGGTGGGGAGACCCCTGTCTCAGCTCCCCATATCCCTCTTATGTGTAAATCCCCCTGTGCCTGTTAGGGGTATAGGGTGATCTGTCCTAATATTGTGTGGGGGGGGTTGTTGATTGTTTAATGTGATGTGGTTGCATCCCATTGTTCTATTGTGTGTCTGGTTTGGGAGCAAACTAATATGGGATGTATGTGTTTATGTGTATTAGCTTAGGGGGGGGGATCTCCAGCAGCCCTCCCTCCTGGGACTGTCTGCTGGTGTGACGTTTGAATGCCTGTGTGTCTCTTGTTACTAAATGTAGATTGCCCTGCCCTGTGTCATTATGAAGGGAGGGGGGACTGTCCCCTGAGTGCATATATCTTGTATCTGTGTTCAAATAAAGTAGTTTAACCTTTGGATTGCTTCAAGACTGGTGTCATCTAGTCTTGTATGGTCAGCTGTGGTGTCTGTAGTCAGTATTCGGATGGGGAAGCAGTATTCTAACGGAAGTACTGAAGCACAGACTGGGTCGGTTCTGTTACAACCATCTCCCCAGCTTCACAATCTTCCCTTCCTTTTGCTCCTCTACCACTCTGGCTGTCAGAAGTGAAGAGAGGAAGTCCTGTGTAGCTACAAATCATGACTTAAAACTTACAAAGGGTTAGGAGTCTCTCCTTGTTATGTCAAGTTGTCATGTGACAACTCTGAGTGCCTGAGTGGCCAATCACCAAGCATCACCAATATCACCTGGAAAGTGCTATCTTGCGACTGAAAGAAAATAAATATGTTCAGCTAGTGGGTATAACATTTACATGGATAAAGAACTTTGTGCAGCATTCTTAAAAATTAGCAATGTATTAAATTCTGCCACTAAGTTGATGCTTTCTTAGTTTCCTCTGTATATAATGATTTTAGCATAACTATCAGATAACAGATGTGCTCATTTATTTAGAGTAGAGGAAAGGAAAATGAAGGTGTAGCAGATACCCACCAGATGCCACTTGTCTTTTCTTATATGAATCATAACAACTGATTGGCTGTGAGCAACACCCTAATTTCCATCTGCTCCAGTTTACATCCATCTCACTATTCAATAACTTTTGGTACTGTTAAAATCCATTGCTGAATTGACTATACACTGGCAACATAAATGAAAGCAATGACATTTAAGTCATGTAGGCTCACAAAAAACATGAGCATTAGCCTTGCCAAATAGAATAAATTATATAAAATGTCATTTTTACAGAGGAATTTAGAGAGGAATTAACTTTTCCTGGCTTTTGTTTTTATCCCTATTATTTAAAATTTTAATACTCTGAATGTTTCTACCTGACAAAAAATGGTAGTTCATGCTGGAAGTACTACAGAGCGGTTTTCCATCCTGACAGGATTCTGAAAGTACAGACACACAAATACACTTCATTGAAGTGAAGCAAACTACTCAATACTTGAAGTCTGCAATGGTTTGACATCCATGAGATCTGTCGCCAATGCTGTCATCTTCCTCCCTGGCTTCTCCCGGGAGGCGTTGGTTGGTGTGGGATGGCAGATACTGTGCTGGAAATGTAGACTGAGCTACACATGGGCATGTCAGTGAAAAATGTAAGGAGCTAGGTAAGTTTATATTGCATTGCATATTTCTTGCATTGTCTCTTCTGAAACATCCTGCCTGTTCATAAGCTTTTCATATGTGACTTTAGTTCCTCTTTACAGAGTAAGTCCACTTTTGTTGAGCAAAAAAAAAAAAATCTGCTTGGTTGATTAGTGTACATTGTGTCAAGGTCCTACCTTTTCCCTGAGGTTATGTTACTCCATGTGCTGGCGTCCATCTTGGATTCTGCTGTGCATGATGGGAATCCTTTTATGCCTTCAGGTCTCTGTGGTCCATCCCCCAGAGGGGTGTGGCTGATGACATATAAGCCTGTGGCCCGCACATGCTCTTTGCACTTGTGTCTTGTGTCTTTGTGTTGCTATTACTCTGTTCTGACTCTCGTGACTCTCCTGGTATCTGATTCGGCTTGTGACTTGACTATTCTTTGTATTCTCCCTTGATCTGACCCTCTGTTGCTGAACCCGGCTCGTGACCTGTGATTCTCGTCTGCTGTCCTGTACTGTTTTGTCCTGTTGTTGTTGACCCGGCTTGTCTGACTACTCTTTTGTCTCTTCCACCAGCTACACGCCATTGGCGGCGGCCATTACCGCAGCTGAGGTGTCTCGGGGGCCGCGACCTGGTTCCTGGCTGCGTCAAGTCCATCCCCACCATCAGGGGCCCTGGTGAAGGGCAGCCTGGGACTTAGACTCCGCGCCCTGAGGGACTTCGGTCTGTGGGTAGTGGTTGTCGTCAGCCAGTGCGTTACATTGTTAGGCCTGCCTGTCCGTTCCTCGGCCCCTGCCCTGACACATTGCAAGCCGTTTAACCTCTTCATACCAAGCGTACAGAAATATGGGGCCTCTGACCTCTCAGTGGCTTGGCCTTGACGCCGAGTAGCTGCATATTTGCATACCATTTGTAAACAAAGTGCTCCCTGAGTGCTCCCAGCACATGTCGGCATCCCACGGAAATGGCCCGATCTCTCCTTGTGATCAGAATCTTTCAGATCATGTGACTGCCGTCACAGCGGACACATGACCCTAAACCCTGCTCCGCCTCTCAGCATCAGAAACCCCTTAAAGGGATGGGAGGTGCTGCAGAGAAAGGGTTAAACTTTGTTGCAGATTTCTGCCTGTTTCTGCTCTGAAGAAATAGCTGTTTGTCTATGTCCATTGGAAACTGATTTTGAATGGGAGGGTTCTTGAAAATCACCTGGTACAATCTCAGTTTTCTGATAAGGAAAGCTGTAGGGTCTTTTTTCCCTTAGGGGGTATCCTACCAAAAATGAAAGTTATTACAGACAGTGCCTAAAATCTGCCATTTGTAATCCACAGAAGCATTGCTATGAAGAATCCAGGTTTTTGCAGCTTTCATCATCCGTTGACATTATTCTGCAGTGCTTGCATGCTATTTGGTATCTTAAACCTGTTTTGAACTATTGCTTTTAACTTTGCACCTATTTAGTAAACTGCAAGCTACAGTTACTCCCTGATCATTTTGTCAATTACCTATTCTAATAAAATGTTACAGTCTTTTTTTAGTTTTTCTTTCTTTTCTTTTATGCTTGGCTATTGATGTACCATTTTTCATCATCTACTACTATTTTTTGGGGGTTCATGTTCCCAGGAGTATTGTGCAAGCATACAATTTCTATGGCAAATACAGTATTTGTTAGCCAACACATAGAAACCTCTGTTCTTATGAGCCTCTAATCATACACTCCTCTGTTCTCTATGATATATTTTTTTCTTAAAAAAAGGAAATATTGATCCAGATAAACAACAATATACTATTTACAGAAGTCATTGCAGAAGTAGTTTTAAAACATTTATCATATTGCAGCTTATAAATTCTAAGATGTGATGGATGTATTAGTTTCCTTTTATAGGCTTTCTTTCCTTTATTTTCATCTGGTGATCCAGCAAATAAGTTTCTTGTTTTTCAAAAGAACAAGCTGTCCATCAGATGTTTCAGCTACAGGGATGCGACAAACCATTTACTATTGACAGGAGTGCTTACAATGATCATCTTTTATTTATTTATGTAAAAACTTTATCCCAAAAGGATGGTTTGTTGTAACTTCTTATAAAGTATTAGCTGGAGTTTGGCTTCACATTGTTAGCGTATGTAAATCTGCTAGTATATCTAACACTCTCTTTCCCCCAGACTGACAATCCTGCCATTAATTCTTAATGGCAACACCTCAAGTCTGCTTTGCCTGTGGGTCAGGGAGTGCGGGCGATTAGTATGCGCTCCCCAACCTGCACATGTGTGTGAAGCTAGCTTTAGACGGCGGCAATCTCATGGTTATTTGTTTATAGGCTCATATAACCTATCGAAAAAGAACAGTGGCAGGCAGGGTGCAGAATTAAACTGCCTTAGATGGCCTATCTTTGTTTGGCAGAGCAAGAGGTCATTCCACCCGACAGAGCAGCAAAGGAGACAGAGCTGGCAACAGGACACAGTCTATGTCCACAGGATTCCAGGATTGTGGTAAAATCCCAGGACAGTCCCGCAGAACCAGGGACTGCTGAGAGATATGCTACAACCATATTTGAAAGTAAACAGAATGATACACTTTGCAATAGATGGAGTGGAACACATTGATGTTCCCATTTACAGATGGTGTTCTTTGAAGTAGCAGTTCTATTTTTACGGAAATTCACCTTTGAGGAAACAAATGCAATGGTCATGAAATGCTGGGGATGCAAAGGTCTGCTCCATTGAATCACAGTAGCAGATCCCTTGCTGGAAAGTAGAAATTAATTTCAGCATTGCATTTAGAGGCTGGAATAGACACAATGAGGGCAGGCCATTGGGTTAAGCGGTAGGTAACCCGCTCCCTTAGTGTTTGGGCTCGTATTTATTTGAAGTTATTACTTAACTGGATATCAGTCTGTTCTTTTTAATGAATACCTTTACAACTTGCACTTTTCCAAGAGATAAGGATACAAAATTCTTAGACCTTTTGCTCTGTATAACTCTGTGCTACATGAAGTGGCCAGGGAACAATCCATTCTTCCATTGTGTCATTAGAAAAGAAGTGGCCTTTGGGGGTGTAGGTAGGGAATTACTGCAACTTGATTTTCTTGGAGCCTGCCACTAAGTAACCTCTTCACAGGAATCACCAACAGTAAGAAGTTAAATCAGAACTCCATGACTTTTTGTTTTCTCCCATGCAGTGAGGCTGTGTCTACACTGCATGAATTACCTGCTGGTTTTGTCCAGCAGTGCACTGAAAGGCTATACTTACCCGATCCTTCTATCCTCCAGAAAACAGCACTCTCCCATGTCCGGCAGTGGACTGTTCTTGCAGTCCTCATGTCCAGAGTCTGTCTATAGGTGTGATGATGTCAGGAACAGTCCATTCACAAGATTGCTAGCATGCGGGGGCAGGAGCAGCAGAGACTAGCTGATTAGGTAAGTATATCTCCGCTTTCCTCACTCCTAGACAAAAACAAGCAGTTAACCCATGCAGTATTGGCCCAGCCCTTCTGCATGCAGATTTTTTCCCCCAGGAATTCTTTAATATATAGTTACCTATCATACTACAGCTTTTGCCAGACCAAAATGTTTGGTGGTAACTTGTGAATCTGTTCTACATACAGAGAGATAATTGTTTGACAGATAAATAACTCATTCACACGAGCACAGAAAGCTGTACCTGTGCCCATGAGTTCAAGGAGGTTCAGTATGACTGCACTCAGGTGTTTACTTCAATACAGGGGATGGATATGATGTGCCCCTGGGCACATACTGTCTGTGGGCAGCTTATCCATGCTTGTACCCAAGTAAACACTTGGATGTGCTATTACAAGCATACAGCTAAAGTCAGTGATTTGTACAGGCAGTATGCAAACATCTATCATTCATTGATAATGGTGTATGACTGTCTGCACCCATGTAAATGAGCCCTCATGAAATGAAGTTAGTGCCATGATATAAATGGCATACCAACACACATAAAAAGTAGCTCTTAACACATGTACATGGTGCAGGTGTGTTTTAAAGGGCAATGCGGTGGGTTGAGTGCCTATTAAAAATGAATGGGCTGTTTTAATTTGTGTGTGGTTAATTACTGCAGTAATGTGAATGGGAAAGTAAACCTGTTACAATCCTGAACAATTCAAATGAATCACATGTTGAAAATGAAGAGGCTGCCTCATTAAAAATAACAATTTCTAAAATGAACCAGGCTTCAGTGATGGACTAAAATAGAAGCTGCTTATCCCCATCAAATGTGATTAAAAGAAATAAAACTTAGTTAGCATTGTTAAAAAGATTTTTAAAAAGTCACGTAAATCATTAAAAGAGAAGTCTAGACTTTTTTGTTCCCCATTCATACTTACCTAGGTGGATGCCTATTGGTCCGTTACTGCATCTGTCCCCCTCCGGCTCTAAGAGTGACAACTCAGCAATCACATGACCTCACTTCTCACAGCCACTCTGAGCAGAGAGCGGTGACTGTCAGTCACCGCTCTCTGCTTTTCCCCACCAGCACTCACTGAAACGCTGGGCTGTGGAGGGGGAGGGAGTAGTTGGCTCAGGCTCTCAGTGGCTCACTAAGAGGCTGAGCCAGGTGCCACTTCAGACTCTGAGGTGGATCTCCTCTTTGAAGTTGGGATCTTTCCCCAGCCTGGACCGGCTGAGTGATGTCAGCCGACAGAGGGCTTCAGCCCACTGTCACAGAAGTACAGAACTAACTGCATTCCTGTGATCCACAGGAGAAGTACAGCCAAATGAGTTTTGGTTGTACTTCTCCTTTAACCATTTCCCATCCAGCCCATGTACATAAACAGCCGGAAGAAAGCAGTGCCGGAGCGGGTGGCCATTTATAAACGACCCCCGTATTTACTGCCTGTAAGCGCTCCCTGGGAGAGCTGTGTCTGCAGGAACAGCAATCGCTGTATGGGACCTCTGTGTGAGGTCCTGATCATGTGATCACTGATTGGCCAATCAGTGATCACATGAATAGTAGAAAGCAAGATGTCACTTCCTGAGATTATTGCTTACTACTAGTGAAATCTGTGAATGATCACAGAGGTCGCATGGTACAAGGCTATTCACAACAGCCTTGAACCATGTGACAAGCTGTGACCAATCACAACTCACACAGTATTTCTCAATGGCTGCAAGAAAGCAGCCAGAGAGAAGGAGAAATTATTGCTTTTACAGCCTTTATGGGTGTAAAAGCAATCAGTGTAAAAAAGGAAAAAAAATCTTCATCACCCCCCACAAGTAGTACAGTGTCACCATGGTGACACTGTACTGCTAAGGTGACAGTATGCTAAAAAAAAACCCCAAAAAAACAAACATAAATAATAATATAAAAAATGTAAAAAAATGTAAACAAATGTTTTTGAAAAATTATATATTTTGGTTATAAACTAATTTGGGTTATTTTTTTTACTAAAAAGATAACTGAATACATTTTGGCCAAGATTTATGAAGATAGATTATTTATTTGCAAAATTGTATAAGAAAAACACTTTTTTTCAAAATGTTTGGACTTTTTCATTTATATAGCAAAAAAAAAAAAAAAAATCCCAGTGGTGAATAAATACCAGCAAAATAAAGTTTTATCTGTCTCAAAAAAACGCAAAAAAATTCATATGGGTACAGTGTTGCATGACCGCGCAATTGTCATTCAAAGTGTGACAGCGCTGAAAGCTGAAAATTGGCCTGGACAGGAAGGGGGTAAAAGTGTCCGGACATGAAGTGGTTAAAGGACTCTTTCTGTACAATTCAAAGGTATGACTAGCTGAATGGGCAGGGGCACCAGGAGGCACTAGCTAGCTAGTTAACTTATTTTGGTCTGGTCTGAATTTACTTGAGGGCATACATAAAGGGGTACAAGGTGTAACATACATATGGTCACACCAGGGGACAAGACAATACAATTGTGACATACGTTACCTGTGTCTGATTAATGGTAAAGCTAACAAGCCACTTGACCCCCAGGCCATTTCTGACATTTCTTAGAAGTCATTTTTGCTAAATTACTTAAAATTGCAACAACAACCATTTTATTATTATTTAAAAATATATAATATTTGGGGGAAATATTATATATTTTTAAATAATAATAAAATGGTTGTTGTTGCAATTTTTATGTTGCACAATAGTTGCGCAGCAGTTTATCAAACGCACATTTTCAAGGAAAAAAACCCCCACATTAATGAGTTTTAGTGCACAAAAACACAACACAATACCCACTTTTTTTGAAAAATATAAAAGATGATGTTACACTGAATAAAGAGATACTCAAGATCAATGAGGTTCATGTGATACAATCGTTGTTTACATATGTGTGGGTGACCAACTGCTCAAAACAATTAAAGGAACACTTTGAATATCACATCAGATCTCAATGGGGAAAAATATTATGCTGGATATCTATACTGCTATGGACTGGGAAATGTGTTAGGAATGTAAGGATACCCCATCGTTTGATGGAAAGGAAAATTATCAACCTACAGAGGACTGAATTCAAAGACACCCCAAAAATCAAAGTGAAAAAATCATGCAGCAGGCCAGTCCATTTTGCTGAAATTCATTGCAGCCACTCAGAATGGTACTCTATAGTTTGTATGGCCCCTATGAGCTTGTATGCATTAATGATAACATCGGGGCATGCTCCTAATGAGATGACAGATGGTGTCCTGGGATATTCCCTCCCAGATCTGGTCCAGGGCATCATTGAGCTCTTGGACAGTCTGAGGTGCAACCTGGTGGCGTCGGATGGACCAACACATGATATCCCAGAGGTGTTCTATTGGATTTCGGTCAGGTGCGCATGGGGATCATTCAATGGTATCAATTCTCATCCTCCAGGAGCTGCCTGCATACTCTCACCACATGAGGGCAGGCATTGTCGTGCATCAGGAGGAACCCAGGACCCACTGCACCAGGTTAGGGTCTGACAATGGGTCCACAGATTTCATCTCGATACCTAATGGCAGTGCCATTGTTTAGCCTGTAGAGGTCTGCGTGTCCCTCCACGAATATACCTCCCCAAACCATCACTGACCCACCACCAAAATGGTCATGTTGAACTATGTTACAGGCAGCATAATGTTCTCCATGGCTTCTCCAGACCCTTTCACATCTGTCACACGTGCTCAGGGTGAACCTGCTCTCATCTGTGAAAAACACAGGGCGCCAGTGGTGGACCTGCCAATTCTGGGGTTCAATGGCAAATGCCAATCGAGCTCTATGGAGCCAGGAGTGAACACAGGGCCCACTAGAGGACGTTGGGCCTCTAGGCCACCCTCATGAAGTCTGTTTTTGATTGTTTGGTCAGAGACATTCACACCAGTGGCCTGCTGGTGGTAATTTTGTAGGGCTCTGGCAGTGCTCATCCTGTTCCTCCTTGCACAAAGGAGCAGATGCTGGTCCTGCTGATGGGTTAAGGACATTCTACGGCCCTGTTTATCTCTCCTAGAGTAATTGCCTGTCTCCTGGAATCTCCTCCATGCTCTTGAGACTGTGCTGGAGACACAGAAAACCTCCTGGTAATGGCATGTATTGATGTTCCATCCCAGAGGAGTTGGACTGCCTGGGCAACCTCGGTAAGGTCCAGGTATCGCCTCATGCTACCAGTAGTGACACTGACCCTAGCAAAAACTAGTGAAAGACAGTCAGAAAAGATAAGTAAGGAAAAAAGTGTCAGTGGCCTCCACCTGTAAAACCATTCCTGTTTTGGGGGTTGTCTCATTGTTGCCCATCCGGTGCAGCTGTTGTTAATTTCATTAACACCAAACCAGCTGAAACTGAATAACAACCCCCTCTACTACTTAACTGACCTTATCAATATCCCAGGAGTTTAGTTGACTTGATGATATACTCTGATAAAAAAGTGTTCCTTTAATTTTTTTGAGCAGTGTATATACTGTGTATATATGTATATATATATATATATATATATATATATACACAGTATATATATATACTGTACTATATTTCCCAAAAGTATTGGGAAGCCTGCCATTGCACGCACATGAACTTTGATGGCATCCCAGTCTTAGTCTGTAGGGTTCAATATTGAGTTGGCCCACCCTTTACAGCTTCAACTCTTCTGGGAAGGCTGTCCACAATGTTTAGGAGTGTGTCTATGGGGATGTTTGAACATTCTTTCATGAGGGCATTTGTGAGGTCAGGCACTAACATCGAACGAGAAGACCTGGCTCGCAGTCTCTGCTCTAATTAATCCCAAAGGTGTTCTATCGGGTTGAGGTCAGGACTCTGTGCATGCCAGTCAAGTTCCTCCACCCCAAACTCGGTCATCCATGACTTTATGGACTTTGCTTTGTGCACTGGTACGCAGTCATGATGGAACAGGAAGGGGCCATCCCCAAACTGTCCCCACAAATTTGGGAGCATGAAATTGTCCAAAATGTCTTGGTATGCTGATGCCTTAAGAGTTCCCTTCACTGGAACTAAGGTGCCAAGCCCAACCCCTGAAAAGACCACGCACCATAATCCCCCCTCCACCAAACTTTACACTTAGCTCAATGCAGTCAGGCAAGCACCTTTCTCCTGGTAACCACCAAACCCAAACACGTCCATTGGATTGGCAGACAGAGAAGCATGATTGGCCACTCCAGAAAACATGTTTGCACTGCTCTAGAGATGCTTTACATTGCACTTGATGTAAGGCTTGGATGCAGCTGCTCAGCCATGTAAAAACCATTCCATGAAGCTCTCTACGCACTGTTGTGCTAATCTGAAGGCCACAGGAAGTTTGGAGGTCTTTAGCTATTGATTCTGCAGACAGTTGGCAGCTTCTGCGCATTGTGCCCTTCAACATGTGCTGACCCCACTTTGTCATTTTACAGGGCCTACCACTTCGTGGTTGAGTTTCTGTTGTTTCTAGTTGCTTCCACTTTGTTATAATACCACTAACAGTTGACTGTGGAATATTTTAGTAGCAAGGAAATTTTATGGATGGACTTATTGCACAGGTGGCAACCTATCACGGTACCACGCTTGAATTCACTGAGCTCCTGAGAGCGACCCATTCCTTCACAAATGTTTGTAGAAGCAGTCTGCATGCCTAGATCCTTGATTTTATACACCTTTGGTCATGGAGGTGATTGGAACACCTGAATTCAATGGTTTGGAGGGGTGTCCCAATACTTTTAGCAATATAGTGTTTATACAGTATATATGCAGCAAGAGGCAGAGAAACAGCAGTACATTGATCTTCCCAGTGAATGGCTGTGCTCCCAACTAGAATGCAAAGAAGGAAACTGACCACACTGAGATGGATGTGCTGTCATGCCTAGTGTGGTCAGTTTGATATAGGAAAGCAGAGGGACTGTCAGGTTCACCAGAAATTTCATGCAAAGGAAGCAAGTTGAAAGAATGTAGGGGGAAATATATACTTTAAAGTTTAACACTTTAACCTCCCCCTCTTGTAATACCAATCTGATCTCCACACTCTCATTCTATGTGATATTTATATTAATCTTTCACCTCTGCACATTAATCCCTACATCTGCATTTTCACACTGTATGTGGACTTTATATTAACCCCTTCATCTCCTCCTCTTTCTGTGTATGACCTACATGCGCTGTATCTAGGCCACCATTACCAAGCTCAATGTTTTAACCATCTCAACACCAGCATTTCCAAAAAATTGTGGCAAAAAATGTAATCACCTTGGGAAATCCACTTTCCAAAAATGGGTCATTTTTTAATGTTTAACATTTTTTTTCTTTATAAAAAATATATAACCCAGTGATTATTAAATCACCAAAAGAAAACTCTATTTGTCTTAAAACCATTATATAACATTTATTTGGGTACAGTATTGCATGACTAGCTACAATGTATGCATTTTTATGTCTTCAAAATTTTTTACCAACTTTCTTTAACTGTAACAGTCTCATATAAGTGATAAAAACTTTAAAATATCAAATGGAACTTTAGTTGGAAAATTACCTCTTGATAGATCACTTCACGTTGGCCTCTTTTTCAAGTATAGCTATGTAAAACATTAAAAATAAGTGCATAAACTGTTTAAAGTCCAGTAATATACGGTCTCACCTTGCTTTGCACATCCTCAGTAGTCCCGGTTTCTTGGCACTGTGCCTAAAATAATTGAGTCACTAGAAGCCGATCTACTGACAGGCTCAATATTTACTGCTGCAGAGAGAGAGGAGAGGAAACATCAATGACACAGACTGCACCCAGGGAACACAGATAAGGGAGGGAAAAAGGAAAAGTAGGTGAAAGAACAAACTCTGCAGCTAGGGACATACAAAAGAGTTAAACTTGCAAGGATAGTTATCTTACCTTTTCTCCCAGATATTCTCTCCAGCGCTGTAAAACGTCTGGTAGCCTTCTCCTCTAGCTGAGCCAAGACATACAATCAAGGTTGGAAATGCACACATATTAATTGCAGAAAGTGACATATAGTTGTTGAGACCAAGGTGATTGGAAAAGTTTCCAGTATGGAAATGACTGCTCTTGGCTTCTACAAAATGGCCTACAGCAAGAAGAAACAGGAACAATGCTGAAGGCAATTTCCCGCATACACTAATTTTGGTATCATAATTATTATAACAGAATGCATGTTCTTTTCTTAAAGAACATTAATTGTCAAGATGTTCCACTTTAATGTCAATCTAAAAGTAATTTCAAATTTTGTTTTTATGTCTAGCAGTACTATGTTGACCTGATGAAGAAAGTAGATTTTACAAAAGCATGTCTTGAAGAATATTAATATGTGGCCATTTTGGGAATAATCTTTATTGCAGAACTTTTCCAAGTGGTAAGAATGTATTTTTGTATATAGATAACTTGATTTTTAAACCATACCTACTCATTTTGTAAACTGACTTGCCAAATAAGAACTGGAGATTTTCTTCTTTAATCTGTTTATATATCTTTTGATAATAATAGGTAGTGATGAAAATGTGGATTGGCTTATGCCAATTTACCAGCACTAGCTGCCTCTCAATTGTTTTCCAAAATCAATATTTTTTTAGGCAAATTGTCTTAATTTTAATAATTTTTTTAGATAACAACTTCAACTGTTTAGCCTGTATCCAAGTACACAAAATATTTACAGAACATTTCCCTGAAAGATCCTCCATGTCAGGAAACAGAAAGTTATGCATGTAGGATATTTCGAAACAGAGAAATGAATCAGCAACTTCTAATTTTTACCATAGCCAAATGATGCCACCTAGTGGAAATTGTTATGGAACACTACATTCTACTTGCATTGAAGGAATCATAAAAAGGGTTTCAAACAGGAAGGATTTTGTGCATACATTTGAAGATATTAAAAATAAAATACTGAAGAAACTTCTCTGTCAGTGCGCAACTCAAATCAACTAGTCAAAACAAATTATTTCTCTGACAGGTCTACATGAACCTGAAATTTGCCAGCCCATTTTAATGCACTCACTTAAAGAAGAATTCCAGGTATAGATACAGTATTTTATACATTTATTTATTTATTTCAGGTACTTATATAGCACCATCAATTATTACAGCACTTTACATATAAATTGTACATTCACATCAGTCCCTAACCCTCAAGGGGTGTTACAATCTTAGGTCCCTAGCTCACATTCATACATACACATACTAGGGCCAATTTAGACAGGATCCAATTAACCTACCAGCATGTCTTTGGAGTGTGGAGGGAGGCCGGGGTAACCAAAGGAAACCCACGCAGGCACAGGCTGAGCATGAAAACTCCAGGCAGGTGGTGCCGTGGTGGGGATTTGAACCAATGACCCTAGTGCTGCCAGTTGGAAGTGCTAAACATTTTGCCACTGTGCTACCCCACTACATAGTTACATCAGTGCAGCTTGGGCCAATGTCACTATTTATATACCATACTTGGAACATGCCTCAAAAGATGGAAATTACTGAAGTAGACACCACTACTCCCAGTTATCTCCACTTCCTTCCAGATCCTGTACCAATTGTCTGGGGTGGCAATGTCCTGTGGAGAGGTGTCATGCTTTCCACATTTTCCAATCAGATATTGCTTTGCATTCATTCAGAAAATAAATGGTACTTGTGCCGTTCGGCTGGCAATTTTGGATTTTTTGGTAAAAACCACAAATGCAGAAAAATGCGGCTAAACGCTAATGCGAAATGCTAAAAAAAATACTGAAAAACTAGTGTTTTTAACGTGAATTTACACAGCTAACGCTACCAGCATTATTAAAATGCCCAGTGTGCATGGAGCATTATGTCCAGAATGCAGCAAGGCAGCTTCTTGGCATGGGACCCAGAAGCATTTGGAAATCACAGGACTAGCGGTGTCTTCTTCAGTGATTTCCAGCTTCTAGGAGGATCACTCAGGAATGGTATATACATAGTTACATTGGTCCAAGCTGGACAAATGCAATTATGTGCTGTATAAAATATCCATACCTGGAATTAATTTTTAAACCTGATCTCCAGCTTTTAGTGAGGTTTAAACAGTTTGTTTGGACCAAGTTGGTCCAAACAAACTATTGCCTTTAGTGCTAGATGTACAGCATAGTTGCCAACAGTCCTGAAATGCCCGGGACACTCACAGATTTTAGATTTTTGACATTTGTTACAGACAGTCCTTGTTCCGGGCTGACTCACGAAAAATGAGTTTTGTCACGGATAGGTCTATTTTGTCATGGACCGCCACGGTGGTCGGGCCATCTATTACAGTGTGTTAACTACTAGATTCTTCCCCCTTGCTCCCTGCGATCCTCTGCCCTTCCTCTATGTCCTCCCCCTGCCTGGGACTGCCAATCAGTGAGAGACAGGAAGTCAAGTGGCCATTTCTCCAATGCTGATTGGTTGTCACTGTGAGCGGGCATGGCCAGCCCAGGGGTGACGGTGCCAGCCCACCTTAGACTCAGTTTCGGAGAAGCATGTGACGTGCAAGGCAGAGGACCAGGCCCTGGACACACATCTGGACCACCAAGCAGAGAGAGAGCTGCAGGGACATCATGATGAGTAAGTTGATGACTTTTTGGGAGTGGCGGCTTAGGTATTTTTTTTTGGGGGGGGGAGCTGTAAGAGTGAGTAAATTTTTTTGGGGGGGAGGGGTTTGGGGTGGTGGAATCATGACCTGAGAGGAGCAAGTAGCATTGTTTCAGAGGGGGGCGGGGGAAGGTGGAGCAGCAGGTGGGAGTTGTCTTATTTGGATGTGATGAAGAATTGATTTTTTTTAGGGGGGGGGCAGTTTTGGGGGTAAATCATGGCCTGAGAGGCACAATCTTTTTTTTTTGGGGGGGGGGGGCAGTGCGTGGGAGTTGTCTCTTTTGGCTGTGATGGAGCAGTAATTGTTTTGGGGGGGTAATCATTCCCCAAAAAACGGAGACTCACTCCACCATCACAGCCAAATGCGACAACCTTCACCCATTGCCCCCTCCCAAAAAAAGCTCCCCCCCCAAAAAAAAAGACTCACTCTCACAGCCAATTGAGACAACCCTCACCGGCTGTTCCTCTATTACCCAACAAAAACATTTCTCCTCAGGTCATGATCCCCCCAAAAGAAACCCACCCAAACAAGACTCACTTTCACAGCCAAATGAGACAATTCCCACTTGCAGCCCCACAAAAAAAAAGCATTCTCCTCTCAGGCCATGATTATGGTGATTATGGCCTGACAGGAGGGAGTTTTTTTTGGGGGGGGGGAGCAGTGGGTGAGTATTGTCTCATTTGTCTCTGATGGAGGAGTGAGTCTCTGTGTTTTTTTTTGGGGGGGGTGGGGGAGTTTTATTTATTTTTTGGCAGGGGTTGATCATGGTCTGAGAGGAGCAATATTTTTTTTTTGAGGGGGGGGGGGAGCAACGGGTGAGGGTTGTCTCATTTGGCTGTGAAGGAGGAGTGAGTTTAACTTATTTTTTGGGGGGGTAATATGTCCCCCCCCAAAAAAAAAATCTCAGGTCATGATTTACCTCTCCAAGAAAAACAAAAAAAACCTCGCTCTCACAGCCAAATGAGACAATCCCCACCTGTAGCACACCCCCTAAAAAAACCTCTCTCCTCTCATGGCATGATTATGTTAAGAGAAGCTTTTTTTTTTGGGTTGGAGGAGCAGTGGGTGGGGATTGTCTCATTTGGCTGTGACGGAGCAGTGAGTCTCTGGTTTTTTTTGGGGGTAATCGTTACCCCCCCCCCAAAAAAAAAACAGATTCGCTCCTCCGTCACAGCCAAATGAGACAACCCTCACCTGCGGCCCACCCAAAAAATGTTGCTCCTCTCAGGTGATGCCCCCCCCAAAAAAAGACTCACTCTCACAGCCAAACAAGACAATTCTCACCTGCAGCCCGCCTAAAAAAAAAGAAGCATCTGTCAGCCTCTCATAGCATTTTACAGACTACCGGCAGCGCCATCAGAGCCAGCTGAGATAAACACCCAGTGTCTGAGGAAACTAGTCATAGGTGACAAAAGTATTATTAAAAGATGCTTTTTGCAGAAAAAGGGTTATAAATGGAATGAATATGAATGGCCAAAACACCATGGCCACATGTACCAGGGCTATATGCCCATTTTGCATAGGAACCTATACTGTTGTCACCTATAACAAGGGGTAAGCTCAGGCATGTTTGGATGCAAATTCGAAACCCACCAGAACTGTCCCGCTTATATATTATCAAAGCCAGCCAATCATAGGCTGCGAAGGCATAGTTGGCATCTGTCACGGATTACCGGGGACAGTCCCAATATTTTGAATGATGTCCCGCCACTGCTCAGTCCCAGACAGTGTCCCAGAAATCTGAGATCAGGGTAGGGACAGCCACAGATAGTGCTTCGTAATTCTGTGTGAGCCTAGGGCAGTGAAAAAAATGAAAAAGTTCCATTCCCTTCCTCTGGTGTTCCAAAGAGAGTCTCTCTCTCTCTCGTGTCCATAGTTATAGGCCTCTCTTCCATTAATTTTCATAGCGTATCTCTGATTGGTTGGAAGGTCTATTCCCTTTCATAATCGGCTAACTTCAAATCCCCTGTGTTTAGCATACACCAACCCCCTTTAAGGCACATCTTGGCACACCCTTTATGGAATTTAACCACTTCAATACCGGGCAATTTTACACCTTCCTGCCCAGGCCAGTTTTCAGGTTTCAGCGCTCTCACACTTTGAATGACAATTGCACGGTCATACAACACTGCACCCAAACTAAAATTTTATCATTTTCTTCACACAACTAGAGCTTTCTTTTGGTGGTATTTAATCATCGCTGGGGTTTTTATTTTTTGCTAAATTAACAAAAAAGACCGAAAATTTTGAAAAAAAAACACGTTTTTCTTTGTTTCTGTTGTAAAAGTTTGCAAATAAATAATTGTTCTTCATAAATTTAGGACGAGATGTATTCTACTACATGTATTTGGTGAAAATAACCCAAATTAGGATGTATTTTTTAGTTTGTAGGAAAGTTATAGAGTTCACAAACTATGGTGTAGATCTGAATATTGATCAATCCTGAAGTACTGATCTAATTTCTTGAGGTCCAAGAATGTCAGAATAGTACAGATATCCCCCAAATGACCACTTTTTGCAAAGTAGACAGTCCGACGTACTTCATAACAGGCATGGCGAGTTTTTTGAAGTCGTATTTTTTTTGTCATAATTTTTCGGAAAATGAAAAAATAAAAAAAATTATTTTCACTATTTTTTTTTTACATACTGTCACCAGTGCAGTACAGCGTCATCATATAACTGGCATGGCGGTGATCAGGGACACTGACTGGTGACAGTGTAAAAAAAATATTTTTTTAATTTTTTTTTATTTTAAATTTTTTATTAAATTTTTTTTATTTTTTTTAGATTTTTTTTCATATTTCACTATGTCCAAAGTAGTACAATGTTACCATAGTAACATTGTACTACTTTGGGGAAGTGATCAGTATTTTTTTTTTGCTTTGCTATAAGCAAGCATTTACCTGAATGACATTGATTCATTCAGGGTTTTTTTTTTTTTGTGCTTAGCTGTGATTTGGCCACAGCTAATCACATGACATGTGCATGTGATTAGCTGTGACCATTCACAGCTAGGCATTAGTATACAATGGATGGCATGAATGAAGCCATCCATTGTATACAACTGTCATGTGACCTGCTGTGATTGGTCACAGCAGGTCACATGGTACCGGCAATGGGGGGCGGTACTCAGATCTGTCATTGACCGTGTCCGAGGTACACGGCCGGTGACAGATCGCGAACTGCGCATTTGCGGGAGGACACCATATGGCGGCCTCCCGGAAAGGCAATGCATTTTTGCGGACGCCATTTGGCCATAGGCTGGGCGTCAAATGGTTAAGCAAGCCACTTCATGACCTTTTGCTGGGAAACTAAGTATTAATGAACGTCTGACCACCTTCATTGCATATCTAAATGAGATATCCTTTGAAGTGCATATTTGGGAAGCCAACAGGTCTGTCCCATTGTTAGATAAACTAACTCTGTTTGTCTGAAAGAGGATTCTCAGCAAAGACATCTGTTATACAGTAAAGAAGGTGTAATTAATAGAATATTCCCTTTGGCAACTGTGGTATCTATAGAAGAGGAATTTATGGGAAGACATATTGCACATCCGCACTAATAAAGTTCTAACTGAAATATATTCATAATACAATATTATTTACAGTTTTTAATGAAGATTTCACATAAACTCATTATCTAACAGGAAGCACATTCACTTCAATGGGCTGTCCTATGCGTGCTTGTCCCCAAATAGAAGCTCCTGCTCCTTTTTGGGTGACAAGCTTAGAACAGTTTTTAAACTCGGACCCTCTCCTATACTACACCTGCAGCCTCTGACGTTCTCCTGTACAACGCCTGCAGCCTTTGACCTTCTCTTGTACTCAGGGGCGTATTTACCACAAGGCAAACAAGGCATTTGCCTAGGGTGGCATTTTTCAGGGGGGCAGCTCTGCCCCCTGGAAGAATAAACACATGCTACATGGGGACCAGGTGGGATCCATGAGAGCCTGCGGGCTGCTTGACGGTGTGTGCAGAGCCTGACTCTCGTTCCTGGGGATGACTGGAACTATGAAGCTGAGTGTCTGTGAGTTTCTTTCTCTCTCAGCGATGGTAGTGGAAGGGGGGGGGGGGCGTGTTGGTTGGTGTCAGATGATTTTTGTGTTGCCTAGGGCAGCACAAAACCTAGATACACCACTGGAAGCAGGATAGGCTTCTTTAAAGAGAAGGTTTTCAGGGATCGTCTAAAGATGGATAGATTAGGAGATAGCCAGACAGATTGGGGTAGGAAGTTCCATAGGATTGGAGAAGCTCATGAAGTCCCGGAGGAGAACATGGGAGGAGGTGAGACGGGAACTAAAGAGCAGAAGGTCTTGGGAGGATGGAAGAGAGCGGTTTGGTCGATATTTTGAGATCAGGTTGGTGATGTAGCTGGGGGAAGAGTTGTGGATGGCTTTGTAAGTTGTTAATATTTTTTATTTTATTCATTGGGCAAGTAGAAGCCAGTGGAGGGATTGGCAGAGAGGGGTAGCAGACACTGAACGTTTGGCAAGGTGGATGAGCCTGGCAGCAGCATTCAGCATGGACTGGAGGGGGACAGCCTATGTAAAAGTAAGCCAATGAGGAGGGAGTTGCAGTAGTCGAGGCGAGAGATTACCAAGGAGTGAATTAGGAGCTTTCATTGGTTAAAAAAGGGCGAATTCTGGAGATGTTGTGGAGGTTGAGGCGGCATGATTTGGACAGGGATTCTATGTGGGCCTGAAAGGATAGTTCATAATCCAGTGTTACCCCTAGCACCCTGGCATGCAGGGATGGGTTGATAGTGGTGCTATTGATCCTGACCGAGAAATCAGGGGAAGAGGCACGTGAGGGAGGAATATTATGAGCTCAGTTTTGGATAGATTGAGATTTAGGAAGTTGTGTTACATCCAGCCTGATATGTCTGTTAGTAAATCGGTGATACGCAAGGAAGCTGACGGGGTGAGCTGAGGAGTAGAGAGATAGATTTGTGTGTCATCAGCATAGAAATGGTATTGGAAACCATGGGATGTTATCAGCTGAAGAAGTGTAGATCGAAAATAGGAAAGGTCCAAGGACAGAACCTTGGGGGGACCTCGACAGTAAGAGGACTGGGAGAGGAGGAAGTAGAGTTGTAAGTGACACTGAAGGTGTAGTGAGATAGATAAGATTCGAACCAACAGAGAGTACAGTCACGGAGACCAAGAAAATAGAGTTTTTTGAGGAGGAGGGGGTGGTCAACTGTGTCAAAGTGTATAAAAATGGTTGCAGTTCCTAAAATTTGTACTTGACATTAATGTTCACCCCTTGAATCAAAGCTGAAAGTCTACATTTCTAACCTAACTGCAGTGTTGTAGTTAGATTTTGTGCTGCCCTAGGCAACACAAAAAAAATTTGTGCCTCCCCCCCATAATGAAAGAGGATGGGCAGCGGTCACCGGCCCATCAGGCGAGGCAGCGGGCACCGAGTCATCTGGCACGACAGCGGGCACCGAGTCATCTGGCATGACAGCGGGCACCGAGCCATCAAGCTATATAGGATCATCAGGCTGGATTGGGTCATCAGGCTGGATCGGGTCATCAGGCTGGATCAGGTCATCAGGCTGGATCACGAACACCGGGTCATCAGGCTGGATCGGGTCATCAGGCTGGATCGGGTCATCAGGCTGGATCGGGTCATCGGGCCGGATCGGGTCATCAGGATGGATCGGGTCATTGGGCTGGATCACAAACACCAGGTCATCAGGCTGGATCAGGCCATCAGGCTGGATTGGGTCATCAGGCTGGATCGGGTCATCAGGCTGGATCGGGTCATCAGGCTGGATAGCGGGCACTAGATCGTCAGGCTGGGTAGGAACATCAGGCTGGGTAGGAACATCAGGCCGGGTAGGAACATCAGGCCGGGTAGTGTACACTGGGTCATCGGGCATCAGGGTATCAGGCTGAATTGCTAGCGCCGGTGCACCAGGCTGAACCACGGAAGGCGGGTTCTCAGACGGCAGGCTGACCATTTTGGATAATGGCAGGATGGTACTGGTTGGAAAGAATTTTCGCCTTTTCCTGGTTTTAGTTACTGGAGCACTGTAAGTAAGCGCAGGTTTGTAAATGGATAGAGCAGCTTTAGGCAGAGAAGAGCTGGGGGATGGAACAAAGGAGGGCGCAGTTGCTACAGAGGACATCTTTACAGGGTTAAAGGCAGGATAGGTGCAGCGAGTGAGAGCAGGGGACTGACATGTGGTAGCTAGCAGGGTATACTGGGCTGTCATTGGGGATGCTATCGGGAGTGCAGGAAGAAAGCTTTGAGCAGAGGAATGATGAGAAGCAAGACTGGTTTGTTGCAAGCTGACTGAGGCTGGGTGTAACAAGTCTGCCCAGGACTGTAGTATGGGTTGAACACAACTCCGCTTACACATAGCCTGTCTGACCAAAGACTGCACTGCGTCTATACACTCCACTAGCACATGAGATGGACAAGCTGCATAATGCTCATGGAAACAATCTGGATCCTCCTCCAACAACCATGCCAGCGATTCCACTTGATCTGCACTGAATGGGGGAAAAAGTCATCCCTGCTTTCAGAGGTACTAGCTGAAGTCAACTCCATACAAGCCTGAATTAATGGTTGCACCTCAGAGAACTCTGTGCCCTGATCTACCAGGGAATGCTCAACCCCTATGCATTCTAGCAGCTGATTCCTGGTATACTCCTGCAGAGTCTCATAGGCATATTCTTTGTCATCAAAGACTAGCAGACACAAGTATATAACCTCCTCCGGATGCATCCTTCACAAAAATAAGCCAAGATGGCTTCCCTGTGCAGCCACTTCTGGTCAGGAATGGCCTTGGCGTAATGTCAGGGCTCCCGTTAAGACCAGAGATGCGTGAACTGACACAGGGAAACGCAGGCTCAAGTATGGTGTAGCAATATAATTTATTAAGGGTTATACACAAATATAACGCACAATATAACAAAACCAAACCTCCAACTGATAACGGAATGTACACAGATAAGAGCAGTCAGGGCTTGCGAGGTGGAGTGGTCAGGCGGGCCGGGTCAGGAATCATCGGGCAGACATGACACAAAGAAGTAGGCAGAGCGTAGCCAGACGGGCCGGGTCAGGAACAATCAGGCAGACAAGGTACCAAAGGAGCAGGCTGGAGAGTGGTCAGGAATAGCCAAGGTCAGGACAGGCGGAGTTCATTCAGGGTCAAGATTAAGCAGAATCAGGAATCAGGCAGGAAGCAGACAGGATGCAGGTACAGGGGCTCATGGGAAACATATACCAAGGCACTGACTGCAGGTCTGGCCATTCCTTAAATACACTTCCTGCAATCAGCCTCAGGTGATGGCTGACTGCAGGAGTGAGCTTCTGGTTGCTGAGAGCACCCGCTGGCCAGCCCTGGTACTGCAGCCCACAAGGCAGGTGAGTCCCACCACCATTGGCAAGTCCATTCCTGACAGGGTGGTAATCATACTGTTTGTGTGCGCATTCCCATAAGATCTATCAGTGTATCATGAGCTGGATGGATGACAGAATGGAGAGCCCAGAGAACACATCACAGCTCACCTCCTCCAGGCTCTTTCCTCTCAGCCACCTTTCTCCCTGCTCCAGGCTGTCCCCTGGTCCCAGCTCTGAATGCAGGTGGGGGAAGAAGCTCAGCGGAGAGTGGCCATTCAGGAACACCAGGGCACCCCCTCCATCCGGCCAGGTCTGTCTCTCCCTCCAGCAGCAGAAAGCTGGCAGGAGGGAAAGGGGGAGAAATCTCAAACTGGCATTGAGCTGCTGGAGGGAGAGATATGCAGAGCATCCTTCTACAACTGCTCTCCCCCACCACACCGATCCTCCTGCTGTCCGAGCCACCTACAAGAGTACCAGTGGCACCCCTCTGATGGTGGCCATGCTTGGCTCTGCCTGCCGCTTCTGACCAGGTCCCTTCTTCCAGGGGCCTACCCCCCTAAAAATTGCTGCCCTAGGCAAACGCCTTGTTTGCCTTGTGGTAGGTAAGCCCCTGCCTAACTGTGTGTGTATATATATATATATATATATATATATATATATATATAGTATTAGACAGCCCATGGGTAGTAGAATATACACACACTAAAAGTAGAAAAATTGAATATCATGAGTGCTGCTCTGCCATGTTAAATTCAGTATTGCAATAGTGTCTATTCAAAGTATACAATACTTATATTCTGACAACCATTTCACAATAGCAGTGGTGACATTTGTAGTGCATGATTTGTAAACTGTATAAACTTGTTAAGCTAATGAGGTTTCCTCAAATTTAACAGTAAACTGTTGATGTTTTTCTCAGCTTAATGGATGCAAGCTGATAGCTGGTAAAATAGTGCTATGACTTATCATGTAGATGTGAAAGCATCAGCAATTAATTTAACACTGCTATTAAAAAAAAAACAATTGCAGAATAAAAGATGAATTAGTTAGTGACTATGTGCTGTGTTTTTGATTGGCACAGTGTGTGCCTGAAATGTGCGTTAATTAAAACCATTACATATTAACAGAATAAATGAGTATAGATCTCACTTCAGCAGGAATGTTGAATGTGGGCATGTATTGTAAAGCACTTTAAAACCCATTTGGTTTGGGGCATAATTATTTTATGAGGTATTTTATATTACAGTGTAAAAAAGCTACCTCAGCAGCTGCAAATTCCTAATTACTAAATGATGGAAGGACCCTTATTTCACTAATATATAAAAGAGTTTCATGTTGCTTTATTCAGTCATCGGTGGCATGCTTATTTAGTGACAAGTAACCTTGAGTAGCAAAAATTGTTTACCCTGTGTTCACCTAGATCTCATAATAATAATAATAACTTATAATAATATAATTTTATTATAATTTAGTGTTTTTTATATTATATTTTATATTGTTTATTCATTATAACTTATAATAATAATAATAACAATAATAATAACTTCATAATAACATTCAGTTATTTTATACATTTCTTTATTAACATTTACAGGGTTACAGACTGTTTTATACATTGTTTTAATTATTCACTTTAAATGTTTTTCCAAATTAACATTTAATAAATTAAGCATTCCTATCATTTAATATATAAAGCATGCTGGGCTTTCTAACAGGAAAGCATAGCACTGCCTGCATGTTTAGATGTACCCTATGTATAACTGATGTGAATGTACAATATATATGTACTGCGCTGCGTAAATTGAGGGCGCTATATAAGTACCTGTAATAAATAAATAAATAATAATTGACTAGGACAGACAGTTCTGTGTCTACTAGGTGTGTGTTTCCCCTCTATGACTTACTCTGCATCTTGTACAATTCAAACTCCTTACTGTCTTTTCCTATTTTACATTACAGCTGTTATCTGAGCTTCCAAAACACTGTTGGTCTCGCCAACGTCTGACTCCAAGTGGTAAACATGAATGTTTACCGGACTAAAAAAAAATCCAAAAAACACTATAAATTCCCTATCAAGGGTCTTTTCATAGATGAATTTTCTTATATCTCATATGATCATGAATAATGCTTTATAAACATTTCTCATGATAAACACTTCACATCTAATGAATTTGTTCCATGTCTGTGGAAAAGTGTTTCATTAAGAGCACTCAGCTGAATGGTATTACCGAATATCGAGTCCTGTTGCTGTGGATGCAGCAGTCCTCTTTCAAACACTTCTATCACCTTTCTAGCCCAATCTACTTATGCACATATTCCAGAAGGTTTGTTGCATTTGGAGACTATTAAATAGGCTGACTGCAGTTAATACAAGAAAACAAAAATGGAAATATGAAATTATTAAAACATCTTATAAATAAAATCTTCAGTTACAAATCACTGCAGTCTTACATATGGCAACAGCCATATTGCATCCTAAGAAACAGAATAATTGGATGATGTTGAGTGAATGAACTTAGGTTGGGTTTTCACTGCACCCAAAAAATGTACATATACTATTTGTTGTAACGCCGTGCACCGCAACATATGGTAGTGTGTTACTGTGGGCCACGGCATGTTACAATGCACACTTTGTAGCAATGTGGGTTTTCACTGTTACACTATGGTTATAACCATTGGTCCTGGTTAGATCGCTGAGGTGCCATTCATTCTTAACAGCACCTTGCTAACAAATGTGCATTATAACATGTCATGATGCTAAATAACACACTACCATGTGCATGGTGTTGTCATGATGCTAAATAACACACTACCATGTGCACGGTGTTACAGAAAATAGTGTATGCACATGTTTTGGTGCATTTTGGTGCAGTAGCCATCCCATATAAATGAGCAGGCTGCCTTAATGCACTTTACTACATGTGAGTTACCACTTAAACAGGTGAACAGTATTGAACGGTCTTTAATAGATAAAAATGAAAGAACCCCCAATAATTGACACAAATTTGCAAACCTAAGGGACATTCTGCAACATATAATAGATTTTCTGCCCTGAAAGTGGTTTCATATTGCGCTTTGTTTATAAAGAGCTCTAAAGTCCATGGGCAGCACTAAGCTGGCCATAGACATGGGATAGGTAGAAAAAATAGAAAAAGACTCCTGCGCTACTATCTATATAGGCTTATGCAGCCAGCACTAAATAGGTGTAACCTGGGCACCAAAAGGCTACAATGAATGTATAAGTAGTGCAGCTCTAAATGATATTAACACATATGTATAACTAAGACAGACATGGTGCAAGTACCAGATATATATCACCACATGCTAAACAAGTGCATATATCTCTTAAGGGATGTGGTAATAGCACATATATATATATATATATATATATATATAATAGGCAGATATGACCCCAATATTCAAATGGCCAGATTGTGCAATAGTCCTTAAGTAAATCAACTCATGCTCAACTGGTGCATAAACCACTTATGAATGTGTGGCATGCACAACACAAAACAGGCTAGTCCCCCAAAACTCGACAACTTTCCAACCGTATGGTCCAAGGACAGGTGACACTGCGTTCGGCTGGACTATAGATGTTATATGCCTGCTGTTCATTTTTGTTTGGGATGTGTTTGGAAAGCTATTGGCCCTAAGAAGCAGGAGTATTCAGGGGAGACCTTGGTTACAGAGGAGGAGAGAGTCCCACCACTACCAACAAGGAATCTATCCTTTGAAACAGCATTACTGCAAGGCTCATTGGCCCTGTGGGGCCTGGGCAGGAAGGTGAGGGGGCACCCCAGCCACTGAGGATTGTCACGTAATGGTCGCACACCTGCACGAAGAATATTTTTTCTATTTAAGGACACCTTGTTGTTTTGTGTTGTGCATGCCACACATTCATAAGTGGTTTATGCACCAGTTGAGCATGAGTTGATTCACTTAAGGACTATTGCACAATCTGGCCATTTGAATATTGGGGTCATATCTGTCTATTATATATATATACGTGCTATTACCACATCCCTTAAGATATATATGCACTTGTTTAGCATGTGGTGATATATATCTGGTATTTGCACCATGTCTGTCTTAGTTATACATATGTGTTAATATCATTTAGCGCTGCACTACTTATACATTCATTATAGACATGGGATAGGTGTCTCCTGCTCTACTAATTTCCAACAATTGTACCTGCATGCATCCTCATCCTCATTCTGTGTACTGTGAGGAATACAATTGATAAGTTGGAAAATATGTCTGATTACTCCCTCTTCCCTTCTCTTGGATGTTAACAGAGAGCCTTGGCTGAGCAAACCTTACAAATTAATGAAGCAAGGTATGCTGCTAATTCTATTACAAAGTGGGAGGAGGAGTATAAATATGAATTCATGGTCTAGTTTGGCCTTTTATAGATGTTTTATTGACAATATTTTTATTATGTGAAAAAGGGAATCAGATTATATGGAAGATCTATTAAAATAATATTTTTGACATTAGTTTTTCAGGGACATCGGATGACATTAGCTATCAGGGTGAAACTAAACTCTCGCATTCAAAAATTTCCTATTTTTAATCATTATCATGCTACCCTTAGTAAATAAATAGAAAGGTATATTACTTCCTATATGGAAGAAAAATATATTTGAAAAAAAATACATTTAAAATATACTGTATGTCTTTAAAAATACAAATCTACATTTTTGGAATGCATTTACAAATATATGTAAAGATATATGTTAAAATGACTTTTTATATGTTAAAACATCTGAAGAATATATTTTAAAAATATATATTTTTTAAAAATTATTTTTTAAATATGTTCTTCAGATTTTTGTTAACATATAAAAAAGTCATTTTAACATATAATTTTACATATATTTGTAAATACATTCCAAAAAATGTAGATTTGTATTTTTAAAGACATGAAGTGTATTTGAAATGTATTTTTAAAAATATTTTTCATAGGAGAATGGTGCTTGCCTGACTGCATTGTGCCAAGTGTAGAGTTTGGTGGAGGGGGGATTAGAGTGTGGGGTTGGTTTTCAGGGATTGGGATTGGCCCTTTAGTTCCAGTGAAGGGAACGCTTAAGGCACCAGCATACCAAGACATGTTGAACAATTTCATGCTCCCAACTTTGTGGGAACAGTTTGAAGACGGCCTCTTCCTGTTCCAACATGACTGCATACCAGTGTACAAAGCAAGGTCCATAAAGACATGAACGAGGGAGTTTGGGGTGGAGGAACTTGACTGGCCTGCACAGAGTCCTGACCTCAACCCGATAGAACACCTTTGGGATGAATTAGAGCAGAGACTGTGAACCAGGCCTTCTCATCTGACATCAGTGCCTTACCTCACAAATGCCCTTCTGGAAGAATGGTCAAACATTCCCATAGACACACTCCTAAACCTTGTGGACATCCTTCCCAGAAGAGTTAAAGCTATTATAGCTGCAAAGGGTGGGCCAACTCAATATCGAACCTCACTGACTTTTATGGTCTGTCACTGGCAGGACATCAAATCTCAATATTCTGGAGTGAATGGATAGTCCATCCAGCGGAATCAGGTTTTAAAGAATTGTTCTATGGTTTGAGGAGGCTGTAATGTCCTCCATGGCTTTGGTCTTGTTCACTTTACTGAGCCATACTCTGATTATGAGGGGGGAATCTGTAGAAGGGAATGAAGGTTTTCAGAAGATATATCAAGACTGAGCATTTATATTGTTTTGCCCAGGAGACAGAGGAGGAAGGCTGTGAGGTCTCCCAGTCAGATAACTGTCAGGTTGAACGACGTTTCACTCACCTTATCCTAAAAGTTCTGTAGTAGTGGACAACCAAAGGACACATGGAAAATAGATCACTTCTATTGTTGGCATCTTTAGCTGAAAGATGAGCACTGTGGGAAGATTTTGTGTAGGGTCTTTGTGACTTTATCCCATCATGAAACTAACTTAATCCTTTCTTGTATGTTGCTAGACAATGGCTCAGTATGTGTACAACGAAGGATCCAATCCTTTTATTGTTCAGAAAAGGTGAACCCCATATAATTTTCCCACTTTTTAAGGTACGAGGAGGTGAATTGATCCTGAGGATATGTGAGTATTGTATATGATTTAGAAAGTCTGTGTTGGAATGGGGAGAGCTTTGTACATAATTCTTCAAATGCAGTTATAGAGGAGGAAAGGCGACACTTTCCCCAGGTCAAGTCAGGAAGTGGTGAATTTGGAAGGCTCACCAAGAGGAGAAGAGGAAGTCTACCATTGTTTGAATTTCTGATATTGACCTAAGCCTGTTAGGTGTTAGGAAAATGTTTCAAGCAAAATCACATGTTATTAAGAAGGGTTGGAATCAGGGGCGGACTGACCATTCGAGCACTCGGGCACTGCCCAAGGGCCCGGGGTCAGTAGGGGGCCCCATGAAATGCCCCTGGTACCTTTTTATAGGCTTTTTTGGGTGTGCTTTGAGTGTTGGCAAGGACAGAGGGGCCCCATGATCCCCTATTGCCCGGGGGCCCCATGAGTTGTCAGTCCACCCCTGGTTGGAATGATTTATCAGATTGTCCTGCAGGAAATCAGGGATGTCCCATGATGGGGTCATGAGTGAAGGTGGGGGTTAATCAGGATAAAGCTCCTCTCTGATTGTGAGAGTGTGATAGTGTTGCTGATTAATGGGTGGGCTTGGCCAGACCATGGAATCTATTGTTTAAAGTGGTTGTAAACCTCAAACATGAAATATGAACATTTTTCAATCTTTACTATGTACTTGTCTCTATCCAGAACACTGAGAGTCATTTTTCATTGTTGTCTTCTGACAAGTTTTCCCGACACCAAGAGATAAAAGGGTGATGGGGAGGAGAGCTCCAGCACACAGCCTGTTATTCTTATTCTCAGCTCTGCATCGTTTCTGTGTGCGGTGAGGAGGTGGGTTGTCCCTTCCTTCCAATCAGCTCCCAGAGCTCTTGTACATTGTATAACTTCAGCTCCCTGACCTCTGATTTGTAGGTCTGTGAAAATTCTTCTTTATCACAAGGCTGTATATGGCTGCAGATAAACAGGTACAGCTTATGTAGGAGGATTTGTTTCACCTCTGTGTATCACCTGAGGCTTATCACTTCAGTGGGTATATGTAAGCGTTTACAACCACTTCAAACCAAGGTACACAGAGAAGTATTTCTGACACTACTTTAACTGAATTCATTAATTGTCAAGGTCATGAGCACACCACTAAAGGACTCTCATCATCTGTACTACCATTTATTTAAGAGGATCCAGGAATCTTAACCCTCCTTTCTGGACTGAGACAAACATGCATAATTCTATGGGATTACACCCAGAGGAAATGACTGAACTCTTTTCATATTTGTTTAAAAAATAAATATCTTCGGTATCCTAATAGGTAGTGCTTGGAGAAGATACAGCCTGGGTAAGTCTTTAATTTTAAAGATGCTATTCCTCCCAAACCAAGAGATTGAGTCATTAGACTATTTTCAGATCTCTTGTTTAATTTTGGTGAAAATCATCAGGAAGTTTATGGCGAAGAACACGTAAGGTGCTCACTTCTGGTAGTGTTGCCCTTTTTTCTTCTCTTTTCTGGACAAAGCCTACCTAAGCATTATGTATTATTATTTGCAATACTAGTAGCATCCTGTATGTCAAATGTTTTTGTACAAAATATCAGGTCAAATTTTAAGAGGGATATTGGCTGAAAGCTGTCACATTGTGTTGAATCTTTTCTCACTTAGGTATAGCAGTGATAGTAGCTCTAAGAGTATAGGGGAAGAATTGATGACCATCATGGTTCGAGTTGAACACTTTTATGAAGAGACTTGATAACAAATGGAAGAAAGTTTTGTAATATAGCAAGGTGATACCATCTGGTCCAGGGGCTTTGTGTGGTTTATCCTCCTTTAGAATCACCTGTAACTCTTCCATGGAAATAGTTTGTCAAATCTTTGGCTCTCTTTTTCTCTAGTTCAGTGTTTCTCAAACCTTTTTCAGTCAAGATACCCTTTAAAATTATGCACAATCTCCAGGCACCCTTATTCTAAATGTAAAAAAGTAAGCTAATCATTTTACATAGTTTTACATATCACAGCAACATCCATACATGTAGGACGGCCAACATTAGAGGTGACTTATGAGGTGATATTGTTACAAAGCAAATACACCTTTGCACACTGGCACTGACTACTATTCCAGTATTTCTTTTCTCCCTCAGTATACAAACAGAGAGGAGCAGGGCAGAGACAAACAATGATGTCCTCAGGTACTTGAAGTCTACCTTATCAGCCTATGATGTCATGGGTTGTTAGGACACCAGCAGTTGGCCTACAAGGTGCCCAAGGTTGTATTGCTGCACAATAAATACCTATGGCTTTGTGTAACATTAAGGAAGGCTTATTATTGGCAGACACATTTACAGGAATCTGTAAATGAAGACACAAGTCCCATCTACCACAGCGGCAAATAGCTTGTAGCTCTCAATGAAATGTGAGGGTGTTCATTGACCACATATCTGACCTCCTATTTCCACAGACATTCTAATAGCATTTGTCCAGGGTAAAATCCTTTTGCCTTCTTTTTTTTTTTCTTTACTATAGTACATTTTCTATATCCTACTCTAGTGTACTGTGTACTATGCCCACTTTAGATCAAGTACCATTAAAGTTTTCAAAGTTGATATCAATATCTTCATGTCTGTAGATGGCACTCTTGAATCTGGAATGAGTTTTGTCACACAGGGAGCACACAGTAAACTCATCAGAGTGGCTCAGCTATAAGTATTTGTTACCAGGTGTAACCAGTATATAATCTCCAAGGCTCAAAATTGACTTTGTTGAGGTCTTTCTAAAACAAATGTCTCTGATAAGAACTGACTCTTCTCTTTGTTTTAAACAGCAAATAAAATTTATGAGGTTGTAAAGGCAACTCACTGCATCATTTGTTAAAGTTACATTTTCAACCCCTTTAAAGAAAGCTGTGTTTGAAACCGATCCAATTCTTCACTGTTTCCAGGAGCAAGTGATTTGAATGCAATCAACTTTACATTGGTGAGAGGTGGTCAGTACAGTTCATATACAATAAGACATGCTTAGTAGGAGCAGAACACACTTTATAGAATTTGGCCACACGAATGGCCAATAACAGCTGAGCAAACAGCAGTTCTTTAAAGTAAAACCTTAACTCTGCTTACCTTTCTTCTAATTATCTTCAGGTATATTAGTGTATCTAGGACCAGGTGTGTTTTGTGGCAAACAATAAAAAAGGAAATACAAAATATAGTTGTTTTATTTTGATCCTGCTATCCCAACTTGCTGTCATTACACACAAAGTGTATCCAAGTTTATGTTAAGAGTAACACACAAAGTAAATCTAAGACATGGTAATTTATAACCCTTCATTTGGGGGCCTATTTATAAGATATTTGCTATGCAAATGATTTAGGAATTTGCACAGTCATCACAAATAATCCCCATAATATGTGTAACATGTTTACGTTCTATGACCATCAGCTTCATCTGGCAGCCATAAATCTGTATTTTCCTGAAATACTTAAATTAAAAAATACCGCATTATGGCCACTAAATGGAGCTGATGGTTATAAGACGTAATTGTGGAAAGTGTAAAAATAGCACTGGAGTGGAGTAAAATAGCACTGCAGTAAGGTTATTTTATTGGTATTGCTATTTTAAACTATTGATACAAATAATCTGGTTCCTGGGCAGGCAGCTTCTACACCCCAGAGCATATAACAAAAATGGTAACTGAAGCACCACATCACTGCCAAGAGGTCCAGATACAATTTTATTCCAATAAAAGTCCGGCCAAACTGATAAGAGGGCTCTCTCATTCACCTCCTTTACTGTTTTTTCCCCCCGAGATTGATGACAAGATATGACAGGACCTGTAGGAAGTCTTGGCCAGAGGAAGAAATTAATCTTGTGGTGAAGCAGAAGCTGAACAGCCGATGGACAATAGTGTAAATGGAAACCAGGCCGAGGTCAAGGTCAGTATCAAATGAGCAGGAGATGAACCCAAAAAATAAGCAAAATGTCAAGAAACAAGCCCAAGGTCAGGTACTGTAGGAATCAAAATCAGGCATAGTCAGAAGGCAAACTGGGTATAACACAGGAACAAGCAGAATCTGGTCATGGGTCACTCAGCAATGATCTTGAGCCTTGTAATGCTTTAATAGGTCACTGGGTACCAGAAGTCCTTAGTGTAAATGTACTGAAGTGTGCACGACCCTAATACTAGGCATAGGTCTATGGGTACTTCTATGCACATGTGTGGGCAAGAAGACAACCACAGTTTTGCTGACAGCACGGAACCATCCAAAGATTATCCAAAGCATTTTCAGGTCCAAAAGTGCCCAATTCATCAGCACTACAAAACATACAAGGACATCGCCATGTCAATACAATATACTTTTTTCTATGATTTAATATTATTATTGTTTTTACCCAACTGATGAACTGAAATTGTACATTTTATTATTCAGACTCTCTCATCTGTCTGAGATCCTTGTATATTGATTATCTATTCATTATTACCTGACATTCATTTCTATACATTTAATATTATTGGCTATAGGTTACTTGGTTTTAACTATGGCACTGAGGAGGGGATACTGTATTGATATTGTATTGATATGGAGATGTCCTTATGTTTTTTCTACCCTGATTAAAAAGAGTGTTTTTGGACTCCTGAAATGATTTGGATACTCTTTGGATTGTTCTTGGGACTTTTATTGGAATAAAGTAGTATCTTAAACCCTTAGCAATGGCGTGGCACTTCAGTTTCCAATTTAGTAAGAATATAAGAAGTAAACATATTACACAAATTATGGGGATCATTTGTAATGACTGCATGAAAGCTTGAGACATTTGCATAGTGATTTTTTTAAAACAAATATATCTTAGTATAAGGTTTAGTTTTAATCCCTTCAAGACCAGAGTTTATTGAAGCCTAGGTGCCCAGGACAAAATAGCTATATGACTTGAGGAAAATAACTCTATGACTAATTTGCCTACCTAAAAATTAGTCTATTGTTTTTAGAAACATATAAAGCTTAAATTTATTACACTGTTCTCATAAATACCCTGCTCACAATTTGTATTTTAAGCTGACAGAGGTAAAAATTACAGAAACGATATTTTGGGTATTTTATTTAGACATTTTAATCAAACGTTTCAACTTTTCATACATATTGTATAATGATTTCTAACACTGTACAACAGAGTGAAAGAGAAAGAAATATGGGGGGTGGGAGTTGATTGGGGTGGATTGTTGGGAGGGAGGTGCGGCACAGAAGCCATTAGCAGGCTAGAGAGTTTTGTATGTAAACAAACATTCAGTGATCATCATGATTGGCTGTCTTCATATGGTAATCACATAATTAGGAACCACTAAAAATATCATTCTCATGCCATGGCAACCGAGAACATTAATCTACAGATTATGTTTGTGCAGTATTAGGTGCTAATATACAAGTTAAATTGACCCATATATTTGAACTATAACTGTGATATGAAAGGATTCATTAGGAATAATGATAGAAAAATATCGCCCTTTAATCAGTTACCATATGATACATCATACACTTTTTTGCTGTCCCTTGTATCTTTCTTGTTTTATGTTCTTTTTAGTAGTGACTGTTAAAAGTCATTGGTGCAGCAGGACCTGTGACAATGAAAGCTGGTCTGCCCATTCCTCCTACACAATGTTCTGTTATCTGCCTTGCATACAGTAACTAGTAATTATGAAGAGATGCAAGTCACAAAAGAAAACTCGCCATGTCAGTTAACTCCCTAATGAATGGGTAAGTGGAAATATATCAGGAAACAGGACAATTAAACCAGATATTGACAACATTTGTTTGAGATAAAATCCTGAAAAGTGTAATTACAAGGAGATGCATCATGAAATGGAAGCTGTAATTAACTGATTTCAAAATACAAGTTGTTAGACTGAAGGCTCTTTCATTAACTGTAGTCTTCTGACACCTGATAGATCTCCTATGTGCTAAGGAAATGTTCTCTAACTTTCACGCATCTACAAAAAATGCAAATATATTGGAGACCATAGCAACTAATCTTAGCAAAATGCAGCCTTTTTATATAATTGGTAATAGTAAGCAATATATTTTTTGTTTGATTACTGAAATAGTCCAAACGATATAAATGTATTCTTCTGTGGATTGCACAGACTGTATATCAGTGCTTGCTACCTAATATCCTTATTGTTTTCCTACATTTTTCAAAGCATATAACATACAACAGGAGCTCCAGACTGAATGGAAAAGGAGTTCAAATTGCTTGAAAGTGGTTGTAAACCTCAGGCATGAAAAATGAACAAAGCATATCTCTCTATAGTGTGTACATGCCTCAATTAAGAGCGCTAAATGTCATTTCTGACTGCTTCTTTTTCCTCTGCTATCAGCATGAATCACTTCTGACAAGTTTTCCTGACACTGAGAGAAAAATGGTGACATGGCAAGGACCACCAGCTGACTGAATCAGCTCTGTTCCTGTGAGCTGTGTGAGGGGGGTGTGTCCCTTCCCTCCAATCAGCTCTCAGAGCTCTCCTCACTGAGCTCTGCAGAATGCAACTTCAGCTCTCCAACCCTTTTTTCAGAACTCTCAGACAAGCTTATAAATTCAGCACTTTGAACATACATAGAGAAGAGAATACTGCAGATAGATTGGTACAACTTATGTAGGACGATTTGTTTAATCTATGTGAATCATTTGAGGAGAGTCCCTACACTGGACAGATGTAAGGGTTTACAACCACCATCATATGATCACTTAAATCAGCCAACACATTTCTGGGGTCAACAACACTTCCAGTGTTTAACTTTAACAAGGCTTAGATATGGACAGTAAAAAATGAAAAATCTTTGTCTAAACTGACATATGCTGCATAATTGTTCTAGCGATTTAACAGTAAACTAAAGATTAATTTAATTTTTCATTCTAATTTTTCATTGTGCTGAGTCCATTCCTAAGCCTTGTTAAAGTCACTGAGCGGTGAATGTGTTATGTGATCATGTGATGAACAATTAAAGCAATTTGGACTCATTTTCCATTCATTCTGGCTCTCTTGTTGCATGTTTTATCCTTTGAACTTTCTGCTTTGAGGAGAACCTTGTTTCACATGAGCAAGTCAGCTAGTTGAATAGATTTGGTTTTTTCCGCCCTTCTGAATTAATAAGTGATGAAATCCCAGTATCTAGTGATGATGTATTTCTTACAGTCATAAATTAATCATACACCTGGAGATTACCTGCAGAGAAGGACCGTATTAGACCTTTTTTGATGGCTTATATGGATTTTTCCCAACTTCCATGCTCAATAATTGCCCACTTGAGCATTGTTGGAAAATACAGTTACTCTAATGCTAGATTGTAACATATATGCAGCTCTTGCAAACCTCCTGTAGCACCTTCCTAGTACAGTAGGCTGATAGGCAAATTTAGCTTGGCTCCTCTGTAATCAGAGGAGCAAGGGTTGATTAATCAAGGCTTCTAAGGGTTTCACAGATTGCTGCTCTGCTACTTCCCCCTGTCTTCCAGAGTGTTCTGGATACATAGTGATAGGGAGGACAGATAGGCCTTGATTCACTAAGATGTGAGTGTATTAGCAGAGACTGACCATTCAGGCAGACTCCGGTCAATCAATCAGTCGTCTGACCAGCGTCTAGCAAGCTCATTAACGAGCGTCTACTGACTGCTTTGCCATTAGTGAATGTGGTATCCTGTCTGGCACATTTTTAGGTGCAATACCGGATATATTCGCTAGATGGCGCACAAGCGCGGGCTTTATTAACATTGGCATCTTTCTGATAGAAAATTCTAATACAGCTGTACTATTACATTCTGAAAATTCTCTTTTGCTATTTTTTTTTTTTTGGCTGTTTCTCCAAAATGATCAGGAAAGTATTGCATTTACTAATGAATGTCATACATTTTATTTTCAAATTTTTCACACTTATATCTCAAATAATTTATATACTTCTAATTTCCCAATATAGTTATATATCTTCATTCTCTTTAATCACATAACTATTCTATGTTAAAGACAAGTGCAGCGCTATAAATGCATGTGATCAATAATGAACGCATGTAAAAACCAAAAAGTGCAAAGAATTGCAATAATGATGTAAACTGGTAAATCGTGCTAAAATAAGTTCATAGAATCATTCCTGAATAATGGAATGTCCTTCGTGTGAGAGTACCAACTCAGAGAGTGCCTATGAATGGCACGTGTGGTCTCTCCGTGACGGACAGTAGTGCATGAACTCGTGAAAGGTAAACCACCCTTGGGACTGGTCTACACTCACCAGAACAAAAGTATTAATGTGCATGGGTTATACACATCGCACATCTGGGGGTGCAGCGGTATGCTGGCAGCTATGGGTTAGTCATCCAGCTCCATCCATCCATCCATCCATCAGGGTGGGTGCCCAAATGGTCCTGGGGAGGAATTAGCTCAGCCACAGGAGCCAGAAAGGTGCTCAATAGTGTAGTACACTGTCACAGGGGTGGATGACCTTTCACGAGTTCATGCACTACTGTTCGTGGTTATATTTATCTTGTGTAATACCATTTTACTAGTCTATATCATTTGACCAGCGCTCGCTTTATCATTTTTAAACAATGTAACTATTCTACATTATAACTCAAACTGTGTTTCCCACAGTGGTTTAGTGGTTAGAGCTCAGAACTTACAGCACTTGGGTCATGGGTTCTAATCCCAGTCTTGGCAACATCCCAAAAAAATGGAGATCAATTTTCTGGGTTGTGGCAGGAATATTGATCAATCAATTATGATTTTGCCTAATGACTAGAAAGTGGATGAATGTTACTTGCGTACTGTTCTTCTGCCAATTAGGTCATGTGCAAGTTTCATGCCGTGTATATTTCATTGTAACTTTTTTCTCTTTTAAATCTGTCTCCTTATACAACTTGACCCCCTCCCCCACCCCATCATCACCTGTCCCATATGCAAATCTATGGATCACCGCCCCACTCTTTAACTATCTATTTACTGATCAAGTGAATGTGTCTCATTTTCTATCAGCTACAGCTCAGATCTCACATTATTATACAATTGCTGATTGTATCTCACCACTAGTCTGATTGAATTCACAATTCCTGGTCAGTCCTGTTCCCTGACCTCTAATAACCTTTAGGGCCAGTTCACACTACATGTGTTTCAGTTGCTTTTTCAGCATCACAAACGCACAGAAAGAAGGTTATATGGTTGTCAATGTCATAGTTCACATCAGCGCTTGCATTTTCAATGCATTGCAGGTGCTGTAAACAAAGTTGACCACGCTGCATTGTTTCTGCACAGAACTGTACTGGAACACATTGAAACGTCCTTGAATGTACTAAAACGCACATGTCCCTAACTACATTGAATACAAAGAAAATAGAAAAAAATAAGTGGAAGGGATACAAAAATGCAATGTAAACATGTCCAAAACGCATCCAAAATGTACTGGAACACACTAAACATGCATGCCAAAAGGGCATGAAAAAAACCCATCAGGAACACATCTAGACTGTTTCTATAGTGTGAACCAGCCCTTAGGACTTGTTCACACCATTGGTGGTGCAGAAACGCATGCAAGAACACACATTTTCCAGCACAGCAAAGAAATGCAATGCCCTATGTAGATGTGCGCAGGTACCATGAGGAAAACGTTGTTGCACCTACACACGTCTATTAAAAACAGCCCCATTCACAGCCACAAATACGCATGGCACCACACTACTGTGCAGTTAGGTGCGACACACTTGGAAAATAACATAAAAATAAGCAAACATGGCTAAAACATATCTTGAAAATATGGGGACTCTGATATCCAGCGACAGTCCGTTCACGAACGAGAAGCAATTCTGCACCCTAAAACCAACATAGAGGAAAGGGATGGTCAAATTGCTGTGCTGCTTCCAAACCACCTCTGGCATGCCAGGGTCATTATGCAGGTCCTCGATGCCAGTTCTTGCCTGCGGCCACAAAATATCCACTGGCCACAAGTGAAGGTGAGTGGAGGACGTGAAGGTGGATTTCTACCAGCTTCAACCGCAAGCAGTACCACTCCTGAAAAATGAGAGCAAATAATCATTGACACGTCATCATGACAGTCAATTCTCAGTGCAGGCTATCTAGAGTGTCTTTCCTTTTTAACCATTTCAAGAGTTCAAGGAAACATTCTTGGAGCATCTACTGTGTTTGGAAAGGCCAAAGGTCCCCCCCTCCCCCAGGCACACTAATGCTTATGCAGGCCATAGACGGGGAGAAAAACAGCCGATTTTTCTTTTAAAAAATGAAAAATCGGTTGTTCAAGCGGCCAACGTTACCAGCAATGGTAAAAAAAAAAATCGGCCGATTTTCATCCCGTCTACAGCCGGCAAAAAGTGTCCCTGCAGAGAGCTCCGCTATTTCTTTGACAGTTCTTTGACATTTATAGCGGTTGCAACAATGTATTTGTATCCATTTCGGATACAGATGTTTTTATTCGGAAACAAATAGATACAATGTTGCAACCGCTGTAAATGTCAAGGAACTGTCAAAGAAATAGCGGAGCTCTCTGCAGGGACACTTTTTGCCATACTGGAATTCCTCTCATTTTTCATCCTTCTTCTTCCTCTTCTTCTTCCTCTTCTTCTTCATCATCATCCTCTTCTTCCTCTTCATCATCTTCTTCTTCATCATCATCATCCTCTTCTTCATCATCTTCATCATCATCATCCTCTTCTTCTTTTTCTTCTTTTTGTCTTCCTCTTGCAGGTCACTGCTCATGTGCAGATTTTTTATCAGTAAAAAAATCGGCCGATTTGCCCATCATTGCCGCGAAAATCGGCCGATCGGCAAATTCGGCCGTTTTTTTCCAACTTTACCGAAAAAAAAAATCTGCCAAAATACCGAAAAACAGCCGAACAAATAGCCCACTAACGATCCGAAAATCGGCCGATTTTATTTTCGGCCGAAAAATCGGCCGATTTTCGACCCATCTATGGCCTGCATAAGATATGGTGTGGCCCTAGGGTCAATGTGTGTTTAGAATACTTCCAAAATGCACATACAAAAACACTCCATCCAAATGCATGTTGCATTTCTATAGCATGTTAAACAGAAGAAAAATGCACTTACATAATGTTAACATGCGCAAGTAAAAATAGACAAAATACACATCCTTTTATTCTGGCTTCACCTACATGCATTGTGGTATAACACCGCACTCCTGGGCAAATCACATGCAATTTGTGTGCGTTGCAATTAGAGACAAACATTTTGCACACCTCAAATTGCACCGCATCCGGGCCAAAAATGTGCAGGACCCTTTTTCAGGGTATGCACATGGGTGTGAATAGGCATGCCATCCAATTTGGCAAATCGCAATACGCTTTGTGTACCAATATTGGTGTGTTGGTAACTTCACCTAGAAAGCCGCAGCAGGTGGCATGAAGGGGTTGCGGTTGTGATGCGGTGCAGCGCTTGCACAGAAAACACTGCAAATTTCACATCGCATCTGTGTGACACCAGAATGTGCCAATATGTGGCTTGACAAAGCACAGTGGTCAGTGCAGATTATTTTCAATCCATGTTTTTTTACACTTTTCATTCACTGGTTTAACTCAGGTGATCATTAATCACAATTATCTCCGGAGATCACATGCAGCCCCTCAACCATCTACACATATCTCTGGAAATCTATACAGATCTCCTTGAAAAAATGTCTCCTCTCCTCTTCGGAAAACAATTGTCCTCCACCTCATAAACAGGGGGACAGAGAAGACTTCTCCTTGATAACTAAAATCAGATGAATTATCTGTGCTTAATAAACATACACCAATACTGCAAATGCATTGTACTGTCCAAGGCATTGCACACTAACGCATTGCACACTAGAAATGTCAAATGCGTTAGTGTGTACAGTGCATGAGTGTAAAATGCTTTAGTGCACACTGCAGTGTACAACGCATTGCACACTGTAATACTCTGTACAAAGTAATACCGTGTACACCCACACATTGTAGACTGTAATGCACTGTACACTGTCATGCAGGATGGAGCAACGCATTGCACACTGTGATACCGTGTACACCCACACATTGTAGACTGTAATGCACTGTACACTGTCATGCAGGCTGGAGCTACGCATTGCACACTGTGATACCGTGTACACCCACACATTGTAGACTGTAATGCACTGTACTCTGTCATGCAGGATGGAGCAACGCATTGCACACTGTGATACCGTGTACACCCACACATTGTAGACTGTAATGCACTGTACACTGTCATGCAGGCTGGAGCTACGCATTGCACACTGTGATACGCTGTCCACTGTCATGCAGAATCCAGCAACGCATTGCACACTGTAATACCATGTACACCAACACATTGTAGAATGTAATGCATTATACGCAGTATACATGTCCAGATATTCAAAGATTAGCCATGAAGGCCTAGCTGGTTACCTATTTGGCGACCGCAGATAGCCGAATAACGCTACACTGCATCCAGGCAGCTCTGGGAGGGTGTCATATGACATCCTGGCAGAACGCGCTCTCCGTGATTGCTGTGTCCTAAGGACACAGCTGATCACGTGATGTGGTAAAGACCAATCACAGCGGCTTTTTACCATGTGATCAGCCATGTCCAATGACACGCTGATCACCGGGAAATGCATTTGCCGGGTCTTGGCTGCACTTTCATCACGCTGTCAGAATGTGTGGAAAGTACTGCCGAGAACCGGCAGTTATCAAAGCAGGGGTCGGCCCCGATGATCAGTGCCCACCAGTGCCACCCAACAGTTCCGCCCACCTGTGGCCAGCAGTGCCGCCTCATCAACGCACATCAGTGTTGCTAAATTACCAGTTTACCAAATGTTATAATATAAACAGACTTTTATTCATTATGAGCTATTTTGTGGTTTATCGAGCAAAAAGTAAAACTCACAGCAGCAAGTCAATACCACCCAAAGAAAGCTCTATTTGTCTGAAAAAACTGATACAAATTTAAGATGGGTACAATGTGGCATGACCGCACAATTGTCATTCAAAGGGTAACAGTGCAGAAAGATGAAAATTGGCCAGGACAGGAAGGGGGTATGAGTACCCAGTAGGCAAGTGGTTAATATAATTGACCCATCAATACCCAGGAGCTAATGTACAGATAAGTAGCATGTGCACCAAGTGAGATTCTGCTAGGCCCCACCCACAAAATTACAATTACTTGTCCCTCACATGTTATAAACATATTTGCAATGGCCACAGTTACTTTACATATAAGGATCATCTCCTTAGTTGAGAACTGTGCTCTCGCCATGTCCAAATGCCAATAAAGTTATCAAAATTTTCAACCAACACAAAACCTCCAACCACTTGTCATCCACTTACACTCCCCACAACCACTTCCGGGTGCGCGCGCACCAGATGACGGACTTCCAGGAGGATAGCTGCTCGTGCGCCATGGGGGACACCTGTTTGGCGTTTATTTGTGCACGATCGCGCATATCTATGCACGATCGCTCATTTCTATGCACGGCTATGATAGCTTTCGCGAATGTGTGTTTTAGTGATTTTTTTTCTTTTTAAACCTTGGCTAATATATATTTGTTGCCAAAGGCCAAAAATCAACATAGAGTGGGGACTATTTTATTACTGTAAATCAAATTGTAGAAAACCTGTAGCTGGCTGCACAGTGAATGTGACATATTCATTAGTACATAACAATATTGTGGTGCAAGCAGGTTTTTTATTTTTTTGTTTGGTTTTGAAAAAGCCAGTTTGCACCCACTTGCATATTCACGCTCTTACAAGCTACATTTGAGCAGATTATATAAGTATACAAAGTAACTATTAAGGTTGTTCATATATTGAACATAAAATAAACACAAAAACATCGGTGAAACATTTATTGATCAAATATATCTTCATTTATTTGGTCAGCAGGAACAAGTAGGTACAGTCAATATCTTGGCAAGTCACAAAAATAGGATTGATGTGGCAAAAAGAAAACACTCCTGCTCATAAGAGCTTACAATCTAAAGATACTTCTAATGAACTGTGTGTGCTCAGGTTATAGCAGGAAACAAAGGGGAAGATGAATCAAGTAACATTTTCGTGCACATAAGGTTTACTTACACAATCATTTAATATAAAGATCCATTCACAAAAAAAGTCTACACATCAAAATATAAAGAAAACAAGACATATGTGAAAAACCCCTCCCACCTCTACAAACCCCCTACACATACATTTGTCAGCAGGTTTGTAAGAAAAATGCATTTGAGTCTAAATAAGCAAGCAAAATTAAAACAAGAGCAGATTTTAAACAAAACGATTGACATGTGTGAGGCTTTCAATGCAAAGAGAAAAAACACAATCATTGTGCAATAACACACAAACACACTTTACAAGGCCAAAAATATGCAAACATTTCCAGCCCACTTCCAAACACAGCCTGAGTGGTGTCTGGGGCAATTCAGCACAAAATCTCTTCCTCCCCCAAACCACTACAAGCAAGGACTTAGTCACAAACCACCCGGCCTAGTAACAGGCCAAATCACTCCCTACTGCACATCTTTATATAAGCTAGGTTGTATTTGGAGCGTGCCAAACAAGGCCCCACACCCAATGAAGCCACACCCACCACTGACCTTAGTTTGGTCAGTGAAAGTGTTTTCACCTGATGAATCCGCTTCCTACCTGCATTAACCCTTGGTATACAGGCCCCACAAATCAGAAAGAAATATACAGTGAAATGTACGTGTGCAGCATACAACAGAACATTGAGCAGGGATGTGAAAGGGAACCCCAATTGGAACCTTTATTGCTACTATGGTCACAATTCCCTCCAGATTCTCGCATGAGTTAAGACAGTCACATGACCACATCTTGTATGCAATACTGAAAATGACAAATCGATTTGACTAGTATGGTGAATTTCCCATCAATTGGTAAAACACTCCAGAAATCAAACATCACCAAACATTACACTCTGGGCAAAGCTGATTTACAAATCATGCAACTTACAGTAAAGTTGACCATTTCAATGCAATTTTCAAGACATCTGACACAGATCTCTATGCAAATTGCCACTAAAGTAGTACATGTACTACTATAGAAATCAGTGTTTGAAACGCACCCATATGGTCACTCTAATAGCAGACAATAGGGTGCGACTTTGCAGACGATTTACAGCTTGCATGTTGTGCAAATCACATGCCAAGTCCCACTCAATGTGCACGCTATTGGAGCGTTCATATTGTTGTGGTTCAAACTTGGTAGGAGCCGCAAGTAATAATAGAGTAATGAATACACTACTTTTCATGCAATTTGCTGAGAGATCGATGTCGAATGTCTTGCAAATTGCACTTGAAATCACCATGTACCCCGACTTTGAAATCATGCAACTTCTATGCAAGTCACATGATGTGACTGTGGTGTCAATAACACCACTTAGAAATCTGCTTTAATGTGACCGGGTAGCCCCCAGTAACATTGTTTGCGATTGCCATGCAATTGGCATGACAGGCGACTTGCAAATCGTAGACCAAGTCGCACCCTATTGGCCACTGTAGGCTCTGTTCACATCCAATTGGATTGTGAACTCGTGCAACTTCACTGTAAGTTGGACAATTGCCGCATCGGATTAGATGTGACAGTGGTGTTGGCCCCCAGTAACATTGGGTGCAATTTGCCATGCAAAGAGCAAGCTGCTGGCCATGCCAATCACATGACAAGTCACATCCAGGGTGTGCAATTTCAGGTGCGATTTGTGCATTGACATCGTACCTGATATTGGATATAATGAATGTGAGTGTATTAACATACACCATTTGTTGCAGCGAGAGTTCAAAGGTATTTGAGAATTGTGGCCATTTATTAGCAATTTAACATCTAGACTCAAATAGAAATCGCAATGCTACACACAATTGAAAACACAACTAGTTAGTAATTCTCTACAAAACACAGTAAAATTGGCAACTTAAAGAGTAATTTTCAATTGCATATAGTGTGAGCGAAGCAGGAAAATCAACAAAGGAAATAAATCTTTGAAGGCGTGCGGTACCTGCCTGCTGGGATAAGGGTCTGCTATGCATTTGGGGGAAAAATGCACGCCAGGATTTGTGACAAGTTTGATGTGTGGATTCACCAACCAAGTCTTTTCTCTCTCGTTCACTCTTCTGAATGTCTCTCTTTATCACTCTTCAGTATGTATCTCTTGCTCACTCTTCTTTGTCTCACTGGCTCGCTCTTCTCTCTCGCTCACTCTTCTGAATGTCTCTCTTTATCACTCTTCATATGTATCTCTCGCTCACTCTTCTTCGTCTCACTCTTCTCTCTCTCTGTCAGCTCTTTGCTTGCCAAATCCTTCACAAAAGTGGGTGGAGTGTAAACCATCATTATCAAATCTATTAGTGATTCAGGCCCTTATCTTATCCCATTGTATGACATTCACATAAGGTGCAGCTTTGAAGGTGTTTCAACAGACAAGGCCTCATTCTAATTCACATTTTAGGGATCATTTAGACAGAAAGCAAAGATGTTGCCAGAATATGTATGTGAAGACAGCCACACACGGAGATCATGCTACTACCTCGCCGGGGTTGGGATTCAAACCTACAACCCTAGAGTTATGAGGCAGTAGTGCTAACCACTAATCCACGGAGCTACATTGCTAACCCAGCCTGTATTTCTGTGCTGTGAATCAATCCTAGGTCCCTGGGCATGGTCAGTATAACTAGCCAGATATCTCCAATGTGACACAAATGTTGTGCTATGTTGCCAATTCAGATGTATGTTGGTTCTATGTATCCCAATACAAAGGATTGCAATACTAATACAGGCGTACCTCGGTTTACCAACGCCTCAGGGAACGTCATATTTGGGGTACAAATGTCAAACCATTTCAGTTAATTGGTCTGTTTACAAATGTTTGAATAATTTGGTATGGGCATGTGGCCTGGTATGGTTCAGGAGAGGGGGAGGCGCTAGCTCGTCCCCCCCCCTTTCCTGACCTGCCGGGCTGCATGCTCGGATAAGTATGTGTTATGGATTTAGGGGGGTACCCCATGCTGTTTTTTATTTAATTTCAGCGTGGAGTTACCCCTTAACATCCATACGAGACCCGAAGGGCATGGTATGGATGGGAGGGGGGACCCCACGCCAGTTATTTAAAGAACTGTTTATAAATCACTGCAATACTTTGACATTCAACTGTCAGTGGGGAAATCCGCCGACAGCTGAAACATGAGCGCTGCATTGGTTTTCATTACTAAAATGCTGCATGAGTTGATAACATAACTCATGCGGGATTGTAGGAGCGACAGCCATGAGTTAATGTTTCAGCTGTCAGCGGGGTTCCCCACTGACAGCTGAATGTAAAATAATTCCCTTTATTGCATAAATAATAAAAAAAAAAAGCGTGGGGTCCCCCCTCCCATCTGTACCAAGCCCTTCGGATCTGGTATGGATATTAAGGGGGAACTCCACGCTGGAATTAAAAAAAAAACCAGCGTGGGTCCCCCTCAATATCCATACCAGACCCTTATCCGAGCATGCAGCCCGGCAGGTCAGGAAAGGGGGGGGACGAGCGAGCGCCCCCCCCCCTCCTGAACCATACCAGGCAACATGCCCTCAACATGGGGGGGGTGCTTTGGGGCAGGGGGGGCTCCCCCCCCAAAGCACCTTGTCCCCATGTTGATGAGGACAAGGGCCTCTTCCCCACAACCCTGGCCGGTGGTTGTGGGGGTCTGCGGGCGGGGGGATTATCAGAATCTGGAAGCCCCCTTTAACAAGGGGGCCCCCAGATCCCGGTCCCCCCCCGCCCCTACGTGAATGATTCTGCGGTACACGGTCCGCAGACTCATTCACAAAAAAACTTAAGTGTGTGGTAAAAAAAACACAGTACAGGGTCTTTGACAAGTCCTTTATTAAAACAATGTCCCCCGAAGTAGATCCAACGTCAATCGCGGCGGCGGCAGGGACCCGAAAAAAAAAAAAGTTCCTCTCCCGTCCGAGGCTTCCAGCCTTGTGAAGAAGAGGCTAGCTGACATTTCTTATATAGGTATGGGGCGGGGCCAGCCGGTGACATCATCTGAGTGACCCGCCCCATGTCACATGCTTGCTCTTCCCGGCTGGCCCCGCCCCATACCTATATAAGAAATGTCAGACTGTCTCCTGCATTCAGCTAGTTAGCCTCAGTGGAGAGACAGGGTGACATTTCTCAAATAGGTAAGGGGCGGGGATGATGTCCCCGGCTGGCCCCGCCCCATACCTATATAAGAAATGTCAGCTAGCCTCTTCTTCACTAGGCTGGAAGCCTCCGACGGGAGCGGAACCTTTTTTTTTTTTTTCTTTTTTCGGGTCCCTGCCGTTGCCGCAGTGATTGACGTTGGATCTACTTCGGGGGACATTGCTCTAATAAAGGACTTGTCAAAGACCCTGTACTGTGTTTTTTTTACACCACACTTAGTTTTTTTGTGAATGAGTCAGCGGACCGTGTACCGCAGAATCATTCACGTAGGGGGGGGGGGCGGGATCTGGGGGCCCCCTTGTTAAAGGGGGCTTCCAGATTCTGATAAGCCCCCCACCCGCAGACCCCCACAACCACCGGCCAGGGTTGTGGGGAAGAGGCCCTTGTCCTCATCAACATGGGGACAAGGTGCTTTGGGGGGGGGAGCCCCCCCTGTCCCAAAGCACCCCCCCCATGTTGAGTGCATGTGGCCTGGTATGGTTCAGGAGGGGGGGGGTGCTCGCTCGTCCCCCCCCCCCTTCCCTGACCTGCCGGGCTGCATGCTCGGATAAGGGTCTGGTATGGATATTGAGGGGACCCACGCTGTTTTTTTTTTTAAAATTTCAGCGTGGAGTTCCCCCTTAATATCCATACCAGATCCGAAGGGCTTGGTACAGATGGGAGGGGGGACCCCACGCTTTTTTTTTATTATTATTTATGCTATAAAGGGAATTATTTTACATTCAGCTGTCAGTGGGGAACCCCGCTGACAGCTGAAACATTAACACATGGCTGTCGCTCCTACAATCCCGCATGAGTTATGTTATCAACTCATGCGGCGTTTTAGTAGTGAAAACCAATGCAGCGCTCATGTTTCAGCTGTCGGCGGATTTCCCCACTGACAGTTGAATGTCAAAGTATTGCGGGGAATTAGAAACTGTTTTTTAAATAACTGGCGTGGGGTCCCCCCTCCCATCTGTACCAAGCCCTTCGGATCTGGTATGGATATTAAGGGGGAACTCCACGCTGAAATTAAAAATAAAAACAGCGTGGGTCCCCCTCAATATCCATACCGACCCTTATCCGAGCATGCAGCCCGGCAGGTCAGGAATGGGGGGGGGACGAGCAAGCGCCCCCCCCCTCCTGAACCATACCAGGCCACATGCCCTCAACATGGGGGGGTGCTTTGGGGCAGGGGGGGCTCCCCCCCCAAAGCACCTTGTCCCCATGTTGATGAGGACAAGGGCCTCTTCCCCACAACCCTGGCCGGTGGTTGTGGGGGTCTGCGGGCGGGGGGCTTATCAGAATCTGGAAGCCCCCTTTAACAAGGGGGCCCCCAGATCCCGGCTTCCCCCCTACGTGAATGATTCTGCGGTACACGGTCCGCAGACTCATTCACAAAAAAACTAAGTGTGGTGTAAAAAAAACACAGTACAGGGTCTTTGACAAGTCCTTTATTAAAACAATGTCCCCCGAAGTAGATCCAACGTCAATCGCGGCGGCGGCGACCCGAAAAAAGGAAAAAAAAAAAAAAAGGTTCCGCTCCCGTCCAAGGCTTCCAGCCTAGTGAAGAAAAGCCTAGCTGACACTTCTTATATAGGTATGGGGCGGGGCCAGCCGGGAACAGCAAGCATGTGACATGGGGCGGGTCACTGGGATGATGTCCCCGGCTGGCCCCGCCCCATACCTATATAAGAAATGTCAGCTAGGCTTTTCTTCACTAGGCTGGAAGCCTCGGACGGGAGCGGAACCTTTTTTTTTTTTTTTTCCTTTTTTCGGGTCGCCGCCGCCGCGATTGACGTTGGATCTACTTCGGGGGACATTGTTTTAATAAAGGACTTGTCAAAGACCCTGTACTGTGTTTTTTTTACACCACACTTAGTTTTTTTGTGAATGAGTCTGCGGATCGTGTACCGCAGAATCATTCACGTAGGGGGGGGCCGGGATCTGGGGGCCCCCTTCTTAAAGGGGGCTTCCAGATTCTGATAAGCCCCCCGCCCGCAGACCCCCACAACCACCGGCCAGGGTTGTGGGGAAGAGGCCCTTGTCCTCATCAACATGGGGACAAGGTGCTTTGGGGGGGGAGCCCCCCTGCCCCAAAGCACCCCCCCCAATGTTGAGGGCATGTGGCCTGGTATGGTTCAGGAGGGGGGGGGCGCTCGCTCGCCCCCCCCCCTTTCCTGACCTGCCGGGCTGCATGCTCGGATAAAGGTCTGGTATGGATACTGAGGGGGACCCACGCTGTTTTTTTTTTAAATTTCAGCATGGAGTTCCCCCTTAATATCCATACCAGACCTGAAGGGCTTGGTATGGATGAGAGGGGGGACCCACGCTGTTTTTTTTTTTTTTTTTTTATTGCGGACCTTTATTTTTACATTCAGCTTTCAAAATAAATATTATCTAGACCTTCAAAATAAGTAAAATCATAACAGAAATAATTATAAAGGATAAGAAACAAAAATAGAATCACTAGAACTAAGGAAATCTAATTAGATTACATGAAGATATGCCGAGTGCTGTTTATTAAACACAGTAGTCGCGACCGAGTGCCGGCTGTCAGAGGAATCCACAATCAGATTCACTATTAGTCAGTGGCTAAAAAGCAAACGCCCATGGCAGAGGTCTAAAAGGTGTTCTGCACATGCTCAGTTCTATCTGCCAAAGACACTGCACGGGCGTCTAGATTTTTACTGTGTCGATTTCCTTGAAAAAAACGATTTTTAACACATTCTTAATTTTTTTGGAAATAGCAGATATTGTTTAAAGTGAAGTCCTGATATTTGGCAAAGCAAATTTCTAAGTGAACATGTCTCTACAGTGATTTTTCATGGTGTTAGACGTGCTTCTTAGCAAGTCTGCTTTTGTGAGTCTGATTCCGGGCGTGTGTCTTTTTGTGAATTAGATTGGGCGTCTGCTTATGGGCTCTGGTCAATAGTGAATTAGGTTGCAGGGTAAAAAATGGACGGACGCCCATGAAAATTGGGCTTAAACCCATAAATATGCGCCTACGCCCAATAGTGAATCAAGTAAATAGTGAGTCTGCAGACTGAATATTTATGGGACTCCAGCTAATCCCTGGGGAGATGTGCCCAGAGGGTGGGAGGCAGACCATACATAGCCTGAGGCCTGAGCAGCAGGACAGCTTGAGTGGGTGTAGGCCAGTGAGTCCAGCCTTCAGGAGGAGACCTCTGTTGTAGGGCCTTTGCCCTCCTAGGCAGAAACCTGGGGAGGAAGCCAACCTAAAAACACAGAGTGCCCAACTAGGCTTAGCTGTGAGGCCTATTCGAAAAGCCAGTCCAAGAATCCAGTGGGGTCAGGAGAAAGCTCACAGGTGAAAGCCGGGAGGAAGTTGTGGGAGAGAGCCCAAGTTCTCCAGATGCTGTGAGTTTACATCTCCATCATTAAGAATAGCCTGGAAGGATATCAGCAGGAGGCAACCGATGATATGGTGGCTGAGTGAGTACAATATCCCAGTGCTGCAAAGATGACAGTGAGGTACTTTGACATTCTGAGTACAGTACAGATTACAGGCAGCTGGGCATTCTGTGGGACTTTTTTGGGATAGTGCAGCCAGACGTTTTTCAGTACAGCCAAGCAGTTGTGCAACACAGCTTGGAGTTGTGCAGTGCAGCCAAAGTTGTGCATGACCTACAGGAGTTGTGCAGAGCAGCCAGAAGTTAGGCAGTCCTCGAGTTGTTGAAGTTAAAGGTTTTTTTTGTTCCAGAGTATCCCATGCTCCCCATCCCTATCCAAGTTAATCATTCCCTAAATAAACACAAAAGACACCCCAGACTGATTTTTGAGTTAGAGGAAGAATGCTGAAAATGTTGTGTGCGTACCTGTATATTCTCTAAGGGGGGAAATAAGACTCAAACTACCAGCAGCTCTTTGAGGGGGTGTGCTATGTTCCTAACGTCACTAGTAAGATTTGCTGTTTCAGACATCATATGTGTTGGCAAATCTATTATGGTCCAAGCAGCACACTGTTTAGAAGCAAATATGTAAGGGGAACAAATTATTCTCAATATGGGCTGTTATGTATACTAAAGCTAATTCTAGCTAAAAACCAAAAAAATAATTTCTATGTTTTTTTTATTTTAGAGTGACAAAAATAAAAACAGAAACTTACATATGGGGAAAACGTACAACGCCCAGGTGTACTGTCCCTACTGGGAATTGCATCTAGAGCCCTAATGCTGCAAAGATCATAGAACAGTTGGTCACTAGAAAAATTAGCCCTATGTACGTTTCCTGTTAGCCATTATGTAGACAGCCTCCATAAGGCTGTTAGCCAATATATATACAGTATCCATAATGCTCACTGAAAATTATTTATTAAATAAATGCTAAAAAAAAATCACATACTGTATATAAAAAAATGAAGTGCTCAGTCTCCTGGGTATTGATGGGTCAATGATATTAACCACTTGCCTACTGGGTACTCCTACCCCCTTCCTGTCCTGGCCAATTTTCATCTTTCTGCACTGTTACCCTTTGAATGACAATTGTGCGGTCATGCCACATTGTACCCATCTTAAATTTGTATCAGTTTTTTCAGACAAATAGAGCTTTCTTTGGGTGGTATTGACTTGCTGCTGTGTGTTTTTACTTTTTGCTCCATTAACAACAAAATAGCTCATAATGAATAACAGTCTGTTTATATTATAACATTTGGTAAACTGGTAATTTAGCAACACTGATGTGTGTTGATGAGGCAGCACTGGTGGGTGGCACTGCTGGCTACAAGTGGGCGGAACTGTTGGGTGGCACTGGTGGGCACTGATCATCGGTGCTGACCCCTGCTCTGATAACTGCTGGTTCTCGGCAGTACTTTCCACACATTCTGACAGCGTGATGAAAGTGCAGCCAAGACCCGGCAAATGCATTTCCCGGTGATCAGCGTGTCATTGGACATGGCTGATCACATGGTAAAAAGCCGTTGTGATTGGCCTTTTACCACATCACGTGATCAGCTGTGTCCTTAGGACACAGCAATCACGGAGCGCGCGTTCTGCCAGGATGTCATATGACACCCTCCCAGAGCTGCCTGGATGCAGTGTAGCGTTATTCGGCTATCTGCGGTCGCCAAATAGGTAACCAGCTAGGCCTTCATGGCTAATCTTTGAATATCTGGACATGTATACTGCGTATAATGCATTACATTCTACAATGTGTTGGTGTACATGGTATTACAGTGTGCAGTGCGTTGCTGGATTCTGCATGACAGTGGACAGCGCATCACAGTGTGCAATGCGTAGCTCCAGCCTGCATGACAGTGTACAGTGCATTACAGTCTACAATGTGTGGGTGTACACGGTATTACATTGTACAGTGTATTACAGTCTACAATGTGTGGGTGTACACGGTATCACAGTGTGCAATGCGTTGCTCCATCCTGCATGACAGTGTACAGTGCATTAGTCTACAATGTGTTGGTGTACACGGTATCACAGTGTGCAATGCGTAGCTCCAGCCTGCATAATAGTGTACAGTGCATCACAGTCTACAATGTGTGGGTGTACACGGTATCACAGTGTGCAATGCGTAGCTCTATCCTGCATGACAGTGTACAGTGCATCACAGTCTACAATGTTTTGGTGTACACGGTATCACAGTGTGCAATGCGTAGCTCTATCCTGCATGACAGTGTACAGTGCATTACAGTCTACAATGTGTGGGTGTACACGGTATTACATTGTACAGTGCATTACAGTCTACAATGTGTGGGTGTAAACGGTATCACATTGTACAGTGTATTACAGTGTGCAATGCGTTGTACACTGCAGTGTGCACTAAAGCATTTTACACTCATGCACTGTACACACTAACGTATTTGACATTTCTAGTGTGCAATGTGTTAGTGTGCAATGCCTTGGACAGTACAATGCATTTGCAGTATTGGTGTATGTTTATTAAGCACAGATAATTAATCTGATTTTAGTTATCAAGGAGAAGTCTTCTCTGTCCCCCTGTTTATGAGGTGGAGGACAATTGTTTTCCGAAGAGGAGAGGAGACATTTTTTCAAGGAGATCTGTATAGATTTCCAGAGATATGTGTAGATGGTTGAGGGGCTGCATGTGATCTCCGGAGATAATTGTGATTAACGATCACCTGAGTTAAACCAGTGAATGAAAAGCGTAAAAAAACATGGATTGAAAATAATCTGCACTGACCACTGTGCTTTGTCAAGCCACATATTGGCACATTCTGGTGTCACACAGATGCGATGTGAAATTTGCAGTGTTTTCTGTGCAAGCGCTGCACCGCATCACAACCGCAACCCCTTCATGCCACCTGCTGCGGCTTTCTAGGTGAAGTTAACAACACACCAAAATTGGTACACAAAGCGTATTGCGATTTGCCAAATTGGATCGCATGCATATTCACACCCATGTGCATACCCTGAAAAAGGGTCCTGCACATTTTTGGCCCGGATGCGGTGCAATTTGAGGTGTGCAAAATGTTTGTCTCTAATTGCAACGCACACAAATTGCATGTGATTTGCCCAGAAGTGCGGTGTTAGACCACAATGCATGTATGTGAAGCCAGAATAAAAGGATGTGTATTTTGTCTACTTTTACTTGCGCATGTTAACATTATGGAAGTGCATTTTTCTTCTGTTTAACATGCTATAGAAATGGAACATGCATTTGGATGTAGTGTTTTTGTATGTGCATTTTGGAAGTATTCTAACCACACATTGACCCTAGGGCCACACCATATCTTAAGCCGCGTTTGTCAGAAATGCTGTACAGGACATTTAAAGCGGATTTACACTCCACCTATCAAAAAATAACGGTCATCAGCTACAAAACCGGTAGCTGCTGACTTTTAAAAAGCAGCCGCTTACCACAGAGCAGCCAAGATCATTCATTTAGCTGCTCCCATGCCAGCATTCCTTGGCCCCTCTCTCCTGTCCATTGCTCCCCGAACAAGCACCTTGTTCTGGTGTGAGCCCAAGAACACTCCTTCATGAGCCACGTAGACCAGAGAGGCAAGCTTTTCAAGCACATCATGAAATCAGGATGGGGCTCCACTTCAAGTAAGCATTAGTGTGCCTGGGGGAGGGGGGGACCTTGGGCCTTTCCAAACACAGTAGATGCTCCAAGAATGTTTCCTTGAACTCTTGAAATGGTTAAAAAGGAAAGACACTCTAGATAGCCTGCACTGAGAATTGACTGTCATGATGACGTGTCAATGATTATTTGCTCTCATTTTTCAGGAGTGGTACTGCTTGCGGTTGAAGCTGGTAGAAATCCACCTTCACGTCCTCCACTCACCTTCACTTGTGGCCAGTGGATATTTTGTGGCCGCAGGCAAGAACTGGCATCGAGGACCTGCATAATGACCCTGGCATGCCAGAGGTGGTTTGGAAGCAGCACAGCAATTTGACCATCCCTTTCCTCTGTGTTGGTTTTAGGGGTGCAGAATTGCTTCTCGTTCGTGAACGGACTGTCGCCGGATATCAGAGTCCCCATATTTTCAAGATATGTTTTAGCCATGTTGGCTTATTTTTATGTTGAGTCAATTAAAGACTATTTTTTGTTACCTTAAAAAAGTGTCAGATCCTCTTGATTGTATTCCCGAGACTTCAGATGGCCAGATAACATGCAATCTGAGGAAAAGTCAGTGCAATGTCCTCCACAAGTAGCTAAAGTCTGTCATAGGAGGACCTACCAGAACAATGCATTCATTTGGAGTGGGCCAGGCCCATACAGTACATCATGGAGGTTTGCTATGAAGGAACATTAATGTTTGGATACTTGAGCTCATGTGGTTTGTTTCCAAATATTTCTGCCCATTGCAGCGTATTGACTATTGCAGCTCAATAAAGATCAGGCATACAGAAAAGTGTACCTTGTCCATAGAATAGCCACTAGGAGGTCCTATCTGGGCACACAGATCTGGCCTATGCATAATTGTGGAAAATGCCAATTCGGTCTGCTTTATAATATGAAGGGGTCAGTTCACGCTTGCTTCAGGGGAAACATTACAACAAATTTTGTTATTTTTCATAGGAAAACGTGGCCGATCCCTAGATGCATTGAGGTACATAGCAGAGGTTCAAGATACTCCACAGAAGAACTTATTGTTCTTCCTAACTATACAGGTGGCACAGACACAAGCATACACCCAGGGCCACTGTTAGATATCACGGGGCCCCATACAGCATACCTGACAGGCCCCCACCACCAGAGAAAATATCCAAATTATATATATGGTAAAAATACACAACATTTTCTTCATGGACACAATCACAAACAAATTCCTGTTCAATCCAAATGATAAAACTGTACTGAGTTAATAAATCAAACGTTGTGTAATTGAGGGCTCATTCACATGGGTGCTGTGGCCTGTAGAGTGCGAATCAGTGTTTGGTTTTTGTGGCTGTCACCATTAGCATGCAACCTATGTTACACTATGTGAATACTGCAGATCCTGCATTCAGGGCCACTTCCCCACGCCTTCACACTTGTCAGATTAAAACCTGTGTTCATACAGCTGCTGTGTCCCCATAGTGTAACAGGTGGCTCTAGCCATATAAACAACCCACTCATTCATGCTGTACAAGTCAGAGGACCTGTGTGAATGTGGCATTTTGTGTTTGTTATATTTATTTTTTCCCAAAGCCCATTGAATTCAATGGGCTGCTTAACATGTGCAAACATGCCAAAATACTGCAGGCATGTTATTTTCCAAGTGTGTTGCACCTAACCGCACAGTAGTGTGGTGCCATGCGTTTTTGTGGCTGTGAATGGGGCTGTTTTTAATAGACGTGTGTAGGTGCAATAACGTTTTCATCATGGTACCTGCGCACATCTACAGAGGGCATTGCATTTCTTTGCTGTGCTGGAAAATGTGTGTTCTTGCATGCGTTTCTGCACCACCAATGGTGTGAACAAGTCCTAAGGGCCGGTTCACACTATAGAAACAGTCTAGATGTGTTCCTGATGGGGTTTTTTCATGCCCTTTTGGCATGCATGTTTAGTGTGTTCCAGTACATTTTGGATGCGTTTTGGACATGTTTACATTGCATTTTTGTATCCCTTCCACCTATTTTTTTCTATTTTCTTTGTATTCAATGTAGTTAGGGACATGTGCGTTTTAGTACATTCAAGGACGTTTCAATGTGTTCCAGTACAGTTCTGTGCAGAAACAATGCAGCGTGGTCAGCTTTGTTTACAGCACCTGCAATGCACTGAAAATGCAAGCGCTGATGTGAACTATGACATTGACAACCACATAACCTTCTTTCTGTGCGTTTGTGATGCCGAAAAAGCAACTGAAACACATGTAGTGTGAACTGGCCCTAAAGGTTATTAGAGGTCAGGGAACGGGACTGACCAGGAATTGTGAATTCAATCAGACTAGTGGTGAGATACAATCAGCAATCGTATAATAATGTGAGATCTGAGCTGCAGCTGATAGAAAATGAGACACATTCACTTGATCAGTAAATAGATAGTTAAAGAGTGGGGCGGTGATCCATAGATTTGCATATGGGACAGGTGATGACGGGGTGGGGGAGGGGGTCAAGTTGTGTAAGGAGACAGATTTAAAAGAGAAAAATGTTACAATGAAATATACACGGCATGAAACTTGCACATTTCCGAATTGGCAGTAGAGTACATTCATCCACTTTCTAGTCATTAGGCAAAATCATAATTGATTGATCAATATTCCTGGCACTGACACAACCCAGAAAATTGATCTCCATTTTTTAGGCTGTAGCCATGACTGGGATTCAAACCCATGACCCAGGTGCTGTAAGTTCTGAGCTCTAATCACTAAACCACTGTGGGAGACACAATTTGAGCTATAATGTAAAATAGTTACATTGTTTAAAAATGATAGAGCGAGCGCTGGTCAAATGATATAGACTAGTAAAATGGTATTACACAAGATAAATATAACCACGAACAGTAGTGCATGAACTCGTGAAAGGTCATCCACCCCTGTGACAGTGTACTACACTATTGAGCACCTTTCTGGCTCCTGTGGCTGAGCTAATTCCTCCCCAGGACCATTTGGGCACCCACCCTGATGGATGGATGGATGGATGGAGCTGGATGACTAACCCATAACTGCCAGCATACCGCTGCACCCCCAGATGTGTGATGTGTATAACCCATGCACATTAATACTTTTGTTCTGGTGAGTGTAGACCAGTCCCAAGGGTGGTTTACCATTCACAAGTTCATGCACTACTGTCCGTCACGGAGAGACCACACGTGCCATTCATAGGCACTCTCTGAGTTGGTACTCTCACACGAAGGACATTCCATTATTCAGGAATGATTCTATGAACTTATTTTAGCACCATTTACAATATTACATCATTGTTGCAATTCTTTGCACTTTTTGGTTTTTACATGCATTCATTATTGATCACATGCATTTATAGCGCTGCACTTGTCTTTACCATAGAATAGTTATGTGATTAAAGAGAATGAAGATATATAATTATATTGGGAAATTAGAAGTATATAAATTATTTGAGATATAAGTGTGAAAATGTTTAACATTTGAGTACAGAATGTATGACATTCATTAGTAAATGCATTAGTTTCCTGATCATTTTGGAGACACAGCAAGAAAAGAAATAGAAGAAAATAGAAAATTCTAATTATTACATTCTAAGAATTCTCTTTTGCCATCATAAGAACGCCAATGTTAATAAAGCCCGCGCTTGTGCGCCATCTAGCGAACATATCCGGTATTGCACCTAAAAATGTGCCAGACGGGATACCACATTTAGTGATAGCAAAGTAGTCAGTAGACGCCCGTCAATGAGCTTGCTAGACGCTGGTCAGACGACTGATTGATTGACCGGAGTCTGCCTGAATGGTCAGTCTCTGCTAATACACTCACATCTTAGTGAATCAAGGCCATAGAGTCTGCAGACTGAATATTTATGGGACTCCAGCTAATCCCTGGGGAGATGTGCCCAGAGGGTGGGAGGCAGACCATACATAGCCTGAGGCCTGAGCAGCAGGACAGCTTGAGTGGGTGTAGGCCAGTGAGTCCAGCCTTCAGGAGGAGACCTCTGTTGTAGGGCCTTTGCCCTCCTAGGCAGAAACCTGGGGAGGAAGCCAACCTAAAAACACAGAGTGCCCAACTAGGCTTAGCTGTGAGGCCTATTCGAAAAGCCAGTCCAAGAATCCAGTGGGGTCAGGAGAAAGCTCACAGGTGAAAGCCGGGAGGAAGTTGTGGGAGAGAGCCCAAGTTCTCCAGATGCTGTGAGTTTACATCTCCATCATTAAGAATAGCCTGGAAGGATATCAGCAGGAGGCAACCAATGATATGGTGGCTGAGTGAGTACAATATCCCAGTGCTGCAAAGATGACAGTGAGGTACTTTGACATTCTGAGTACAGTACAGATTACAGGCAGCTGGGCATTCTGTGGGACTTTTTTGGGATAGTGCAGCCAGACGTTTTTCAGTACAGCCAAGCAGTTGTGCAACACAGCTTGGAGTTGTGCAGTGCAGCCAAAGTTGTGCATGACCTACAGGAGTTGTGCAGAGCAGCCAGAAGTTAGGCAGTCCTCGAGTTGTTGAAGTTAAAGTTTTTTTTTGTTCCAGAGTATCCCATGCTCCCCATCCCTATCCAAGTTAATCATTCCCTAAATAAACACAAAAGACACCCCAGACTGATTTTTGAGTTAGAGGAAGAATGCTGAAAATGTTGTGTGCGTACCTGTATATTCTCTAAGGGGGGAAATAAGACTCAAACTACCAGCAGCTCTTTGAGGGGGTGTGCTATGTTCCTAACGTCACTAGTAAGATTTGCTGTTTCAGACATCATATGTGTTGGCAAATCTATTATGGTCCAAGCAGCACACTGTTTAGAAGCAAATATGTAAGGGGAACAAATTATTCTCAATATGGGCTGTTATGTATACTAAAGCTAATTCTAGCTAAAAACCAAAAAAATAATTTCTATGTTTTTTTTATTTTAGAGTGACAAAAATAAAAACAGAAACTTACATATGGGGAAAACGTACAACGTCCAGGTGTACTGTCCCTACTGGGAATTGCATCTAGAGCCCTAATGCTGCAAAGATCATAGAACAGTTGGTCACTAGAAAAATTAGCCCTATGTACGTTTCCTGTTAGCCATTATGTAGACAGCCTCCATAAGGCTGTTAGCCAATATATATACAGTATCCATAATGCTCACTGAAAATTATTTATTAAATAAATGCTAAAAAAAAATCACATACTGTATATAAAAAAATGAAGTGCTCAGTCTCCTAAAACATGCCGACCCAAGTTGCCTGTTATCCAGAGGGATTCTAGGACACTTGCAATCCTCTCTTTCTGGAGTTTGGTGGACCTCCCTGCCCAGCGTGATGATGCCACAAACACTCCTTGTCTTGTGCCTTACGTCTCAACTGGACTTCATCAAAGGCGATTGGAACCTAACACCTACTGTCTGGCAAGTGATATAAGTCTTTTGCCAGCAAGTGATATGTCTTTTGCAACATAAATTCAATAATAATGAGAATCTTATGCGCTGCCAAAAAGTGAATAAAACTAAAAAAACTAAACTAAAAAGTAGCAAGCACCAAAAAGTGTTCCACCACTACACATATGTAAAATAAAGTAAATAGATAGTGCTGCTATAACTAACCCCTAACTCACTGTGTAAAAAGAATATTAAATACATAAATCAGAAGTAAATAAGTAAACATCCAACAGAGCCTCAATCAAACTGTAAGATAAATACCCAACAGGGCATCAATAGGTCATCTATGCCCTATCCTAATAAAGGATAAGACATACTAACCATGGTGTAAAGTGACACAAAAAATAAAAAGTGACACAAAAAAATAAAATAAAGTAAAAACCCAGCTGACCCCCTGCCAGGGGGTGTAAAAAACACTACAAATGAAGCACTAAACACGTGACAAATGTGATATTAACTACTTGCCCTCCTGAGGATTTACCCCCCTTCCTGACCAGGCCTCTTTTTTGCTACTCGGCGCTGCACTAATTCAACTGAAAATTGCGCGGTCTTGCAATGCTGCACCCAAATGAAATTTACGTCCTTTTTTTCACACAAATAGAGCTTTCTTTCGGTGGTATTTGATCACCTGTGCACTTTTTATTTTTCACGCTATAAACAAAAAAAAAACAAATATTTTGAAGAAAAATTATATTTTTTACTTTCAGCTATAAAAAATATATAGTAAACTCAAAGTTAGTAATTTAAGCCAAAATGTATTCTGCTACATGTTTTTGGTAAAAAAAATCCCAATAAGTGTATATTGATTGCTTTGTATGAAAGTTATAGTGTCTACAAACTATGGTATAGATACTGCAATTTACGCCATTTTTTTGCTATACAGCGCTGCGCTAGTTTAACGGACAATTGCGCGGTCATGCAATATGGTACATAAATGAAATTTATCTTCTTTTTTTTTCACACAAATAGAGATTTCTTTTGGTGGTATTTGATCACCTGTGTGCTTTTTATTTTTGGAGCTATAACCAGAAAATTTTTGAAGAAAAAAATTTTTTTTTGAAAAAAACTATATTTTCTCATTTCGGTCATAAAAAATATCTAAAAAAACTAAAATTTCATCATAAATTTAGGCCAAAATGTATTCTGCTACATGTTTTTGGTTAAAAAAATTCCAGTAAGTGTATATTTATTGCTTTGTGTGAAAGTTATAGCATCTACAAACTATGGTATAGATAATAGAATTTACATAGCTTTTACTTTCTGACTGCCCATCACATTCCTTGAGGTGCTAAAATACCAGGATAGTACAAACACCCTCAAATGACCCCTTTTCGGAAAGTAGACACACTAAGCTATCTGCTGAGAGGCATATTGAGTCCATGGAAGATTTTTTTTTTCCACAAGTTTCCGGAAAATGACAAAAACATTTTTTTTTTTTGCACAAAGTTGTCATTTAAATGATTTATTTCTCACACAAGCCATGGGTAAATGTGGAATTACACCCCAAAATACATTCTGCTACTTCTATCCTTCTATGGGGATACCATGTGTGTGAAACTTTTTGGGAGCCTAGCCACATACAGGAGCCTGAAATCCAATGACCACTTTGAAAGCCTGAAGGTGCGTAACTTCCTCACTACACTTCCTCTCTACCTATCACAGTTTCGAAGGCCCTGACATGCCAGGATAGCACCAAACCCCATCAAATGACCCCTTTCTGGAAAGTAGACACCCCAAGGAATTTAAAAAGAGGCATGATGAGTATTTTGCAGATCTCATTTTTTCTCACAAGGTTTTGAAATATAAAAAAAGAATAGAAAAAATATGTTTTTGGTTTTTTTATTAATTTTCCAAAAACTTGTGGCAACAAATGAGATCTGCAAAATACTTACGTGCTTCTTATCAAATTCCTTGGGGTGTCTACTTTCCAAAAAGGGGTCATTTGGGGGGGTTAGGTGCTATCCTGGCATTTCAGGGCCTCCGAAACTGTGATAGGTAGTCTGGAAGTGTAATAAGGAAATAAAGCCCTTTAAAAGCCTGAAGGTGCTTATTGGATTTTGGGGTCCTGTACTTGGCTAGACTGCCAAAACGTCTCTCACATGTGGTACCCCCATACTCAGGAGAAGTAGCAGAATGTATTTTGGGGAGTAATTCCACATATACCCATGGCATGTGTGAGCAGTAAATCATTTAATTGACAATTTTGTGTAAAAAAAATATTTTTTTTTGTCATTTTCCAAAAACTTGTGGTAAAAAAATAAATTCTTCTATTGATTCAACATGCCTCTCAGCAAATAGTTTGGGGTGTCTACTTTCCAAAAAGTGGCCATTTTGGGTGGTGGGGGCATTTTATGCCCAGCATTAGAAGTTTATGCCACACATCACTCACTTTTTGTTCACATGAAAAAAATCTGTATTTTTTGCTAGGAAATTAATTTAAACCCCCAAACACTATATATTTTTTAAAGCAGACACCCTAGTGAATAACATGGTGGGTACTACAATTTTTTATGGCACATACTACTCGCGTAGCGATTTTTCAAAAGAAAATGTAAAAAAATACACTTTTTTTACTTTTAATGCATAAAAACACAATATATTGGCCAAATATTTGGTAAACTATAAAAGATAATGGTATGCCGAATAAATAGATACCAAACATGACATGCTTTAAAACTGCGCATGCCCCGTGCAATGGCGACAAACTGCATACATTTTTAATATCCACAGGCAACGCTTTAAAAGCCTTTAAAAGCTACCATTTTAGATTTACAGAGGAGGTCTAGTGTTAGAATTACTGCCCTTGATCTGACGTTCATGGCAATACCTCACATGCACGGTGCAACCGCTGTTTACATACCAGCACAGGGTCAAGGCTTGCGCACACAGGTGTGCGCGCATGGGAGGGGCGATTTTTTTATTTTTTTAGTTATTTTGATTTTTTAATTATTTTTACACTGTACCTTTAATTTTTTTTTATCACTTTTAATGCTATCACAGGGAATGCAAATATCCCGTATAACTTCAATGGGCATTGTCATATATTTTTTTTTGAGAAATCTGGGGTCTATCAGACTCTAGATCTCTCCTCTGCCCTTACATTATCTAATCAAACCAAAATCGGTGTGATCAGATGCTTTCCCAATTTACAATTGGTGCTGTTTATATCCTGCGAAACTGTAGTGATGAAATGCTTGTAGCAGCTGAATTCTTAGACTATAGAGATGATTGGCACCACTCTGGTCTCCAATCAGCTCTATGGTCAGCTGGCAGAAACACCGGCTGCATTCTAAGGTTCCCCCGATGGCAGGGGACTGCCCGAGAAGGCCGTGGAAGGCAGCGGGGCATCATCTCCCACTGCTTGTAAAAGCAATCCTGCAGCTAATTAGCCACTAGGATTGCTTTTACATGAAAGCCGATCGCCAGCTGAAAAAAACCATACCAAGATGATGCCTGCAGCTGTAGGCATCTTCCTGGTATAACCATTCAAAGTCCAGTGATGTACCAGTACGTTGCTGGTCCTTGTTGGGTATATATACTATGTTCTTTTATTTTGATGCAGCCTGTGGACTGAATGAAAAAAAGAGAAGAAATCTCTGGCAGAAAAAGTGTGTGGTACGCCCCTTACCTGTTTTGCAGACCAACATTTAAAAATGGCATTCTGCGCAGTGGTGCCGCCCTGCCTCAGTAAAAACACTGTGGCTGGTCGGCAACCAGTTAAATCATACATGAATAAATAGTAATAAAAGTAAACAAAGTGACTAAAAAGTGAAATGGCAACAATAAAGTTCATAAAAGTTACAATCCGTAATGATGGTAAATCCACAATATGCATTTCCGTGAATCTTCACCCTTTGGTGTACTGTGATATCCACCACTGCCAGGCGTGCACGCTCACCTCCACAAGTTGACCCACATAACATAACTCAAGCTAGGCATAACTCCAATTCCTCATTCCTCCATGTGTCCTGGCCAATGGAAACTCCACATCACCGGAACACCACAGAGTATAATATTCAGATATACAATAAAAGAAAGGGGCTCCTTATAGTGCAGTAGGGTTACATTTATTAAAGTTCTCAAATAATGCAAAGAATGCACTCACATAAGATAAAAGGGCTATTCTCCCTCAAACAGCCGTACCAGAAATGACATCATCACGCATCATGCAACTTCATCAGGGAGTCAGGGGGTCAGCCAGGTGTTTACTTTATTTTATTTTATTTTTCTTGTGTCACTTTTATTTTGAAACAGAAATTGCTTTCATTTCCACCAACATTTACACTAGGTGCCTTGTTTGTGTTTTTGGTTGAACAAATGATGACACCTATTTTCTTATTTAGAGAAAATAAAGTGGAAATAAACTGCATCTGAGCACCACAAACAGAAAACTCTATTAAATTCATTTTTAATATTTAAAACAAACATACCCATCTATCTATGTCTCCATGCTATATTTGGTGAGATATCACTTAAAAAAAAACACTGTAGCATTTATGGCCATGGCCATCTTGAGTAAGGGCACATGATTCATGTAGCATTTACTTCCTGGAAGCCATCTGACCTTAGGCCAGGCCTGCTTGCAGTAGAGTGTGCTTAGCTAAGAAATCCCCTCCGCCCCTCTAGAAGATTCTTGGCAAGTATAACATAATTTTGCCTAGGCATGGAAACCAGAAAGTAACTGAAGAACTGTAGAATTACAGTTTAAAACAAGTAAATATACTTCCTATCTATTTACTAATGTGATCAGCATAAGGATTATTATTACAGGTTCTTATATAGCGCTGTCAATTTACGCAGTACTTTACATAACTATATTGTACATTCATATCAGTCCCTAACCCTCAAGGGGCATACAATCTAAAGTCCCTAACTTACATTCACACGCATACTAGGGCCAATTTAGACAGGATCCAATTAACCTACCAGCATGTCTTTGGAGTGTGGGAGGAAACTCACGCAGGCACAGGGAGAACATGCAAACTCCAGGCAGGTGGTGCTGTGGTTGGGATTCAAACTAATGACAATAGTACTGCCAGGCTGAAGTGCTAACCATTTAGCTACTGTGCTGCCCATACACTGTGCTGCCCATAAGGATTAAAAATAGTCAGTGTTGATTGAGAGAGTTTAGTTGCGCTTTAATATTTCACATGTGATTTTTCTCCCAACAAGGAGATTTTCATAAAGAAGCCAATGCTTTGTTTCTGGTTTCTTATTTGGTCACAAATAGCTAGTCATTCATAACTATCTTTACAAATTTAGCCAATTATTGAACAAACTCCAAAACCATTACTCACTTGTAAAATCACTTGCTTTTCCAGGAACTTTCCTGTAGGAGAAATTCTCTTTTTCACCTTTTGAAATATGCATGCATGCAAGCTATACAGAAGAATGTACTGTATGGATACATTTCATACATATTCTGGGCAATCCATTACTGGACAATATACAGTATAAAACATTCAGTTTTGCTAACTGGTTGTATTCCACATCAACAAATCAGAATGTGTCTTCCAGTAATGATCACATTGTATTATATTGTGTACTTACTGTTTGTAAACATGTTATACAATGTTATACATTAGTTTTTCACTTTTTTTGGTTTGAATTAATTAGGCTGACAAAATACAGTAGTATGATGATGTAACAGGAACATTTAATAAAAACAAAACTACAAAAGAATGCAAATAATGACCAAACAAGTTACAATTCCAAGTTGTATTTTTTTTGCAAATACGTTGTGACAACTTGGGGGTTGTTTAGTTTAAATGTAGAGCATAACAATGAGTCCAGTCCACTTTGGCAACTCTGTCTAAGGGCTTGGTGGCCTACTTTTTTTTAAAAAGAACAGAAAAGTTTGTACAGAACAGTTTCCCACACAAGGGTTTCCGCCATCAGTGTAAATTGAAGAACAAAACACTTCAGCCTCCTGGCTCACTCTCTTGCCACGTAGCTGCTTCAGGCCTCAAGCCTTAGGTCTGATCCTCAGACCAACACACACAGATCCTTAAAGTGGTTGTAAACCTCAGACATGAAATATGAACAATGCACATCCCTCTATATTGTGTACTTTTCTCAGTTAAAAACTTTAAGTGTTATATATGTCTGCTGCTTTCTTCCTCTGCTATCAGCTTGAATTACTTCTAGTAAATTTTCCTGACACCAAGAGAAAAATGGTGACAGGGGAGGGAGTGCCAGCTGATTGACAGTCCCAGCTCTGTTCCTGTGAGATTTGTGAAGGGGGTGTGTCCCTTCTCTCCAATCAGCTCTCAGAGCTCTCCTCACTGAGCACTGCAGAGTGCAATATCAGCTGTTTTCCCCCTTTTTTCTAACAGCTCAGACAAGCTTTATAAATTTGGCACTTTGAACGAACATAGAAACAAGAAGACTACAGATAGGTACAAGTTATGTTGGATGATTTGGTTCATCTCTGTTTATCACCTGAGGCCAGTCACTTCACTGGGTATATGTAAGGGTTTCCAACCACTTTAACCTCAAGCTTACTCTTGATCAGCTCCTTGCTGCTCTGTCACAGACTGAATCTGCCTCGTGCAGACATCCACACTCTGGCTGCCCCGTGCAGTGCACTGGAGAGGGATTGGAGTCCTCCTGACTTTTGTGCACAGACCTCCTGTCTGTTGCGTGGAGCATCAAACTACTGCCAGATCCTAGTTTACAAGATTTACATATAGAAGTGTGGGAGGATTATATGGTAGAAAGGGAAACCCAGGCCTTTACTGTTAGGTCATCAACCCAATCTACTATATAGCATCAAAAAAAAAGGAGAGTGAAGGTTGTTTAAGGATGGCCCATCAGTACCAAAATTACACTGAATTCATAAAAACACGTACTGTATATGTTATTACAAGATGTCATATATATCACAAATGCAGAATATCACCATCTATAGATATTTTTTAGGTATAGAAGTAGCAATTGTCATCTATCTAAAAGGTCAACACGTTCCGTGTTCATTGTCGCTTCACATTTTCAAATGACAGATGACTTGTTACATGTAATTTCAATCTAAAAATCAAAAATTTAAACCTGTCCTCTTGTACTAAATTGTATTGTAACTGTAATGTCTACCTTCATTTTGTAAAGCACTGCACAAACTGTTGGCACGATAAATCCTGTATAATAATAATAAGTACATTGGTTGGTGTCTAGAATTTATTTATTTCAGGTACTTATATAGCGCCGTCAATTTACGCAGTGCTTTACATACATATATTGTACATTCACAACAGTCCCTAACCCTCAAGGGGTGTACAATCTAAAGTCCCTAACTTACATTCACACACATACTAGGGACAATTTAGACAGGAGCCAATTAACCTACCAGCATGTCTTTGGAGTGTGGGAGGAAACCCACGCAGTCACAAGGAGAACATGCAAACTCCAGGCAGGTGGTGCCAGGGTTGGGATTTGAACCAGCGACCCTAGTACTGCCAGGTAGAAGTGCTAACCATTTAGCCCCTAGACCTGTCTAGAATGAACACCTATCCATCAATAATCAGACTTGAAATACATACAAATATATAAACATATAGATGCTATCCAGTCTCGGAGGGAAAGAGAGAAGAGAGAGAAGAAAGAAAAAAAAATACAAAAAACATGTTGCCAGTCATATTTTACATGTGGTGTTTGCTTTCAGTGGGGAGAGAGTTTCCCCACCTCCCAGAGCATACTTCTTACCTGCATGGGTGTACTCGGGATGGTAGGTATTGGGGGCTCTCAGGAGGCTATATTTCAGAGAGAAACCCCTCAGGTGGTAGATACATTTTGGATCACATGAAGGGGAGATTGTGGTGGTGTATTTGAATAGGTTCCTTTTTCCTGTTAATACTTAGCCCCAGTGCCATCTTAATAGCATCATATGCTCCTGAGCAAAGTAATGCACTGGGACCCTTACCTCCTGCCGTGGCAAAAGGTGTGTCTCATAAATGCCTCCCCCAGTCCATCAATGGCCTGTATATATGTACAGTATGTTTGTACAGAGTGTGGGGAGCAGGAGGGCACAGTATGGGGTGGAATAATGTGCAATACAAATATGGTCTTCTCAAGCAGAGTAGTGCAGGGAAGCTGCTGTCACAGATCTTACTTGATCTGGCACCTGTCACTGGGCTAAATGTACAATCTAACCTCCCCCCACACTCCCAACCTCCTCCCCACAGCATCTCACTACTGCTGCTGCTTGTGTGGGTGAAATGTGTTCTGCTCTGATCCCCACTATCCCTCCTCTCATTTTCATCCCATGTGATTGAAGTAGTACACATCCCACCCACACAAGCAGCAACCTGCCAACCTCCCACAGATTTTTTTACTGACAAAACAGGAAAAAATTACTGACATAGCACATATTTTACTGACATTCTGAAATATGATGGAAACTCATATTAGAATCAAACAAAGCAATATTTAAAAATATAAATAGTATGTAAATATTACAATAAAATATACAATGCTGTGCTCCATTCTTCACCACACTTAATTAATTTCTATTTAATTGCACAACATATATGTGATGGTGGGACCCTCCCTGTGAATACCATATATTTGTGGTGTCCTATAAACCAAATATACAACTTTATAACATTCAAACAAAAAATTCAAAATATAAAATTGCAGCATAATATTATTCTTATTATATACAGTATATATATAATTTCTATATTGCAATTTATCTTAAAGTCTTTTGAGTGAGTATCACCATCACTAATATACTCCAATAAGATGAACCTGCTTAGCCCAGGAACCTTTCCCTGTTTGATTTTGATAAATAATGGATGTTCATTTTTTCCAGGTGAATTATATGTAGGATTGATTGGGATGATGGTGTTTTTCTCTTTTATTTGTCATAGACTTAAATAACTTATCCAGGATGTGAGGAGTGATGATCGATGTGCTTATTGAGGACCTTTTACATCCGCTGGTTGATAGTTTGACCCTACGTATTCTTTCCCACCACTCCTTAATACGGTTATTATGCTATGTCTGTTATCCCTATTATAGCTATCCAGTTTAGCCCTATTGCTAGTAGTTTTTAGATGTGCTTATGCATATGTATAGGATGCATAATGTTGATGAAATAAATGCGCCACACCCTGTGATTGCTTGTGATTGCGTGTTTTGCTTATGCTGAAAAGAAGGTGAGCTAGGTTTTCCTGGTAAATCCTTTCATCTGTACATATCCGGAGTGGTGTTATGCTGTTACTTTTCTAACATTGATTTGTTGTTACATATAGTTCTACCCATTTGCATGATACAACACATGCTGCCAGGGGCGGACTGACAACTCATGGGGCGCCCAGGCAATAGGGGATCATGGGGCCCCTGTGTCCTTGCCCAAGCTCAAAAAAGCCTATGAAAAAGGTACCAGGGGCATCTCATGGGGCCCCCTACTGACCCCGGGCCCTTGGGCAGTGCCTGAGTTTCCAAATGGTCAGTCTGCCCCTGATCTGGAGGTGTACTCTCTGTTTGCTGTCCTTATTTGCCTCCCCACAGTCTTGGGGTTTGTGACCATCTCCCCAGTTATATATTATCTTTAGGTGTAAGTACATGTGTTTTTTTTCTTTCTTTCTTCTCTCTCTTCTCTCTTCCCCTCACAGACTGGATAGCAACTATATGTTTATACGTCTTTCAAGTATAATAATTAATGGATAGTTGTAAATTCTAGACACAACCTATGCAATGTACTTATATTTTCATTTTTGACTTTTAGATTTAAATTACATGTAACAAGGCTTCTGTCATTTGAAAATGTGAAGCGTCAACAAAAGCGAAATGTGTTCACTTTTTGGATAGATGACAAATGCCATTTGCTACTTCTATGCCTAAAAAATATTTGTAGATAGTGATATAATTCTAGATTTGTGATTTATATGACTATTTATATGACTTTTTGTAATAGAATATACGGTACATGTTTTTATAAATTCAGTGTAATTGTGATACTGATGGGTCATCCTGAAAACAACCTTCAATTTCCTTTTTTTCTTGATGCTATATCCTAGTTTTTAACGGGTGTGAACACCTTAACACTAAGCCTGCTGTTGTTTTGAGCTCCAGACACTGATCCCAGAATTACAAAACATGGAGAAAAGAAAACCCATCTTTCACCACTCAAAACAGACATTCTGGAGCCAATCAAAATGTAATTTCAATAACCCTGTGTCCATTTCTCCATTAGTTTCACACAGGCAGGGCCTTTCACTGTCAAATATCCCCCCTCCATTTTTCACACAGGAGGACATAACACACGAACCACCTTTTCTGGCATCTTTGTGCCAGTGACCAGCTAACTCAGTCCCTTTCCGTCTCACTTCACTTCCCACATTATTTATTCCATTGCATCGTAAAATATTGAGTCCTTCCAAATAGTTTCAATATATGAATATACTGTAGAATCCACCCAAAATATATAGAAATATATGAATATAGAAATCCACCAGGACCAACGTGTATATGAAACAAATAGGGAAAATACTAAACAAAATCCGAAAACAAATTGGTTCATCAGAACTAATATGATGAAACAAAATTCTTCGATGAATAAATGCATTTGAAATTAAATGAAAATTTCCACCATGCACATGTCTATTAGCATGCCCTTGTGTCAGAGGACGTTCACTGCAGTAGACTGTGCCTGAGAACCTCACTTTTAATAACCTAAAGATGTGTGGTGTGTATGTAGTATTTTGGGTTGAGAGGTGCTTTTAAATTTATTTTAAGCAAGGTGTTGAGACAAAAAAGCCAGACTGTCAGCAACAACAGCCTGATGTGCTCTAATCACAGTGCATCATGAATTAAGAGACTGCCAATGTTGCAGCAGTTTTAAAGTGGCCAGCAGTATGAAAATTTTATATACTGTGCTCAAAAAAATTAAAGGAACACTTTGAAAACACATCAGATCTTAATGGGGAAAAAATATCATACTGGACATCTACTGTTGGGGTATACGCCTGATGAGATGACAGAGGGTGTCCTGGGGTATTTCTTCCTAGATCTGGACCAGGGCATCACTGAGCTCCTTGACAGTCTGAGGTGCAACCTGGCATCGTTGGATGGACCGAAACATGATATCCCAGAGGTGTTCTATTGGATTTAGGTCAGGCGAGTATGGGGGCCATTCAATGGTATCAATTCCTTCATCCTCCAAGAACTTCCTGCATACTCTCGCCACATGAGGCCGGGCATTGTTGTGCACCAGGAGGAATCCAGGACCCACTGCACCAGCGTAGAGTCTGACAATGGGTCAAAGGATTTCATCCCAATACCTAATGTCAGTCAGGGTGCCATTGTCTACCCTGTAGAGGTCTGCACATCCCTTCATGGATATGCCTCCCCAGACCATCACTGACCCACCACCAAAACGGTCATGCTGAACAATGTTACAGGCAGCATAACGTTCTCCACGGCTTCTTCAGACCCTTTCATGTCTGTCACATGTGCTCAGGGTGAACCTGCTCTCATCTGTGAAAAGCAAAGGGCACCAGTGGCGGACCTTCAAATTCTGGTGTTCAATGGCAAATACCAATCAAGTTCTATGGCACCGGGCAGCGAGCGCAGAGCCCACTAGAGGATGTCAGGCCTTCAGGCCACCCATATGAAGTCTGTTTCTGATTGTTTGGTCAGCGACATTCACGCCAGCGGCTTGCTGGATGTTTTATAGGGCTCTGGCTGTGCTCATCCTGTTCCTCCTTGCACAAAGAAGCAGATACCGGTCCTGCTGATGGGTTAAGGACTTTCTATGGCCCTGTCTACCTCTCCTAGAGTAACTGCCTGTCTCCTGGAATCTCCTCCATGCTCCTGAGACTGTGCTGGGAGACATAGCAAACCTTCTGGCAATGGCACGTACTGATGTGCCATCCTGGAGGAGTTGGAGTGCCTGTGCAACCTCTTTAGGGTCCAGGTATCGCTTCATGTTACAAGTAATGACACTGACCCTAGCCAACAGTCAGAAAAGATGAGTAGGGAAAAAATGTCAGTGACCTGTAAAACCATTCCTGTCTTGGGGGTTGTCTCATTGTTGCCCATCTAGTGCACCTGCTATTAATTTTCTTAACACTAAAGTAGCTGAAACTAATTAACAACCCCTTCTGCTACTTAACTGACCAGATCAATATCCCAGGAGTTTAATTGACTTGATACTATACTCTGATTAAAAAGTGTTCCTTTATTTTTTTTTGAACAGTGTAGTGAAGCTAAGCACAATTTACTAAAGACAAAGATTACTGGCTGAGGCTTTACTACAAGAACTAAGAAACCACAGATGACACAGTAGTGTAAAATTGGCCACCAGTACAACAGTTTTAGTTACGGTAGCAATTTTAGTCTTAAATTTACTAGAGACAAAGAACACAAGTAATGGCTTTACTACAAGAATTAAGAGACTGTAGATGATGCAGCAATATGAAAGAAGACAGGAGCTGGGGAATTTTAAATAACAAGGCGAAACCTAATTTACTAGAGACAAAGGGCACTTGCTGGAGTTCAACTACAGAGAATAAAAAGACCACAGATGACTCACCAGTGTTAAATTGGTCAGCAGCAAAACAATTTTAAATAGCAATTTTAGGCTCAGATTTACTAGAGACACAAAGCACAGGTAGGACTTTTACTACAAGAATTAGAAGACTGCAGATGACACAGGAATGTGAATGTGACCTGCAGCTGAACAATTTTAAATATCAATTTTAGGCCAAAATTTACTAAAGAGCACAGTTAGGGGTTTTATTCCAAAAATTAAGAAACCGCTGTGAAATAAAGTAGTGTAAAAGTGGCCAGGAGCATGATGATTCCACAACTAAAGAGAAAAATAATTCAATTAATACAAAAAATCCAAGGTGTTGACAACTGAAGAGCTAGCTGTTATTCAGTTGTTACGGACAGATATTGTTCCTTAAAAATGTGTACAGATCTGTGCACACAGGAAGGGCACATAAGAAACTATACAGCAACAATTCAAATTCAAGCATAGTTTGTTAAAGTAAATGTAAACCCAACCACTAAAATGTCATATACGCTTTAATATGATTAAAAATGCAGCAACTGTTAGCAAATGAAAAAACAAACATATGCAGCTGATTATCCCTGTTGTACATGTGCTCAGGGACAGCCTGTGAAAAAATCAGTTGCAGAAAGCCAAAATTAGGAAATGTGCCCTGTAAAAACAATACGCAGCCTTCAATGACTATAGTGCATGTAGACAGGGACAGACTAAAGAAGCTGCAGGACATCGGCAGCATTACAATGCAAAACCCTTAACAAATTCACCAATACACAGCACTATGGTAGCATCTACTATAAGAGACCAGCAACTGCAGTACAAGAAGTACACTAATCTGTGCCTACTGTATGTGCTTTATCAGTAGCGCCTCCTATGCTCTCCCTATTACAGCTAAGAACATTGTTAACATGGCTGCATGGAATCCAGCCTTATCCAAACAACCCCTATTGGCTATTCTAAGTAAACTGACCAAATTTCAGAGGCCAGGAATGGATGGATAGTTGGTTGTTATGGTGGTGGAATTGTTCCTTAGTTCATTAGGTTCACAAACTGAAAACGGGCTAGGCTAGCCTTTAACCCATGCTTGACCTGAACTTGGATCTCATTCCTACTATAGACTGCTGTCATGTTATAAAGGACTCTAAAAATCTCTGTCATGTTACACTTTTAAGAAACAGGAGCAATGCTGAATGGAAATTACAGCATATACCAACTTTGGGGGCATAGCTATTAATCTGGAATATATGTTCTTTTTTTAAAGAACATTAATTGTTATCTGTCACGTACTTAATAGTAGAACCTGAGATGTAGAGGAGGGCCTCCCTTGCGGCTCTGGCTCAGGGGCCCTGGTAAAGTGACAGGGAGCTCTGGAGCACAGAGGTGCATGTGTGCACGTGAGGAATGCAGGAGCTGCTGGAGGGTGGCACACTGGCAGAGGTACAGGAATGGTGTGGCAGCTGGCGCTCAGGCAGACGTGCAGGTGCAGGATACTGGCAGGGTAAAGCCGGTGTAGGAGCAGGATCAGATAAGCAAGGTCAGGCGGTCCGGGTCAGCAACTAGCAGGCAAGTAAGACAGAATCGGCAGGCAGAAGAATAGTCCGGAGGGCAAGCAGGGGTCGATGCAGGCAGTGTTCTAGCGAGGTCAATGACAGATCAGCAATAGGAAAACAGGTAGCAGGATACACAGATGCACAGGGGTAAAGACCAAACAGCATTGATGCAGAGTTCCAGCTTAGTTTAAATAGCCCGCCTGGTGCCAATGTGCAGTCACACATGTGCATGCGCACCTGTGTGCGCGACCGTGCACCCGCCGACCAGCCATGAGCCGAGCCGACAGGAGCTCTGCGCCCCTGCATATCTATGCGCCTTCCCTGACATTATCAAACTGTTGGGGGTAAAATTCCACTTTAAGGAGAATGTTTAAAGTCCCAATCAGGAGAGTAGCCCTATATTTCTATATAATGTAGGTACATAGGAATAAGTGACCATTGTCACCCTATAATAGGAAATGTATTACTGGCAGGATAACATGGTGAAAATGAGGGGAAAAAGCCAGAAACAAGAAAAGTAAGGCAGTCACTACATCTAAGTAATCATTAGCTGCAATATATAATTTTTTGTTTTTCAGTTTAGGTATCCTTTAATAACAACTTGCAGAGATGTTCAGTAAGCATTTACAGTCCAGGGCATAGGGATCGAATTAAAGAATACAAGAACGTGGTCTTGGTCAAGTTGACTTTATTACTAAAAATTAAAGAATTTTTTTTAAAATGAAAAACAAACTTAGGAGTATGGGAACTGAACATCTAATTGATTAGATGATAAATGGATATTTACTTTATTATTCTGTATTACCATCCAGGTGAAAATTTTGTCAGCCTTTAGGTATTGCAGGCTAAGTTCTATTTTCATACTATCCAAAGTAGAAGAGTAACTATGTCCTGTAGTAATTAATACTGCCTAAAGTTTGCATATGCATAGTGGTTTTGCATCTTAACAGTCATCTGGAGACAGCTTTCTATTTATCAACCAAAATTAACCCAGCTTTCACCCAATATTGACCCACTTTTACACAAGATTCAGTTAAAAAATGTAGCAAATCTTGGGTGAAAGTTGTGTGAATATTGGGTGAAAACATGTTCTCCCTGTGCCTGCGTGGGTTTCCTGCGAGTACTCTGGTTTCCTCCCACATTCCAAAGACATGCTGGTAGGTTAATTGGATCCTGTCTAAATTGGCCCTAGTATGTGTATGTATGAATGTAAGTTAGGGACCTTAGATTGTACACCCCTTGAAGGTTAGGGACTGATCTGAATGTACAATATATATATATATATATATATATATATATATATATATATATATATATATATAAAGCGCTGCGGAAATTGACAGGGCTATATAAGTACCTGAAATAAATAACATTAATAATTGGACATAATAGATCATGTCCTTCTGATAGAATCTTCTGATAGAATATGGGCTGGACCACCAACTGACCAATGGTGGAGCTACTGTCCCTTATGTACACAAAAGTATTGGGACACCCCTCCAAATCATTGGATTCAGGTGCTCCAATCGCCTCCATGGCCACAAGTGTATAAAATCAAGCACCTAGGCATGCAGACTGCTTCTACAAACAGTTGTGAGATAATGGGTCGCTCTTAGGAGCTCAGTGAAGTCAAGCATGGTACCATGATCAGTGGCCACCTATGCAACAAGTCCATCCATGAAATTTCCTTGCTACTAAATATTCCATGCTCAAATGTTAGTGGTATTATAACAAAGTGGCAGCAACTGGGAATAACAGCAACTCAGCCATGAAGTGGTAGGCCATGAAAAATGACAGAGCGGGGTCAGCGCATGCTGAAGTGCACAGTGCGCAGAAATCGCCAACTGTCTGCACAACAACAACAACAGTGCATAGAGAGCTTCATGAAATGGGTTTCCATGGCCGAGCAGCTGCATCCAAGTCTTACATCACCAAGTGCAATGCAAAGCATTGGATGCAGTGTTGTAAAGCACACTGCCACTGGACTCTGGAGTAGTGGAGACATGTTCTCTGGAGTGACGAATCATGCTTCTCTGTCTGGCAATCTGATGGACGTGTCTAGGTTTGGCAGTTGCCAGGAGAATGGTACTTGCCTGTTCCAACATGACTGATCCATAAAGACATGGATAAGCAAGTTTGGGGTGGAGGAACTTGGAACTTGACTGGCCTGCACAGAGTCCTGGCCTCAACCCCATAGAACAGCTTTTGGATGAATTTGTGGGAACAGTTTATGGATGGCCCCTTCCTGTCCAACATGACATGAGCGAGTTTGGGGTGGAGGAACTTGACTGGGCTGCACAGAGTCGTGACCTCAACCCGATTGAACACCTTTGGGATGAATTAGAGTGGAGACTGCGAGCCAGTCCTTATTGTCAATGGTCAAACATTCCCATAGACACACTCCTAAACCTTGTGACCAGAAGAGTTGAAGCTGTTATAGCTGCAAAGGGTAGGCCAACTCAATACTGAACCCTACAGACTAAGACTGGGATGCCGTTAAAGTTCATGTGCGTGTAAAGGCAGGTGTCCCAATATGTCTGGCAATATAGTGTAGTTTCTGCCAAAAACTGACGACATGAATAAGGCATGACTGCGAAGATCTCTACAAGCGAATATTCTATAATTATTCTATAGGGATTAGGTAAAAGGCTACTTATATTGTATATTGCTAATGGTTCCGTTATTGGAGTCCTCTCTCCCTTTATTCTTTTGAGGTGAAAAACACCTAATGGGAGTTTTTCTATTTAGATATCCCCTCTTGTTTCATACTTAAATGCAGTATTTTGTCCCCTCCTTTTTTTTTCACAATGGAGTTTAATGTCCACACTACAGTTACAAAATGTCAGAGACAATAAGGTTTACATCAATGTTAACAGATTTTTCTTCTCTTTGAAGAAACTCTTAGAGATGAAATACACTAAATATTGGGCTTTTATCCGTGGGGCCGCATATTTGCGTATCTGTCTTTGTGCTGGAAGTGCGCTGCACAGTGCGCTCCCAGCACAGAGACCAGGGTCTCCCCCAGAGCCCTGGGTCCCATATTCCATATTCCCGATTCCGGGCAGTATCAGTGGTTTTTTTACAGTAGGTAGGATAAAAAAAAATGCAAAATGCACATTATTGTTGCTGGTCTGTACTACAGATACAAACAACAACTAACATACACATATGTGGTATCGCTGTGATTGTCAGGAGCAGGAAAGTTTGGTGGTAGGTTATGGTAGTAGCAAGAAATATACAGCTACATTTAAAAAATGATTTTTTTTTATTTTCTTGGGGCAGTTTTCTTTTGATAATAAAAAATAAATCAAGTGATATCCAATACCTTTTACCACCAAATGAAAGTCCAATTTGTCCTAAAAAACAAGGTATAATCCACCTGCACAAAGTAGTTGTGATGATATGTACGGTTTTACTTATACATGGCAAAGTTGCAAAATTGTGCTTAGGCATTAACATTTGTTTTACCCTTAGGCGCAAAGGGGTTAATCAACTTTACTCTGATGGGAAAGACATTGTTTCTCATAGCTCTTTTCAAACAAGAATAAAAAACTTAAAGCCTATTTGGAAAAGTATAATGTAAATCTGATCCAGGACAAGGAGAAAACATTATTTTGTAACAGAATGGCTTTTCAAAGCCATAGGGCTTATAGCTAAAACATACCCAGACATATTCAAAGAACTAATAATATTAATGTAACTGAGGATGACACTGCATCTGATGATTCCTCACATACCTCTGCTTCTTGTCCACATTATACACGTGGTGGTGGTAGTTTTCCTGATAAAGAGAATTGGGAAAAAAGAGAGAACATTGTAGTGGATACAACTCACATGATGGTGGTAGGTTTAAACAATCTAAACAGATCCCAAAAGCACAGGGAATGACTCCAGTGCCCCAAAATCTTAATCACATGGTGGCACAGCCATTGATGCACCAAAGAGGTTACTCTACTAATTTACAGTCACATCAGAACACACATCCAATAACCTTACACCGAGATGTCTCCAACAACACAACATCTGCACCTTTGTCCCAGACTCAGTCACATACAGTTATTAACACCTTGTGAGGGAGCAACTACTCTTAAGTCACAGAAAACATTTTTTTTAAGGAAATATGACACCAGAGAGCACCAAAACAATAGAAACCAACATAAATCACTACATGACACGAGCACAGACTGGCAGAATTCCCTTGAAATTATTAATCTGTCCCATCCAATGGAATGATTTTGATCAAAGCATAGTCATGGGTTAGAATGGCCCAGTCGGGTTGCTCGGACCATTTCCGGGGGGGGTGGAGCCTGACCATGGAGACGCGGGAGAGCGGAGATTAGACGCTCTCCGATAACCTTCCCCTCCTAACCTCCCAAATGTGTCCGTAACCGCTGAGCTGCCGAAGACTCACCGAGAGAGGCGGGGGATCCTGGCGGCGGTGCGGTGGCTTGTTGGGGGGTGGGAAGCCGAGGCGACTGTCCGCTGGAGGACTGCCTGAGGTGATCCAGGAGGGAGAGTGGGGTTGCCAGGCGACGAGGAGAGCGGAGTAACCACGTGGGCTGCCGCGGGGGACTGCTGGGAGAAGAGGAAGCCGGCTGGCGTCCTAAGAGACTGGGGGAAAAAAAAAAACGTTGCCTGTGTCCTGCCATCAAGCAGACCCCAGGAGAGGCTGTACGACACAAGGAGAAAAGGAAAAAAGGGACCTACTAGGAACCCCCATTAAGAACATGGCCACAGGAGATCAAACAACCCAGAACAGCAAACTCTGAAGCAGCTTCACTGAAGTGGGTGAGTGAGAACTGTTAATCTGCCTACATGATTACTATTTGGCTACTGCTATAGCCCATTTGATAAGCACCTTGAGAAGTAAGGAGGGGGTTCCCAGAGAGGGTCTGAAGATTAGAGAAGAAGAAGAAGAGAAAGAAGTAATAGCTTAACTATAGACTAAAGAGCCTTAAAGAAACCTTTAAAAACCTTACAGGTGACATGAAAGGGAAAAATAGCAAAGGAAATATGCCCAAGAATTCCCAAATTCAAACTGCAACGATAAAAAAATATACATCACAGGGGAAATTGACTCCTATAAGATCCCAGGAAATAAGTGAAAGGTGCGACCTGGAAACAAGCTTAGATAATAGCTCAAGATCCTCCCTGGGAGCAGTTAACAATAGTCAACAAATAATTGAAGGTATAGAACTGGGAGAAACTGAAAAAGACTTGCAAATACCGAATAAAAAGGAAATGGCGGAGATGTTTAAAAACTTGGAAAAATCTATAAAGCAAGAGATGGGGATAATGCGGAAAGAAATGGGACAACTGCTAATTAGGGTGGAAGAAACCGAGGAGACAGTCAAATATCATACCCAAATTATCCCAAAAATAGAGAAATTGATAGTGGATACCCGGAAGGAACAAAAAAGACTGCTTTATATGATGGAGGACCAAGAAAATAGAGAAAGGAGAAATAACATTAGAATAAGAGGAGTCCCAGAGTTGCTACAGGGGGAAGATTTAAAGGAGACCACATGCAAAATTTTGAACTCCATAATGGATAGACCTGGTGCGGAGACGTATAAATTGGATGGAGCTTATAGGATAGGAAAATTCCAACAAGAAAAAGGCCCAGAAAAATCAAGAGATATAATTGTCCAATTTCATAACTATGGAGATAAGGATGAGATATGGAAGAAGATCAAGGGAAGATCTAATATTAAATATGGAGGGAAAAATATTCAAATTTTTGCAGATATAGCACCTGGGACATTGAGAAGAAAAAGGACATTGAAACCATTGTTGGAACTGTTGAAAAGACATAATGTGCAGTATAGATGGGGTCGATCAGCATGTTTAATCGGCTGGAGAGATGGAGTCACTGCATTTTTGAGAACCCCTGAAGATATGAAAGAATTTTGTAATAAATTTGAACTGCAGAGAATAGAGATCCCGGAATGGGAAGAGGAGGAGGGAGAATCATATATGTTGGGAAAAGAGGAATGGCAGCTAATTAGGAGAGAAAACAGAGAGCAGATAAATAGAGGGACAACGGGGAGGAGGGGGGGAAGGTGAGCGCCACATGGACAGAACCGAACTCCCAGGTAGGAATCAAAAGTGGGACCTTTTCCACAAATGATCCATAGGCAAACAAAAAGCCTAATAGGGGGGGGGGGAGGAGGGAGGAGTATCCGAGGGAGGGGGGGTAGGGGGAGGGAGGAGGGGGGGATTGAGGGGGGGGAGGGAGGTGGGGATGACGAGGGGGGGAGGGGGGGGATGGAGGGGGGGAGGTTCGAGGGGAGGGAGAGAATTGGGGAGGGACAGGGGATAGAGATTTTTAAAACTGACATCTTGTATGAAAGGAGAGGTTTTGGGAGGAGGAAGAGGAAGGGAAAGGGTAAAAAAAGGAAGAAGACAAATAAAATATGGAGGAAATACGCTTGGTAACCCATAATGTAAATGGATTAAATTGCCCAGGTAAAAGATTTAGACTATACAGGGAACTACAACATAGAGAGGCCTCAGTTGTCTTTTTGCAGGAAACACACCTAGAGTTAAAAAAAAATATTAAGTTAAGCTCTAGACAACACCCGACATGGTATTATGCAGATTCCCCAGTTAAGAGAGCTAAAGGGGTAGCTATAGGATTTGCAAAAAACATTAGGTTTGAACTAGAAGATAGAAAGACGGACCCGGAGGGGAGGTTTCTGTTCTTGAAAGGTAAACTACAGGACGTAGAATGTACGCTTGTAAACATATATTGCCCTAATAGAAAGCCAGAGAAGTTTTTGAAAGAAGTTATGAGAAGATTGATGGACTTTGGAAAGGGATACCTAATAGTGGCGGGAGACTTTAACATTTGTATGGATCCACAAATAGATACAACATCCAGAGTACAGAGAGGGGAAAACAGGTCCATGGGATTATTGAAAAGGGTGATGAAAGAGTGTCAATTGGTGGATAGCTGGAGAGTTGTTAACATGAGAGATAGAGATTACACCTTTTTCTCTAGTGTACATAGGACATACTCTAGATTGGATTATATTATGGTAGACCATCGACTCGTTGAGGATTTGGTTAAAGTTAAAATAGAAGCAATAACTTTTTCGGACCATGCTCCTGTAGTATCGGAATTAAGATGGGGAGGGAAGGTATCAGGAGGCTTATCATGGAGATTGAATGAGACACTCCTCATGGATCCAGATACTGACCGGAAGATCAGAGAGGAAATAGAGAGGTTCTTTGAGGAAAATGAAACAGGGGATATATCACTAGCTACAGTGTGGGAGGCACATAAAGTATATATAAGAGGTATCCTTATTGCGACTGGGGCAAAGAAAAAAAGGGAAAGACGAGAGAAGATCAGTGAGCTTTTGAAGGAAATAGCTGAGATGGAACGCCTACATAAACATAATATAAGGAAAGAGATAGAGCAAAGGGTGATAAAAAAGAGGGAAGAACTAGAGAAAGTAATGGAGGAGGAAAAAATGAGAACTTTTAATAAGATCAGTGGAGAAAGATATAGATGGGGAGATAGATCAGGAAGATACTTGATGAGAGCCTTGAGGAGAAAGAAGAACAGGAACTACATAGATAAAATAAAAAACTCCAAGGGAGAGTTAGTCCATTCAACTAAAGACATTGCAAAGGTATTTAAAGATTACTATAGTAAATTATACAATATTGCCCCCAAGGATGATATAAATAAAGATAAAGTAATAAATATTGAAAAAAGAAGAGATTATTTAAGGAAGGCAGGATTACCAAAATTAAATGCAGAATTATTAAACTCCTTAGAATCTGATATCACACAAGAAGAACTACAAATAGCATTAAAAAGCTTTAAGACGGGAAAAAGCCCAGGTCCAGACGGGTATACAGTGAGGTATTATAAAAAATATGCTGATTTACTGATACCTAAGTTAAAGAGATATATGGAGGCGTTGGGGGGAGAGATGGAGATAAGACAGGAATCCCTTCTGGCACAGGTGGTTTTGATACATAAGGAAGGTAAAGACATCACCAACTGTTCAAGTTATAGACCGATATCATTATTAAACGTAGATACGAAGTTGTATGCAAAAGTATTGTCGAATAGGTTAGGAGATCTGATGCCGGACTGGATACATGGAGATCAGGTGGGTTTTGTTAGAGGAAGAGAGGGTCGAGATAATGGGTTGAGGTCCCTGATGCTTATACAGAAAAGTAAATTGGAAAAAAAACCAGTAGTGCTGCTCTCGATAGATGCGGAGAAGGCGTTCGACAGGGTTAACTGGAGTTTTATGATAGACACACTGGAGATCTTGGGATTGGGTAGTAGGATGAGAAAGTGGATTGGAAAGTTGTATGAAGGACCGTCCGCGATGGTAATGGTAAACGGAGAGAGATCAGAGACCTTTTCTATGTCAAATGGAACCAGACAGGGATGCCCACTTTCCCCACTGTTGTTTGTTCTATCATTAGAACCCCTGTTATCAACAATTAGGAAAAATATAGATATAAGGGGAATAAATGTTGGAAAGACAGAACATAAGATAGCCGCTTTTGCGGATGATTTATTATTCTATGTTGGCAACCCGAGAATAACACTTCCTAACTTAATGAAAACACTGAAAGAATATGGGGAAATGTCAAATCTAAAAATTAACCCGAGCAAAACAGAGATATTAAATATAAATCTTCCAATGAGTGAAAAAGAAAATATACAGAGAGAGTTTCCCTTTATATGGAAAGATAGAGAAATAAAGTACCTGGGAGTAAAACTTACTCCCTCACAGAAAAATCTTTATAAAGCTAATTATATCCCAATGTTAAACGAAATCAGAGAGGAATTGAGGAAAATGGGTAGTGGGAATCCTTCCTGGCTGGGTCGTATTAACCTGATAAAAATGGTAATTCTCCCAAAAGTACTGTATAAATTTCAGATGATTCCCATTAATCTCCCAGAGTTGTATTTTAAGACAATTAAGCGAATGGTAACTAAATATATATGGAAAAATAAAAAACCTAGGATATCATATGATGTGTTAAGCAGAAATAAAGAAAAAGGGGGGTTGGGATTACCGGACTTTAAAAGATACCATAGGGCAGTCATTCTAGCAAGAATTTTTGACTGGATACATAATTCAAAGAGTAAACATTGGGTCACGATTGAAAACACACTTAGTAGAAAGGATTTGGGTAGGAGTGTATGGGTGTCACCACAGTTTAGAGAATTAGAGGAGAGCACGAGTATATACACGAGGATTGTAATAAGGGAGTGGGATAAAATGCACAAACAGAGGAAATGGGACTTCAATTCACTGTTGATGTCACTAAGAAATTCAGAGTTTTTTCCCCCAGGTAAAGAGGAAATTTCAGGTAGATGGATTATGAAGGAAGATACTCAGCTGAGAGATGTAATGAAGGGGGTACACTTAAGAACACTGGAGGATTTGAAAAGGGAAGAGGGAAGGATTTTCACTAGGATAGATATATGGAGATACAATCAATTGAAACAATTTGTGGAGAAATTGACGAAGCCCCTTAGAACTAGGAAAGAGTGGAATGAATTTGAGAAATACTTAGAAGATAGAGGTGATGGGAAACACAGCACTGCTAAAGCATATAAAGCTCTCACGGACTTAGATAGTAAGTTTAAATTAAAATATATAGAAAAATGGGAAAAGGATCTAGGAGTGGAGTGGGAAGAGCACACACAGAGGAAAATATTTAGAATGGTACACGAAAATATTAGCATGCGTGAGGTAGAAATGAATTTTAAATGTTTGACAAGGTGGTATCTAACACCGGTGATAGAGCACAAGATGAGTGAGGAGAAGCAACCTTGGTGTTGGCGAGGGTGTGGAGGGTTGGGCACGATGTATCACATATGGTGGGAATGCTCAAAAATACAAGTATATTGGGAAAAAATTATAAATCAAATCACGAATATCACTGGAATGGAGATAGGATTGGATCCTGAAACCTGTCTTTTTCACAACTCAAAATTACCTGGAAATAAATATAGAGAACTGAGTATATTGTGCTACTTAAATGCAGCAAAAAGTCTGATTCCTAAGTTCTGGGGTAAAGTTGAAGCACCGAGGGAAGAGGACTGGATAAATAGAGTGGACCAGATTGCTAGACTGGAAAAACTTTATTATATACAGGAAGATAGGATGGTGACATATCATATGAAATGGGAGAAATGGGAGGAGTTCAAAGGGAAGGTAAAGGAAGGTACTGAGTAAGTAAGCATAAAGAAAAGGGTAAGAGAGGACAAAAAGAAAGGAAGGAAAAAGGGGAAGTGACAGGGAGAGAGAGAAAATATAGGAATTGGCCTTTCTTTCTTTCCTTTTCCTTTTCCAGGCCTCGGTTTCCAGAGGATATGAGATACAAGTAGATCAGATAGATGTCAGGGGTATTTTGAAGCGGGGTGGGAGGTGGGAGGGTTAAAAGGAAGGGAGTCATGGGGAGAAAATGATTTGAAATTAGTGTTTTATGAGATTTTGTAATGTTATATTTTACACTATGGAAATGTGTATTGTCTTACTTGAAAAATGAATAAATATTTAAATAAAAAAAAAAAAAAAAAAAAGAATGGCCCAGTCAACGTCCAGAACTAAATGCAATTGGGAATCTGTGGCAAGACTTGAAAATTGCTGTTTACAGATGCTCTTCATCCAATCTGACAGCTTGAGCTATTTTGCAAAGAAGAATGGGAAAAAATGTCACTCTCCAGATGAGCAAAACTGGTAGAGACATACCCAAACAGACTTGCAGCTGTAATTGCAGCGAAAGGTGGTTCTACAAAGCATTGACTCAGGGGAGCTGAATACAAATGCAAGCTACAATTTTCAGATCTTTATTTGTAAAATATTTGAAAACCATTTATCATTTTCCTTCCACTTCACAATTATGTGCCACTTTGTGTTGGTCTATCACATAAAATCCCGATAAAATACTTTACATTTTTGGTTGCAACATGACAAAATGTGGAAAATTTCAAGGGGTATGAATACTTTTTCAAGGCACTGTACAGGGTAATAATTTATGTAATTTGTTAAAATGCTACTTATATATGCTGTATGCAATTTTGTAAGCACCATATGACTGGGACTTTTAGTGGAGAGTAGGACTCCACTATTGTGTTGCATAAACACTTCTATTTGATTTTGAGATACAATTAGACCATTGGACAATTGATTTTTTCCCCCTCTAGGAGGAGCTACTAATGTCCCAGCATAATTATCCTTTGTGGGCATTTTTCCATTTACAAATATGGCTTTACAGGATGTTCTGATGCCGTTTCACCAGTTGGTGAAATGATGTCAGTGCGAATGCAGATATGGCGCCCTTTTATGATGACTATCCTCTTGAACTATGGGGCAGGAACATAGTGTCAGAAAGCATTGATAGACGTGATGGTGTCAGTATGGACTCGTGCAGTTTGATATAATGCCACTATTTGGCGCGACATGTCATAATAGATAGTGGCCATCTTTGCATATGGCTGATGACCATTATGACTATTGCACAACTTTAGCTCACCTAGGGGCTTCTCAGAGTCCAGGGCATATATGACCATCATCTATGGCACACCATGGCTTTTAGGTATGAAGATCTTTAACGTAACATATTTTATGAAATTAAGCTTAACCTCTGTATTATTTATTTTAGTTATGGAGTACACTATAATTTTTTTCAAGGGAATATCCTAATGTGCATTAACTTAGGGTTTGTGATATAGTTTGCTAATTCCCATTTGTGAAGCCACATTTATTACAGTACTTTATATAATATATACTCCCCCGCCCCTTTTCTCTTTAATATTTGAACTTATGGGGAGAAGGGTTGTAGTTGATAATATAGGGGACTGGAACTCTCTTTATATATATTTATTAGCAAATATAGATATTCTTTTGTAGCTATACAACAATGAATAGGAGAAAAAAATGTATTCCATCTAACAACTCTTTTCAACACTATTGAACATTTTGAGGTCCCTGTGGATCTATTCTCTCCATGCAAATCCCAGTCATATGATTGTATCATTACATTGTTCTTATGATCTATGTTCTCATCCATATTAGGTATTACACCTGTTGTAAACCTAGTGAAATGATTTTATCATGTTAATATCTGAATTATTGTTGCTGATATTTTGTTTTACAATTTCAGAGGTTAAAACGTAAAAAGTCTTATAGTTTCCCTTTTGTTAGGGTTGGCTTGTTTGGATAGTCATGATTGTGAAGAGTGGGATATTTTTCTTTGGGAAGATAAAACTTATAACAGTTTAGTAAAGAGACACTGTCAAATTTCTTCGGTCGCACGTGTTTTCAAAGTGTAAATGCATTTGTACAAAAAATTCCAAAAGAAAAATCAACATTTTTAGATAAATTTATGATTTGGTGTTGGACTGCATTCATAGCCACCTTGGGCCACATGCGGCCAGTGGACCACATGTTGGACACCCCTGGGTTAGCATACTGTCCAATCAGTGTGCGATCCTGTCTTGGGGCTTTCTATGTGGTGTCTTTATGTATTCTGCAGGCAATTATAAGACAATTTTTATTAAAGACAAAATATGTTCTGTATGCGTAGCATAAGGACATAATCCGTTTTTCTTACCCAACTAAACATTTGTAATAACTTTTTCTTTGAAGTATATATTTTATATTGTAAATTACCAGGTAAGTTTCTCTTTAACCACTATATGTTCAATGTACTTAATATTATTCATTTAATGATGACATGTCCTAAAATATGCACTGAGCATCTAAAATATAGCATGCCAGCATATAAAAACATAGCAATGCTTTCTTTTAAAACTTATGGTATGTCTTTAAGATTGTTGTAATATTTTTACGGAGGTTGCATGCTGAAACATTGAACAATGTAAATAAAAACCCTTTACAAATTTTATATTAAAAAGTTGCCAGGAACTTCAGCATGCAATATAGAATATCTTGCTTGCTCTTCCCAGAGCAGCAATCCTTCTTTACTTCAGCAGGCATTTTGTGGGCTTAGTGCTCCCCCTGGTGATATATTTTGTTAGCTGAACAAAACAAGGAGAAAAAGTAGGACAGAAAAAAAGGACACAACAAGCAGTTCATAGAGCAAACTTAAACCCTTTCTAAATATTAACAGAAATTTTCAAAAGCACTCTTATCTTTTGCAGAGTATATATATATATATGTTACATGTGAGCCCCCTCCCAATAAACTAATGTAGTTTATAATTCATTCAAAATAAATAGTATTTATTCATATAGGAGAGATAGATAAACTTTTAAAAACCAATTATTTTTTAATCTGAAGCAAATAGACGAAATAGACATAAATTGGCCATGACATCGAAAGATTAGTATGTCAAGCCAGCTTCATCACAAAGAGACAACAGCATATGCTTGTAAATTTGAATTCAGCTAACAAACAACATCCTGTCTCAATTATTTAAAGCCAAATTGTGACCTTCGGGCAGGAGTAGTGGTTTTGAAAACATTTCTTCAGCAAGAGAACAATTGGGCCACTCAATATTAACACTGTGTTGGGAACAAGTCTTTTACAGATGAATCATGTTGAACTCTATTGATACAGTCAGAGTACTTACAAGATAAAAATGGTCCACTGAGTAAAAGCATTAGTGCACAAAACCTTTTTGGTGGAAACCCTCAGTGGTAGGTAGGGTTGCCATCTCATCCCTTTAAAACCGAACACATATTATTTACACAGGTCCTGTGGCTAATTAAGGTGGCGATTAAAATCAATTAGTGCCTTATCTGTATTACATTAGCCTCAGAACCTGTTTGGTTTTAAAGGGATGAGGAGGTAACCTGTTATAACCTTTTTGTACCACTTATGAGCAGGGGCCTCTTTTTTTTATTATATTGTAACTGTACTGTCTCCCTTTTAAATTTCAAAGCACTGTGAAAACTGTTGGCGCTATACAAATCCTGTATAATATTAATAATAATAATAACCCTAGGGGTAGGCCTTATCTATTGTGGAGTAGGCAACTTGCACAAGATCAGCTATGAACTGAAAGGACATACCAATTTATTTCACCTACCAAACCCTTTAACTTAAAGTGATACTAAAATCTTGTCTTTTTTTTCTTTTAAAATAACAAGTGGTTTTGCACAGAGCAGCCTGGATACTTCTCTTTTCAGGTTCCCTGCTGGCACTCCTGCTCCCTCCCTCCAGTCTGGTGCCCCCATAGCAAGCAGCTTGCTATGGGGGCAACTGAGCAGGCACACTCTCAAGCTACGACTCTGTGTGTCTATTCACACGCAGAGCTGTGGCTTGGCCCTGGCCCCTCCCTCTCCTGATTGGCTCACTGGCTCCTGCTGCTGCATCAGCCAATCAGGAATGAGAGTCCTTGGAGAGCTGAGGCTCTCCTAGACATCACTGAAAGGGGCTCACTACCTTCATACATACATACATGAAGGGAAAAAACCTTGAGCCTTTAGAACCACTTTAAAGTTGCGTGTAAAGGGCATATATTTGCTAAGAAGACAAGGCTCTTAAAGTGATATTAAACCCAAAACCAAACATGTAATATATTGCAACTTACCAATCATTAGATATGGTGGCTGGGTCAGTTTTGACATCTTAGGCTTCTTCCCCTCTGTTTTTACTTGGTAATCTGGCCAGTAACACACCTCCTGTATTACAGTACCCCCACACAGGATGATGGAGCACAGGGAGCACATTTGGACAGCACAATTGTCAGTCTGGGGGGAGGGGGGGAGGGGAGTGTTCGATGTATTAGCAGATTTAAATAGACTAATATATTGAAGCCAAGCTCCAGCTAATACTTTATAAGCAGGTACAGCAGCAGTTCTTTTCCCTTTTGGGATAAAGGTTTCATTTGAATGAATACAAGATGATCATTGAAAGCACCCCTGCTAGTGTTAAATGGTTTGTCTCACCTCTGCAACTGATTCTGCTGGAGAGCTTGTTCTTTTGAAAACAACAGACTTGCTGGCCAGATTATCAGCCTTTTTTTTTTAGAAATAAGCCTAAAAAAGAAAATTGAAGCAGCCATTGCATCTAAAAAAATGTAAGCTGCAATATAATAAATGTTTGCTTTTGAGTTTAATACCACTTTAAATGAATGGAAGCTGTGGTGGGCTATTTATATTCCAAATAAGCACAGAGAGTGCTGACTTTTGTGGCTTTCCAAGCACAGTCAGCAAATCTCCATCCCGCTGAACATTTTTGGAAAGGATTATAAAGGGAAATGTGAACCCATACACAATAACACAAGCCAACGTGATATAGTAAAAGGGCACGGGAATAATTTGGGTTACAAATGAGGCAGGGTAAGCTTTCAGGGATCACCTAAAGGTACACAGAGTATTATTATTATTATTATACAGGATTTATATAGCGCCGACAGTTTGCTCAGCGCTTTACATTATGGTGGGAGACAGTACACGAGACAGTACAGTAACAGTACAAATTCAATACAAGAGGGATTCGAGGGCCCTGCTCCTTGGAGCTTACAATCTAGGAGGGAGGGGATAGAGGTACAAGAGGTAATAACTGTGGGGGATGGAGTGGTTGGAAGAGTAGAGGATTCCAGAATTAGCTGAGGGCAGGGTAGGCTTCTCTGAAGACATAGGTTTTCAGAGTGCGCCTAAAAGTGAGCAGAGTAGGCGATAGTCTGATGGATTGGGGTAGGGAGTTCCAAAGGATGGGGAAAGCCCTGGAGAAGTCATGGAGACGAGCATGGGAGAAGGAGACAAGGGAGCTAGAGAGTAGGAGGTCTTGTGAGGAGCAGAGAGTACGGTTTGGGTGATATTTGGAGACAAGATCGGAGATGTAGTTTGGGGCAGTGTTATGAACGGCTTTATACGTCAGTGTTAGCGTTCTGAATTTTATCCGTTGGGCAATTGGAAGCCAGTGGAGGGATTGGCAGAGAGGGGTGGCAGATATAGAACGGTTAGTAATGTGGATGAGTCTGGCAGCAGCATTCATGATAGACTGAAGAGGGGGATAGCCTGCGATGAGGTAGGCCAGTGAGGAGGGAGTTACAGTAGTCAAGGCGAGATATAATAAGGGAGTGAATGAGTTGCTTAGTGGTTTCCGAGGTTAGGAACGGTCATATCAGATGAGTATGAGATAGCCAGAGAGACTGGGGTAAGGAGCTTTAGAGAAATAGGTCCTGGAGGTAAACATGGGAAAAGGTGATTAAGGAGCTAGAGGTCTTGGGACAATTGGGGTGATATTTTTAAACAAGGTTGGTGATGTAGCTTGGGTCAGAGTTGTCGATGGCTTTGTATGTTGTTTTTAGTAATTTGAACTTCACTGGTTGGGCAAGTGGCAGCCAGTGAGACTTCTGCTTCAAACATTTGTTGACTTACATTAGTGGAAAATTACACAAACTTGTTTAAATATATAATGTAGGATTACGCTTCTTTTTCTCATTCAAAGACACATGCCCTTTGGATCCCTGTGTGTGTGTTATAATTAGAGATGAGCGAAGTATTCAAAAATTCGATTCGGCTGATTCGGCGAATTCGAGGAATAAATTCGATTCGATGCGAATATATTTGCTACGAATTTAACTTATAAAAGGGTGTTTCTAGGTTTCAGAGAGCCTTTATATTAGTGCAGAACACTGTACCTTTAATTTAAATGCCCTTGGAGTCTGCTGGGGAAGAGAAAAAATACTGTCAGTCAGTATGACATGCAGATGAGTGCCGTCGATCTTAGAATCCTCGCACACTTCACTCATTTGGGCAGTCACGGGGCCAAAACCAGAGTGTGGAGCCACAGTGTGGCGGTGGAGGCAGCAGCAATGGGAGGCCATACAGCACCCTATGACAAAAATGGAACCCAGCAGCAGTGTGAGGAGACCTGAAAGTGGCACATGGCAGAGTGTGGCGATGGAGACAGCAGCAATGGGAGGCCGTACAGGGACCCATGACACACTCTGGACCTGGCAGCAGCATTAGGAGGCGGTACAGGGGCCCATGGCAGATTACGGGCCTGGCAGCAGCAATGGGAGGCCCGTAATCTGCCAGCACCCTATGACAAAATGGAACCCACCAGCAGTGTGAGGAGACCTGAAAGTGGCACATGGCAGAGTGTGGCGATGGAGACAGCAGCAATGGGAGGCCGTACAGGGACCCATGAGAGACTCTGGACCTGGCAGCAGCATGAGGAGGCGGTATATAGGGGCCCATGGCAGATTACGGGCCTGGCAGCAGCAATGGGAGGCCCGTAATCTGCCAGCACCCTATGACAAAATGGAACCCACCAGCAGTGTGAGGAGACCTGAAAGTGGCACATGTTTGGGGCATGATTCATGGCGGATTTAGTCAGTTGTGTCAGGAACTGGTGGTTTGAAATCCAGACTAATCCACGCCTGATTCATTTTCACAAACGTGAGTCTCTCCACACTTTGGGTGGACAGTCGTGTCCTCCGCGGAGTTACAATACCTCCTGCCGCACTAAACACGCGCTCCGATGCCACGCTACTGGCCGGGCATGACAGCCTTTCAAGGGCAAATTCAGCTAGTTGGGGCCAAAGGTCAAGTTTCGTTGCCCAGTAGTCAAGGGGATTGTCTACCTCGGTTGGCAGGGTGCTGTCCAAGTAGGCCCAAGCCTGTTGTTTGAGGTCCTGCTCCAGGTCCACCTGATGCTGCTGCTGCTGCGGCTGGTTAGTAGTTTCCTCACTGCGCTGGTGAAGAAAGCTACTCATCATCGACTGCAGACTGAGGCAGCCGCTGCTGGTGGAGCTGCCACTGCTCCTACCACCCCACCCCTCCCCTGCTGCCATGGCAGCGGAACGCGAGCGCACAGGGCCCACAGTGTCTGAGGATGGACGTTGGCGCACAAAGGCAGAGACCAACTGACTACATAGGTGGTTTTTATAGTACGTTATTTTGGCCTCCCTCTCAGCAGGTGTGAAAAAGGCCACCATTTTTGAACGGTAGCGAGGGTCCAACAAGGTGGACAGCCAAAAGTCATCCCTCTGTCTGATGGTTATTATTCGGCTGTCGCTACGCAAGCAACCGAGCATGCTATGGGCCATTTGTGCCAAGGAATGCGAGGGACTCCCTGCCTCCATCTCCACAGCATACTGCCACGGTGCATCTGGGTCCTCTGTCTCCTCCTCCTCCTCCTCTACCAGATGCTCCTGCTCCTCCACTCCTGTCCGCTGAGTGGAAAAACCACCCATTTCACTCAATAATTCCTGAGCACCAATGTCCTCCTCTACCTCCTCCTCTTCTTCCTGTCCTGCCCCCACAGGGGTCATGTGGCGTTGAGATCTGTGCGCCACGTCTACCGCACCCTGACCAGCCATTGTTAACAGCATTTGTTCCAGGACGTGCAACAGAGGAATGAAGTCGTTCATCCCATAGTCCTGCCGACTCACGAATAGCGTGGCCTCCTCAAAGGGCCTCAGCAAGCGGCAGGTGTCACGCATGAGCTGCCAATGGCTGACATCTAAGTTACACAGGGGAGTACCTTTATCCGCTAGTAACATCAGGAAATCTGTGATGGCCTTTCGCTGTTCGTAAAGGCGGTCTAACATATGTAGGGTTGAATTCCACCTTGTTGCAAGTTGCAACGTCACAGCATGAGGAGTTGGTACGGGGGCCCATGGCAGATTACGGGCCTGGCAGCAGCAATGGGAGGCCCGTAATCTGCCAGCACCCTATGACAAAATGGAACACACCAGCAGTGTGAGGAGACCTGAAAGTGGCACATGGCAGAGTGTGGCGATGGAGACAGCAGCAATGGGAGGCCGTACAGGGACCCATGAGAGACTCTGGACCTGGCAGCAGCATGAGGAGGCGGTACAGGGGCCCATGGCAGATTACAGGCCTGGCAGCAGCAATGGGAGGCCCGTAATCTGCCAGCACCCTATGACAAAATGGAACACACCAGCAGTGTGAGGAGACCTGAAAGTGGCACATGGCAGAGTGTGGCGATGGAGACAGCAGCAATGGGAGGCCGTACAGGGACCCATGAGAGACTCTGGACCTGGCAGCAGCATGAGGAGGCGGTACTGGGGCCCATGGCAGATTACGGGCCTGGCAGCAGCAATGGGAGGCCCGTAATCTGCCAGCACCCTATGACAAAATTGAACACACCAGCAGTGTGAGGAGACCTGAAAGTGGCACATGGCAGAGTGTGGCGATGGAGACAGCAGCAATGGGAGGCCGTATAGGGACCCATGAGAGACTCTGGACCTGGTAGCAGCATGAGGAGGCGGTACAGGGGCCCATGGCAGATTACGGGCCTGGCAGCAGCAATGGGAGGCCCGTAATCTGCCAGCACCCTATGACAAAATGGAACACACCAGCAGTGTGAGGAGACCTGAAAGTGGCACATGGCAGAGTGTGGCGATGGAGACAGCAGCAATGGGAGGCCGTAAAGGGACCCATGAGACACTCTGGACCTGGCAGCAGCATGAGGAGGCGGTACAGGGGCCCATGGCAGATTACAGGCCTGGCAGCAGCAATGGGAGGCCCGTAATCTGCCAGCACCCTATGACAAAATGGAACACACCAGCAGTGTGAGGAGACCTGAAAGTGGCACATGGCAGAGTGTGGCGATGGAGACAGCAGCAATGGGAGGCCGTACAGGGACCCATGAGAGACTCTGGACCTGGCAGCAGCATGAGGAGGCGGTACAGGGGCCCATGGCAGATTACAGGCCTGGCAGCAGCAATGGGAGGCCCGTAATCTGCCAGCACCCTATGACAAAATGGAACACACCAGCAGTGTGAGGAGACCTGAAAGTGGCACATGGCAGAGTGTGGCGATGGAGACAGCAGCAATGGGAGGCCGTACCGGGACCCATGAGAGACTCTGGACCTGGCAGCAGCATGAGGAGGCGGTACTGGGGCCCATGGCAGATTACGGGCCTGGCAGCAGCAATGGGAGGCCCGTAATCTGCCAGCACCCTATGACAAAATGGAACACACCAGCAGTGTGAGGAGACCTGAAAGTGGCACATGGCAGAGTGTGGCGATGGAGACAGCAGCAATGGGAGGCCGTACAGGGACCCATGAGAGACTCTGGACCTGGCAGCAGCATGAGGAGGCGGTACAGGGGCCCATGGCAGATTACGGGCCTGGCAGCAGCAATGGGAGGCCCGTAATCTGCCAGCACCCTATGACAAAATGGACAGCACCAGCAGTGTGAGGAGACCTGAAAGTGGCACATGGCAGAGTGTGGCGATGGAGACAGCAGCAATGGGAGGCCGTAAAGGGACCCATGAGACACTCTGGACCTGGCAGCAGCATGAGGAGGCGGTACAGGGGCCCATGGCAGATTACAGGCCTGGCAGCAGCAATGGGAGGCCCGTAATCTGCCAGCACCCTATGACAAAATGGAACACACCAGCAGTGTGAGGAGACCTGAAAGTGGCACATGGCAGAGTGTGGCGATGGAGACAGCAGCAATGGGAGGCCGTACAGGGACCCATGAGAGACTCTGGACCTGGCAGCAGCATGAGGAGGCGGTACAGGGGCCCATGGCAGATTACAGGCCTGGCAGCAGCAATGGGAGGCCCGTAATCTGCCAGCACCCTATGACAAAATGGAACACACCAGCAGTGTGAGGAGACCTGAAAGTGGCACATGGCAGAGTGTGGCGATGGAGACAGCAGCAATGGGAGGCCGTACAGGGACCCATGAGAGACTCTGGACCTGGCAGCAGCATGAGGAGGCGGTACTGGGGCCCATGGCAGATTACGGGCCTGGCAGCAGCAATGGGAGGCCCGTAATCTGCCAGCACCCTATGACAAAATGGAACACACCAGCAGTGTGAGGAGACCTGAAAGTGGCACATGGCAGAGTGTGGCGATGGAGACAGCAGCAATGGGAGGCCGTACAGGGACCCATGAGAGACTCTGGACCTGGCAGCAGCATGAGAAGGCGGTACAGGGGCCCATGGCAGATTACGGGCCTGGCAGCAGCAATGGGAGGCCCGTAATCTGCCAGCACCCTATGACAAAATGGACAGCACCAGCAGTGTGAGGAGACCTGAAAGTGGCACATGGCAGAGTGTGGCGATGGAAACAGCAGCAATGGGAGGCCGTACAGGGACCCATGAGAGACTCTGGACCTGGCAGCAGCATGAGGAGGCGGTACAGGGGCCCATGGCAGATTACAGGCCTGGCAGCAGCAATGGGAGGCCCGTAATCTGCCAGCACCCTATGACAAAATGAAACACACCAGCAGTGTGAGGAGACCTGAAAGTGGCACATGGCAGAGTGTGGCGATGGAGACAGCAGCAATGGGAGGCTGTACAGGGACCCATGAGAGACTCTGGACCTGGCAGCAGCATGAGGAGGCGGTACTGGGGCCCATGGCAGATTACGGGCCTGGCAGCAGCAATGGGAGGCCCGTAATCTGCCAGCACCCTATGACAAAATGGAACTAACCAGCAGTGTGAGGAGACCTGAAAGTGGCACATGGCAGAGTGTGGCGATGGAGACAGCAGCAATGGGAGGCCGTACAGGAACCCATGAGAGACTCTGGACCTGGCAGCAGCATGAGGAGGCGGTACAGGGGCCCATGGCAGATTACGGGCCTGGCAGCAGCAATGGGAGGCCCGTAATCTGCCAGCACCCTATGACAAAATGGACAGCACCAGCAGTGTGAGGAGACCTGAAAGTGGCACATGGCAGAGTGTGGCGATGGAAACAGCAGCAATGGGAGGCCGTACAGGGACCCATGAGAGACTCTGGACCTGGCAGCAGCATGAGGAGGCGGTACAGGGGCCCATGGCAGATTACAGGCCTGGCAGCAGCAATGGGAGGCCCGTAATCTGCCAGCACCCTATGACAAAATGGAACACACCAGCAGTGTGAGGAGACCTGAAAGTGGCACATGGCAGAGTGTGGCGATGGAGACAGCAGCAATGGGAGGCTGTACAGGGACCCATGAGAGACTCTGGACCTGGCAGCAGCATGAGGAGGCGGTACTGGGGCCCATGGCAGATTACGGGCCTGGCAGCAGCAATGGGAGGCCCGTAATCTGCCAGCACCCTATGACAAAATGGAACACACCAGCAGTGTGAGGAGACCTGAAAGTGGCACATGGCAGAGTGTGGCAATGGAGACAGCAGCAATGGGAGGCCGTAAAGGGACCCATGAGACACTCTGGACCTTGCAGCAGCATGAGGAGGCGGTACAGGGGCCCATGGCAGATTACGGGCCTGGCAGCAGCAATGGGAGGCCCGTAATCTGCCAGCACCCTATGACAAAATGGAACACACCAGCAGTGTGAGGAGACCTGAAAGTGGCACATGGCAGAGTGTGGCGATGGAGACAGCAGCAATGGGAGGCCGTAAAGGGACCCATGAGACACTCTGGACCTGGCAGCAGCATGAGGAGGCGGTACAGGGGCCCATGGCAGATTACAGGCCTGGCAGCAGCAATGGGAGGCCCGTAATCTGCCAGCACCCTATGACAAAATGGAACACACCAGCAGTGTGAGGAGACCTGAAAGTGGCACATGGCAGAGTGTGGCGATGTAGACAGCAGCAATGGGAGGCCGTACAGGGACCCATGAGAGACTCTGGACCTGGCAGCAGCATGAGGAGGCGGTACAGGGGCCCATGGCAGATTACAGGCCTGGCAGCAGCAATGGGAGGCCCGTAATCTGCCAGCACCCTATGACAAAATGGACAGCACCAGCAGTGTGAGGAGACCTGAAAGTGGCACATGGCAGAGTGTGGCGATGGAGACAGCAGCAATGGGAGGCCGTACAGGGACCCATGAGAGACTCTGGACCTGGCAGCAGCATGAGGAGGCGGTACAGGGGCCCATGGCAGATTACGGGCCTGGCAGCAGCAATGGGAGGCCCGTAATCTGCCAGCACCCTATGACAAAATGGAACACACCAGCAGTGTGAGGAGACCTGAAAGTGGCACATGGCAGAGTGTGGCGATGGAGACAGCAGCAATGGGAGGCCGTACAGGGACCCATGAGAGACTCTGGACCTGGCAGCAGCATGAGGAGGCGGTACTGGGGCCCATGGCAGATTACGGGCCTGGCAGCAGCAATGGGAGGCCCGTAATCTGCCAGCACCCTATGACAAAATGGAACACACCAGCAGTGTGAGGAGACCTGAAAGTGGCACATGGCAGAGTGTGGCGATGGAGACAGCAGCAATGGGAGGCCGTACAGGGACCCATGAGAGACTCTGGACCTGGCAGCAGCATGCGAAGGCGGTACAGGGGCCCATGGCAGATTACGGGCCTGGCAGCAGCAATGGGAGGCCCGTAATCTGCCAGCACCCTATGACAAAATGGACAGCACCAGCAGTGTGAGGAGACCTGAAAGTGGCACATGGCAGAGTGTTGCGATGGAGACAGCAGCAATGGGAGGCCGTACAGGGACCCATGAGAGACTCTGGACCTGGCAGCAGCATGAGGAGGCGGTACAGGGGCCCATGGCAGATTACAGGCCTGGCAGCAGCAATGGGAGGCCCGTAATCTGCCAGCACCCTATGACAAAATGGAACACACCAGCAGTGTGAGGAGACCTGAAAGTGGCACATGGCAGAGTGTGGCGATGGAGACAGCAGCAATGGGAGGCTGTACAGGGACCCATGAGAGACTCTGGACCTGGCAGCAGCATGAGGAGGCGGTACTGGGGCCCATGGCAGATTACGGGCCTGGCAGCAGCAATGGGAGGCCCGTAATCTGCCAGCACCCTATGACAAAATGGAACACACCAGCAGTGTGAGGAGACCTGAAAGTGGCACATGGCAGAGTGTGGCGATGGAGACAGCAGCAATGGGAGGCCGTACAGGGACCCATGAGAGACTCTGGACCTGGCAGCAGCATGAGGAGGCGGTACAGGGGCCCATGGCAGATTACGGGCCTGGCAGCAGCAATGGGAGGCCCGTAATCTGCCAGCACCCTATGACAAAATGGAACACACCAGCAGTGTGAGGAGACCTGAAAGTGGCACATGGCAGAGTGTGGCGATGGAGACAGCAGCAATGGGAGGCCGTACAGGGACCCATGAGACACTCTGGACCTGGCAGCAGCATGAGGAGGCGGTACAGGGGCCCATGGCAGATTACAGGCCTGGCAGCAGCAATGGGAGGCCCGTAATCTGCCAGCACCCTATGACAAAATGGAACACACCAGCAGTGTGAGGAGACCTGAAAGTGGCACATGGCAGAGTGTGGCGATGGAGACAGCAGCAATGGGAGGCCGTACAGGGACCCATGAGAGACTCTGGACCTGGCAGCAGCAAGAGGAGGCGGTACAGGGGCCCATGGCAGATTACGGGCCTGGCAGCAGCAATGGGAGGTCCGTAATCTGCCAGCACCCTATGACAAAATGGACAGCACCAGCAGTGTGAGGAGACCTGAAAGTGGCACATGGCAGAGTGTGGCGATGGAGACAGCAGCAATGGGAGGCCGTACAGGGACCCATGAGAGACTCTGGACCTGGCAGCAGCATGAGGAGGCGGTACAGGGGCCCATGGCAGATTACGGGCCTGGCAGCAGCAATGGGAGGCCCGTAATCTGCCAGCACCCTATGACAAAATGGAACACACCAGCAGTGTGAGGAGACCAGAAAGTGGCACATGGCAGAGTGTGGCGATGGAGACAGCAGCAATGGGAGGCCGTACAGGGACCCATGAGAGACTCTGGACCTGGCAGCAGCATGAGGAGGCGGTACTGGGGCCCATGGCAGATTACGGGCCTGGCAGCAGCAATGGGAGGCCCGTAATCTGCCAGCACCCTATGACAAAATGGAACACACCAGCAGTGTGAGGAGACCTGAAAGTGGCACATGGCAGAGTGTGGCGATGGAGACAGCAGCAATGGGAGGCCGTACAGGGACCCATGAGAGACTCTGGACCTGGCAGCAGCATGAGAAGGCGGTACAGGGGCCCATGGCAGATTACGGGCCTGGCAGCAGCAATGGGAGGCCCGTAATCTGCCAGCACCCTATGACAAAATGGACAGCACCAGCAGTGTGAGGAGACCTGAAAGTGGCACATGGCAGTGTTGCGATGGAGACAGCAGCAATGGGAGGCCGTACAGGGACCCATGAGAGACTCTGGACCTGGCAGCAGCATGAGGAGGCGGTACAGGGGCCCATGGCAGATTAAAGGCCTGGCAGCAGCAATGGGAGGCCCGTAATCTGCCAGCACCCTATGACAAAATGGAACACACCAGCAGTGTGAGGAGACCTGAAAGTGGCACATGGCAGAGTGTGGCGATGGAGACAGCAGCAATGGGAGGCCGTACAGGGACCCATGAGAGACTCTGGACCTGGCAGCAGCATGAGGAGGCGGTACAGGGGCCCATGGCAGATTACGGGCCTGGCAGCAGCAATGGGAGGCCCGTAATCTGCCAGCACCCTATGACAAAATGGACAGCACCAGCAGTGTGAGGAGACCTGAAAGTGGCACATGGCAGAGTGTGGCGATGGAGACAGCAGCAATGGGAAGCCGTACAGGGACCCATGAGAGACTCTGGACCTGGCAGCAGCATGAGGAGGCGGTACAGGGGCCCATGGCAGATTACGGGCCTGGCAGCAGCAATGGGAGGCCCGTAATCTGCCAGCACCCTATGACAAAATGGAACACACCAGCAGTGTGAGGAGACCTGAAAGTGGCACATGGCAGAGTGTGGCGATGGAGACAGCAGCAATGGGAGGCCGTACAGGGACCCATGAGAGACTCTGGACCTGGCAGCAGCATGAGGAGGCGGTACTGGGGCCCATGGCAGATTACGGGCCTGGCAGCAGCAATGGGAGGCCCGTAATCTGCCAGCACCCTATGACAAAATGGAACACACCAGCAGTGTGAGGAGACCTGAAAGTGGCACATGGCAGAGTGTGGCGATGGAGACAGCAGCAATGGGAGGCCGTACAGGGACCCATGAGAGACTCTGGACCTGGCAGCAGCATGAGAAGGCGGTACAGGGGCCCATGGCAGATTACGGGCCTGGCAGCAGCAATGGGAGGCCCGTAATCTGCCAGCACCCTATGACAAAATGGACAGCACCAGCAGTGTGAGGAGACCTGAAAGTGGCACATGGCAGAGTGTTGCGATGGAGACAGCAGCAATGGGAGGCCGTACAGGGACCCATGAGAGACTCTGGACCTGGCAGCAGCATGAGGAGGCGGTACAGGGGCCCATGGCAGATTACGGGCCTGGCAGCAGCAATGGGAGGCCCGTAATCTGCCAGCACCCTATGACAAAATGGAACACACCAGCAGTGTGAGGAGACCTGAAAGTGGCACATGGCAGAGTGTGGCGATGGAGACAGCAGCAATGGGAGGCCGTACAGGGACCCATGAGAGACTCTGGACCTGGCAGCAGCATGAGGAGGCGGTACTGGGGCCCATGGCAGATTACGGGCCTGGCAGCAGCAATGGGAGGCCCGTAATCTGCCAGCACCCTATGACAAAATGGAACACACCAGCAGTGTGAGGAGACCTGAAAGTGGCACATGGCAGAGTGTGGCGATGGAGACAGCAGCAATGGGAGGCCGTACAGGGACCCATGAGAGACTCTGGACCTGGCAGCAGCATGAGAAGGCGGTACAGGGGCCCATGGCAGATTACGGGCCTGGCAGCAGCAATGGGAGGCCCGTAATCTGCCAGCACCCTATGACAAAATGGACAGCACCAGCAGTGTGAGGAGACCTGAAAGTGGCACATGGCAGAGTGTTGCGATGGAGACAGCAGCAATGGGAGGCCGTACAGGGACCCATGAGAGACTCTGGACCTGGCAGCAGCATGAGGAGGCGGTACAGGGGCCCATGGCAGATTACAGGCCTGGCAGCAGCAATGGGAGGCCCGTAATCTGCCAGCACCCTATGACAAAATGGAACACACCAGCAGTGTGAGGAGACCTGAAAGTGGCACATGGCAGAGTGTGGCGATGGAGACAGCAGCAATGGGAGGCTGTACAGGGACCCATGAGAGACTCTGGACCTGGCAGCAGCATGAGGAGGCGGTACTGGGGCCCATGGCAGATTACGGGCCTGGCAGCAGCAATGGGAGGCCCGTAATCTGCCAGCACCCTATGACAAAATGGAACACACCAGCAGTGTGAGGAGACCTGAAAGTGGCACATGGCAGAGTGTGGCGATGGAGACAGCAGCAATGGGAGGCCGTACAGGGACCCATGAGACACTCTGGACCTGGCAGCAGCATGAGGAGGCGGTACAGGGGCCCATGGCAGATTACGGGCCTGGCAGCAGCAATGGGAGGCCCGTAATCTGCCAGCACCCTATGACAAAATGGAACACACCAGCAGTGTGAGGAGACCTGAAAGTGGCACATGGCAGAGTGTGCCGATGGAGACAGCAGCAATGGGAGGCCGTACAGGGACCCATGAGACACTCTGGACCTGGCAGCAGCATGAGGAGGCGGTACAGGGGCCCATGGCAGATTACAGGCCTGGCAGCAGCAATGGGAGGCCCATAATCTGCCAGCACCCTATGACAAAATGGAACACACCAGCAGTGTGAGGAGACCTGAAAGTGGCACATGGCAGAGTGTGGCGATGGAGACAGCAGCAATGGGAGGCCGTACAGGGACCCATGAGAGACTCTGGACCTGGCAGCAGCATGAGGAGGCGGTACAGGGGCCCATGGCAGATTACGGGCCTGGCAGCAGCAATGGGAGGCCCGTAATCTGCCAGCACCCTATGACAAAATGGAACACACCAGCAGTGTGAGGAGACCTGAAAGTGGCACATGGCAGAGTGTGGCGATGGAGACAGCAGCAATGGGAGGCCGTACAGGGACCCATGAGACACTCTGGACCTGGCAGCAGCATGAGGAGGCGGTACAGGGGCCCATGGCAGATTACGGGCCTGGCAGCAGCAATGGGAGGCCCGTAATCTGCCAGCACCCTATGACAAAATGGACAGCACCAGCAGTGTGAGGAGACCTGAAAGTGGCACATGGCAGAGTGTGGCGATGGAGACAGCAGCAATGGGAGGCCGTAAAGGGACCCATGAGACACTCTGGACCTGGCAGCAGCATGAGGAGGCGGTACAGGGGCCCATGGCAGATTACAGGCCTGGCAGCAGCAATGGGAGGCCCGTAATCTGCCAGCACCCTATGACAAAATGGAACACACCAGCAGTGTGAGGAGACCTGAAAGTGGCACATGGCAGAGTGTGGCGATGTAGACAGCAGCAATGGGAGGCTGTACAGGGACCCATGAGAGACTCTGGACCTGGCAGCAGCATGAGGAGGCGGTACTGGGGCCCATGGCAGATTACGGGCCTGGCAGCAGCAATGGGAGGCCCGTAATCTGCCAGCACCCTATGACAAAATGGAACACACCAGCAGTGTGAGGAGACCTGAAAGTGGCACATGGCAGAGTGTGGTGATGGAGACAGCAGCAATGGGAGGCCGTACAGGGACCCATGAGACACTCTGGACCTGGCAGCAGCATGAGGAGGCGGTACAGGGGCCCATGGCAGATTACGGGCCTGGCAGCAGCAATGGGAGGCCCGTAATCTGCCAGCACCCTATGACAAAATGGAACACACCAGCAGTGTGAGGAGACCTGAAAGTGGCACATGGCAGAGTGTGGCGATGGAGACAGCAGCAATGGGAGGCCGTACAGGGACCCATGAGACACTCTGGACCTGGCAGCAGCATGAGGAGGCGGTACAGGGGCCCATGGCAGATTACAGGCCTGGCAGCAGCAATGGGAGGCGCGTAATCTGCCAGCACCCTATGACAAAATGGAACACACCAGCAGTGTGAGGAGACCTGAAAGTGGCACATGGCAGAGTGTGGCGATGGAGACAGCAGCAATGGGAGGCCGTACAGGGACCCATGAGAGACTCTGGACCTGGCAGCAGCATGAGGAGGCGGTACAGGGGCCCATGGCAGATTACGGGCCTGGCAGCAGCAATGGGAGGCCCGTAATCTGCCAGCACCCTATGACAAAATGGAACACACCAGCAGTGTGAGGAGACCTGAAAGTGGCACATGGCAGAGTGTGGCGATGGAGACAGCAGCAATGGGAGGCCGTACAGGGACCCATGAGAGACTCTGGACCTGGCAGCAGCATGAGGAGGCGGTACAGGGGCCCATGGCAGATTACGGGCCTGGCAGCAGCAATGGGAGGCCCGTAATCTGCCAGCACCCTATGACAAAATGGAACACACCAGCAGTGTGAGGAGACCTGAAAGTGGCACATGGCAGAGTGTGGCGATGGAGACAGCAGCAATGGGAGGCCGTACAGGGACCCATGAGAGACTCTGGACCTGGCAGCAGCATGAGGAGGCGGTACTGGGGCCCATGGCAGATTACGGGCCTGGCAGCAGCAATGGGAGGCCCGTAATCTGCCAGCACCCTATGACAAAATGGAACACACCAGCAGTGTGAGGAGACCTGAAAGTGGCACATGGCAGAGTGTGGCGATGGAGACAGCAGCAATGGGAGGCCGTACAGGGACCCATGAGAGACTCTGGACCTGGCAGCAGCATGAGAAGGCGGTACAGGGGCCCATGGCAGATTACGGGCCTGGCAGCAGCAATGGGAGGCCCGTAATCTGCCAGCACCCTATGACAAAATGGACAGCACCAGCAGTGTGAGGAGACCTGAAAGTGGCACATGGCAGAGTGTTGCGATGGAGACAGCAGCAATGGGAGGCCGTACAGGGACCCATGAGAGACTCTGGACCTGGCAGCAGCATGAGGAGGCGGTACAGGGGCCCATGGCAGATTACAGGCCTGGCAGCAGCAATGGGAGGCCCGTAATCTGCCAGCACCCTATGACAAAATGGAACACACCAGCAGTGTGAGGAGACCTGAAAGTGGCACATGGCAGAGTGTGGCGATGGAGACAGCAGCAATGGGAGGCTGTACAGGGACCCATGAGAGACTCTGGACCTGGCAGCAGCATGAGGAGGCGGTACTGGGGCCCATGGCATATTACGGGCCTGGCAGCAGCAATGGGAGGCCCGTAATCTGCCAGCACCCTATGACAAAATGGAACACACCAGCAGTGTGAGGAGACCTGAAAGTGGCACATGGCAGAGTGTGGCGATGGAGACAGCAGCAATGGGAGGCCGTACAGGGACCCATGAGACACTCTGGACCTGGCAGCAGCATGAGGAGGCGGTACAGGGGCCCATGGCAGATTACGGGCCTGGCAGCAGCAATGGGAGGCCCGTAATCTGCCAGCACCCTATGACAAAATGGAACACACCAGCAGTGTGAGGAGACCTGAAAGTGGCACATGGCAGAGTGTGGCGATGGAGACAGCAGCAATGGGAGGCCGTACAGGGACCCATGAGACACTCTGGACCTGGCAGCAGCATGAGGAGGCGGTACAGGGGCCCATGGCAGATTACAGGCCTGGCAGCAGCAATGGGAGGCCCGTAATCTGCCAGCACCCTATGACAAAATGGAACACACCAGCAGTGTGAGGAGACCTGAAAGTGGCACATGGCAGAGTGTGGCGATGGAGACAGCAGCAATGGGAGGCCGTACAGGGACCCATGAGAGACTCTGGACCTGGCAGCAGCATGAGGAGGCGGTACAGGGGCCCATGGCAGATTACGGGCCTGGCAGCAGCAATGGGAGGCCCGTAATCTGCCAGCACCCTATGACAAAATGGAACACACCAGCAGTGTGAGGAGACCTGAAAGTGGCACATGGCAGAGTGTGGCGATGGAGACAGCAGCAATGGAAGGCCGTAGAGGGACCCATGAGAGACTCTGGCAGCAGCATGAGGAGGCGGTACAGGGGCCCATGGCAGATTACGGGCCTGGCAGCAGCAATGGGAGGCACCCTATGACAAAATGGAACCCACCAGCAGTGTGAGGAGACCTAAAAGTGGCACATGTTTGGGGCATGATTCATGGCGGATTTAGTCAGTTGTGTCAGGAACTGGTGGTTTGAAATCCAGACTAATCCACGCCTGATTCATTTTCATAAACGTGAGTCTCTCCACACTTTGGGTGGACAGTCGTGTCCTCCGCGGAGTTACAATACCTCCTGCCGCACTAAACACGCGCTCCGATGCCACGCTACTGGCCGGGCATTAGAGATGAGCGAAGAAATGAAAAATTCGATTCGACTGATTCGGCGAATTCGTGGACAATATTCGATTCGAGTCGAATAAATTCGCTGTGAATTTAACTTAAAAAAGGGTGTTTCTAGGCTTCAGAGAGACTTAATATTAGTGCAGAACACTGTACCTTTAATTTAAATGCCCTTGGAGTCTGCTGGGGAAGAGAAATAATACTGTCAGTCAGTATGACATGCAGATGAGTGCCGTCGATCTTAGAATCACCGCAAACTTCACTCATTTGGGCAGTCACGGGGCCAAAACCAGAGTGTGGAGCCACAGTGTGGCGGTGGAGGCAGCAGCAATGGGAGGCCATACAGCACCCTATGACAAAAATGGAAACCACCAGCAGTGTGAGGAGACCTGAAAGTGGCACATGGCAGAGTGTGGCGATAGAGACAGCAGCAATGGGAGGCCGTACAGGGACCCATGACACACTCTGGACCTGGCAGCAGCATGAGGAGGCGGTACAGGGGCCCATGACAGATTACGGGCCTGGCAGCAGCATGAGGAGTCGGTACGGGGGCCCATGGCAGATTACGGGCCTGGCAGCAGCAATGGGAGGCCGTACAGGGACCCATGACACACTCTGGACCTGGCAGCAGCATGGGGAGGCGGTACAGGGGCCCATGACAGATTACGGGCCTGGCAGCAGCATGAGGAGTCGGTACGGGGGCCCATGACACACTCTGGACCTGGCAGCAGCATGAGGAGGCGGTACAGGGGCGCATGACAGATTACGAGCCTGGCAGCAGCAACTTGGACAGGAGGACGTTCAGCTTCTGCACCGTCGGGTGCGTGCTCGCAAACTGTTGTCTCTTGGAAACGGATTCCAAGAAAGACTGCTGATGGAATCCGTGAAGAGGAGTAGCAGGAGAAGGAGCATCTGAACGAGCGGAATATGCCAACAAGCGACAACAGGGGCCCATGTCAGATTACGGGCCTGGCAGCAGCATGAGGAGTCGGTACGGGGGCCCATGGCAGATTAGGGGCCTGGCAGCAGCTATGGGAGGCCCGTAATCTGCCAGCACCCTATGACAAAAAATGGAACCCACCAGCAGTGTGAGGAGACCTGAAAGTGGCACATGGCAGAGTGTGGCGATGGAGACAGCAGCAATGGGAGGCCGTATAAGGACCCATGAGAGACTCTGGACTTGGCAGCAGCATGAGGAGGCGGTATATAGGGGCCCATGGCAGATTAGGGGCCTGGCAGCAGCTATGGGAGGCCCGTAATCTGCCAGCACCCTATGACAAAAAATGGAACACACCAGCAGTGTGAGGAGACCTGAAAGTGGCACATGGCAGAGTGTGGCGATGGAGACAGCAGCAATGGGAGGCCGTACAGGGACCCATGAGAGACTCTGGACTTGGCAGCAGCATGAGGAGGCGGTATAGGGGCCCATGGCAGATTAGGGGCCTGGCAGCAGCTATGGGAGGCCCGTAATCTGCCAGCACCCTATGACAAAAAATGGAACACACCAGCAGTGTGAGGAGACCTGAAAGTGGCACATGTTTGGGGCATGATTCATGGCGGATTTAGTCAGTTGTGTTAGGAACTGGTGGTTTGAAATCCAGACTAATCCACGCCTGATTCATTTTCACAAACGTGAGTCTCTCCACACTTTGGGTGGACAGTCGTGTCCTCCGCGGAGTTGCAATACCTCCTGCCGCACTAAACACGCGCTCCGATGCCACGCTACTGGCCGGGCATGACAGCCTTTCAAGGGCAAATTCAGCTAGTTGGGGCCAAAGGTCAAGTTTCGTTGCCCAGTGGTCAAGGGGATTGTCTACCTCGGTTGGCAGGGTGCTGTCCAAGTAGGCCTAAGCCTGTTGTTTGAGGTCCTGCTCCAGGTCCACCTGATGCTGCTGCTGCTGCTGCTGCTGCTGCGGCTGGTTAGTAGTTTCCTCACTGCGCTGGTGAAGAAAGCTACTCATCATCGACTGCAGACTGAGGCAGCCGCTGCTGGTGGAGCTGCCACTGCTCCCACCACCCCACCCCTCCCCTGCTGCTATGGCAGCGGAACGCGAGCGCACAGGGCCCACAGTGTCTGAGGATGGACGTTGGCGCAGACAGGCAGAGACCAGCTGACTACATAGGTTGTTTTTATAGTACGTTATTTTGGCCTCCCTCTCAGCAGGTGTGAAAAAGGCCACCATTTTTGAACGGTAGCGAGGGTCCAACAAGGTGGACAGCCAAAAGTCATCCCTCTGTCTGATGGTTATTATTCGGCTGTCGCTACGCAAGCAAGCGAGCATGCTATGGGCCATTTGTGCCAAGGAATGCGAGGGACTCCCTGCCTCCATCTCCACAGCATACTGCCACGGTGCGTCTGGGTCCTCTGTCTCCTCTTCCTCCTCCTCTACCAGGTGCTCCTGCTCCTCCACTCCTGTCCGCTGAGTGGAAAAACCACCCATTTCACTCAATAATTCCTAAGCACCAATGTCCTCCTCTACCTCCTCCTCTTCTTCCTGTCCTGCCCCCACAGGGGTCATGTGGCGTTGAGATCTGTGCGCCACGTCTACCGCACCCTGACCAGCCATTGTTAACAGCATTTGTTCCAGGACGTGCAACAGAGGAATGACGTCGTTCATCCCATAGTCCTGCCGACTCACGAATAGCGTGGCCTCCTCAAAGGGCCTGAGCAAGCGCAGGTGTCACGCATGAGCTGCCAATGGCTGACATCTAAGTTACACAGGGAGTACCTTTATCCGCTTTTAACATCAGGAAATCTGTGATGGCCTTTTGCTGTTCGTAAAGGCGGTCTAACATATGTAGGGTTGAATTCCACCTTGTTGCAACGTCACAGCATGAGGAGTCGGTATAGGTGCCCATGGCAGATTAGGGGCCTGGCAGCAGCTATGGGAGGCCCGTAATCTGCCAGCACCCTATGTCAAAAAATTCAACACACCAGCAGTGTGAGGAGACCTGAAAGTGGCACATGGCATGAGAGACTGTGGACCTGGCAGCAGCATGAGGAGGCGGTATAGGGGCCCATGACAGACTCTGGACTTGGCAGCAGCATGAGGAGGCGGTATATAGAGGCCTATGGCAGATTAGGGGCCTGGCAGCAGCTATAGGAGGCCCGTAATGTGCCAGCACCCTATGTCAAAAAATTCAACACACCAGCAGTGTGTGAGGAGACCTGAAAGTGGCACATGGCAGAGTGTGGCGATGGAGACAGCAGCAATGGGAGGCCGTACAGGGACCCATGACAGACTCTGGACTTGGCAGCAGCATGAGGAGGCGGTATATAGGGGCCCATGGCAGATTAGGGGCCTGGCAGCAGCTATAGGAGGCCCGTAATCTGCCAGCACCCTATGTCAAAAAATTCAACACACCAGCAGTGTGAGGAGACCTGAAAGTGGCACATGGCAGAGTGTGGCGATGGAGACAGCAGCAATGGGAGGCCGTACAGGGACCCATGAGAGACTCTGGACCTGGCAGCAGCATGAGGAGGCGGTATATAGGGGCCCATGGCAGATTAGGGGCCTGGCAGCAGCTATAGGAGGCCCGTAATCTGCCAGCACCCTATGTCAAAAAATTCTACACACCAGCAGTGTGTGAGGAGACCTGAAAGTGGCACATGGCAGAGTGTGGCGATGGAGACAGCAGTAATGGGAGGCCGTACAGGGACCCATGAGAGACTCTGGACCTGGCAGCAGCATGAGGAGGCGGTATATAGGGGCCCATGGCAGATTAGGGGCCTGGCAGCAGCTATGGGAGGCCCGTAATCTGCCAGCACCCTATGTCAAAAAATTTAAAACACAAGCAGTGTGAAGAGACCTGAATGTGGCACATGGCAGAGTGTGGCGATGGAGACAGCAGCAATGGGAGGCCGTATAGGGACCCATGAGAGACTCTGGACTTGGCAGCAGCATGAGGAGGTGGTATATAGGGGCCTATGGCAGATTAGGGGCCTGGCAGCAGCTATAGGAGGCCCGTAATCTGCCAGCACCCTATGTCAAAAAATTCTACACACCAGCAGTGTGTGAGGAGACCTGAAAGTGGCACATGGCAGAGTGTGGCGATGGAGACAGCAGCAATGGGAGGCTGTACAGGGACCCATGAGAGACTCTGGACCTGGCAGCAGCATGAGGAGGCGGTATATAGGGGCCCATGGCAGATTAGGGGCCTGGCAGCAGCTATAGGAGGCCCGTAATCTGCCAGCACTCTTTGTCAAAAAATTCTACACACCAGCAGTGTGTGAGGAGACCTGAAAGTGGCACATGGCAGAGTGTGGCGATGGAGACAGCAGCAATGGGAGGCCGTATAGGGACCCATGAGAGACTCTGGACTTGGCAGCAGCATGAGGAAGCGGTATATAGGGGCCCATGGCAGATTAGGGGCCTGGCAGCAGCTATGGGAGGCCCGTAATCTGCCAGCACCCTATGTCAAAAAATTGAAAACACAAGCAGTGTGAAGAGACCTGAATGTGGCACATGGCAGAGTGTGGCGATGGAGACAGCAGCAATGGGAGGCCGTATAGGGACCCATGAGAGACTCTGGACTTGGCAGCAGCATGAGGAGGCGGTATATAGGGGCCTATGGCAGATTAGGGGCCTGGCAGCAGCTATAGGAGGCCCGTAATCTGCCAGCACCCTATGTCAAAAAATTCTACACACCAGCAGTGTGTGAGGAGACCTGAAAGTGGCACATGGCAGAGTGTGGCGATGGAGACAGCAGCAATGGGAGGCCGTACAGGGACCCATGAGAGACTCTGGACCTGGCAGCAGCATGAGGAGGCGGTATATAGGGGCCCATGGCAGATTAGGGGCCTGGCAGCAGCTATAGGAGGCCCGTAATCTGCCAGCACCCTATGTCAAAAAATTCTACACACCAGCACTGTGTGAGGAGACCTGAAAGTGGCACATGGCAGAGTGTGGCGATGGAGACAGCAGCAATGGGAGGCCGTATAGGGACCCATGAGAGACTCTGGACTTGGCAGCAGCATGAGGAGGCGGTATATAGGGGCCCATGGCAGATTAGGGGCCTGGCAGCAGCTATGGGAGGCCCGTAATCTGCCAGCACCCTATGTCAAAAAATTGAAAACACAAGCAGTGTGAAGAGACCTGAATGTGGCACATGGCAGAGTGTGGCGATGGAGACAGCAGCAATGGGAGGCCGTATAGGGACCCATGAGAGACTCTGGACTTGGCAGCAGCATGAGGAGGCGGTATATAGGGGCCCATGGCAGATTAGGGGCCTGGCAGCAGCTATGGGAGGCCCGTAATCTGCCAGCACCCTATGTCAAAAAATTGAAAACACAAGCAGTGTGAAGAGACCTGAATGTGGCACATGGCAGAGTGTGGCGATGGAGACAGCAGCAATGGGAGGCCGTACAGGGACCCATGAGAGACTCTGGACCTGGCAGCAGCATGAGGAGGCGGTACAGGGGCCCATGGCAGATTACAGGCCTGGCAGCAGCAATGGGAGGCCCGTAATCTGCCAGCACCCTATGACAAAATGGAACACACCAGCAGTGTGAGGAGACCTGAAAGTGGCACATGGCAGAGTGTGGCGATGGAGACAGCAGCAATGGGAGGCTGTACAGGGACCCATGAGAGACTCTGGACCTGGCAGCAGCATGAGGAGGCGGTACTGGGGCCCATGGCATATTACGGGCCTGGCAGCAGCAATGGGAGGCCCGTAATCTGCCAGCACCCTATGACAAAATGGAACACACCAGCAGTGTGAGGAGACCTGAAAGTGGCACATGGCAGAGTGTGGCGATGGAGACAGCAGCAATGGGAGGCCGTACAGGGACCCATGAGACACTCTGGACCTGGCAGCAGCATGAGGAGGCGGTACAGGGGCCCATGGCAGATTACGGGCCTGGCAGCAGCAATGGGAGGCCCGTAATCTGCCAGCACCCTATGACAAAATGGAACACACCAGCAGTGTGAGGAGACCTGAAAGTGGCACATGGCAGAGTGTGGCGATGGAGACAGCAGCAATGGGAGGCCGTACAGGGACCCATGAGACACTCTGGACCTGGCAGCAGCATGAGGAGGCGGTACAGGGGCCCATGGCAGATTACAGGCCTGGCAGCAGCAATGGGAGGCCCGTAATCTGCCAGCACCCTATGACAAAATGGAACACACCAGCAGTGTGAGGAGACCTGAAAGTGGCACATGGCAGAGTGTGGCGATGGAGACAGCAGCAATGGGAGGCCGTACAGGGACCCATGAGAGACTCTGGACCTGGCAGCAGCATGAGGAGGCGGTACAGGGGCCCATGGCAGATTACGGGCCTGGCAGCAGCAATGGGAGGCCCGTAATCTGCCAGCACCCTATGACAAAATGGAACACACCAGCAGTGTGAGGAGACCTGAAAGTGGCACATGGCAGAGTGTGGCGATGGAGACAGCAGCAATGGAAGGCCGTAGAGGGACCCATGAGAGACTCTGGCAGCAGCATGAGGAGGCGGTACAGGGGCCCATGGCAGATTACGGGCCTGGCAGCAGCAATGGGAGGCACCCTATGACAAAATGGAACCCACCAGCAGTGTGAGGAGACCTAAAAGTGGCACATGTTTGGGGCATGATTCATGGCGGATTTAGTCAGTTGTGTCAGGAACTGGTGGTTTGAAATCCAGACTAATCCACGCCTGATTCATTTTCATAAACGTGAGTCTCTCCACACTTTGGGTGGACAGTCGTGTCCTCCGCGGAGTTACAATACCTCCTGCCGCACTAAACACGCGCTCCGATGCCACGCTACTGGCCGGGCATTAGAGATGAGCGAAGAAATGAAAAATTCGATTCGACTGATTCGGCGAATTCGTGGACAATATTCGATTCGAGTCGAATAAATTCGCTGTGAATTTAACTTAAAAAAGGGTGTTTCTAGGCTTCAGAGAGACTTAATATTAGTGCAGAACACTGTACCTTTAATTTAAATGCCCTTGGAGTCTGCTGGGGAAGAGAAATAATACTGTCAGTCAGTATGACATGCAGATGAGTGCCGTCGATCTTAGAATCACCGCAAACTTCACTCATTTGGGCAGTCACGGGGCCAAAACCAGAGTGTGGAGCCACAGTGTGGCGGTGGAGGCAGCAGCAATGGGAGGCCATACAGCACCCTATGACAAAAATGGAAACCACCAGCAGTGTGAGGAGACCTGAAAGTGGCACATGGCAGAGTGTGGCGATAGAGACAGCAGCAATGGGAGGCCGTACAGGGACCCATGACACACTCTGGACCTGGCAGCAGCATGAGGAGGCGGTACAGGGGCCCATGACAGATTACGGGCCTGGCAGCAGCATGAGGAGTCGGTACGGGGGCCCATGGCAGATTACGGGCCTGGCAGCAGCAATGGGAGGCCGTACAGGGACCCATGACACACTCTGGACCTGGCAGCAGCATGGGGAGGCGGTACAGGGGCCCATGACAGATTACGGGCCTGGCAGCAGCATGAGGAGTCGGTACGGGGGCCCATGACACACTCTGGACCTGGCAGCAGCATGAGGAGGCGGTACAGGGGCGCATGACAGATTACGAGCCTGGCAGCAGCAACTTGGACAGGAGGACGTTCAGCTTCTGCACCGTCGGGTGCGTGCTCGCAAACTGTTGTCTCTTGGAAACGGATTCCAAGAAAGACTGCTGATGGAATCCGTGAAGAGGAGTAGCAGGAGAAGGAGCATCTGAACGAGCGGAATATGCCAACAAGCGACAACAGGGGCCCATGTCAGATTACGGGCCTGGCAGCAGCATGAGGAGTCGGTACGGGGGCCCATGGCAGATTAGGGGCCTGGCAGCAGCTATGGGAGGCCCGTAATCTGCCAGCACCCTATGACAAAAAATGGAACCCACCAGCAGTGTGAGGAGACCTGAAAGTGGCACATGGCAGAGTGTGGCGATGGAGACAGCAGCAATGGGAGGCCGTATAAGGACCCATGAGAGACTCTGGACTTGGCAGCAGCATGAGGAGGCGGTATATAGGGGCCCATGGCAGATTAGGGGCCTGGCAGCAGCTATGGGAGGCCCGTAATCTGCCAGCACCCTATGACAAAAAATGGAACACACCAGCAGTGTGAGGAGACCTGAAAGTGGCACATGGCAGAGTGTGGCGATGGAGACAGCAGCAATGGGAGGCCGTACAGGGACCCATGAGAGACTCTGGACTTGGCAGCAGCATGAGGAGGCGGTATAGGGGCCCATGGCAGATTAGGGGCCTGGCAGCAGCTATGGGAGGCCCGTAATCTGCCAGCACCCTATGACAAAAAATGGAACACACCAGCAGTGTGAGGAGACCTGAAAGTGGCACATGTTTGGGGCATGATTCATGGCGGATTTAGTCAGTTGTGTTAGGAACTGGTGGTTTGAAATCCAGACTAATCCACGCCTGATTCATTTTCACAAACGTGAGTCTCTCCACACTTTGGGTGGACAGTCGTGTCCTCCGCGGAGTTGCAATACCTCCTGCCGCACTAAACACGCGCTCCGATGCCACGCTACTGGCCGGGCATGACAGCCTTTCAAGGGCAAATTCAGCTAGTTGGGGCCAAAGGTCAAGTTTCGTTGCCCAGTGGTCAAGGGGATTGTCTACCTCGGTTGGCAGGGTGCTGTCCAAGTAGGCCTAAGCCTGTTGTTTGAGGTCCTGCTCCAGGTCCACCTGATGCTGCTGCTGCTGCTGCTGCTGCTGCTGCTGCGGCTGGTTAGTAGTTTCCTCACTGCGCTGGTGAAGAAAGCTACTCATCATCGACTGCAGACTGAGGCAGCCGCTGCTGGTGGAGCTGCCACTGCTCCTACCACCCCACCCCTCCCCTGCTGCTATGGCAGCGGAACGCGAGCGCACAGGGCCCACAGTGTCTGAGGATGGACGTTGGCGCAGACAGGCAGAGACCAGCTGACTACATAGGTTGTTTTTATAGTACGTTATTTTGGCCTCCCTCTCAGCAGGTGTGAAAAAGGCCACCATTTTTGAACGGTAGCGAGGGTCCAACAAGGTGGACAGCCAAAAGTCATCCCTCTGTCTGATGGTTATTATTCGGCTGTCGCTACGCAAGCAAGCGAGCATGCTATGGGCCATTTGTGCCAAGGAATGCGAGGGACTCCCTGCCTCCATCTCCACAGCATACTGCCACGGTGCGTCTGGGTCCTCTGTCTCCTCTTCCTCCTCCTCTACCAGGTGCTCCTGCTCCTCCACTCCTGTCCGCTGAGTGGAAAAACCACCCATTTCACTCAATAATTCCTAAGCACCAATGTCCTCCTCTACCTCCTCCTCTTCTTCCTGTCCTGCCCCCACAGGGGTCATGTGGCGTTGAGATCTGTGCGCCACGTCTACCGCACCCTGACCAGCCATTGTTAACAGCATTTGTTCCAGGACGTGCAACAGAGGAATGACGTCGTTCATCCCATAGTCCTGCCGACTCACGAATAGCGTGGCCTCCTCAAAGGGCCTGAGCAAGCGCAGGTGTCACGCATGAGCTGCCAATGGCTGACATCTAAGTTACACAGGGAGTACCTTTATCCGCTTTTAACATCAGGAAATCTGTGATGGCCTTTTGCTGTTCGTAAAGGCGGTCTAACATATGTAGGGTTGAATTCCACCTTGTTGCAACGTCACAGCATGAGGAGTCGGTATAGGTGCCCATGGCAGATTAGGGGCCTGGCAGCAGCTATGAGAGGCCCGTAATCTGCCAGCACCCTATGTCAAAAAATTCAACACACCAGCAGTGTGAGGAGACCTGAAAGTGGCACATGGCATGAGAGACTGTGGACCTGGCAGCAGCATGAGGAGGCGGTATAGGGGCCCATGACAGACTCTGGACTTGGCAGCAGCATGAGGAGGCGGTATATAGAGGCCTATGGCAGATTAGGGGCCTGGCAGCAGCTATAGGAGGCCCGTAATGTGCCAGCACCCTATGTCAAAAAATTCAACACACCAGCAGTGTGTGAGGAGACCTGAAAGTGGCACATGGCAGAGTGTGGCGATGGAGACAGCAGCAATGGGAGGCCGTACAGGGACCCATGACAGACTCTGGACTTGGCAGCAGCATGAGGAGGCGGTATATAGGGGCCCATGGCAGATTAGGGGCCTGGCAGCAGCTATAGGAGGCCCGTAATCTGCCAGCACCCTATGTCAAAAAATTCAACACACCAGCAGTGTGAGGAGACCTGAAAGTGGCACATGGCAGAGTGTGGCGATGGAGACAGCAGCAATGGGAGGCCGTACAGGGACCCATGAGAGACTCTGGACCTGGCAGCAGCATGAGGAGGCGGTATATAGGGGCCCATGGCAGATTAGGGGCCTGGCAGCAGCTATAGGAGGCCCGTAATCTGCCAGCACCCTATGTCAAAAAATTCTACACACCAGCAGTGTGTGAGGAGACCTGAAAGTGGCACATGGCAGAGTGTGGCGATGGAGACAGCAGTAATGGGAGGCCGTACAGGGACCCATGAGAGACTCTGGACCTGGCAGCAGCATGAGGAGGCGGTATATAGGGGCCCATGGCAGATTAGGGGCCTGGCAGCAGCTATGGGAGGCCCGTAATCTGCCAGCACCCTATGTCAAAAAATTTAAAACACAAGCAGTGTGAAGAGACCTGAATGTGGCACATGGCAGAGTGTGGCGATGGAGACAGCAGCAATGGGAGGCCGTATAGGGACCCATGAGAGACTCTGGACTTGGCAGCAGCATGAGGAGGCGGTATATAGGGGCCTATGGCAGATTAGGGGCCTGGCAGCAGCTATAGGAGGCCCGTAATCTGCCAGCACCCTATGTCAAAAAATTCTACACACCAGCAGTGTGTGAGGAGACCTGAAAGTGGCACATGGCAGAGTGTGGCGATGGAGACAGCAGCAATGGGAGGCTGTACAGGGACCCATGAGAGACTCTGGACCTGGCAGCAGCATGAGGAGGCGGTATATAGGGGCCCATGGCAGATTAGGGGCCTGGCAGCAGCTATGAGAGGCCCGTAATCTGCCAGCACCCTATGTCAAAAAACTCAACACACCAGCAGTGTGAGGAGACCTGAAAGTGGCACATGGCATGAGAGACTGTGGACCTGGCAGCAGCATGAGGAGGCGGTATAGGGGCCCATGACAGACTCTGGACTTGGCAGCAGCATGAGGAGGCGGTATATAGAGGCCTATGGCAGATTAGGGGCCTGGCAGCAGCTATAGGAGGCCCGTAATGTGCCAGCACCCTATGTCAAAAAATTCAACACACCAGCAGTGTGTGAGGAGACCTGAAAGTGGCACATGGCAGAGTGTGGCGATGGAGACAGCAGCAATGGGAGGCCGTACAGGGACCCATGACAGACTCTGGACTTGGCAGCAGCATGAGGAGGCGGTATATAGGGGCCCATGGCAGATTAGGGGCCTGGCAGCAGCTATAGGAGGCCCGTAATCTGCCAGCACCCTATGTCAAAAAATTCAACACACCAGCAGTGTGAGGAGACCTGAAAGTGGCACATGGCAGAGTGTGGCGATGGAGACAGCAGCAATGGGAGGCCGTACAGGGACCCATGAGAGACTCTGGACCTGGCAGCAGCATGAGGAGGCGGTATATAGGGGCCCATGGCAGATTAGGGGCCTGGCAGCAGCTATAGGAGGCCCGTAATCTGCCAGCACCCTATGTCAAAAAATTCTACACACCAGCAGTGTGTGAGGAGACCTGAAAGTGGCACATGGCAGAGTGTGGCGATGGAGACAGCAGTAATGGGAGGCCGTACAGGGACCCATGAGAGACTCTGGACCTGGCAGCAGCATGAGGAGGCGGTATATAGGGGCCCATGGCAGATTAGGGGCCTGGCAGCAGCTATGGGAGGCCCGTAATCTGCCAGCACCCTATGTCAAAAAATTTAAAACACAAGCAGTGTGAAGAGACCTGAATGTGGCACATGGCAGAGTGTGGCGATGGAGACAGCAGCAATGGGAGGCCGTATAGGGACCCATGAGAGACTCTGGACTTGGCAGCAGCATGAGGAGGCGGTATATAGGGGCCTATGGCAGATTAGGGGCCTGGCAGCAGCTATAGGAGGCCCGTAATCTGCCAGCACCCTATGTCAAAAAATTCTACACACCAGCAGTGTGTGAGGAGACCTGAAAGTGGCACATGGCAGAGTGTGGCGATGGAGACAGCAGCAATGGGAGGCTGTACAGGGACCCATGAGAGACTCTGGACCTGGCAGCAGCATGAGGAGGCGGTATATAGGGGCCCATGGCAGATTAGGGGCCTGGCAGCAGCTATAGGAGGCCCGTAATCTGCCAGCACTCTTTGTCAAAAAATTCTACACACCAGCAGTGTGTGAGGAGACCTGAAAGTGGCACATGGCAGAGTGTGGCGATGGAGACAGCAGCAATGGGAGGCCGTATAGGGACCCATGAGAGACTCTGGACTTGGCAGCAGCATGAGGAAGCGGTATATAGGGGCCCATGGCAGATTAGGGGCCTGGCAGCAGCTATGGGAGGCCCGTAATCTGCCAGCACCCTATGTCAAAAAATTGAAAACACAAGCAGTGTGAAGAGACCTGAATGTGGCACATGGCAGAGTGTGGCGATGGAGACAGCAGCAATGGGAGGCCGTATAGGGACCCATGAGAGACTCTGGACTTGGCAGCAGCATGAGGAGGCGGTATATAGGGGCCTATGGCAGATTAGGGGCCTGGCAGCAGCTATAGGAGGCCCGTAATCTGCCAGCACCCTATGTCAAAAAATTCTACACACCAGCAGTGTGTGAGGAGACCTGAAAGTGGCACATGGCAGAGTGTGGCGATGGAGACAGCAGCAATGGGAGGCCGTACAGGGACCCATGAGAGACTCTGGACCTGGCAGCAGCATGAGGAGGCGGTATATAGGGGCCCATGGCAGATTAGGGGCCTGGCAGCAGCTATAGGAGGCCCGTAATCTGCCAGCACCCTATGTCAAAAAATTCTACACACCAGCACTGTGTGAGGAGACCTGAAAGTGGCACATGGCAGAGTGTGGCGATGGAGACAGCAGCAATGGGAGGCCGTATAGGGACCCATGAGAGACTCTGGACTTGGCAGCAGCATGAGGAGGCGGTATATAGGGGCCCATGGCAGATTAGGGGCCTGGCAGCAGCTATGGGAGGCCCGTAATCTGCCAGCACCCTATGTCAAAAAATTGAAAACACAAGCAGTGTGAAGAGACCTGAATGTGGCACATGGCAGAGTGTGGCGATGGAGACAGCAGCAATGGGAGGCCGTATAGGGACCCATGAGAGACTCTGGACTTGGCAGCAGCATGAGGAGGCGGTATATAGGGGCCCATGGCAGATTAGGGGCCTGGCAGCAGCTATGGGAGGCCCGTAATCTGCCAGCACCCTATGTCAAAAAATTGAAAACACAAGCAGTGTGAAGAGACCTGAATGTGGCACATGGCAGAGTGTGGCGATGGAGACAGCAGCAATGGGAGGCCGTATAGGGACCCATGAGAGACTCTGGACTTGGCAGCAGCATGAGGAGGCGGTATATAGGGGCCTATGGCAGATTAGGGGCCTGGCAGCAGCTATAGGAGGCCCGTAATCTGCCAGCACCCTATGTCAAAAAATTCTACACACCAGCAGTGTGTGAGGAGACCTGAAAGTGGCACATGGCAGAGTGTGGCGATGGAGACAGCAGCAATGGGAGGCCGTACAGGGACCCATGACAGACTCTGGACCTGGCAGCAGCATGAGGAGGCGGTATATAGGGGCCCATGGCAGATTAGGGGCCTGGCAGCAGCTATAGGAGGCCCGTAATCTGCCAGCACCCTATGTCAAAAAATTCTACACACCAGCAGTGTGTGAGGAGACCTGAAAGTGGCACATGGCAGAGTGTGGCGATGGAGACAGCAGCAATGGGAGGCCGTACAGGGACCCATGAGAGACTCTGGACCTGGCAGCAGCATGAGGAGGCGGTATATAGGGGCCCATGGCAGATTAGGGGCCTGGCAGCAGCTATAGGAGGCCCGTAATCTGCCAGCACCCTATGTCAAAAAATTCTACACACCAGCAGTGTGTGAGGAGACCTGAAAGTGGCACATGACAGAGTGTGGCGATGGAGACAGCAGCAATGGGAGGCCGTACAGGGACCCATGAGAGACTCTGGACCTGGCAGCAGCATGAGGAGGCGGTATATAGGGGCCCATGGCAGATTAGGGGCCTGGCAGCAACTATAGGAGGCCCGTAATCTGCCAGCACCCTATGTCAAAAAATTCTACACACCAGCAGTGTGTGAGGAGACCTGAACGTGGCACATGGCAGAGTGTGGCGATGGAGACAGCAGCAATGGGAGGCCGTACAGGGACCCATGAGAGACTCTGGACCTGGCAGCAGCATGAGGAGGCGGTATATAGCGGCCCATGGCAGATTAGGGGCCTGGCAGCAGCTATAGGAGGCCCGTAATCTGCCAGCACCCTATGTCAAAAAATTCTACACACCAGCAGTGTGTGAGGAGACCTGAAAGTGGCACATGGCAGAGTGTGGCGATGGAGACAGCAGCAATGGGAGGCCGTATAGGGACCCATGAGAGACTCTGGACTTGGCAGCAGCATGAGGAGGTGGTATATAGGGGCCCATGGCAGATTAGGGGCCTGGCAGCAGCTATGGGAGGCCCGTAATCTGCCAGCACCCTATGTCAAAAAATTGAAAACACAAGCAGTGTGAAGAGACCATAATGTGGCACATGGCAGAGTGTGGCGATGGAGACAGCAGCAATGGGAGGCCGTACAGGGACCCATGACAGACTCTGGACCTGGCAGCAGCATGAGGAGGCGGTATATAGGGGCCTATGGCAGATTAGGGGCCTGGCAGCAGCTATAGGAGGCCCGTAATCTGCCAGCACCCTATGTCAAAAAATTTTACACACCAGCAGTGTGAGGAGACCTGAAAGTGGCACATGGCAGAGTGTGGCGATAGAGACAGCAGCAATGGGAGGCCGTACAGGGACCCATGAGAGACTCTGGACTTGGCAGCAGCATGAGGAGGCGGTATATAGGGGCCCATGGCAGATTAGGGGCCTGGCAGCAGCTATGGGAGGCCCGTAATCTGCCAGCACCCTATGTCAAAAAATTGAAAACACAAGCAGTGTGAAGAGACCTGAATGTGGCACATGGCAGAGTGTGGCGATGGAGACAGCAGCAATGGGAGGCCGTATAGGGACCCATGAGAGACTCTGGACCTGGCAGCAGCATGAGGAGGCGGTATATAGGGGCCTATGGCAGATTAGGGGCCTGGCAGCAGCTATAGGAGGCCCGTAATCTGCCAGCACCCTATGTCAAAAAATTCTACACACCAGCAGTGTGTGAGGAGACCTGAAAGTGGCACATGGCAGAGTGTGGCGATGGAGACAGCAGCAATGGGAGGCCGTATAGGGACCCACGAGAGACTCTGGACTTGGCAGCAGCATGAGGAGGCGGTATATAGGGGCCCATGGCAGATTAGGGGCCTGGCAGCAGCTATGGGAGGCCCGTAATCTGCCAGCACCCTATGTCAAAAAATTGAAAACACAAGCAGTGTGAAGAGACCATAATGTGGCACATGGCAGAGTGTGGCGATGGAGACAGCAGCAATGGGAGGCCATACAGGGACCCATGACAGACTCTGGACCTGGCAGCAGCATGAGGAGGCGGTATATAGGGGCCTATGGCAGATTAGGGGCCTGGCAGCAGCTATAGGAGGCCCGTAATCTGCCAGCACCCTATGTCAAAAAATTTTACACACCAGCAGTGTGAGCAGACCTGAAAGTGGCACATGGCAGAGTGTGGCGATGGAGACAGCAGCAATGGGAGGCCGTACAGGGACCCATGAGAGACTCTGGACTTGGCAGCAGCATGAGGAGGCGGTATATAGGGGCCCATGGCAGATTAGGGGCCTGGCAGCAGCTATGGGAGGCCCGTAATCTGCCAGCACCCTATGTCAAAAAATTGAAAACACAAGCAGTGTGAAGAGACCTGAATGTGGCACATGGCAGAGTGTGGCGATGGAGACAGCAGCAATGGGAGGCCGTATAGGGACCCATGAGAGACTCTGGACTTGGCAGCAGCATGAGGAGGCGGTATATAGGGGCCTATGGCAGATTAGGGGCCTGGCAGCAGCTATAGGAGGCCCGTAATCTGCCAGCACCCTATGTTAAAAAATTCTACACACCAGCAGTGTGTGAGGAGACCTGAAAGTGGCACATGGCAGAGTGTGGCGATGGAGACAGCAGCAATGGGAGGCCGTACAGGGACCCATGAGAGACTCTGGACCTGGCAGCAGCATGAGGAGGCGGTATATAGGGGCCCATGGCAGATTAGGGGCCTGGCAGCAGCTATAGGAGGCCCGTAATCTGCCAGCACCCTATGTCAAAAAATTCTACACACCAGCAGTGTGTGAGGAGACCTGAAAGTGGCACATGGCAGAGTGTGGCGATGGAGACAGCAGCAATGGGAGGCCGTATAGGGACCCATGAGAGACTCTGGACCTGGCAGCAGCATGAGGAGGCGGTATATAGGGGCCCATGGCAGATTAGGGGCCTGGCAGCAGCTATGGGAGGCCCGTAATCTGCCAGCACCCTATGTCAAAAAATTGAAAACACAAGCAGTGTGAAGAGACCTGAATGTGGCACATGGCAGAGTGTGGCGATGGAGACAGCAGCAATGGGAGGCCGTACAGGGACCCATGAGAGACTCTGGACTTGGCAGCAGCATGAGGAGGCGGTATATAGGGGCCCATGGCAGATTAGGGGCCTGGCAGCAGCTATGGGAGGCCCGTAATCTGCCAGCACCCTATGTCAAAAAATTGAAAACACAAGCAGTGTGAAGAGACCTGAATGTGGCACATGGCAGAGTGTGGCGATGGAGACAGCAGCAATGGGAGGCCGTACAGGGACCCATGAGAGACTCTGGACCTGGCAGCAGCATGAGGAGGCGGTATATAGGGGCCCATGGCAGATTAGGGGCCTGGCAGCAGCTATAGGAGGCCCGTAATCTGCCAGCACCCTATGTCAAAAAATTCTACACACCAGCAGTGTGTGAGGAGACCTGAAAGTGGCACATGGCAGAGTGTGGCGATGGAGACAGCAGCAATGGGAGGCCGTACAGGGACCCATGAGAGACTCTGGACCTGGCAGCAGCATGAGGAGGCGGTATATAGGGGCCCATGGCAGATTAGGGGCCTGGCAGCAGCTATAGGAGGCCCATAATCTGCCAGCACCCTATGTCAAAAAATTCTACACACCAGCAGTGTGTGAGGAGACCTGAAAGTGGCACATGGCAGAGTGTGGCGATGGAGACAGCAGCAATGGGAGGCCGTACAGGGACCCATGAGAGACTCTGGACCTGGCAGCAGCATGAGGAGGCGGTATATAGGGGCCTATGGCAGATTAGGGGCCTGGCAGCAGCTATAGGAGGCCCGTAATCTGCCAGCACCCTATGTCAAAAAATTTTACACACCAGCAGTGTGAGGAGACCTGAAAGTGGCACATGGCAGAGTGTGGCGATGGAGACAGCAGCAATGGGAGGCTGTACAGGGACCCATGAGAGACTCTGGACTTGGCAGCAGCATGAGGAGGCGGTATATAGGGGCCCATGGCAGATTAGGGGCCTGGCAGCAGCTATGGGAGGCCCGTAATCTGCCAGCACCCTATGACAAAAAATGGAACACACCAGCAGTGTGTGAGGAGACCTGAAAGTGGCACATGTTTGAGGCATGATTCATGGCGGATTTAGTCAGTTGTGTCAGGAACTGGTGGTTTGAAATCCAGACTAATCCACGCCTGATTCATTTTCACAAACGTGAGTCTCTCCACACTTTGGGTGGACAGTCGTGTCCTCCGCGGAGTTACAATACCTCCTGCCGCACTAAACACGCGCTCCGATGCCACGCTACTGGCCGGGCATGACAGCCTTTCAAGGGCAAATTCAGCTAGTTGGGGCCAAAGGTCAAGTTTCGTTGCCCAGTAGTCAAGGGGATTGTCTACCTCGGTTGGCAGGGTGCTGTCCAAGTAGGCCCAAGCCTGTTGTTTGAGGTCCTGCTCCAGGTCCACCTGATGCTGCTGCTGCTGCGGCTGGTTAGTAGTTTCCCCACTGCGCTGGTGAAGAAAGCTACTCATCATCGACTGCAGACTGAGGCAGCCGCTGCTGGTGGAGCTGCCACTGCTCCTACCACCCCACCCCTCCCCTGCTGCCATGGCAGCGGAACGCGAGCGCACAGGGCCCACAGTGTCTGAGGATGGACGTTGGCGCACAAAGGCAGAGACCAACTGACTACATAGGTGGTTTTTATAGTACGTTATTTTGGCCTCCCTCTCAGCAGGTGTGAAAAAGGCCACCATTTTTGAACGGTAGCGAGGGTCCAACAAGGTGGACAGCCAAAAGTCATCCCTCTGTCTGATGGTTATTATTCGGCTTTCGCTACGCAAGCAACCGAGCATGCTATGGGCCATTTGTGCCAAGGAATGCGAGGGACTCCCTTCCTCCATCTCCACAGCATACTGCCACGGTGCGTCTGGGTCCTCTGTCTCCTCCTCCTCTACCAGATGCTCCTGCTCCTCCACTCCTGTCCGCTGAGTGGAAAAACCACCCATTTCACTCAATAATTCCTGAGCACAAATGTCCTCCTCTACCTCCTCCTCTTCTTCCTGTCCTGCCCCCACAGGGGTCATGTGGCGTTGAGATCTGTGCGCCACGTCTACCGCACCCTGACCAGCCATTGTTAACAGCATTTGTTCAAGGACGTGCAACAGAGGAATGACGTCGTTCATCCCATAGTCCTGCCGACTCACGAATAGCGTGGCCTCCTCAAAGGGCCTGAGCAAGCGGCAGGTGTCACGCATGAGCTGCCAATGGCTGACATCGAAGTTACACAGGGGAGTACCTTTATCCGCTTGTAACATCAGGAAATCGGTGATGGCCTTTCGCTGCTCGTAAAGGCGGTCTAACATGTGTAGGGTTGAATTCCACCTTGTTGCAACGTCGCAGATCAGGCGATGATGTGGAATTCCGTTCTGCCGCTGCAGCTCAAGGAGGGTGTGCTTTGCGGTGTAGGAATGGCTGAAATGCATGCAAAGTTTACGTGACATTTTAAGGATGTCTTGCAGTGGGATGGTGGATTTTAGGAACCGCTTGACAACCAGATTGAACACGTGAGCCATGCATGGCGCATGGCACAACCTTCCTTGACGCAGAGCAGACACCATGTTCTTTCCGTTGTCGGTCAACATGGTTCCGATTTTCAGTTTGCGCGGAGACAGCCATCTGTCGATTTCTCTGTTCATTACACTCAGAAGTTCCTCCCCTGTGTGACTACGTTCGCCAAGGCATACCAGGTGCAGAACAGCGTGACACCGTTGCGCCCTGCACATGTGATATGCCGGTCGGGTAATGGGACTTGGCACGGGGGTGGCGGCTGAGGACACGACGGAAGAAGAGGTGGTAGAGGCGGACATCTTTGCCGGACCAAGGACGTGCAAACGTGGAGGCAAAAGCGGCGTGACCTGTCCAAGTTGCTGGTGCGGCTGTGACGGCACCACGTTCACCCAGTGGGCCGTAAATGACATGTACTGTCCCTGACCGTAGTTACAGCTCCACACGTCGGCGCTGCCGTGCACTTTGGCAGAGACCGACATGCTCAAAGACTGGCCCACCATGTCTTCTACATGTGAATGCAGGGCTGGCACTGCCTTTTTGGCGAAGAAATGACGGCTTGGCACTCTCCACCGCGGCGCGGCACAAGCCATCATTTCTCTGAAAGGTGCTGAGTCCACCACTTGGAAAGGGAGGGACTGCAGCACCAGCAACTTGGACAGGAGGACGTTCAGCTTTTGCACCGTCGGGTGCGTGCTCGCAAACTGTTGTCTCTTGGAAACGGATTCCAAGAAAGACTGCTGACGGAATCCGTGAAGAGGAGTAGCAGGAGAAGGAGCATCTGAACGAGCGGAAGATGCCAACGAGCGACAACTCCCCTCAGCAGAGGTGTTGGAGCCTTGACTGGCTGATGGAGGGCGATTGACGTCGGGTGACGGAGCAAGTAACGGAGCGGGTGATGGAGCGGGGGCTTGGGCGGGCAGAACCGCCGTATCTTTATCACGGTTTTCCCAGGCCACCAAATGGCGACGCTGCATATGCTGCCGCAACGCTGTAGTCCCAACATGGGCCCCCTGGCCACGCTTGACTTTCTGGCCACATAGTCGACATACGGCTACGTTTACTTCCTCGGGCGGCTTGACGAAAAATTGCCACACCGCCGAGTAGGAAACTTTGCCCCCGATACTCCTCACTGGCTGACTGCTGCTTCCTCCGTGCACACCGGCACCACTACTGGCCGTGGTGGTAGGCTGCAGTGGAGCTGGTGCTCTACTCCGTGGCCGTTTGGCTCCACTGACACTGCTTCCACTGACACTGCTGCGACCCTGCTGCTGTCTCCTGGGCAACCCACCGACTGTTTCGCTCACTGCCAAGCTGCCACCCTCTTCTCCTGATGATGCAGAAGAAATTGCCTGATGACGACGAGGCTGCCAAGTGCGATCAACCTCCTCATCATCAAGTAGGATCTCCGCCTCACTACTAGCCCCCTCGGCTGCGTCTGGGTCAGGAGACAGACCTGTCTCTAGACCGGCTACCGGGCCACTCTCCTCGCCACTACTTCTTTGCCTGGCTGCTGAAAAGGCGGATGTCTCCCCCCATTCCTGACCGCCCTCTGTTAGCTCTTCCTCACTGTACAGTGGGGCTGAGCCCACAGCATGCGATACTTCGCTTGGTGAGGGAACACCAAAGGACAGGGGCAGGTAGAGGACCCGTGATTTCAGTGGGCTTGGTCCCGGGCCATGCCAACTAACGGTTGTGTCTGACGTACCCACCGACCGTTGGCTGTAGGTGTCAGAGGTGACCTGGGAAGAGGAAGACGACCAAGCCAACCAATCGATGACGGCAGGGTTGTCGGTGGAGACACGACCGCTGGATGACACCGGGAGCACTGGCCTCTGGCTGCGAATAGTGCTGCCTCGACCCCTTCCTCTGCTGCCACGTCTGCTCGCTCCTAAAACATTGCCTCCTCTGCCACTCCTCTGCATGTTGTCTGACATACTCTTTAATTCAACGATTCTGTGTCTCTGAGTAACAATTCTGTGTCCCTGAGTAACAATTCTGTGTCTGTCCCTGAGTAACAATTCTGTGGCCCTAAGTAACGGTTCTGTGTCCCTCAGTAACAATTCTGTGTCCCTCAGTAACAATTCTGTGTCTGTCCCTGAGTAACAATTATGTGGCCCTAAGTAACTTTTCTGTGGCCCTCAGTAACAATTCTGTGTCCCCCTGATTAACATTTATGTGGCCCTAAGTAACGGTTCTGTGGCCCTCAGTAACGGTTCTGTGGCCCTCAGTAACGGTTCTGTGGCCCTCAGTAACAATTCTGTGTCCCTGATTAACGTTTCTGTGGCCCTAAGTAACGGTTCTGTGGCCCTGAGTAACAATTCTGTGTCCCTGCTTAACGTTTATGTGGCCCTAAGTAACGGTTCTGTGGCCCTCAGTAACAATTCTGTGTCCCTCAGTAACAATTCTGTGTCTGTCCCTGATTAACGTTTACGTGGCCCTAAGTAACGGTTCTGTGGCCCTCAGTAACAATTCTGTGTCCCTGATTAACGTTTCTGTGGCCCTAAGTAACGGTTCTGTGGCCCTCAGTAAAAATTCTGTGTCCCTCAAGAAACAATTCTGTGTCTGTCCGTGAGTAACAATTCTGTGGCCCTAAGTAACGGTTCTGTGGCCCTAAATAACAATTCTGTGTCCCTGATTAACGTTTATGTGGCCCTAAGTAATGGTTCCTGTGGCCCTCAGTAACAATTCTGTGTCCCTGATTAACGTTTATGTGGCCCTAAGTAACGGTTCTGTGGCCCTCAGTAACAATTCTGTGTACCTCAGTAACAATTCTGTGTCTGTCCCTGATTAACGTTTACGTGGCCCTAAGTAACGGTTCTGTGGCCCTCAGTAACAATTCTGTGTACCTCAGTAACAATTCTGTGTCTGTCCCTGATTAACGTTTACGTGGCCCTAAGTAACGGTTCTGTGGCCCTCAGTAACAATTCTGTGTCCCTGAGTAACAATTCTGTGGCCCTAAGTAACGGTTCTGTGGCCCTCAGTAACAATTCTGTGTCCCTGTGTAACAATTCTGTGTCTGTGCGAGTAACAATTCTGTGGCCCTAAGTAACAGTTCTGTGGCCCTCAGTAACAGTTCTGTGTCCTTGAGTAACAATTCTGTGTCTGTGCGAGTAACAATTCTGTGGCCCTAAGTAACAGTTCTGTGGCCCTCAGTAACAATTCTGTGTCCCTGAGTAACAATTCTGTGGCCCTAAGTAACGGTTCTGTGGCTCTCAGTAACAATTCTGTGTCCCTGTGTAACAATTCTGTGTCTGTGCGAGTAACAATTCTGTGGCCCTAAGTAACAGTTCTGTGGCCCTCAGTAACAGTTCTGTGTCCCTGAGTAACAATTCTGTGTCTGTGCGAGTAACAATTCTGTGGCCCTAAGTAACAGTTCTGTGGCCCTCAGTAACAATTCTGTGTCCCTGAGTAACAATTCTGTGGCCCTAAGTAACGGTTCTGTGGCCCTCAGTAACAATTCTGTGTCCCTGTGTAACAATTCTGTGTCTGTGCGAGTAACAATTCTGTGGGCCTAAGTAACGGTTCTGTGGCCCTCAGTAACAATTCTGTGTCCCTGAGTAACAATTCTGTGTCTGTGCGAGTAACAATTCTGTGGCCCTAAGTAACAGTTCTGTGGCCCTCAGTAACAATTCTGTGGCCCTAAGTAACGGTTCTGTGGCTCTCAGTAACAATTCTGTGTCCCTGTGTAACAATTCTGTGTCTGTGCGAGTAACAATTCTGTGGCCCTAAGTAACAGTTCTGTGGCCCTCAGAAACAGTTCTGTGTCCCTGAGTAACAATTCTGTGTCTGTGCGAGTAACAATTCTGTGGCCCTAAGTAACGGTTCTGTGGCCCTCAGTAACAATTCTGTGTCCCTGTGTAACAATTCTGTGTCTGTGCGAGTAACAATTCTGTGGCCCTAAGTAACGGTTATGTGGCCCTCAGTAACAATTCTGTGTCCCTGAGTAACAATTCTGTGTCTGTGCGAGTAACAATTCTGTGGCCCTAAGTAACAGTTCTGTGGCCCTCAGTAACAATTCTGTGTCCCTGAGTAACAATTCTGTGGCCCTAAGTAACGGTTCTGTGGCTCTCAGTAACAATTCTGTGTCCCTGTGTAACAATTCTGTGTCTGTGCGAGTAACAATTCTGTGGCCCTAAGTAACAGTTCTGTGGCCCTCAGTAACAGTTCTGTGTCCCTGAGTAACAATTCTGTGTCTGTGCGAGTAACAATTCTGTGGCCCTAAGTAACAGTTCTGTGGCCCTCAGTAACAATTCTGTGTCCCTGAGTAACAATTCTGTGGCCCTAAGTAACGGTTCTGTGGCCCTCAGTAACAATTCTGTGTCCCTGTGTAACAATTCTGTGTCTGTGCGAGTAACAATTCTGTGGCCCTAAGTAACGGTTCTGTGGCCCTCAGTAACAATTCTGTGTCCCTGAGTAACAATTCTGTGTCTGTGCGAGTAACAATTCTGTGGCCCTAAGTAACAGTTCTGTGGCCCTCAGTAACAATTCTGTGTCCCTGAGTAACAATTCTGTGGCCCTAAGTAACGGTTCTGTGGCTCTCAGTAACAATTCTGTGTCCCTGTGTAACAATTCTGTGTCTGTGCGAGTAACAATTCTGTGGCCCTAAGTAACAGTTCTGTGGCCCTCAGTAACAGTTCTGTGTCCCTGAGTAACAATTCTGTGTCTGTGCGAGTAACAATTCTGTGGCCCTAAGTAACAGTTCTGTGGCCCTCAGTAACAATTCTGTGGCCCTAAGTAATGGTTCTGTGGCCCTCAGTAACAATTCTGTGTCCCTGTGTAACAATTCTGTGTCTGTGCGAGTAACAATTCTGTGGCCCTAAGTAACAATTCTGTGGCCCTCAGTAACAATTCTGTGTCCCTGTGTAACAATTCTGTGTCTGTGCGAGTAACAATTCTGTGGCCCTAAGTAACGGTTATGTGGCCCTCAGTAACAATTCTGTGTCCCTGAGTAACAATTCTGTGTCTGTGCGAGTAACAATTCTGTGGCCCTAAGTAACAGTTCTGTGGCCCTCAGTAACAATTCTGTGTCCCTGAGTAACAATTCTGTGGCCCTAAGTAACGGTTCTGTGGCTCTCAGTAACAATTCTGTGTCCCTGTGTAACAATTCTGTGTCTGTGCGAGTAACAATTCTGTGGCCCTAAGTAACAGTTCTGTGGCCCTCAGTAACAGTTCTGTGTCCCTGAGTAACAATTCTGTGTCTGTGCGAGTAACAATTCTGTGGCCCTAAGTAACAGTTCTGTGGCCCTCAGTAACAATTCTGTGTCCCTGAGTAACAATTCTGTGGCCCTAAGTAACGGTTCTGTGGCCCTCAGTAACAATTCTGTGTCCCTGTGTAACAATTCTGTGTCTGTGCGAGTAACAATTCTGTGGCCCTAAGTAACGGTTCTGTGGCCCTCAGTAACAATTCTGTGTCCCTGAGTAACAATTCTGTGTCTGTGCGAGTAACAATTCTGTGGCCCTAAGTAACAGTTCTGTGGCCCTCAGTAACAATTCTGTGTCCCTGAGTAACAATTCTGTGGCCCTAAGTAACGGTTCTGTGGCTCTCAGTAACAATTCTGTGTCCCTGTGTAACAATTCTGTGTCTGTGCGAGTAACAATTCTGTGGCCCTAAGTAACAGTTCTGTGGCCCTCAGTAACAGTTCTGTGTCCCTGAGTAACAATTCTGTGTCTGTGCGAGTAACAATTCTGTGGCCCTAAGTAACAGTTCTGTGGCCCTCAGTAACAATTCTGTGTCCCTGAGTAACAATTCTGTGGCCCTAAGTAATGGTTCTGTGGCCCTCAGTAACAATTCTGTGTCCCTGTGTAACAATTCTGTGTCTGTGCGAGTAACAATTCTGTGGCCCTAAGTAACGGTTCTGTGGCCCTCAGTAACAATTCTGTGTCCCTGAGTAACAATTCTGTGTCTGTGCGAGTAACAATTCTGTGGCCCTAAGTAACAGTTCTGTGGCCCTCAGTAACAATTCTGTGTCTGTCCCTGAGTAACAATTCTGTGGCCCTAACTAAAGTTTCTGTGGCCCTAAGTAACAGTTCTGTGGCCCTCAGTAACAATTCTGTGTCTGTCCCTGAGTAACAATTCTGTGGCCCTAACTAAAGTTTCTGTGGCCCTAAGTAACAATTCTCTGGCACTCAGTAACAATTCTGTCTGTCCCTGAGTAACAATTCTGTGGCCCTAATAACGTTTCTGTGGCCCTAAGTAACAGTTCTGTGGCCCTCAGTAACAATTCTGTGTCTGTCCCTGAGTAACAATTCTGTGGCCCTAACTAAAGTTTCTGTGGCCCTAAGTAACAATTCTCTGGCACTCAGTAACAATTCTGTCTGTCCCTGAGTAAGAATTCTGTGGCCCTAACTAGCGTTTCTTTGTCCCTAAGTAACGATTCTGTGGCCCTCACTAACAATTCTGTGTCCCTGAGTAATGGTTCTCTGTCCCTAAGTAACGTTTCTCTGTCCCCAAGTATCGTTTCTGTGGCCCTAACTCTGTCCCTAATACAGAGCGGTCTGCCTCTGTTCAATGACTGCAGGCAAATGAAGAATTCCAAAATGGCCGCTATTTATAGCTCGACCATTACACAGTGCTGGCTGGCTGGCTGCTGATTGGCTGATGCGATCACATGTCATTGAGGAATGCATTATGGGTCAGCGCGCCTTGTCTGCGTGCCTTCCCAGACATCCCCGCTCCGTCGCCGCACATGTCCGCCGCCATTTTCGGAAAAATTTCGATTTGCGCGTCCGAAGTAGGCTATTTTTCGGATTCGGCGCGAATCGAAATTTTTCCGATATTCGACTCGAATTCCACTTCGGCTACTTCGATTCGCTCATCTCTACCGGGCATGACAGCCTTTCAAGGGCAAATTCAGCTAGTTGGGGCCAAAGGTCAAGTTTCGTTGCCCAGTAGTCAAGGGGATTGTCTACCTCGGTTGGCAGGGTGCTGTCCAAGTAGGCCCAAGCCTGTTGTTTGAGGTCCTGCTCCAGGTCCACCTGATGCTGCTGCTGCTGCGGCTGGTTAGTAGTTTCCTCACTGCGCTGGTGAAGAAAGCTACTCATCATCGACTGCAGACTGAGGCAGCCGCTGCTGGTGGAGCTGCCACTGCTCCTACCACCCCACCCCTCCCCTGCTGCCATGGCAGTGGAACGCGAGTGCACAGGGCCCACAGTGTCTGAGGATGGACGTTGGCGCACAAAGGCAGAGACCAACTGACTACATAGGTGGTTTTTATAGTACGTTATTTTGGCCTCCCTCTCAGCAGGTGTGAAAAAGGCCACCATTTTTGAACGGTAGCGAGGGTCCAACAAGGTGGACAGCCAAAAGTCATCCCTCTGTCTGATGGTTATTATTCGGCTGTCGCTACGCAAGCAACCGAGCATGCTATGGGCCATTTGTGCCAAGGAATGCGAGGGACTCCCTGCCTCCATCTCCACAGCATACTGCCACGGTGCGTCTGGGTCCTCTGTCTCCTCCTCCTCCTCCTCTACCAGATGCTCCTGCTCCTCCACTCCTGTCCGCTGAGTGGAAAAACCACCCATTTCACTCAATAATTCCTGAGCACAAATGTCCTCCTCTACCTCCTCCTCTTCTTCCTGTCCTGCCCCCACAGGGGTCATGTGGCGTTGAGATCTGTGCGCCACGTCTACCGCACCCTGACCAGCCATTGTTAACAGCATTTGTTCCAGGACGTGCAACAGAGGAATGACGTCGTTCATCCCATAGTCCTGCCGACTCACGAATAGCGTGGCCTCCTCAAAGGGCCTGAGCAAGCGGCAGGTGTCACGCATGAGCTGCCAATGGCTGACATCGAAGTTACACAGGGGAGTACCTTTATCCGCTTGTAACATCAGGAAATCTGTGATGGCCTTTTGCTGTTCGTAAAGGCGGTCTAACATGTGTAGGGTTGAATTCCACCTTGTTGCAACGTCGCAGATCAGGCGATGATGTGGAATTCCGTTCTGCAGCTCAAGGAGGGTGTGCTTTGCGGTGTAGGAATGGCTGAAATGCATGCAAAGTTTACATGACATTTTAAGGATGTCTTGCAGTGGGATGGTGGATTTTAGGAACTGCTTGACAACCAGATTGAACACGTGAGCCATGCATGGCGCATGGCACAACCTTCCTTGACGCAGAGCAGACACCATGTTCTTTCCGTTGTCGGTCAACATGGTTCCGATTTTCAGTTTGCGCGGAGACAGCCATCTGTCGATTTCTCTGTTCATTACACTCAGAAGTTCCTCCCCTGTGTGACTACGTTCGCCAAGGCATACCAGGTGCAGCACAGCGTGACACCGTTGCGCCCTGCACATGTGATATGCCGGTCGGGTAATGGGACTTGGCACGGGGGTGGCGGCTGAGGACACGGCGGAAGAAGAGGTGGTAGAGGCGGACATCTTTTGTGGACCAAGGACGTGCAAACGTGGAGGCAAAAGCGGCGTGACCTGTCCAAGTTGCTGGTGCGGCTGTGCCGGCACCACGTTCACCCAGTGGGCCGTAAATGACATGTACTGTCCCTGACCGTAGTTACAGCTCCACACGTCGGCGCTGCCGTGCACTTTGGCAGAGACCGACATGCTCAAAGACTGGCCCACCATCTCTTCTACATGTGAATGCAGGGCTGGCACTGCCTTTTTGGCGCAGAAATGACGGCTTGGCACTCTCCACCGTGGCGCGGCACAAGCCATCATTTCTCGGAAAGGTGCTGAGTCCACCACTTGGAAAGGGAGGGACTGCAGCACCAGCAACTTGGACAGGAGGACATTCAGCTTTTGCACCGTCGGGTGCGTGCTCGCAAACTGTTGTCTCTTGGAAACGGATTCCAAGAAAGACTGCTGACAGAATCCGTGAAGAGGAGTAGCAGGAGAAGGAGCATCTGAACGAGCGGAAGATGCCAACGAGCGACAACTCCCCTCAGCAGAGGTGTTGGAGCCTTGACTGCCTGATAGAGGGCGATTGACGTCGGGTGACGGAGCAAGTAACGGAGCGGGTGATGGAGCGGGGGCTGGGGCAGGCAGAACCGCCGTATTTTTATCACGGTTTTCCCAGGCCACCAAATGGCGACGCTGCATATGCTGACGCAACGCTGTAGTCCCAACATGGGCCCCCTGGCCACGCTTGACTTTCTGGCCACATAGTCGACATACGGCTACGTTTACTTCCTCGGGCGGCTTGACAAAAAATTGCCACACCGCCGAATAGGAAACTTTGCCCCCGCTACTCCTCACTGGCTGACTGCTACTTCCTCCGTGCACACCGGCACCACTACTGGCCGTGGTGGTAGGCTGCAGTGGAGCTGGTGCTCTACTCCGTGGCCGTTTGCCTCCACTGACACTGCTGCGACCCTGCTGCCTCCTGGGGAACCCACCGACTGTTTTGCTCGCTGCCAAGCTGGCACCCTCTTCTCCTGATGATGCGGAAGCAATAGCCTGATGACGACGAGGCTGCCAAGTGCGATCAGCCTCATCATCATCAATTAGGGTCTCCGCCTCACTACTAGCCCCCTCGGCTGCGTGTGGGTCAGGAGACAGACCTGTCTCTACACCGGCTACCGAGCCACTCTCCTCGCCAGTACTTCTTCGCCTGGTTGCTGAAGAGGCGGATGTCTCCCCCCGTTCCTGACCGCCCTCTGTTAGCTCTTCCTCACTGTACAGTGGGGCTGAACCCACAGCATGCGATACTTCGCTTGGTGAGGGAACACCAAAGGACAGGGGCAGGTAGAGGACACGTGATTTCAGTGGGCTTGCTCCCGGGCCATGCCAACTAACGGTTGTGTCTGACGTACCCACCGACCGTTGGCTGTAGGTGTCAGAGGTGACCTGGGAAGAGGAAGACGACCGAGCCAACCAATCGATGACGGCAGGGTTGTCGGTGGAGACACGACCGCTGGATGACACCGGGAGCACTGGCCTCTGGCTGCGACTAGTGCTGCCTCGACCCCTTCCTCTGCTGCCACGTCTGCTCGCTCCTAAAACATTGCCTCCTCTGCCACTCCTCTGCATGTTGTCTGACATACTCTTTAATTCAACGATTCTGTGTCCCTGAGTAACAATTCTGTGTCCCTGAATAACAATTCTGTGTCTGTCCCTGAGTAACAATTCTGTGTCCCTGAGTAACAATTCTGTGTCCCTCAGTAACAATTCTGTGTCTGTCCCTGAGTAACAATTCTGTGTCCCTGAGTAACAATTCTGTGTCCCTGAGTAACAATTCTGTGTCCCTGAGTAACAATTCTGTGTCCCTCAGTAACAATTCTGTGTTCCTCAGTAACAATTCTGTGTCTGTCCCTGAGTAACAATTCTGTGTCCCTGAGTAACAATTCTTTGTCCCTCAGTAACAATTCTGTGTCCCTCAGTAACAATTCTGTGTCTGTCCCTGAGTAACAATTCTGTGTCCCTGAGTAACAATTCTGTGTCCCTCAGTAACAATTCTGTGTCTGTCCCTGAGTAACAATTCTGTGTCCCTGAGTAACAATTCTGTGTCCCTGAGTAACAATTCTGTGTCCCTCAGTAACAATTCTGTGTCCCTCAGTAACAATTCTGTGTCTGTCCCTGAGTAACAATTCTGTGTCTGTCCCTGAGTAACAATTCTGTGTCCCTCAGTAACAATTCTGTGTCCCTCAGTAACAATTCTGTGTCTGTCCCTGAGTAACAATTCTGTGTCTGTCCCTCAGTAACAATTCTGTGTCCCTCAGTAACAATTCTGTGTCCCTCAGTAACAATTCTGTGTCTGTCCCTGAGGAACAATTCTGTGTCCCTGAGTAACAATTCTGTGTCCCTCAGTAACAATTCTGTGTCCCTCAGTAACAATTCTGTGTCTGTCCCTGAGTAACAATTCTGTGTCCCTGAGTAACAATTCTGTGTCCCTGAGTAACAATTCTGTGTCCCTCAGTAACAATTCTGTGTCTGTCCCTGAGTAACAATTCTGTGTCCCTGAGTAACAATTCTGTGTCCCTGAGTAACAATTCTGTGTCCCTCAGTAACAATTCTGTGTCCCTCAGTAACAATTCTGTGTCTGTCCCTGAGTAACAATTCTGTGTCTGTCCCTGAGGAACAATTCTGTGTCCCTGAGTAACAATTCTGTGTCCCTCAGTAACAATTCTGTGTCCCTCAGTAACAATTCTGTGTCTGTCCCTGAGTAACAATTCTGTGTCCCTGAGTAACAATTCTGTGTCCCTGAGTAACAATTCTGTGTCCCTCAGTAACAATTCTGTGTCTGTCCCTGAGTAACAATTCTGTGTCCCTGAGTAACAATTCTGTGTCCCTGAGTAACAATTCTGTTTCCCTGAGTAACAATTCTGTGTCCCTCAGTAACAATTCTGTGTCCCTCAGTAACAATTCTGTGTCTGTCCCTGAGTAACAATTCTGTGTCTGTCCCTGAGTAACAATTCTGTGTCCCTCAGTAACAATTCTGTGTCCCTCAGTAACAAATCTGTGTCTGTCCCTGAGTAACAATTCTGTGTCCCTGAGTAACAATTCTGTGTCCCTCAGTAACAATTCTGTGTCCCTCAGTAACAATTCTGTGTCTGTCCCTGAGTAACAATTCTGTGTCTGTCCCTGAGTAACAATTCTGTGTCTGTACCTGAGTAACAATTCTGTGTCTGTCCCTGAGTAACAATTCTGTGTCCCTCAGTAACAATTCTGTGTCCCTCAGTAACAATTCTGTGTCCCTCAGTAACAATTCTGTGTCTGTCCCTGAGTAACAATTCTGTGTCTGTCCCTGAGTAACAATTCTGTGTCCCTGAGTAACAATTCTGTGTCCCTGAGTAACAATTCTGTGTCCCTCAGTAACAATTCTGTGTCCCTCAGTAACAATTCTGTGTCTGTCCCTGAGTAACAATTCTGTGTCTGTCCCTGAGTAACAATTCTGTGTCTGTCCCTGAGTAACAATTCTGTGTCTGTCCCTGAGTAACAATTCTGTGTCTGTCCCTCAGTAACAATTCTGTGTCCCTCAGTAACAATTCTGTGTCCCTCAATAACAATTCTGTGTCTGTCCCTGAGTAACAATTCTGTGTCTGTCCCTGAGTAACAATTCTGTGTCTGTCCCTGAGTAACAATTCTGTGTCTGTCCCTGAGTAACAATTCTGTGTCCCTGAGTAACAATTCTGTGTCCCTCAGTAACAATTCTGTGTCTGTCCCTGAGTAACAATTCTGTGTCTGTCCCTGAGTAACAATTCTGTGTCTGTCCCTGAGTAACAATTCTGTGTCCCTCAGTAACAATTCTGTGTCCCTCAGTAACAATTCTGTGTCTGTCCCTGAGTAACGGTTCTGTGGCCCTAAGTAACGGTTCTGTGGCCCTAAGTAACGATTCTGTGTCCCTAAGTAACGGTTCTGTGTCCCTAAGTAACGATTCTGTGGCCCTAACTCTCTCCCTCAATACAGACAGGTCTGCCTCTCTTGAATGACTGGAGGCAAATGGAGAATTCTAAAATGGCCGCAATTTATAGCTCGACCATTACACAGTGCTGGCTGGCTGCTGATTGGCTAATGCGATCACATGTCATGAATGAATGCATTATGGGTCAGCGCGCCTTGTCTGCGCGCCTTCCCAGAGATCCCCGCTCCGTCGCCGCACATGTCGCCGCCATTTTAGGAAAAATTTTGATTCGCGCATCCGAAGTCTGCTAATTTTCGGATTCGTCGCGAATCGAAATTTTCCTAATATTCGAAACGAATTCCACTTCGCCAAGTTCGATTCGCTCATCTCTAGTTATAATGGCACATAAAGAAGAAGAAAATAGGACAAATTATAGGGTTGTCAAGGGATCACATGATGTGTCAGGGTGGCGGCTTGCCCTGACATGGACCCTCTAAATACACTATCCCAATGAGAGATGGCAGGCTTTCTCAACAGGTGGAGGCCAACAACTAGTTCACAGTAAAGCAGGGCACCACAGGGCAAATCAGACCTGGAATAGGATGGGAACTTACAAACGTAGGCAGATGATGATTATTATTATTATTAATATACAGGATTTACTGTATATAGTACCAACAGTTTGCTCAGCTCTTTTCAATATAAAGGGAGACAATACAGCAACAATACAGTTCAATACAAGAGGGTTAGGAGGGCCCTGCTCCTTGGAGCTTACAATCAAAGAGATGATCCCAGGTTAAAGCAGGTACTGTGAGATCCCCAGGGTGTGAAATCAGACGGTATTCACCAGAGCACCTGATGGTGGTGATGGATTTGGCTGCATGCGGACATCAGGTCCCTACTCAAGACCAGGGATTTGGAGACACAAAGGCACAAGGAACAGATCTATAGCAGATAGGTACACTGCAGAGGACAGAACTGGTTGCAGACACAGTAAGGAAGGTACAGATCAGAAGTCAGTGAACAATCAGGAATGAAGTATGAGTCAAAGCAGGTAGCAGATTCAAATAGCTAGAAACAAAACCAAGTGTCAGAGAAGGTAGTACATTTTTATAGCCAGGAACAAAGCCAGAGGTCAGTACACAGAAATTGTTGGAGGAAAGCAGGCTAAATAGTAGACTGGTACAGAAGTAAATAGCTAGCTTACAAAAGTGGTGTAGCTGATTGTGATAATCTGTAAGTAATACCGACATACACATATTGCACTCAGTACTGTGCAGCAACAAGGTAAGAGCAGAACACGTGTTTGTGGAACGACCAGTATCAAAACATTTGCATGTTAGAGCTGTGAAACTACTAGTAATGTATTGGCATGCCTGCTGGTCTATGGGGCTACAAGTAACAGCTTGCCTGCTGGAATGTGCAAACACAAGTAACAGATCAGCAGAAAATTGTTGTCATGAGACACTGAAGATAACAAAAAATCATCAGAGTTTAAATCTTTCCTTAATCTATCCATAACTAAAACATTTGGCTCCAAATACACTTTAAGACTAATGTGTCAGTATCTCATTTGAGAAAAATGTATTGCAGTGGTTTAGAGATGCTGTCAGTGTAGTCATCCACTCTCAGTGGTCTACAGAACAAAACTGGTTAATGAAAAAGTACTTAAGAGTATCAAGAATTTAAATGTAAATGAAAATAAATGTAAGATATTAGTTAAACATCAACAACAAATACACAGAGTAGGGATGACATCTCTTTGAAAAGTCTTTGAACAAGAACTGGTGCTCATTGATAACGTGACCTGAAAACAAATGCAGTCTTGGCAAGTAACTGTATATCTGCGCATATACAATTTTTCACATATCCAACTATAAGTGATCATCTTGTGATTTTTTTAGATGCCTTTAGAAATGTTTCAGATTAGGACTTGGGCTATGTACAGTGGATATAAGAAGTCTACATCCCCTTTGTTAAAATGTCAGGTTTTTCTGATGTAAAAAAAAATTAGACAAAGATAAATCATTTGAGAACTCTTTCCACCTATAATGTGTACAGCTCAATTGAAAAACACACTGAAATCTGTTAGGGGGGAAGTAAACATAAAAAACTAAAATAATGTGGTTGCATAAATGTGCACACCCTCTTATAACTGGGGATGTAGCTGTGTTTACAATAACGCAATCACATTCCAAATCATGTTAAATAAGAGTCAGTACACACCTGCCATCATTAAAAGTGCCTCTGATTAACCCCAAATAAAGCTCAACTGTTCTAGTAGGTCTTTCCTGACATTTTCTTAGTCACATCCTACATCAAAAGCCATGGTCCACAGAGAGCTTCCAAAGCAACAGAGTGATCTTGTTGTTAAAAGGTTTCAGTCAGGAGAAAGGTATAAAAGAATTTCCAAGGCATTACATAAACCATGTAACACAGTGAAGTCATCAAGTGGAGAAAATATGATGCAACAGTGACATTACCAAAAACTGGACGTCCCTCCAAAATTGATGAAAAGAAGAGAAGAAAACTGGTCTGGGAGGCTGCCAAGAGGCCTATGGAAACATTAAAGGAGCTGCAGGAATATCTGGCAATACTGGCTGTGTGGTACTTGTGACAAATTCTTCATATGTCTGGGCTATGGGGTAGAGTGGTAAGATGGAAGCCTTTTCTTACGCAGAAAAACATCCAAGCTAAATTTTGCAAAAAACATCTGAAGTCTCCTAAAAGCATGTGGGAAAATGTGTTATGGTCTGATGAACTTTTTGGCCATATTTCCAAAAGATATGTTTGCCACAAAAACAACACTGCATATCAAAAGAACACCATACCCATAGTGAAGCAAAGCATAGTGGTGGTAGCATCATGCTTTGGGGCTGTTTTTCTTCAGCTGGAACAGGGGCCTCAGTCAAGGTAGAGGGAGTTATGAACAGTTCCAAATACCAGTCAATATTGGCACAAAACGTTCAGGCTTCTGATAGAAAGCTGAACATGAAGAGGAACTTCATCTTTCAGCATGACAACGACCCAATGGATACATCCAAATCAACAAAGGAATGGCTTCACCAGAAGAAGATGAAAGTTTTGGAATGACCCAGACCTGAACCCAATCGAAAATCTGTGAGGTGATCTGAAGAGGGATGTGCACAGAAGAGTGGGCAAATATTGCCAAGTCAAGATGTGCTATGCTGATAGACTCATACTAAAAAAGACTGAGTGCTGGAATCAAATCAAAAGGTGCTTCAACAAAGTATTAGTTTAAGGGTGTGCACACTTATGCAATCATCATTTTTTAGTTTTTTATTTTTACTTCCCTCCACCTAAATGATCTGTTAACATGGGTGTGTAGACTTTTTATGTCCACTGTATACGGGTAAAATTATTTTCAACCTTCGTAATTAGACAACAAATTGTTCGCTTCTTTAGTGAACACTTCCATCTTTCTCTGTTTCTTCCATGTAAAATTTACACAGTGCACTTGCAATTGCAAATGTTTGCAATATGTGATACAAACATCAAAAAATACAGAACAATAAAACATGTGAATAAAAAGAAAAAGCATTGCATTCAAAACATGAATATTTTACTGAATGGTTATAATGTTTATTTGAAATGTTTAAAAGAACCAACAAATACAGACTGTAAATTATGTTTAATGCTGCCTTGACTTGATGTTCTTACTCATATTGTTGTTGACTTTGTACCCATTACTCCAGCTCTTAAATAGACATCATAGCATACTTTTATTGTAAGCCTTGTTTTATAATTTTGTTTTCTTCTAGAGAGTCCACAGTGTGATGACAAACAGAATGAAGATGAGATGGGACCACAATGATTCCAAGCCAAAGGCCATCAACAGACAGTCCAACTCCATAGTCAATCACTGGATCCTTCAGGTGTGTTGCACGTGGCAGAAGGAAGTAAATGAGGTGAAAAAGAATTTAATGCTGCAACATAACAGATAAAAGTGCCAATAAAATCCATTTACATTAGCATTCATGAAAAAAAGCTAAGAATTATATAGAGACATCAATGACTTTGTTAATAAAATGATATTGATCCACTCTTATCTATCTTCACAAAGCGTTAACAGGTTTCATTACTTCAAAAGGTCAAATTATACAGCAGCTGGTTGTAATAAATAAAACTTGGAGCAAAAAGCTAACTTCTATACTCAAAATATATTCATGTTTAAACAGGCTGTTTAGATGATGGATAGTTTCAGAACAATATCTCTGTATTCTGGGCTGTTTCTGCCATTTATTTTCTCAGATCTGTGTAGGTCTTCAGTTAATAAGGTGGATGAGTCTGGCAGCAACATTCATAAAAAAACTGAAGGAGGGGATGGCCCGTGTAAAGGTAGGTGAACGAGGAGGAAGTTGCAATAGTCAAGGTGATAGATAACAAGGGAGTGAAGAAATATCTTGGTGGTGTCTTTGGTTAAGAAGGGGTAGATTTTGGAAATGTTAAGTAGGTGAGGGCAAAAACATTTGGACAGTGATTGAATCTGGGGTTAAAAAAAAACTCAGAATCAATTATTATGTCTAGCTCCATAACCTGAGGGGAGGGATTAATAGTTGTGCTGTTGAAATCTTGATGAAAAATGCAAGGGTGGATGAACAGGGGAGATGAAATTATATAAACCCAGATTTGGAAAGATTGAGTTTTAGAGAATGGTGTGACATCCATAAAGATATATCCGTTAGGAAATTAGCAGTGCTTGAGTCAACCAAAAAAGGAGGTGTATACAGAGAATAGAAAGAGTCTGAGAGCCTCTTTGGGGGGCCCCTGTAAAAAGAGAAAGAGGATTGGAGGAGATTGCTGTAAGTTATAGTGAAGGAACCGCTTAAAAATGTAGGAGGGATATGGGCGTGGTCATGCTAGGCCGGAGTGAGGACATATCTCCCTGACTTGGCTATAGTCTGGTCGCCCGCATGCACCCAGAACCCCTACCATGCCCAAAGGGGCCAGGAAGCCGCAGGGTACAGGACCGGTGACCCGGAGCTCCTTGGTCCTGGACTTTTTTCTCGCCTAGAGTAGCGGGGTCCAGAGCACAGGAAGGGCTCAATATGGTGCCCGGACCTCCTGGGACTGCAGATGCTGCATGGGCGGGGGAGCTCACGGACAGTTCTCTATCCCTCCTATTTGGTGAGTGTCCCCGGGATTTCTTGTCATCTCCCGTGAACCTCCTCCAGGAGGAGAGTCTGGCGGAGAGTCTTTCCCCCTAGCCAATTACCTCGGGCCTCCCAGCCAGCCTGTGGGATCCCGAAGCGCAGTCCTTTTTGGCTACCCTAAACACTAAGAGGGATCTTCAGCTGCTAGCCCTGACCCCTTGGCAGGCTTTTAAAGAGGAATTTCGAGAGGTTAAAGACACCCTGAACTCTCTCTCTGTATGGGTGGATGGGCTATCGACACATCAGGTGGTGGTGGAGCAGAGGGTCTTGGACCTGGAAACCACAGTGTCACAGTATCAGAATCACCTGTATTCCCTGAACCTGCACCAAGATGATCTTGAAAATAGGAGTAGGAGGAATAACATTAAACTGCAAGGTATTCCTGAAGCTACATCCCCTACTGACCTCTGAACCACTGTGACAGCCATACTGAACACTTTCTTGGATAAAGCACCCAATGTGGCCTTGGAGCTTGATAGGGTCCATTGCATCTAGGGTCCTACCATGGACGAATGGTGCCCACAACATACTTTGTGTAGAGTGCATTTTTACAACATTAAGGAGGAGATCCTGTGCAGAGCCTGGCGTAGGGGTCCTCTTGATGGGGCGACTATTCAAATTCTGCCTGATCTCTCTCGCCGCACCCTACAGCTGAGACGCATCCTGAAGTCCCTCTTGGACAAAATCCGGGAAGCTGATGCTACCTATAGATGGGGTTTCCCCCTTTTCCCCTCAGTTTGGAAAGGTGATTATTCTCTGGCAGTACACACTCCAGCTCAGTTGCCGGATCTCTTTGCTCTGCTGGGGGTCCCATCTATCTAGGTCCCGGATTGGACTGCCCTGAACTTGTGCAACCTACTCTGCTGTCACAGTGGCCTTGTGCATCTTCCACAAGGCGGAACAGGTCACAGCCTAATCGTTCGGATCATCGGGGGAGGGACGCCTGACTCTCCTTTGGCTGTGCTCTCTAGGCCTCCTCATTTTCATTCTGGAGTTGATGCCTGTCGGCCTGGCCCTGCAACGTATACCTTGTGCTGTTAAACTGACTCTTTGTTTCCTAGAGCTACAGAGTTTGGTCTTACTGTCCTGGGATGTTTAAAGTTATGTTACCCTTGGCCTTCTATGTAGGTGGCTGTTGCTCCTCTCATTTCTTTCTGGTTTCTTGGCCTGAGGCTTGGACTGCTAATGCTCACTATGTATGGCCTACCTTGGGTAGCTTCCAGATGAAAGAGTAACATGTGCTACGCCTTTGGGTGTAATACTGTATTTGTAATGTTGGGTGATGGGTTCTCTGTGTTACAACTGGTTTCTTTTTTTGTTTAACTGCTGGGTGCTGTGCGTCTCCATCCCCATTGGTGCGTACATAACCACAATAGGTTTACTTCCTCCGGTGTTCCCCCTAACGTTTAATATCGGCGGGGGACCCCAGAAGAAGTTGGCCCTGTTGAGGCCATTTACTTAGCGGGTCACTTGTATTTGTGCTTGATATTGTTTTCTTCTCTTCTATTTGCTTCTTTTGTTTTTCCTGTTTTCTGCCTTTCTTTTTTTCATCTTTTTTCTCTTGTAGTGTTTCTAGTCCCCTTCTTTCCCTCCCCTGCTTTACCCTCCCCCTCCCCCCCCCCACCTCTGCTCTTTTCCTTCCCCTTTTTTTTTTGTCCATTTTTTCTCTTTTCCTTCTCAGCCATGTCGGTATTTCGATGTGTATCTTGTAATGCAAAGGGACTGAATATCCCCAAGAAGCAGACCATGGTTTTGCAGGAGTTCTGGTGGCTTTGAGTGCAGATCGTGTTTGTGCAAGAGACCCATTTTTCTAAATTCTCTGATTTTCGATTCCCCCTTTCATATCATAGCACTACGCCCGATTCAAAGACGAAGGGGGTGAGTATCTTGATTTCCAGAATGGCAGCATGGTCTCTCATTGATCAGAGAATCGACCCAGCAGGTCGCTACATTTTTCTTAAAGGAGATCTGGAGTGGCGTAGAGTAACCCTGAATAATTTACAGAATTTCATGGAAGGCGGTATAATTATGGGCAGTGACTTAAACTTGGCTCTTGACCCCCTTCTTGATACGTTGCATTCCTCCTTTCATCTCTCCTATCCTTGTCTGTGGCGTATCAAGAAAGCATTGGCTTCTGTTAGATTGGTGGATATTTGGCGTATTCTACATCCTACTGACTGGGATTACTCCTTTTATTCTTTCCTTCATGACAGTTTTTTCAGGATAGACTACCTTTTCCTTTCCCAGAGGTACTTGTGCATCGATAGCTACCCAAACTATCTCGGATCATGCGCCAGTTGCTCTTGACTTAAGGTTGGGGTCGGTGCATTCTAAACCCTGGTCGTGGAAGCTTAACGAGTCTTTGTTGAAGGGGGGCCTCCTTTAAGATGACATTTCATGTTTCCTGACTCAGATTTTAATGCAGAATGATACACCAGAGGTTCCTCCCACTCTTCAATGGGAATCGCATAAGTGCGTCATGAGAGGAGTACTTATTCAAAAAGCATCGAAGTTGAAAAGGGATTACCTGGCCCTGCTTCAACGTCAGTTGGAGGTGGTGGCTACCCCTGTCGCAAGCGGTGGCAGGTGAGCTGCGGGTTCAGTGGAGTAAATTAGTGAATCTGCTTCTCCACGACACTAAGACCAAATTAAGGAGGCTCCACCAGCTGTTTTATGAGCAGGGGAATAAGCTGGGTAGAATGTTGGTGCGCTCCCTGAGCGAACTTTCCCTTAGAAGTTATATTCCCTTTATTGACAAGGGGCAGGAACAGCGCAGATAATCCTCAGAAATTGTGGAGGCCTTCCGCTCTTATTACTCAATGCTCTACAATTTGCATGCTTCGCTTACACCCGATCAGCTCGCCACCAAACGGAGACATATTGGGGAATATTTAGCTGCCTCGGGTCTTCCTATGATCTCTTTGGAGGCGACGGACAGTTTGAGTGCTCCAATTTTGACCAATGAGTTCATGAGTTCTTTGGCGCAATTAAGCTTCTTAAGCCCCAAAAAGTGCCGGGGCCTGATGGTTTCATGGGGGGGGGGGTATTATAAAGCGTTGGCACCTAGATTTGTGGTTGCCTTTCATTCTTTACTTGAGGGACAATCCCTGCCTTTGGACTCTTTGCGGGCACATATAACTGTCATCACAAATAAGGGTAGGGATCCCACCCATTGTCAGAATTATAGACCCATTTCACTTTTGAACGTGGACCTGAAAATATTTATGAAGATCCTCTCACTTCAGCTGTTGCCTCTTCTTCAGGAGCTAATCCATCCTTACCAGGTGGGTTTTATGCCTTCAAAGGAAGCCAAAGACAATACTACTAAGATCCTGAATATCATTCATTGGGCTAATTCCCGCAAACTCCCCGTGTCTGCTTTCTGAGGACACAAAGAAGGCTTTCGACAGGGTGGACTGGCTTTTCCTGAAGGAGACGCCCAGATATCTAGGTGGGAGACTGGGATTCCTTACTTGGATCGATGCTGTATATTCTCACTCTTTAGCTGCAGTCAGAACTAATGAGGCCACCTCTGTGTATTTCTCCTTGTTTAATGGGACTCGCCAAGGTTGTCCTTTGTCGCCCCTGATATTAATTTTTACTCTGGAGCCCTTTTTGCATCATGTACATCTGAATCAGTTGTAAGGAGGAGGACGGTTCGTTCTTACGTATATTTTGGTCCTGTAGAATGTTAAAAACGTAGGAGGACATTGGGCTCGATCCCTCCAGGAACCAGTTCCCTACATAATTTTGTCCACGGACCTCCAGAAAAGATTAAACGGTATTTTCCAAATATAAAGAAACAAGGTGAGTCATTCCCGGTCATGACAGAGATTCGAGATTTGATTGAGGAGGAATGTGAGAAGACAGAAAGAAAGGAAAGAATCCAAAAGTGTTTGATCGGATTGGTCTTATCTCAAGGCTGTGCTGGAGACTCTGGGTTTAGGACCATGAATGTTGCAGTGGATCATGGCTCTATACATAACTTCTAGTGTGCAGGTTAAGGTTAATAACCTTTTCTCTTATTGGTTTCCCACACAGAATGGTATAAGACAGGGGTGCCCACTTCCGCCCCTTCTTTTTGCCTTGGTACTGGATTTGTTCCTCTGCTCCATCCAAGCAAACCCAGATATCCGGGGGATGATAGTAGGACCCACCAAAACACAAGCTCTCGGCATATGCTGATGATGTCTTGTTCTACCTTACGGACCCACTTGTCTCGTTGCCTAACCTGATGAAGGAACTTCAGCTTTTTGGTTTGAAGTCCTGCCTATTACTCTATCTGGGCCACTAGCCTCCACATTACTTGGGGCTTTCCCCTTCACATGGGCTAAGACCTCTATGAAATACTTGGGCGTTTAGCTTACTGACCACTTTGAGATGCTATACTCTAGTAATTATCCTGCTCTACTGCACGTTGTGCGTAAAGACTTGCAAACTTGGAGTAAAACGGCTTTTACTTGGCAGGGTTGAGTTAAAATGAATATTCAATCTCGAGTGCTTTTTCTTATACAAATGCTGCCCATGCCATTACCTAAACATTTCTTTATGCAGTTCCATAGCATGCTTATTGCTTTCGTGTGGAATGGGCGGAAACCATGACTAGTGCTACATTTGTTACAACAGTACAAACGGGTGGGGGGGCTGGACCTCCCTGATCTTCGGAGGTACTATAGGGCTATTGCTCTCCATTTTAAATTGGTGCTTTCACACCCATACTAAACTCTGGGTTTCCCTGGAGAAATACTAGTCAGGACGCAATCTATCTTATGCCCCCATGGTTGCCCCGTGAATACAGAGGATTTTCGACAACCACATCTCCCCTGATGACCCATGCTTTACGTATTAGAAATGGAGTTAACAAACCTTTCACTTTGGCTCCCTCTGTATCCCCACTGGCTCCGTTGGGTGGTTACTTGTGCCTCATTCTCGGTCATGACAGAGATTCGAGAATTGATTGAGGAGGAATAGGAGAAGCCAGAAAGAAAGGCAAGAATCCAAAATCGATTTGCAAAACTATACCCATTCAAGCCTTCTGAGTCTGCCTTTTGGGAGACAGCCCCAGGGATAGATGCACCCCTGCAACGCCTAGCAAGACATGTTTCCCTGCCGCTGGAAGACTCTACTACCTTTAGAGACCCAATGGACAGGTGAGTGGACTCTGACCTTAAGAAGATCTACTTGGTGGCTGGAGCGTGAGATGCAGGAGATGGTTCATTATCTGGTATGCCAAATATGTTGGAAGCCATCTTATGTTTTCTAACAGGCTGTTGCTGCTGTGAATCACCAACACCAAAAGAGAAGCTGGAGCCCCCACCTGGAGGTCTCAGGACTCTAGAGCTGCTGCGGCTCTCGGGGTCCAGTCCCTGGAATGTAGCTGTAGTGGACATGGCTCCTCTTTTCGGCATCATCTAGCATCATCTGTTGTCCAGCTATAGCCCTCACCTCCATCTCTAGGGCCTTAAACGGTATGGGTCAGAAATGTAGAGACGGCACTGAAATCAGAAGTAGAAACAACCAGAATTATTGCGGCTCTGGAGGAATTCAACTTGACGGCCGCTTTTCTAGCAGAATCATCAATAGTTCTAGTGAAACTACTGGCTAGACTAATGGAGCATTCTGTAACAGTGAAAAGGGCCCTTTGGCTCAGGCATTGGGACATGGATGGAGCCTCAAAGCAGGCTATGCAAAATCCGGTACAATGGCAAAATACTGTTTGGAAAGATCTTAGAGGAAGCAATAAAGCGGAAATCAGGCCTATTGCCACAGAGGACAAGGAAGCATCAGCAACCATTTTGTTCAAATCTACTTGATTTGTAGAAGAGCTCAATAATCTAGATCATACAGCCCGGGAATACGCTAGACCACAATGGAGAGGAACACAAAGTTAATTTCTATGGGGCGTGAATTCTAGGGCAGCACAAGTGGCTAAGAAAGTTGATAAACCATTTTGACAGTTCGTCCGTCCGACCCTGCCAGTTGGGCGCCAGGCTGGCGTATTTTTGGAAGGTGTGGATGGTGAAAATTATAGATCGATGGGTCCAGGAAACATTGAGACACGGCTACAAAATAAAGTTTTGGGAAAAGCCACTGACCAAAAGACCAAAAGGAAAGAAGGATTTTACTAGACTATGTCACCAAGGTACACCAGAAAAAAAGCAATTGTGCCAGCAATTGTGTCAGTGCCTACTCACCAATTTTTTGGGTACCCAAAGCCTCAGGGGATCTCAGGTCAATTCTAGACCTGAGATCTTTAAACCAATTTATAGAGCCCAGAAGTTTCAAAATGCAATCAGTGTATACAATTATATCCATGGTGCAGTGGGAAGATTGGCTAATCTCAATTGATTTGGCGGATGCGTACCTGCATGTTCCAGTCAACAAGCACCATCAGAGAAATCTCAAATTCACGGTAGGAGGGCGCAACTATCAGTTCAGGTGCTTGCCCCTTGGAATCAGCACAGCTCCCCAAGTCTTTTCCAAGATTTTACTAGCTACCATCTCATATATCCACATGCTAAAGATAGAAATCTTCCATTACCTGGAACATATCCTGGTGGTAACTCGTTCAAGTGGAGAACTGACGAGACAGTGCGACAGGGTACTGAAGACCTTAAACAACTTTGGTTGGCTGATAAACAGTCAGAAAAGCCATCTGTCTCCAATTCAGGAAATGGAGTATCTAGGCCTAATATTTAACACAAGAGACGGAAAGGTATTCCTACCTCACCGCAAGAGGGCCAAGCTAGAAGCATGCATCAATGCAGTAACGGTGTCCCCTGTGTTATTGGTGAGAGATTGTATGACGGTTTATGCCCCCTGATTGCAATCACAACCCCTGATGAAGCTGTGTGATCTGCAACGTAACGCGTAGGGGAGGGGCTACGACGTCAGGGACCATTCGTGGACAGCAAGTACACACACCACATGCTGTGTTCGGCTTATTGAAAGGCGTTCTATTGTTCTTAAAAGCGGTTTTCATGTTTACCTAATGTGAGTGCATTTGGGCATTGAATAAAGTGTTTTAAATATAAAAAGGATAAGGCACTATTCTTTGCACTTCTCTCCTACTGAGGATACATCCAAAGGAGGAATGCAAGGGAGGAGTTGCAGGAGAGACAGATTCCAGCAGAGATGAGAGATGGGGAGCCAGTTGGGAGATACCCACCACACCTCATATGATGCAATACACATCTATTCTAAAAGTTCCTTAAGAGAACGAAAGCGCAGTAAGCCTTTTATAGGCTAGCAAGGAGGTGAGCATACATCTTATAAATCACAATAAGGAAGTCACTGGAATTTATCATCACTAAGAGTTGACAACATCACTAAAGAAGTCACTGGAATTTATAACCTCCCTTTAATCACTGGGAGTGGTTACTCCAATTTAATTAGAGACTTATTTTTCATTATATATTATTCACTGGATGTTTGAACAGATATTTTGATCACAATGGTTTTTGTCTTCACAGGGGTTTTATTTATTTATTTTATTTTATTTATTTTAAACAATTTTATTACTTGATTATATTTTTCAATTGTATGGGTATATCATTTTATTATTTTATTTATTTGCTGGATTAGGAGTGCAACATTATTTATATTTATAACACTAGACATAGGCCTAGCCTATAGTTCCAACAAAGTGCAAGTGTCAGCACTATCCTCCTTCACCGGGCCCAGAGGGGCAGATGAGCCTCTGATAAAACAGTTCTTCAGGGCGGCAATAAGAATAAGGCCTCCTAAGAATTTATTCCCAACCTGGGATTTGGCCACAGTGCTAAAAGCATTCCTACAGCCTCTGTTTGGTCCCACTGAGTCATGCCCGCTGTGGTTCTTAACAATTAAATTAGTCTTCCTTATAGCTAGTACAGCAGCAAAAAACTGTTTCAGGATTAGCAGCCCTATTTTGAAAACCCCCCTTTTGCATAATTCTTCTGGATAGGTTGATTTTGAAACCTTCGCCAGCCTCAGCCTCCAAAGTGATCTCCAGATTCCATATGAATTGGGAAATGGTGCTACCAAGCTTCACACAGTCTCCGGGACAGACAGACCAATTAGACCTGAGACCACTATACATGGACAGCCTGGTGTCTACATATCTGCAATGCTCTCGACAAATACGTAAGACAGAAAGCTTGTTCATTCTACCGTCCAGGCCGAGAAGAGGAGAAGCTACATCTGAAAGAGTTATAGCGACCTGGATCACCAAGGGGATCAGCCTCGCATACAAACAACATGGCCTTGCTCCTCCGCAGACTGTACAGGCTCATTTAACCAGAGAAGTGGCCGCCTCATGGGCATTGGTCACGAAGGTGTCAGTGGAAGACATATGCAGGACAGCTAACTGGAGTTCTTCATTTGGCACTATAAGTTAGACGTAGTCTCCACCAGCTCATTGAGATTTGGTGCAGCGGAGATGTCAACGCCTTTTTAAACTAATTAAAATTTCATGAAATAGCACCTGAATCATGTGACTTCCTTTATTCTTCCTGCTCTAAATTAGCTAGGGTATATCCCAAGGTGTGCTGACGGGAGGACGGCCATGAAAACGGAAAATTGTTATCAATACTTACTGTAATTTTCCTTTCCTGAACTGTCCTCTTGTCAGCACAATTTTCTCCTTCCCTAAGTGGCCTGTCGCCGCTAGATTATAGATCATGTGAGGAAGGGAGGGCCTCTTTTTTATAAGCTAGGAAAAGATGATCCTGGGTGGTCAAGAGGAGGAGTTAACTCAAGGTGTGCTGATGTGAGGACAGGCCAGGAAAGGAAAATTACAGTAAGTATTGATAACAATTTTCCATTTTATTGGATCTGCCTTTGCTGACTTGTTTTTATGGCGTATGGTCCAGGACAGTCATGCTCCTACTTGCTTCACTTGCTAATGATTTTCTGATCTAGAAATAAAATGTGCACATCACTTCTCCTGACACCGTATTTAACTGCTCACCTACTTCTGTCCTAAGAGGTTCCTTTTAAATATGCCTATAAATGATAGTAGAGATCAATAAACCTTTTCATTGTTCAGTTCTATATTTGGTCCTAAAATGAACTTTTCTACATTTTACAAACAAAAAAGTTCTATATTTTAAAATCATTCATTTAACTGCTTCCCGACCGCCCTATAGCAGAAATACTGCTACAGGGCAGCACGGGTGTGCAAAATCATGTGTATATATATATATGTGATTTTGCATTCCTGGGTAGGGGGCGGTCATGGCTATCAATCACTGGTTCCTGGCTGGTGATTACCCGTCGGTGCCCGGTAATTACCGAGCATCTCCGACGGGGAGGAGGACTGTTTTGTTTACTAACAGTTCTCCTCCCTATCAGCTCGGGCATACTGCTTTGGATGGCAGCCATCCAAAGCAGTGTGCTTACAGTGAAGCACACTGACACAGCCCCCTAGTAAAACACTCCCTGCACACAGTTAACCCTTTGGTCACCCCTCATGTTAACCCCTTCCTGCCCAGTGCCATTAGAACAGTGTCAGTGCTTATTTTTAGCCCTGATCACTGTATTGGTGTCACTGGGGATTTCAGTGACACCAAGTCAGTTCCCCCCAGTGTCAGAATGTCCACCGCAGTCTCGCTATAAGTTGCAGATCGCCGCTATTACTAGTAAAAAAAAAATAATTCCAGCATCTATACCGCCATTTGCAAATGCTATAACTTTCACCTAAACCAATTAATTTACACGTATTTTTGGATTTTTTTTTTGGAAATTAGATTTTTTACATTTTTTTTAGTGGACATGTTTAATAACAGAAAGTCAAAAATATCGTTTTTTTCTCAAAATTGTTGTTCTTTTTTTTATAGCACAAAAAATAAAAACCACACAAGCGATCAAATACCACTGAACAAAAGCTCAATTCATGGAAAAAAAGAACATAAATTTAATTTGGGTGTAGTGTTGCATGACCGTGCAATTGTCACTTAAAGTAACACAGCACAGTAACGCAAAAAATGGCCTGGTCAGGAATGAGGGTAAATCCTCAGGAAGGCTGTCGCAAAAACTGCGCAAAACACAGTGAAGTACGCAGTTCAACCATTTTGTAGGCACCTCCATCTTGGTACGGAGTATATATTGTGTCTCTCATTTCTCATTCTCCTTCCCCCTCCCTTCCTGAGAGGCACAGTGACAGATGTGTGTGTGTTAAAAGTGTCACTGGCAGGTAGAGCAGCAGGGGGCCATGAGCTACAAAGCCCCCCAAGAGAGACAGAGACTAGCTGCCCAAGAACATGTGTAATTTCTCACTTCGTAACCGAGATAAGGCAGCTTTTCCCAGGAATTGAAAGAGATTGTAACCTCATAAAACCTAGCAGCATAGGTGACAGAATTAAATGAACATTCCTCAAGTCAGTTTGTCCCCTATGTTTCATATCATGGATTTTGACAGATGTTGGTTCTAATTCAGAGTCCGCCCGACAATCCCTCCCTAAACAGAGCATTGGTCAGTTACTCAGATCCACCCCTTTGCTGGGGGACTTTAAAACACAGGCTAGCAGGCCTAAAAAGTTAAGTTGAAGACTTCTCCCATTTTTTCCATCGTAACAGCGGGAGATCAAAGCACCATTCTGCTCTGCAACTTGGATCTGCTTACATCAAAGGCTTAAATGGCAAGTAACTTAACCCTGTAACTTCCTTCCTATTATCTCTCTGCTGTGCTATGGTTCTTTGTGTGTATAAATATATATCTTAGTTACATCTCCTTTGTAAATATTTTTATGGCACCTGTTTGACCCTTTTAGTAATAAATCTTTCTTCTGAAAGTGTTGAACTGTTTCTATAGCTTTTAATTGCAATTTTACGAATCCCTGCCTCTAAAGAGACGCTACTGTGCTTGTTTAATCCTCTGCCCAATCGGCCTGCGGTGACCGTATTGGACAGACAACTTTTCAACCATTACAGTGTATATTTGATAAAGAGAGTTTCCCCTTTCTCTGTACAAAAAGGGGTGGTGGCAGTGTAAGGGTCAGTTGCGTAATTAACTTGACCCAGTAACAAGCGCATCCAGGATGCAGGCACAGATTGAAATCCATTAGCTGGAAAATCGCTGTGTAGGGTACAGCTGGGTGTGGCACGTCACATCGCGGTCTGGATCGGCCGGTCCTTCGGTCACGAGTTTGGTGAGAAGGTCTGGGGTCTGACGCCGCGATTGTGACATATTGGTGGCAGCAGTCCTGGGATTGTCGCATGTTGGTGGCGGCGATCTTGCGATTTGTGACAAAGGCAAGTGGTTAAATAATGACAGTTACATTAATGTTGATTTTGTCTGCTAACTGCAATGACTACTGTGATGTTCTCAAGTTGATTTACTGTACATTTACAGTATTTTGATCAACAATGCCTTGGTAGAGAAATGAAGCACCAAATAATGTGGTAATAAAAATTAACAGTACATTCATTCTATAGCAAGTATGGAAAGAGGTATGCGTTTTATACAAAGATAATTGACATCTGTTTGGGCAGATTGTTATCTGAAGAAATTTCTGTTAGAGCTATTAATTTCCTTTCTAGTACATCATTTTTGCTGATTTCAGCATTACATCATACTGTGCTATGTGAGCAAAAAATATACGCAGTTCTATATTGCACTCATTAATACACAACCTAAATAGCCATTTGTTTTCTGTCCCTGTATATTGTGTTGTAGTTTTTTTAATTTACTTAAAATAAGTGTTTTTAAAATAACATTATTCTGATTTAATTCTTTGATACTGGGCTATTATGTCTGCATGAGACTGAATTAAATATACCTTTTATGCACTACCATTGAAATTCATTTATTGAAAATCTTAGTGGTCACTTAATAGACAAAAACACTCCTAGGACTTCAGCAGGAAAAAAAATCCATAAAATACTGTAATAAATGCTAACTAAATTGTAATTTACATGGTGGCTATTTTATTTTATGCATAGCTTCAAAGTGGAACTGAACTCTGAAAACTGTGCCCAAAGGACTTGGATACCAAAATTGTCTGTTATCTCCCTAAAGCTGACCTTTACCCATTATTGACTTGCCAAGCCTTTTTCTGCATTGTGTTTGTTATGAGGTAGCCATCTTGGTAGAGAAAAGGCTTTGCTTTTTCAGGTCAAAATATCACTAAATCTAACCCAAAATCTCATAAATAGGGATGAGTTGCAGGCTTGCTGCTACAATTGGTTCACAGTGAATCCTCAGTTTTCGAGGTTTAAAGACCTCCCGGACTATTGCAGGAATTCACCAGACTGAATTCTTTGAAACCACAATGAACTGCATAGTCTTTGAGCTTAAGTCAGATGGCTTAGAAGGGTTTAGCCTTAGCTGATCTCTAGGTAGATTATTAGGTAGTTGTTCTCTAGGTTTTGTTATTACTTGTATCAGGGGCGGACTGACAACTCATGGGGCCCCCGGGCAATCAGAGATCATGGGCCCACTGTGTCCTCGCCCACACTCAAACCACACCCAAAAAAGCCCATGAAAGGTACCAGGGGCATCTCATGGGGCCCCCTACTGACCCTGGGCCCTCAGGCAGTGCCCGAGTTCTTGAATGGTCAGTCCGCCCCTGACTTGTATATGTTTGTAGTGTTGTATGTTTTTATCACATACTGTGTTCCTAATAAATCTTATTATAATTGTGATTTGTTTGAGTCCTTTCTCCTCTGTATAACTACACACAGATCTGGTCACAATTCCCTTTGTAGCATACCAGCACTAACTGTTCACCAAAGCACCAAGTATCTATGACTGCTATTGCCATAGCTGCCAATACATTTAGGCAATCCTCCTAGATTGTAAGCTCGAAAGAGCAGGGCCCTCTAACCCCTCGTGTATTGTTTTATTACTGTGTTGTCTCATGTTATGTCCCCCACTATAATGTACAGCACTGAGCAAACCTTCTGGAGCTATATAAATACTGTATAATAATAATAATAATAATAATCCTGTTTATTAAAATGTCAGGCAGGTCTAAACAGAGAGGCAGGAGTTCTGCACATGGAGGTAGTAGGGGGAACCACCACAGGAAACACATGAGGTAGTTGAGTGACTCACAAAGCCATCCTCTTCTTCTTACCCCCAAATTCACACAATCCTGTCTGGTACATTTCCTGAACCTGTTGGTGCAGGGGTTTATCATTAAGTACCCTGGCTTTCAGGAGGTCCTTTGTAAAGTTATTGGGGTTTGTGGTCACTTTTACTATCATACCTGGTGTCAGATACCTGTATGCAGGGCCAGAGATAACAAGGGTGGCCTCTTGTATTGTTCCTGTCTAAGCACTCCTGGATGTTAGGACAGGGACTGCAGGGGAGATAGAAGGGCACAAGTGCCAAGGTGTAGACGCTGTGAGCAAGAACTTGGAAGTGCTGGTAGCTGATGAGCAGAGGTACAGCTGGTGATGCACCATGAAGAACCCAAGTCCAGTAGCCTGGTGCAGTTGCAGTCAACCACACTTGGTTAAGGGACAGCTGAGTGGGAGAACACCAGGACATGAGCAGAATCAGAGTCAGGAACAGGCAGAAGTCAGGAACATTCAGGCAGGGAGGCTTAGATTCACTAGGCAGGAGTGTGTCAGTAGTCTAGGCTAGAGTTGGTAGCAGAGGCAGACAGCAAACATGACCAGGCAAGGGTAATCAGAGAGAAAGGTCTAAGAGACTAGATTGATAACAGGGTCAAGGATGTGTATCAGGAATTGGATCACAAGATCAAGGCTGAAGACCATAAAGCAAGGAACTATTACAGAGTTCAGGTTTAAATAGGCTTCTTGGCAGCAGTAGATGTGCATACCCATTCAAGTGTGTGTGTGTATGTGTGCTCATACATGTTAGCAATGATGCATGTGCAATCTGTCTTCTATGCTTATAGAAATGTGCACATGCCTATGCACATGTGCATTAGCCAGATGAAGCTGCCAGTCAATTGCCTCACCTGCATGATCCCAACGCACTGCAACTCAACATTGGCCATGGTGCAGAGGATTTACCAGCAGCAGCATAGGATCAATGAGTACCTGTATGATTATAGTAATAGGGCAGTGTACTGCAAATTTTCAGAAAGAATTCCAAACAATAGTACATTTTTAGGCCACTGCTTTCTAGATGTTTCTTATATTAGAACAAATCTCCACTGCATCTGAGGTCTGGTGAGTGGGTTTCATGGAGGGGGGAGAACTGTACTTGGGGAAGATTTGCCAGATGGAAGGGAGATCAGTGCTAGGGAGATATACAGTATGTACCTACGGATGAGCCCTGCACTCTATGCTATGTGCATTCCTGAGGCCTGTGCTCTGTGAGGTACCTACGGACGAGCCCTGCACTCTATGCTATGTGCATTCCTGAGGCCTGTGCTCTGTGAGGTACCTACGGACGAGCCCTGCACTCTATGCTATGTGCATTCCTGAGGCCTGTGCTCTGTGAGGTACCTACGGACGAGCCCCGCACTCTATGCTTTGTGCATTCCTGAGGCCTGTGCTCTGTGAGGTACCTACGGACGAGCCCCGCACTCTATGCTTTATGCATTCCTGAGGCCTGTGCTCTGTGAGGTACCTACGGACGAGCCCCGCACTCTATGCTATGTGCATTCCTGAGGCCTGTGCTCTGTGAGGAACCTACGGACGAGCCCCGCACTCTATGCTATGTGCATTCTTGAGGCCCGTGCTCTGTGAGGTACCTACGGACGAGCCCCGCACTCTATGCTATGTGCATTCCTGAGGCCCGTGCTCTGTGAGGTACCTACGGACGAGCCCCGCACTCTATGCTTTGTGCATTCCTGAGGCCCGTGCTCTGTGAGGTACCTACGGACGAGCCCCGCACTCTATGCTATGTGCATTCCTGAGGCCCGTGCTCTGTGAGGTACCTACGGACGAGCCCCGCACTCTATGCTATATGCATTCCTGAGGCCCGTGCTCTGTGAGGTACCTACGGACGAGCCCCGCACTCTATACTTTATGCATTCCTGAGGCCTGTGCTCTGTGAGGTACCTACGGACGAGCCCCGCACTCTATACTTTATGCATTCCTGAGGCCTGTGCTCTGTGAGGTACCTACGGACGAGCCCCGCACTCTATGCTTTATGCATTCCTGAGGCCTGTGCTCTGTGAGGTACCTACGGACGAGCCCCGCACTCTATGCTATGTGCATTCCTGAGGCCTGTGCTCTGTGAGGTACCTACGGACGAGCCCCGCTGTGAGGGACCGCCGAGCGGCACCACTAGCACTCCACTGGTCAGGCGTGCCCAGAGCGCGGAGTCTAAGCCCCAGGGTACTTGTTCACCAGGGCCCCTGATGGTGGGGATGGACTTGTAGTACCCCGAGACCAGGTCGCCTCTACTGAGCACACCTGTCAGTGGTAGTGGTGTTCGCCAGGGGTTCCAACCAGGGAGAGCCAGATGTGAGGAGGTCGGGTGACCCCGATGGGATGGATGGATGGATGGCTGAGCAAGTGCATAGTCAGACAGGCCGAGTCGGTATTGTAGAGGACGGTAAGGTACAAGGGAGCAGGCAGAGAATCGTCGGGTCACACGCCAGGTCAGCAGCAGGAGGTCAGATCTAATAAGGGGCATCCAGGGAGAGAGGTCAGGCAAGCAAGGGTCTGGGCAGGAGAAATCAGCAAGGTCAAAGGCAATCCGGGTCAATAACTTACTAGGCACAGGTACAGGAACACAGGAAGCAGGTAAGACCAGAAGGCAACGAAATGACAGCTCAGGGACCTTTAAATATCCCGCCCTGCGCTGCCATTGGTGCCCAGCGGGCGGCCGCGGCTTCTACTGCGCATGCGCGAACTCGAACGCCGCGGCCGGCCCGGACCTAGTGCCCGTGTACTGGGTGGAGCAGTGCGCCTGCGCCGAGCCCATCGCGGCGGGGATCGAGGAGATCCCTGACATTGCCCCCCCCCTACGGGCAACCTCCGGATGCCCACCCGATCTCTCCACCACGGGTGATCACGAAGAAACCCCCGGACAAGCCTAGGTGCATGGACATTATGGGCTGGCTCCCACGAATTGTCCTCAGGGCCGTAGCCCTTCCACTTGATGAGAAATTGGGTCTGGCCCCCCCTTCGTCGGCACTTTAGGATTGCCTCCACCTCGAATTCTTCTTCCTCTTCAACCGTCACGGCCTCCGGGGGCCTGGATTCCCGTTCCGGGAAGGCATCAGGGACTACTGGTTTCAACAGGGACACGTGGAAGACAGGGTGGATCTTGAGTGTCTCAGGGAGAACAAGTTCATAGGCCACCTCATTGACCATCCGTTTGATGCAAAAAGGGCCTATAAATTTAGGTCCCAACTTCTTTGACGGGCAGAGCAACCTCAAGTTTGACGTAGCCAGCCAAACCTTCTCTCCGGGCTGCAACACCAGATCCCCTCTTCGCTTCCTATTAAAAGCCCTCTTGTAGTCCTCTTGGGCTTGACGGATGGCTTCCTGTAGTTTCCTATTGTTGGAGGTGAAAAAGGTCAGTGCATCCTGTGTCGCTGGAATCGGGCATTCCGGGACCAAGTCCGGGAGGAAGACAGGATGAAACCCATAGTTGGCGAAGAACGGGGACTGCCCAGTTGCTGAATGGCAAGCGTTGTTGTACGCGAATTCTGCCAACGGGAGGAGTGGCACCCAGTCGTCCTGAGAGAATGATGTATAGCATCGAAGGCATTGCTCCAGGGTCTGATTGGTCCTTTCGGTCTGGCCATTGGTCTGAGGGTGAAATGCCGAGGAAAGGGACAGCTTGATATCCAGGGCTTTGCACAATGCCCTCCAAATCCGCGAGGTAAACTGCACCCCACGGTCCGAGACGATGTCTTCGGGAACCCCATGCAGTCTAACGATCTCTCGAATGAAGACTTGCGCTGTCTCGGTTGCTGATGGGGTTTTCCGTAAAGGGATGAAATGGGCCATCTTGGACAAGCGGTCCACGACCACGAGAATTGCCGTGTGGTTCAGTGAAGGTGGAAGCTCGACTATGAAGTCCATGGAGATTTTCTGCCAGGGTCGTTCAGGAATGGGCAATGGACGTAGCAGGCCCCACGCCTTATTCCTTGAAGGCTTGTTCCGCTGGCAGATGGCACAGGAGCCCACGTAGTTCTTACAATCCTTGGCCATGTCCGGCCACCAGAAGGAACGTCGGAGAAGTTCCAGGGTCTTGACCGGCCCAAAATGTCCTGCCAGTGGATGGTCATGGCAATGTCCCAAGACTAAGGTTCGGGCATCCTCCGGCACCACAATCCGGTCCTCCCTCCATAGGAGTCCCTCCTTGTTCTGGAGGGGAGCCCCATCGGAGGTGGACATTGCTGTGGACGCTCTCAGGATCTCAGAGTGAAGGTTTGTCTGAAGGGCCAAGAAATTTCCTGCAGGAAGAATAGTGTCGGCACTGGAATCTCCTTGGTGTCCTCGTACATGCGTGACAACGCGTCAGGCTTCGTGTTTTTCGAGCCGGGCCTGTATGTGATGTGGAACTGGAACCTCGAGAAAAACAATGCCCATCTTGCTTGTCGTGGGCGTAGACGTTTGGCCGTCCTCAGATATTCCAGGTTCTTGTGGTCCGTGAATATCAGGATGGGGTGGGAGGCACCTTCCAGCAGGTACCTCCATTCTTCTAAAGCGGTTTTGATAGCCAGTAGCTCGCGATCCCCAATGTCGTAGTTCCTCTCCGCAGGGGTAAGTTTCCGTGAAAAGAATGCTACTGGGTGAAGTAATTCCTTGGCGCCCTTCCGCTGGGAAAGGATGGAGCCAACCGCGTTTTCAGATGCATCTACTTCTAAGATGTAGGGCAGGGAGGCGTCGGGATGACCCAGAATGGGTGCCGAGGTAAATAACCTTTTTAGTGCTTCAAAAGCTTCCTGTGCCTCGGGCGTCCATCTGAATCGCGTCCCAAGCTTGGTTAACTGAGTGATGGAGGAGACCAGACCCGAGAAGTTCTTGATGAACTTCCGGTAAAAATTTGCGAACCCAATAAAACGTTGGACACTTTTCCTGTCCGTGGGTTCAGGCCAATCTAGGATCGCTGAGACCTTCTGAGGGTCCATTGCGACCCCCGTGGTGGAGATGATCAGACCCAGAAATGTAACGCTAGCCTGTTCAAAGCAGCATTTCTCTGCTTTAGCGTACAACCCGTGCTGCCGCAACCGCCCCAACACCTTTGATACATGTACCCTGTGCTCCCCCAGGGAGGATGAAAAAATCAAAATGTCGTCTTAGTAGACGATGACAAAGATGTCCAGGAAGTCCCTAAAGATGTCGTTCACAAAGTGTTGGAAGGTGGCTGTCGCATTGCACAACCCGAAAGGCATGACCAGGTACTCAAAATGGCCGAAACGGGTGCGGAAGGCCGTCTTCCACTCATCCCCCTCCCTTATGCGAACCAAATTGTAGGCTCCCCTTAAGTCCAACTTGGTAAACACTACTGCAGCTTTTAGGCTCTGGAATAATTCAGGTACCAGTGGTAATGGGTAACGATTTTTAATGGTGACCCTATTCAGCTCCCGATAGTCAATGCATGGCCTCAAAGTCTTGTCCTTCTTTTCTACAAAGAAGATCCCTGCACCTGCTGGGGAAGTGGAGGGACGGATGAATCCCTTTCGGAGGTTATCCTCAATATAGTCCTTCAGGGCCCCTAATTCTAGCTCAGAAAGGGGAAAAATTCGCCCGAACGGAATTTCCGAACCGGGCAACAGATCAATAGGACAGTCATATGGGCGGTGGGGGGGTAGAGCATCTGCTCCCCGTTCACTGAACACATCAAGAAACTCATGGTAGGCTGCAGGAATCACTTGTTTTAGGCTGTCATCCCCTTCAGAGCACAGGAGGACCTGGGGGACCTCCGGGCCCGAAGTTCGACACAGTTCCCGACAATATGGGGAAGGGAACGAGACAACCCCAGTTTCCCAGTCAATTTGGGGGTTATGGGCCCGCAACCAAGGGAGCCCCAGAATGACTGGGAAAAGGGGTGATGCAATAGCATCCAGGCGGAGGAGTTCCCGGTGCTGACCGGCAATGGAAGTCACAATGGAAGGGGTCTCCTGGTTAACCACCCCTGACTTTATCCGGGAACCATCAGCCAAAAAGATGTGAAACCCCTTCTCCTTTGGGCGGAGGGGAATACCCTGCTGGTGAGCAAAATTGATATCCACAAAACAGCTGCATGCCCCCGAATCAACTATGGCCGTCACCTCCACGGTCCTTTCTGAAAGATGAAAGGAGAGGGGAACAACTAAGTACTGGGACGGGTTCATATTGCCAACAGATAAAGAAGATGAGGTGAACTTACTCAGTTTCTGCGGGCAGGAACGCACCATGTGACCAGCTTCGCCGCAGTACAGGCACAGATTCTGGGAGCGTCTGCGCTGGCGTTCCTCAGGCGATAGTTTAGGCCGAGCCAGGCCTAGCTGCATGGGTTCGGGAGCATCTTCAAATGGCAGGTTCTGGGTGCTTGGCCTAGTATGTTGACTGGATCCCTGAAATGACCCCCAGGGATTTCCGCGACCCTGACCAGACCTCTCCAATCTGCGCTCCCGTAGTCTACGGTCAATTTTGATGGTGAGTGCAATTAGGTCCTCTAATGTCTCGGGCACCTCCACCCGGGCGAGCTCGTCTTTCAGAGCCTCTGATAGGCCCATACGAAACTGGTGCAAAAGTGCGAACTCGTTCCAACGAGTGTCACCCATCCAGCGCCTAAAGTCAGAGGCGTATTCCTCAGCCGCCCGCCGACCTTGTCGGAGTGCGTATAATGTGGCCTCGGCCGAGGCTGCCCGTTGTGGGTCATCATATAAGATGGCCATAGCGTTAAAGAAGCTGTCGACCGTAACCAGGTGAGGGTCATTGTTTCCCCTTAGTCGGTGGGCCCAGTCTTGGGGTTCACCCTGCAACAGGGAGACAACAAACCCCACTTTCACTGATTCCGTCAAAAAGGTCCGTGGCTGCAGTTCAAAATAGAGCAGACAGGAGTCACGGAATGACCGAAAGCGTGTGCGATCCCCATGGAAGCGCTCGGGTAAGGGTACTCGGGGTTCCGCCATAGGGAGTGATGTGGGAGGCCCAGGAGCCGGCTCATGGACTGCTGCGACCGGTGGTGCAGGAGCCGGGGCCTGTGAAACAGGAACAGATATGGTGCAGGCCTGAAACCGATTCTCGATCTGCAGACATCTGTCCTGTAATGTGTTTACGGCTTGCGTCAGGGTAGCCAGGTGCCTGCAAACCTCGTCCAACGGGGAGAGTCCTCCTCGAGGCTCAGTCATGGCCTTCTGGTACTGTGAGGGACCGCCGAGCGGCACCACTAGCACTCCACTGGTCAGGCGTGCCCAGAGCGCGGAGTCTAAGCCCCAGGGTACTTGTTCACCAGGGCCCCTGATGGTGGGGATGGACTTGTAGTACCCCGAGACCAGGTCGCCTCTACTGAGCACACCTGTCAGTGGTAGTGGTGTTCGCCAGGGGTTCCAACCAGGGAGAGCCAGATGTGAGGAGGTCGGGTGACCCCGATGGGATGGATGGATGGATGGCTGAGCAAGTGCGTAGTCAGACAGGCCGAGTCGGTATTGTAGAGGACGGTAAGGTACAAGGGAGCAGGCAGAGAATCGTCGGGTCACACGCCAGGTCAGCAGCAGGAGGTCAGATCTAATAAGGGGCATCCAGGGAGAGAGGTCAGGCAAGCAAGGGTCTGGGCAGGAGAAATCAGCAAGGTCAAAGGCAATCCGGGTCAATAACTTACTAGGCACAGGTACAGGAACACAGGAAGCAGGTAAGACCAGAAGGCAACGAAATGACAGCTCAGGGACCTTTAAATATCCCGCCCTGCGCTGCCATTGGTGCCCAGCGGGCGGCCGCGGCTTCTACTGCGCATGCGCGAACTCGAACGCCGCGGCCGGCCCGGACCTAGTGCCCGTGTACTGGGTGGAGCAGTGCGCCTGCGCCGAGCCCATCACGGCGGGGATCGAGGAGATCCCTGACACCCGCACTCTTTGCTATATGCATTCCTGAGGCCTGTGCTCTGTGCGGTACCTACGGATGAGCCCCGCACTCTATGCTATATGCATTCCTGAGGCCTGTGCTCTGTGCGGTACCTACGGACGAGCCCTGCACTCTTTGCTATATGCATTCCTGAGGTCTGTGCTCTGTAAAGGAACCTACGGATGAGCCCTGCACTGCATTTGTGAGCACAACATTTATCAGCAATGAACACACATTAGTCCAGACATGATCTGCTTGCAAATATACATATGATTATCTGAAATTTATTTTAAAGGCAAATATATATACACCCTTGATATGCTGCAAAGAATTAAAGCAGTATTAAATCCTCAGCAGAATACGCATTTTCACTTTTAGTTGCGTGTATCTATAAATAATTGCCAGTTCAGTTACCATTATGTTGCCTTAAAGACTCACTTTATCCTTGTTCACATTCCTATCACTTTTTCTCTCATTGGGAGTTTTCCTGGACTCGTACTGTTTACAAAGCTAGTGTCAATTACTGTCTATGTGGAAGGAGCTATGGAGTGGCTTTCAAAGAAGGGATTTGGTGCTGCCCACGCATGTAGACACATGTAGCTTTGGTATGCCAATATGTAGTTCTGGTCAAGAGCATGCACATGAGGGTGGCTACACTGGAGCTGTAGGGAGACCCTTCAAGACACCATAGCCACCCCTTGACTGGAAATAATTGGGACATGTATTTGGTTGTGCTGTAAAGAGAATCTGGATAAAAAATGGGGACAGCACCAATGCAGGTACTAGACTATGCAAGTACCTATATATTTTACATTGGTTAAAAAAAGGAATCAGCAGACCTAAGGTATTCAGATGAACTTATTTGTGTTGGATTGTAAAATCATACAATTTTTAAGACTCTGGACCTTAAAAGTCCATTGTTTCCTTTCTTTCATATAGCAGATGCAGTATATTTTATGAAAACCCACTCCCTACTGTTACTCTTACATAAAGATTTTTATAAGAAGGCATGAATAACACTTTAACCACTTGCCCTCCAGAGGATTTTCCCTCCTTCCTGACCAGGCCATTTTTTGCGATGTGGCTCTGTGTTACTTTAACTGACAACTGTGTGGTCATGCAATGCTGTACGTAAATGAAATGTATGCCATTTTTTCACCACAAATACAACTTTCTTTTTGTGGTATTTTATCACTTCTGCGTTTTTTTATTTTTTGCACTATAAACAAAAAAATTACCAACAGTTTTGAAAAAAGCAAAACAATATTTTGGACTTTTTGCTATAAAACATATCCAATAAAAAAATTTTAAAAATCTAATTTCCTCATAAATTCTGGTCACAATGTATTCTGCTACAAGTCTTTGCTAAAAAAAAATCCCAATACATGTAAATTAATTGGTTTACGTGAAATGTATAGTGTCTACAAATGACGGTATATATACAGGAATTTGTATTCAAAATTTTTTATACTAGTAATGGTGGCGATCAGCGTCTTATAGTGGGACTGCGGCAGGCATTCTGACACTGGGGGGAACTGCCTAACTGCCACTGACATCCAAATGAAACTAATACAGTGATCAGTGCTAATAAAAAGCACTGACACTGTACTAATGACACTGGACAGGAAGGGGTTAATATCTGGGGTGATCAAAGGGTTAACAGTATGTGTTTTACATTGCGTACTGTGTACTGTTTTATTTGGAGACATGCTGCTTTGTATCTCTCTGCTGTGCAGACAGATATAAAGCAGCATGTCCTTGCTGACAGGAGTGAGATCTGCATTGTTTACACACAGATCTCTCCCCTCTCAGCCCAACGATCCCCGAATCCCAGACAGGAATTGCAGGTTGGGACCCGGTGATTGATATCCCCAGCAGGCAATTGCAGCGTGGGTAGGGCGGCGTGCGCCCCCTACCCGGAAATGCAAATCACATATATATACGTGATGTTGCGCAGCCATGCAGTACTTCTGCTATAAGGTGGAGGCAGGGGTGGACTGACAATTCATGGGGCCCCTGGGCAATAGGGGATCATGGGGCCCCTGTGTCCTTGCCCAAACTCAAAAAAGCCTATGAAAAAGGTACCAGGGGCATCTCATGGGGCCCCCTACTGACCCCGGGCCCTCGGGCAGTGCCCGAGTTTCCAAATGGTCAGTACACCCCTGGGTGGAGGGCAAGTGGTTAATACTATGGTCAAAGATATGTGTATCACTTGTTAGTGCCTAATATTTACATTTTTATGCATCTCTCTACTCAGTCAATAGACACTTGCTGATGGCAGTGATAAAATGTAACAATTTCTCAGGAGAGAAAATGAGGTGGCTGCAAACAGACATTATAATCTTTGATGAGAATTGAATCACTTTGGTACTGTCCAAAAGCACGAGGGTTGCTACAGAATTAGATTACATGCAGCCTCATTATTTTAAGCTCATCATTTACTTTCAGTACACTTTATCAAAAAAGAGGAGATTAAAAAGATATTCACGTTTCATTTTCACTCCTCAGTCATTACTGGTCAATATCAAATAAAACCAAAAGCTCAGCTGCCCATACATGAGCTGATTTATGGTAAAATTTGACAACTATTCAACAATAAATAAAATAATTTTCAATTATTATTTGCTTCTTTAAAGATGGCATACAAACATGCCATATTAAATTGGCATACTATCAGTTTATGTGACAAAGTTATCAATTTGAATAATTTGTGCCTTGAGCTGCAGTAGATATCTTTTGAGTTTCTAATTACCTTATATGCTATATGATTGTTTCTGTTGCTAAACTATTGCTTATATATTTATTATTAATTTCATATTTGTTGAATTTCCATCAAATCCTTCCAAAATATGAACCTGTGTATAACCTGATTTGCAGTATAACTAAAGCTTTTTTTGGATAGAGTAGAGAGGGATTAAAACACCTGTCACATTTTTATTGTTGTCTGTGTCCCCTGTAAGAAATTTGTCCCTATTTGTCCTGTTTACCATTATCACTGAAAGTGAAATTTAAGAAAATCCTACATTTTGGGTTCTCCCTAGAGCAGGAATATAGGGGGAAATCTTCCAATGGGGACTTTAGTTCTGGTTGTATTCCCTCAGTTTGCAGGGATTTCCTCTCACTTCCTGGTTTGGATATGAGACAGGAAGTGAAGAGAAATCTGCATAATGGTGCAAAAAAATTGACATGGGTTATAACCCTCTCTTACTCTATCCAAAATTGAAAAAAAAGTTATGCCTTTAGATCTACATTTAAATAATATATTCAGCCTGTCATAACTTCATTTTACCTTGATTGACAGTTCTTGTACAAATTATGACAAAAATAAACTATAGTACATACCCTGATCTATTGTAAATTTTCTGGATTTAGTATCCTTATTAGCATTCTCATAATCTATTTACATCTGAACTTAAAGTGATACTAAACCCAGGACCCTGCATTCACTATATCTGGTCTCTCACAGTACACAGAACATGGAAATGCTATTATTGTAGTAAATATAAACTGCTAAATACCTTTTCTCATCAGCAGTTAGAGCAGTCTTGTGACTTCAGCAGAGCACTGGTTAAGCTTGAAAAAGGAGTTTTCTTTCTGCTCTAAGAGGATGTGAAACCTCTGACCCTCTGTCTGGACAGTGCTGATTGGCCCTGTGATGATCACATGCACCCTCCCAAGAAAAAAAAAAAAAACCTCTCTACAATACACACCAAACTGAGCATGTGCATGTGACCACGGGTTCAGTCTGTATCAGGTGGTCATTTCAACAAGAGGAGGGGCAGAGAAGAAAGGATCAAACAGCCTTTTTACACAATGGAGAGGATTAACCCCTTAGGTTCCACAGTGAGAATAACAAGCATGGTTTACTGCATATACAGACTGATTTTACTGTTGTGGGTTTAGTAACACTTTAAAGTATTACTAAACCCAGGACCTTGCATTCACTATATTTGGTCTCCCGCAGTACACAGAACATGGAAATGCAATTATTGTAGTAAATATAAACTGCTCAATACCTTTTCTCATTAGCAGTAGTGATGGGCTGCATGTTCGAGTCGAACTTAAGTACAGGAGATCGGCGGGCTGTTCGCCCTACATGCCTCACAATGCACTGTGCCCTGACAGTGCATTGTGATTGAGAAAAGCATTGCACCTGACCGCAGATCAGGTACAATGTTTTGGTCAATCACAGGGCATGACAATGTACAACGGACTGGGGTGATCCTGCCCCCTTGTGATGTCATCACCCTATTTAAGAACTGTCAGCGTGGTGCAGCTGTCAGAGCTAGCATCGAGGGCAGAGCGGATTTTTTTTCTTTTTTCGGGTTGGAGGTGGCGGGCATCGCGATTGACATTGGATTTACTTCGGGGGACATTTTTTTATTTTTAATAAACGACTTGTCAAAGACTGTCTCCTGTCTTTTTTTACTCTACACTTTTCTCTTTTGCGAATGGGTAGCGGTATCCTGTACCGCATACTCATTCACATGGGGGGCAGGATCTGGGGGCCCCCTTGTTAAACGGAGCTTTCAGATTCTGATAAGCACTCCGCCTGGAGCCCCTCCTGCCCCAAGCACCCCCCCATGTTTAAGGCATGTGGCCTGGTATGGTTCAGGAGAGAGGGGGTGCTTGCTTGTCCCCCCCTTTTTCTCACCTGTCAAGCTGCACGCTTGAATAAGAGTCTGGTATGGATGTTTGGGGGACCTCCATGCATTTATTTAAAAAATGTGATGTGGGGTTCCCCTCAAAATCCATATCAGACCAGGGCTTGGTATGGATGGAAAGGGGGACCCTATGCCATTCACAGTTGAACTTTTGGTAGGTTAAAAAGTTCAACCGCGTTCAGCCCACTACTAAGCAGCAGTATATAGCAGTCTTGTGACTTCTATCAATGTCCGGCTGAGCACTGATTAAAGCTTGTAGGAGGCGTGTTCATTCTGCTCTGACTGTCCTATGGGGCAGCATAACCCTTGAATCTCTGTCTAGACAGTGCTGATTGGCTCTGTGCTGATTACATGCGCCCTCCCAAAAAAAAAAACTCTCTAGCAATACACACTAAATTGAGCATGTGCAGAATGACTCCTAGAGCTCTGTACTATCAGCAGGTGGATTGGGGACAGTAGAAGAAAGGGAGGTTCAGAGAAGACAGGATCAAACAGCCCTCTTACACAATGAAGTGGGTTAAGCCCTTAGATTCCACAGTGAGTGTAAAAAGCATGCTTTACAGCATATGCAGACTGACTTTATTGTTAATAGCCCAACAAAAAGTAAAACAATGAACTATCAATCCACAAATTTACCATTTTTTTCTGCCAATAGATTGTTTTTTACTCTAATGTCCAGCATGATTCAACCCTTTTCTACTGAGCAGAGATTGTTCAAGACCTGCTCCAGCCTGTGACTGGCCATTGAAAGGAGAAGTAGCATACTGATGACTACATCCCTTTGTCACTCTATTTTCTTCTAACAGCATGCTTCTTGTCAGCACATAAACCGATTGGCTCCTTGTGCTGCTTCTTGCGCTCACACTCCATTCTGCTGTACAGAGACTGCAAACTGCTGATACAGGATAAAATTCAGGTACTTTTACTGCTTGCAATTAGAAAAAAAATATGTCTTAATGCTTACAGATCTGCATTAAAGCAGAGCTCCACCCAAAAGGGGAAGTTCCACTTTAAGGACTGCTCCCCCGCTCTCCATTAAGGATTTGCACCTTTGGGGGGCGGGGGGGAGTGGGTACCCAAATTTGACAGGTACCCGCTCCCACTTCTGGTCCGATCGCCTAGGTGATCGGAAGCGGAAGGTGTCCTTCCTCCCTCCCAACCTGTAGTCTTTTGGGACACGTGACAGGTCCCAGAAGACTACAGGGCCATTCATGAAGCGCATGCACAGTGGGTACCTGGCTGTGAATCTGCAAGCCATCACAGCTGGATGCCCACACTGAAGATGCTGGCCTCTTGGAATACAGGATGGCCGGTGAAACGGGCTGCGGGGGACACACCGCGGGACCAAGGGACAGGTAAGTGGCTGTTTTTTAAAAGTCAGCAGCTACAGTTTTTGTAGCTGCTGACGTTTATTTTTTGACAGAGTGAGTGGAACTCTGCTTTAATTTCTGCCTTTTATATCTGTCTGGAGTTCAGCTTTAACCCTTAAAATAAGACCTAGTTTCTTTGCTTAATGTTCTATCAATCCCTGTTTGTTTTTTTGAAAATCATTCCTTAACAGAGGCATTCGGGGTGATTGTGAATTACATAGATGTATGAGATCTGTATAAGATACATTATTCATCCTCTGTTTAAAAAAGATAAAATTATATATTGAACAAAGAAGAATTTCATGCCTGTAGACATTCATCTATAGAGCCAATGATGTAAAGGTCATATTCTGGATATAAAATGCATAGAGTATTTGAGAAGGTTCTAGGAAATGAAGGAAACCAAGCAGAGAGCTGAGACTGAATAAAGTGAAAATGGAGTGATTGCTTTGAAGAATAGCAGAAAACTACAAAATGCCAATGTACTTTGGATTTTAGAAAAGATAAATGAATCTAAAAAGAATCCAATTTTATTATGCCTATGTGCATACTATGTAGAAGAGTTTTATCATCTTCACAGTATCTGTTTCTACCCAATGTCTACGTCAAAGTCTATATAGATAATAATAATGAGCACATTGTGACACAAAACACATATTATTACCCCCTATATACTGTAGGTCAGCTCAGCTTAACACCATATTACTTTTCATTGATCCTGCAATACATATTTGAAAGAATTCAGTGAGTCAAAATATATACAATTTCTATATTGTGCCCAGTAGGCTCCTTTCTTTTCTTTTTTTTAATTATATCCTTAATTTTTTTTTAGTACAAAACCTCTATATCTCAAAATATTACATAACAAAAACTTTCAAAAAGAATTTAATTCAAAACCCTTTCCCCACTTCATCTCCCTCCCATTCCCAACCCAACCCACCCTTTCATATCCTCCTCATATTAAAACTATTTTCATCCACTTCTTGTTTCTCTCATATTTATCCATCTATCTTCACCATGCCTCTCTCTAATCTGCTCATTCTATTACTCCTCAAAACCTTCCGTCGTATCTTTTATCTCTCCAAAATTCTTTATACTCCAATCAATTCAAGGTATCTTTTTGATATCTTTAATTCATACCATCTTTCCCATGTTTTTTTTTTTAATTCTCCATTTTATCTCAATATAGTATAGTTCCTCCATCCTGTATATGTAAAACATATATTCATTGACTTAAACCCAAAAACACACAATTATAGTGAAAAAATCAAGACCCAAAGAGATTACCCAAAAATAAAAAATATCAAATATATATAAAAGAACAAAAATAAAATAAAGTCCCAATATGCAAAGTGTCCAAATAATGTGTCCAAACAAAGATCAATTTCTTGATAGGAAGACGCTTCCTACTCCACTGAAGAAGATGCAAATCAATCACAGGTGCTCTTCTAATACCTCAAAAAACAAAATCTTAACATAGTATATTACCTTTTAAATCCCAGAACTAAAGTGCCACACGTGTATCATGCAAAAAAAAACACTCCAGTGTCACAGCACTCATGTGAAGAAAAAAAAAAAAATAATTTTTAAATATCACTGCAAACTATATATAAAGTGCATAATTACCCTAAAACAAACAAATTCCAGCTTGTAATCAACCACATATGTACAGAGTGTCCTTAGATTGGTATCCTCTTGTTCCTCAGGACCTCACAAACAGACCAGGAATCAGTATGTGAATTATAATCATATATAAAATTTATTGTAGCCACTTACATATAAAAACGATAAGATCAGCAAGACAGCATCAAACTCCTCATGCCCAGTATACGATCCCCTTTCCGTGTGTAGAGGGTCTCCCGATCACCAGGTAATTCCCCCTTGCTACTCCTATCCAGCACTATCACTTTGTAGCTCTGGGGGACACCTGAAGTGCACCGTTACTCTCCAGAGCTCCAACACACAGGGATTCCAGAATCCAAAATGGCTGCCGCAGCACTTCCGGGAACGTTGACAAAAGTCCGTAAGAGACGAAACGCGTCCAGGGCACGTGACATCCCCGGAAGTGCTGCGGCAGCCATTTTGGATTCTGGAATCCCTGTGTGTTGGAGCTCTGGAGAGTAACGGTGCACTTCAGGTGTCCCCCAGAGCTACAAAGTGATAGTGCTGGATAGGAGTAGCAAGGGGGAATTACCTGGTGATCGGGAGACCCTCTACACACGGAAAGGGGATCGTATACTGGGCATGAGGAGTTTGATGCTGTCTTGCTGATCTTATCGTTATTATATGTAAGTGGCTACAATAAATTTTATATATGATTATAATTCACATACTGATTCCTGGTCTGTTTGTGAGGTCCTGAGGAACAAGAGGATACCAATCTAAGGACACTCTGTACATATGTGGTTGATTACAAGCTGGAATTTGTTTGTTTTAGGGTAATTATGCACTTTATATATAGTTTGCAGTGATATTTAAATTTTATTTTTTTTTTTTCTTCACATGAGTGCTGTGACACTGGAGTGTTTTTTTTGCATGGTACACATGTGGCACTTTAGTTGTGGGATTTAAAAGGTAATATACTATGTTGAGATTTTGTTTTTTGAGGTATTTGAAGAGCACCCGTGATTGATTTGCATCTTCTTCAGTGGAGTAGGATGCGTCTTCCTATCAAGAAATTGATCTTTGTTTGGACACATTATTTGGATACTTTGCATATTGGGACTTTATTTTATTTTTGTTCTTTTATATATATTTTTTATTTTTGGGTAATCTCTTTGGGTCTTGATTTTTTCACTATAATTGTGGGTTTTTGGGTTTAAGTCAATGAATATATGTTTTATTAGTACTTCAGGGGAAGGATATTGATATGACTTTAAGGGATTTCTGAGGATTTTATATATATATGTGTGTGCTGATTTATACTTATCCTGTATATGTACTCCACTCTTTTTCTCCAATCTTTTATTCTTGGAGTCTGCTGAACCTGCAAAAATTTGGAGATCAGCCCTTTTGCTGCATTTATTAAGTAAAATATTAACATATTCTTATAATCCTTCACTTTAATCTCAGATTTATGAAATAGACAAACCCAAGGGTCATTCAGCAAACTAACCCCCAGTATTTCTTGTATACACTGGATTATAATTTGCCAAAACTGCTGGACTTTAGGACATTGCCACCATATATGTGCAATCGTTTCCTTACTCCTACATCCCCTCCAACATAAAGGTGAAGTCTCTGGTCTTTGTTTATGAGCCATACTTTGGTATAATGTACCATTGAACCATACATTTATAATTCATTTCTACAACATTCATGTCTATTGCCACGTGTACTAACTTAAACATTTTCTTTTTTTTTTTGTTGTTCTTTCACTTTTGTTCCAAGCTCCTTTTCCCACTTTTCCAAAAACACTGGAGGCTCCGATCCAGATATTGTCGTAAAAATCTTGTAAATACTCAACGTAACATGTTTTCGTAAATACTCAAAGTAACATGTTTTCGTGCTAAATTTAAACTTAACATTTGCTCAAATTGATACATGTCTTCCTCCATCCTTACTGGTTTCGGGAGCTCAGCAACAAAATCACCCAATTGATAATAATGCCATTCATCTAGTATAAAAAATAGCTCTGTTTTATTTTTTAGTTCTTGAAAAGAACATAGTTCCCCTTTATCTATAATATCTTTCAAATGTGCATTTCTATCTTTTATCCATTTTCCTGCAATATTATCTTTTCCTGGTAGCAACGGGATTAACTAGGAGTTATATTCCCATCCCCTTTGTTTGTGAATTAAATCCCACACCCTCATTACATTACGTGTCAATGTGTTTATATTCTCATCTACTCTACGAAACTGCTGTGGATTCCAAATAATCCTATCTATTTGTGACTTACTTAGTGTACTTTCCATTTTTACCCAACTTTTCCCTTGTACATTGTATTTCCAGTATACTATTCATGAAATTAACACAGAATGATAGCACCTCCTAAAATCCAGAACGTTTAAACCCCCATTTGTTTTGTCCCTACATAAAACCTCATACTTTACTCTTGGTTTTTATTTGCTCAAGTATACCTAGTTATCATTCTCTTTATAGTCAAAAAGAACATACTTGGTAGGTATATTGGGAGCATATGGAATCTATATAGGATTTTTAGAACTATTACCATTTTTACAATATTTAAACGCCCTATTCAAGACAGCGATCCTGTTGACATATTTCTCACTTCCTCCTTTATCTCATTTAATAATGGAATGTAATTAACCTAGTATTCATTTTTTAGTTTAATTCCCAGATAATTTAATTCTTTTTCCCTCCATGTAAAAGAGAAGTCTTTTTGTAAAATCTGTTTCTATATCTTAGGAACATTAATATTTAACATCTTTGACTTTGAGGGGTTAATCTTTAAATTCGATAAAGCTCCATAATATTTTAGTTTTTGCATCAAACTTGGTAATGTTAGTCTTGGGTTGGCGATATAAAACAACATGTCATCTGCATATGCTGCAACTTTATGTTCTACATCCCCAATCAAATTCCTTTTACATCTATACTATTTCGTATCGTTGCTAATAGTGGATCCAGAGTTATAACAAACAACAAGAGAGACAATGGACATCCCTGCCTTATTCCATTAAACATTTTATAGAACTGTGACAGTGAGCCATTAACCTTTACTGTAGCTGATAGTTTACTGTATACCTGTCTTATCCACTGTAGCATTTTGGGTCCGATCCCTAGTTCCTCTAATGTATCTATCATACCCTGTCGAAAGCTTTTTCAGCATCAATCGACAGAATTACCACAGGGGATTTCTCTCTCTTACTTTTTTGTATGAGGAGCAATGATCTTAATCTATTATCCCTTCCTTCTCTTTCCGGTATGAATCCCACTTGATCTAAGTGTATCCAATTCAACATTAATTCTTTCAACCTCGTTGATAAAACCTTTGCGTATAATTTAGTATCTATATTCAATAGTGATATGGGTCTATAGTTAGCACATTGGGACCCATCTTTCCCCTCCTTTGGTATAACTGTAATTTGTGCCTGTAACGATTCCTCCCTCATTTCCATCCCTTCTCCTAATGCATTCATATATGTACACATTTTGGGGACAAGTTGTTCCTTAATCTTCCTTTAATATACTAATGTATACCTTTCTGGGCTGGGACTCTTGCGTTCTAACTTTTTCTAAGACTATTAATCTTGCTTCTTCTAATCTTGGCAATCCCGCCTCTTTAAATATATCTGCATTTTTTCCTCCCATTGTTTCATTCTGGTTCACAGATTTTATTCCATATAATTTACTATAATATTTTTTAAATACATCAGCAATATCAGTGGTTGAATGTACCTCTCAGGAATCACGGAATGTGCCACGGCGCGAGGGTGTGCGCATGCGCGGACTACACCGGCACACGAATATGCAGGCTTTAGGACCGGGGTGTCCGCAGCAGCAATTGCGGTCACGCATGCGCACTCGCGCACACGGGTGCACGCCTGGCACCAATGACGGCACGGGGCAAGATATTTAAACCAGCTTCTGTAGGGCTCACGTTGCTGTATGGTCTTTTCCTGTTATCCTGTGTTCCTGAGAGATTGCCTTGTTGCCGACCCTGCCTGACCCTGATCCGTTGACTGTCTCCTGCGCTTATCCCTGGCTTGTCTGACCATTCTCCTGTCTTATCCTGTACGTTTGACCTCCTGTTGCTGAACCTGGCCTGTGACCCATTTATCCTTCTGCCTGCCACTTGTACCATTCTGCCTCCACCGTTACCAACCTGGCCTGTCTGACTTTGCTCACTCCACCTCTTCACATCAGGCTCTCACCTGCTACGTACCACTGGCAAGCGCCTCTACCACAGCTGGTTGCACCCAGGGGCCGTGACCTGGTTTTGGCCTGCTCCAAGTCCATCTCCACCATCAGGGGCTCTGGTGAACAAGCAGGTCGGAGCTTAGATTCCGCACCCTGGGGAATCTCGGTCTGTGGAGCGCTAGAGGCTACTACCGGTCGGTCCCTAACAGTACCAGTTCCCCCGTATCATCCTTGATTTTTTCTAAAAAATGTCTCGATTTCTTTTCCCTTAGCCTTCTCATTAAGTATTTTCCTGGTCTATTCTCCCACTGATATCTTTCTCTTGCAACCCTATTAAAGATTATGTCTATCTTCTTTTTATGTAGTTGTTCTAAATCATATAATTCCTCCGTTAATAGATTTATTCTCTTCCCCCATTCTTTTTTTTGTCTCAGAACCTATCAAGATCAGGATTCCTCTAACGTATGCCTTGTGTGCTTCCAAAACTGTGGCAACAAACCTACAATTCACACTACAAACTACTTCTCTTACCAGTTGGGAAAAAATCCTATCAGAACAAATAACCTTACAATGCTGGGAAAATGCTTTCAACATTACATATAAAGCTACCCGATGCAGCTCCCACTGGGAGTCATATCTAAAAATACTCCACCAATGGTACCTGACTTCGGTCAAACTCTCTCTCTACTACCCAAAACAGTGACCATGTGGTCACTGCCAGGTGACTGACCAGAGACTGAACAGAGACTGACCGAGACTGACCAGAGACTGACCGAGACTGACCAGAGACTGCCAGGTGACTGACCGAAACTGACCAGAGACTGACCAGAGACTGCCAGGTGACTGACCGAGACTGCCAGGTGACTGACCGAGACTGTCAGGTGACTGACAGAGACTGACCAGAGACTGACCGAGACTGACCAGAGACTGCCAGGTGACTGACCGAGACTGACCAGAGACTGACCGAGACTGACCAGAGACTGCCAGGTGACTGACTGAGACTAACCAGAGACTGCCAGGTGACTGACCGAGACTGCCAGGTGACTGACCGAAACTGACCAGAGACTGCCAGGTGACTGACCGAGACTGACCAGAGACTGCCAGGTGACTGACCGAGACTGCCAGGTGACTGACCGAGACTGACCAGAGACTGCCAGGTGACTGACCGAGACTGACCAGAGACTGCCAGGTAACTGACCGAGACTGACCAGAGACTGACCAGAGACTGCCAGGTGACTGACCAGAGACTGCCAGGTGACTGACTGAGACTGCCAGGTGACTGACCGATACTGACCAGAGACTGCCAGGTGACTGACCGAGACTGCCAGGTGACTGACTGAGACTGACTAGAGACTGCCAGGTTACTGCCAGGTGACTGACCGAGACTGCCAGGTGACTGACTGAGACTGACCAGAGACTGACCGAGACTGCCAGGTGACTGACCGAGACTGACCAGAGACTGCCAGGTGACTGACCGAGACTGACCAGAGACTGACCGAGACTGCTAGGTGACTGACCAGAGACTGACTAGAGACTGCCAGGTGACTGACCAGAGACTGCCAGGAGAATGACCGAGACTGACCAGAGACTGCCAGGTGGCTGACTCATACCACTAACTGACACCTTCTCGCCGCTCATACCACTAACTGACACCTTCTCGCCGCTCATACCACTAACTGACACCTTCTTGCCGCTGATACCACTAACTGACACCTTCTCGCCGCTCACACCACTAACTGACACCTTCTCCCCGATCATACCACTAACTGACACCTTCTCGCCGCTCATACCACTAACTGACATCTTCTCTTCACTCATACCACTAACTGACACCTTCACGCCGCTCATACCACTAATGACACCTTCTTGCCGCTCATACCACTAACTGACACCTTCTCTCCACTCATACCACTAACGACACCTTCTTGCCGCTCATACCACTAACTGACACCTTCTCGCTGCTCATAGCACTGACACCTTCTCGCTGCTCATACCAATAACTGACACCTTCACACCGCTTATGCCACTAACTGATACCTTCTCGCTGATCATAACACTAATTGACACCTTCACACCGCTCATGCCACTAACTGGCACCTTGTCAGGGAATGAGAAGATCGCCGTGGTGCACGAATCTGCACATGTGTAGGATCCCAACAAGACGTACAGGCAGGTGAGCATTAGGACCCAGGCGCGCCTGTCACCAATGATGGTGCCAGGCAGGCACTAGGACCCAGGCACGCCTGTCGGCTGCGGGCGGGCTATTTAAACCGGCTCTTGCAATGCTCACATTGCCATATGGTCTTGTTCCTGTCTATCCTGTTCCTGTGAGAGTATCTTGTTGTTGCCGAACCCTGCCTGATCCTGATTACTGCTGACCATCTCCTGCCTTGACGCCTGTCCCCGATTATCTGATCTCCTGCTGCTGAACCTGTCTTGTGACCCGACGATTCTCTGCCTGCTGCTCTGTTCCGTTCTGCCTCCATTGATACCAACCCGGCCTGTCTGACTCTGCTACTGTTCACAGTGTGTTCCGTCCATCCATCCTGCACGGATCCATCCGTTACTGTCAAGGCCTGCTTAGCCTCCTCACATCAGGCTCTTATCCAGCTACGTGCCACTGGCAGTTTCCTCTACTACAGCTGGGTGTACCCAGGAGCAGCAACCTGGTCTCAGCCTGCTCCAAGTCCATCCCCACCATCAGGAGCTCTGGTGAACAAGCAGACTGGGGCTTAGACTCCGTGCCCTGGGGAATCCCGGTCTGTGGATCCATAGAGCAACCGTCAGTAGGTACGTGACACACCTTCTCGCCACTCATACCACTAACGCCACCTTCTCGGCGCTCATACCACTAACTGACACCTTCACAGAAAGATGTGGCCGACCACTAAGTTCCGCCTAGCAAACGTTGGTGCACAAGAGACAGTGGGGGTGCACGGGGGGGGGGAAATCGGTGATTTTTGTGTTGCCTAGGGCAACACAAAACATAAATACACCACTGCCTACAGCTGTAGGCACTATCCTGGTATAGCCAATCAAAGTCCAGTGACATACCAGTACACTTGTCCTTGTTGGGCATATACACTATATTGCCAAAAGTATTGGGACACCCCTCCAAATCATAGGATTCAGGTGTTCCAATCACCTCCTTGGCCACAGGTGTCGGAACGGGTCGCTCTCAGGAGATCAGTGAATTCAAGCGTGGTACCGTGATAAGTTGCCACCTGTGTAATAAGTCCATCCGTGAAATTTCCTTGCTACTAAATATTCCACGGTCCACTGTTAGTGTTACTATAACAAAGTGAAAGCAACTGGGAACAACAGCAACTCAGTCATGAATTGGTAGGCCATGTAAAATGACAGAGCGGGGTCAGCGCATGCTGAAGCGCACAGTGCGCAGAAGTCACCAACTGTCTGCAGAGTCAATAGCTAGAGACCTCCAAACTTTGTGTGACCTTCAGTTTAACACAACAGTGCATAGAGAGCTTCATGGAATATGTTTCCGTTGCTGAGCAGCAGCTCCTTAAATCACCAAGTGCAATGCAAAGTGCCGGATGCAGCGTAATAAAGCATGCCACCACTGTACTCTAGAGCAGTAGAGACGTGGTCTCTGGAGTGACAAATCACACTTCTCTGTCTGGCAATCCAATGGATGTGTCTGGGTTTGGCGGTTCTCAGGAAAATGGTACTTGCCTGACTGCATTGTGCCAAGTGTAAAGTTTGGTGGAGGGGGGATTATGGTGTGGGATTGTTTTTCAGGGGTTGGACTTGGCCCCTTAGTTCCAGTGAAGAGAACACTTAAGGCATCAGCATGCCAAGGTGTTTTGGACAATTCCATGTTCCTAAGTTTGTGGGAACAGTTTAGGGATGGCCCCTTCCTGTTCCAACATGACATGGCTGGAGGAACTTGACTGGGCTGCACAGAGTCGTGACCTCAACCCGATAGAACACTTTTGGGATGAATTAGAGTGGAGACTGCGAGCCAGGCCTTCTTGTCCAACATCAGTGCCTGACCTAACAAATGTGCTTCTGGAAGAATGGTAAAACATTCCCATAGACACACTCCTAAACCTTGTGGACAGCCTTCTCAGAAGAGTTGAAGCTGTTATAGCTGCAATGGGTGGGCCAACTCAGTATTGAACCCTACGGACTAAGACTGGGATGCCAGTAAAGTTCATGTGCATGTAAAGGCAGGCGTCCCAATACTTTTGGCAATATAGTGTATAATGTTTGCAGCAAATAGTTAGCTCATCACAAAAGCATATGCTTTAGCAAGAAAAGATATCAATTTGTCAGGGCAGTTGTGTAGTTACATTTCTAAATCATCAAAATAAAGAGAGGAAAAGAATAGAGAGCAAAAGTCGGATGGTTTAAAAATTCAACAGAATGATAACAAGAAATAAATTAGTATGGAGCCATTTAAAGAAAGTTGTGATGTTTACAGCAACAAGAAGAAAAACTTAAATTACAAGAGAAGTAGGCAAGTAGGAAGCTGAAGAAGGGGAGAAGAAAAAATAGTTTCTAGTAAGGTAAAGAAAAAGTTTAGTGAGACTTGGTAAGGGCGAGAAAGAATGGGGAAGGGGTGAAGGGAAAAGGAAAAGAGGACCAGTGGGATAGGGGAGTCAAATGTATAGCTCAGGGTATGGTGCTCAGAGGCAGTTGGCTTTTAGGAAGAGTCCATAAGGATGCCAAATGAATCAAGAAATGGACTGTCTATATTGAATGCAAGGTGACCATATGCGTTTGTATTGATTTGTCTTACAAAAAGACTACTAGACTGCTAGCGTCTATTGCTTTGTGATATTTCTGGGGCAACCCAGTACTTTAGAAGTCATATGCATCTGCGAAAACTATGATGTTTGTATTGTTATAGTTAAAGATCTGTTAAATCTTAGCAGACCTTACAGTAGTCTGAATGTCCCGGGGTGTATTTTGTATTGATTATTATGCCAAGCTAAGTATTATTTCTACATGACATTTATATATTATATTTACTCCTGCTCACGAAAAGATATACACTATATAAACATGTACATATATACTAGATTGTGTCCAACAGCCTCTTTTACTAGAAACCATGTGAGATTTCTAGGGCAATTCAGTATTTTGGACGTGATATGCACATGTCATAACAATGCAAAGATTATATACAGTAGTGTGTATTATTTCAATTGATTGCTGTTAATGATCTGTTAAATCTTTCTAGACTTTATGGCAGTCAGAATGTCCCAGTGTGTATATTATTGACTGTTATGCCAAGCTGTTTCTACATGACATTTATTTATTATATCCACTCCTGTTCAAGCTTGTTAACAATTGACCCTTTATTATTTAAAGTAGTTGTAAACCTCAGACATTAAATATGAACAAAGTACTGTATATCCCTCTACTATGTGTGCCTGTCTCAATTCAGAGCACTAAGTGCCATTTCTGTTCACTGTCTCATTCCTCTGCTATAAGCATTAGCCACTTCTGACAAGTTTTCCTGACACCAAGAGAAAAAGGGTGACAGGAGAGGGCACAGCTTGTGATTGACAGCCACAGCTCTGTTCCTGTGTGCTGTGTGAAGGGGTGTGTGTCCCATCCCTCCAATCAGCTATCAAGCTCTCCTCACTAATGTAAAATAGCTCTCCGCACCCTGCTTTTCAGAGCTGAGAGATTCTGTGTAACTTCTGCACTTTTAATGTATGTAGAGGAAAGATGGCTATAGATAAACAGGTACAACTTATATAGGAAGATTTTTTTCATTTCTGTGTATCACTTGAGGCCAGTCACTGGGTATATGAGAAGGTTTACAACCACTTTAAGGTTAATATTGGCATATTTTTGTAGATATATAATGATTTATGTTCATAAAAATGTTAGATATTTTTTATGCTTCTGTATAAAGCCAAATGGTGCAGTGGTCAAGAGTTTGAAAAAAAAGCCTCATCCTCATAATAAATGAACATTTCCAAACTGATCTTCCACTGCATCCACCATGTTTTTGAGTGATTCCATTCATTGACTCCATGTATACTCCATGTACAGTATACTGTGTTCTGTAGTGACATAAGGGCCAGGGGTAGAACTACAGCACACAGTGGGGAACCAGGCAGCCAACACTCCCGGAAGTCACATAGTTTTAAACCAATAGAAAAAAAATCAATAAATAATTATATTGAAAAACTCCATTTGCAGAACCCTACATCACAGTTGATCCAGAAGAAGGCAAAAATATTGTCCAACATGCTCCAACAGGAAAAAAACTTCTTCCTGATCATCTACCATTCCGTACACTGTTGGTGTCAATTCCTGCTTATTTGATTGCCTCACTTATTTTCCTAGTCAAATCCAAGTCAAATTTTTGGCATCCCCTGCAATAAGAATATATAATAATTTGTACAATCCCTAAGGGTGTCAGGGATCCAAGTATGACCAGAAATGTGTGGACTGACACAGGGAAGTAACAGGCTTCAGGAATGATGTCATAACAATATAATTTATTGTTAGCTGCCCAAATATACAAAACGCACAGTAACAAAACCAACTTTCCACTAATATCAGTATGCGCGGGAACACAGGCGTAGTCAGGGCTGCAGAGGTGGAATGGTCAGGCAGGCCGTATGGCTCTGTCAGATACCGCCTGGCGGTACCTCTAGCAATCCACAGGACAGGATTCCCCAGAGCGCGGAGTCTAAGCCCCAGTCTGTTTGTTCACCAGGGCCCCTGATGATGGGGATGGACTTGGAGCAGACAGTGACCAGGTCGCAGCCCCTGAGTACATCCACCTGTGGTAGAGGGATCCGCCAGAGGTATACACTGGTAAGAGCCTGACACGAAGAGGCAGATAGGTCCGTGCAGGATGGATGTGTGGATGGCAGAGTAGCAAGCGTGGTCAGTAACAGTGGGGACAGCACGGTACAAAGCAGCAGGCAAAGAGTAGTCGGGTCACTCGCAGGGTTCGGTAACAGGAGTTCTGATCAATAGGGATATCCAGAAGAGTAGTCAAACGACCCAGGGATCAGAGCAGGAGAAGTCAGCAAGGTCAGGATCAAGCAGGGTCAGCAGCAAGACAATCAGGAGTACAGGACAATCAGGAACAAGATACGGGGGCTCATGGGACAACACCAAGGCCCTGATTGCAGGCCTGGTGCTGCTTAAATATACCTCCTGCAATCAGCCTCAGGTGATGGCTTGATTGCAGGAGTGTGATCCTGGCTGCTGAAAGCACCTGCTTGAAAGCACCGGTACTGCAGCCCACACAGCAGGTGAGCCCATTCCTGACACACCCGCTAGCAAGCACCGGTACTGCAGCCCACACGGCAGGTGAGCCCATTCCTGACAAAGGGTTAAATACTTCTAAAGGGATGCAGACACTTCAACTTTCTTTATCAGAACACAGAGAGCAACCAGTGATTTTAATGAACCAGTCCCTCCTGTTCAGAATCAGTTGGCAAATGACATGTTGAAGCAAACAGATTTTTCTGAAGACCAGAAAAAGGTATGAGTCTGCTAAAAAGTATGTTAAAATCCCTGCAATGTACATAGATCACCCAGAGGGGATTGTTTTTTTTCTCTGTATCCTCCACAACCCCCCACAAAAGCACAATATTGTTTTTATATTTGTTGAATACCATTCCAGGTGTAAAATATTCTTATAATGGTGTCAGGGCTCCGGGTATGACCAGAGGTATGTGAACTGACGCAGGGAAACCCAGGCTTCAGATATGTTATAAACAATAAAATTTATTAAAGACTAACAATACAAACATAAACGCAGTGCACCAAACCCCAAGCTAACACAAATACATACAACAAGGTGAAACAAACCCAAACCTAAACTGATACAGATACACAGGTACATACACATATAGAGCACAACGTAATCAGGCAGGCCAGGTCGATAACTATCGGGCAGGTAGGTACAGGAGGAGCAGGCGGAGAGAATGGTCAGGGTCACAAGCCAGGGATCAAAACAGGAGAACTCAGCAGAGGTCAGGATCAGGCAGGGTCAGCAACAAGTCAGGCAGAGGCAGAAACAGAAACAGGAACAGGAACGCAGGTTGCAAGATACAGGGGCCCATGGAAAAACACACACCAAGGCCCAGACTGCAGGTCTGGCCATCCCTTAAATACACCTCCGTAATCAGCTTCAGGTGTTTGGCTGACTGCAGGGTTAAGTCTCTGATTGCTGAGAGCACCCGCTGGCCAGCCCTGGTACTGCAGCCCACAAGGCAGGTGAGTCCCACCATTACTGGCAAGTCCATTCCTGACAATTGGTAACCTTTGATTTAGTTTTCTGTTATGTTATAGAGAAATTGTAACTTGTTTTTTATTGTATATTATAGATTTGTCTTCTCCTGAAAAAGTGAACAATGTTGATGAAATGTGTTGAGAAACGTTTGGGTCCTCAAAACATCAACATAAACAACAACGATGGTATAAAACTATAACTGAAATAGAATAGGGTATGAATATCTTTGTATGGTTTAACTTATCATCATTGTGTATGGGATTATCAGCAAACTGTTTTTATTATGAGAAAATTGTAATTTTATACTATAATGATTAAAAAAAAAAATCAGATTTGATTGTATTAGATGCTGTATTTGATTTGGTGCCTTAAGTCTCATTTAATTGCCAGGTAAAAGACAACAAATAAACCATTACACACATTACATATATTATGGGTAGAGATGAGCGAAGTATTCAAAAATTCGATTCGACTGATTCGGCGAATTCGTAGAAAAAATTCGATTCGAGTCGAATATATTCGCTGTGAATTTAACTTAAAAAAGGGTGTTTCTAGGCTTCAGAGAGACTTAATATTAGTGCTGAACACTGTACCTTTAATTTAAATGCCCTTGGAGTCTGCTGGGGAAGAGAAATAATACTGTCAGGCAGTATGACATGCAGATGAGTGCCGTCGATCTTAGAATCACCGCACACTTCACTCATTTGGCCAGTCACGGGGCCAAAACCAGAGTGTGGAGCCACAGTGTGGCGGTAGAGGCAGCAGCAATGGGAGGCCATGCAGCACCCTATGACAAAAATGGAAACCACCAGCAGTGTGAGGAGACCTGAAAGTGGCACATGGCAGAGTGTGGCGATAGAGACAGCAGCAATGGGAGGCCGTACAGGGACCCATGACACACTCTGGACCTGGCAGCAGCATGAGGAGGCGGTACAGGGGCCCATGGCAGATTACGGGCCTGGCAGCAGCATGAGGAGTCGGTAGGGGGGCCCATGGCAGATTACAGGCCTGGCAGCAGCAATGGGAGGCCGTACAGGGACCCATGACATAATCTGGACCTGGCAGCAGCATGGGGAGGCGGTACAGGGGCCCATGACAGATTACGGGCCTGGCAGCAGCATTTGGAGTCGGTACGGGGGCCCATGACACACTCTGGACCTGGCAGCAGCATGAGGAGGCGGTACAGGGGCGCATGACAGATTACAAGCCTGGCAGCAGCAACTTGGACAGGAGGACGTTCAGTTTCTGCACCGTCTGGTGCGTGCTCGCAAACTGTTGTCTCTTGGAAACGGATTCCAAGAAAGACTGCTGACGGAATCCGTGAAGAGGAGTAGCAGGAGAAGGAGCATCTGAACGAGCGGAATATGCCAACAAGCGACAACAGGGGCCCATGACAGATTACGGGCCTGGCAGCAGCATGAGGAGTCGGTACGGGGGCCCATGGCAGATTAGGGGCCTGGCAGCAGCTATGGGAGGCCCGTAATCTGCCAGCACCCTATGACAAAAAATGGAACCCACCAGCAGTGTGAGGAGACCTGAAAGTGGCACATGGCAGAGTGTGGCGATGGAGACAGCAGCAATGGGAGGCCGTACAGGGACCCATGACACACTCTGGACCTGGCAGCAGCATGAGGAGGCGGTATAGGGGCCCATGGCAGATTAGGGGCCTGGCAGCAGCTATGGGAAGCCCGTAATCTGCCAGCACCCTATGACAAAAAATGGAATACACCAGCAGTGTGAGGAGACCTGAAAGTGGCACATGGCAGAGTGTGGCGATGGAGACAGCAGCAATGGGAGGCCGTACAGGGACCCATGAGAGACTCTGGACTTGGCAGCAGCATGAGGAGGCGGTATAGGGGCCCATGGCAGATTAGGGGCCTGGCAGCAGCTATGGGAGGCCCGTAATCTGCCAGCACCCTATGACAAAAAATGGAACACACCAGCAGTGTGAGGAGACCTGAAAGTGGCACATGTTTGGGGCATGATTCATGGCGGATTTAGTCAGTTGTGTCAGGAACTGGTGGTTTGAAATCCAGACTAATCCACGCCTGATTCATTTTCACAAACGTCAGTCTCTCCACACTTTGGGTGGACAGTCGTGTCCTCCGCGGAGTTGCAATACCTCCTGCCGCACTAAACACGCGCTCCGATGCCACGCTACTGGCCGGGCATGACAGCCTTTCAAGGGCAAATTCAGCTAGTTGGGGCCAAAGGTCAAGTTTCGTTGCCCAGTAGTCAAGGGGATTGTCTACCTCGGTTGGCAGGGTGCTGTCCAAGTAGGCCTAAGCCTGTTGTTTGAGGTCCTGCTCCAGGACCACCTGATGCTGCTGCTGCTGCTGCGGCTGGTTAGTAGTTTCCTAACTGCGCTGGTGAAGAAAGCTACTCATCATCGACTGCAGACTGAGGCAGCCGCTGCTGGTGGAGCTGCCACTGCTCCTACCACCCCACCCCTCCCCTGCTGCCATCGCAGCGGAACGCGAGCGCACAGGGCCCACAGTGTCTGAGGATGGACGTTGGCGCAGACAGGCAGAGACCAGCTGACTACATAGGTGGTTTTTATAGTACGTTATTTTGGCCTCCCTCTCAGCAGGTGTGAAAAAGGCCACCATTTTGGAACGGTAGCGAGGGTCCAACAAGGTGGACAGCCAAAAGTCATCCCTCTGTCTGGTGGTTATTATTCGGCTGTCGCTACGCAAGCAACCGAGCATGCTATGGGCCATTTGTGCCAAGGAATGCGAGGGACTCCCTGCCTCCATCTCCACAGCATACTGCCACGGTGCGTCTGGGTCCTCTGTCTCCTCCTCCTCCTCTACCAGATGCTCCTGCTCCTCCACTCCTGTCCGCTGAGTGGAAAAACCACCCATTTCACTCAATAATTCCTGAGCACCAATGTCCTCCTCTACCTCCTCCTCTTCTTCCTGTCCTGCCCCCACAGGGGTCATGTGGCGTTGAGATCTGTGCGCCACGTCTACCGCACCCTGACCAGCCATTGTTAACAGCATTTGTTCCAGGACGTGCAACAGAGGAATGACGTCGTTCATCCCATAGTCCTGCCGACTCACGAATAGCGTGGCCTCCTCAAAGGGCCTGAGCAAGCGCAGGTGTCACGCATGAGCTGCCAATGGCTGACATCTAAGTTACACAGGGAATACCTTTATCCGCTTTTAACATCAGGAAATCTGTGATGGCCTTTTGCTGTTCGTAAAGGCGGTCTAACATATGTAGGGTTGAATTCCACCTTGTTGCAACGTCACAGCATGAGGAGTCGGTATAGGGGCCCATGGCAGATTAGGGGCCTGGCAGCAGCTATGGGAGGCCCGTAATCTGCCAGCACCCTATGTCAAAAAATTCTACACACCAGCAGTGTGTGAGGAGACCTGAAAGTGGCACATGGCAGAGTGTGGCGATGGAGACAGCAGCAATGGGAGGCCGTACAGGGACCCATGACAGACTCTGGACCTGGCAGCAGCATGAGGAGGCGGTATATAGGGGCCTATGGCAGATTAGGGGCCTGGCAGCAGCTATAGGAGGCCCATAATCTGCCAGCACCCTATGTCAAAAAATTCAACACACCAGCAGTGTGTGAGGAGACCTGAAAGTGGCACATGGCAGAGTGTGGCGATGGAGACAGCAGCAATGGGAGGCCGTACAGGGACCCATGACAGACTCTGGACCTGGCAGCAGCATGAGGAGGCGGTATATAGGGGCCTATGGCAGATTAGGGGCCTGGCAGCAGCTATGGGAGGCCCTTAATCTGCCAGCACCCTATGTCAAAAAATTCTACACACCAGCAGTGTGTGAGGAGACCTGAAAGTGGCACATGGCAGAGTGTGGCGATGGAGACAGCAGCAATGGGAGGCCGTACAGGGACCCATGACAGACTCTGGACCTGGCAGCAACATGAGGAGGCGGTATATAGGGGCCTATGGCAGATTAGGGGCCTGGCAGCAGCTATGGGAGGCCCTTAATCTGCCAGCACCCTATGTCAAAAAATTCTACACACCAGCAGTGTGTGAGGAGACCTGAAAGTGGCACATGGCAGAGTGTGGCGATGGAGACAGCAGCAATGGGAGGCCGTACAGGGACCCATGACAGACTCTGGACCTGGCAGCAGCATGAGGAGGCGGTATATAGGGGCCCATGGCAGATTAGGGGCCTGGCAGCAGCTATAGGAGGCCCATAATCTGCCAGCACCCTATGTCAAAAAATTCAACACACCAGCAGTGTGAGGAGACCTGAAAGTGGCACATGGCAGAGTGTGGCGATGGAGACAGCAGCAATGGGAGGCCGTACAGGGACCCATGACAGACTCTGGACCTGGCAGCAGCATGAGGAAGCGGTATATAGGGGCCTATGGCAGATTAGGGGCCTGGCAGCAGCTATGGGAGGCCCTTAATCTGCCAGCACCCTATGTCAAAAAATTCTACACACCAGCAGTGTGTGAGGAGACCTGAAAGTGGCACATGGCATGAGAGACTCTGGACCTGGCAGCAGCATGAGGAAGCGGTATATAGGGGCCTATGGCAGATTAGGGGCCTGGCAGCAGCAATGGGAGGCCCATAATCTGCCAGCACCCTATGTCAAAAAATTCTACACACCAGCAGTGTGTGAGGAGACCTGAAAGTGGCACATGGCAGAGTGTGGCGATGGAGACAGCAGCAATGGGAGGCCGTACAGGGACCCATGACAGACTCTGGACCTGGCAGCAGCATGAGGAGGCGGTATATAGGGGCCTATGGCAGATTAGGGGCCTGGCAGCAGCTATAGGAGGCCCATAATCTGCCAGCACCCTATGTCAAAAAATTCTACACACCAGCAGTGTGTGAGGAGACCTGAAAGTGGCACATGGCAGAGTGTGGCGATGGAGACAGCAGCAATGGGAGGCCGTACAGGGACCCATGAGAGACTCTGGACCTGGCAGCAGCATGAGGAGGCGGTATATAGGGGCCTATGGCAGATTAGGGGCCTGGCAGCAGCAATGGGAGGCCCATAATCTGCAAGCACCCTATGTCAAAAAATTCTACACACCAGCAGTGTGTGAGGAGACCTGAAAGTGGCACATGGCAGAGTGTGGCGATGGAGACAGCAGCAATGGGAGGCCGTACAGGGACCCATGACAGACTCTGGACCTGGCAGCAACATGAGGAGGCGGTATATAGGGGCCTATGGCAGATTAGGGGCCTGGCAGCAGCTATGGGAGGCCCTTAATCTGCCAGCACCCTATGTCAAAAAATTCTACACACCAGCAGTGTGTGAGGAGACCTGAAAGTGGCACATGGCAGAGTGTGGCGATGGAGACAGCAGCAATGGGAGGCCGTACAGGGACCCATGACAGACTCTGGACCTGGCAGCAGCATGAGGAGGCGGTATATAGGGGCCCATGGCAGATTAGGGGCCTGGCAGCAGCTATAGGAGGCCCATAATCTGCCAGCACCCTATGTCAAAAAATTCAACACACCAGCAGTGTGAGGAGACCTGAAAGTGGCACATGGCAGAGTGTGGCGATGGAGACAGCAGCAATGGGAGGCCGTACAGGGACCCATGACAGACTCTGGACCTGGCAGCAGCATGAGGAAGCGGTATATAGGGGCCTATGGCAGATTAGGGGCCTGGCAGCAGCAATGGGAGGCCCATAATCTGCCAGCACCCTATGTCAAAAAATTCTACACACCAGCAGTGTGTGAGGAGACCTGAAAGTGGCACATGGCAGAGTGTGGCGATGGAGACAGCAGCAATGGGAGGCCGTACAGGGACCCATGACAGACTCTGGACCTGGCAGCAGCATGAGGAGGCAGTATATAGGGGCCCATGGCAGATTAGGGGCCTGGCAGCAGCTATAGGAGGCCCATAATCTGCCAGCACCCTATGTCAAAAAATTCAACACACCAGCAGTGTGAGGAGACCTGAAAGTGGCACATGGCAGAGTGTGGCGATGGAGACAGCAGCAATGGGAGGCCGTACAGGGACCCATGACAGACTCTGGACCTGGCAGCAGCATGAGGAAGCGGTATATAGGGGCCTATGGCAGATTAGGGGCCTGGCAGCAGCAATGGGAGGCCCATAATCTGCCAGCACCCTATGTCAAAAAATTCTACACACCAGCAGTGTGTGAGGAGACCTGAAAGTGGCACATGGCAGAGTGTGGCGATGGAGACAGCAGCAATGGGAGGCCGTACAGGGACCCATGACAGACTCTGGACCTGGCAGCAGCATGAGGAGGCGGTATATAGGGGCCCATGGCAGATTAGGGGCCTGGCAGCAGCTATGGGAGGCCCATAATCTGCCAGCACCCTATGTCAAAAAATTCTACACACCAGCAGTGTGTGAGGAGACCTGAAAGTGGCACATGGCATGAGAGACTCTGGACCTGGCAGCAGCATGAGGAAGCGGTATATAGGGGCCTATGGCAGATTAGGGGCCTGGCAGCAGCAATGGGAGGCCCATAATCTGCCAGCACCCTATGTCAAAAAATTCTACACACCAGCAGTGTGTGAGGAGACCTGAAAGTGGCACATGGCAGAGTGTGGCGATGGAGACAGCAGCAATGGGAGGCCGTACAGGGACCCATGACAGACTCTGGACCTGGCAGCAGCATGAGGAGGCGGTATATAGGGGCCCATGGCAGATTAGGGGCCTGGCAGCAGCAATGGGAGGCCCATAATCTGCCAGCACCCTATGTCAAAAAATTCTACACACCAGCAGTGTGTGAGGAGACCTGAAAGTGGCACATGGCAGAGTGTGGCGATGGAGACAGCAGCAATGGGAGGCCGTACAGGGACCCATGACAGACTCTGGACCTGGCAGCAACATGAGGAGGCAGTATATAGGGGCCTATGGCAGATTAGGGGCCTGGCAGCAGCTATGGGAGGCCCTTAATCTGCCAGCACCCTATGTCAAAAAATTCTACACACCAGCAGTGTGTGAGGAGACCTGAAAGTGGCACATGGCAGAGTGTGGCGATGGAGACAGCAGCAATGGGAGGCCGTACAGGGACCCATGACAGACTCTGGACCTGGCAGCAGCATGAGGAGGCGGTATATAGGGGCCCATGGCAGATTAGGGGCCTGGCAGCAGCTATAGGAGGCCCATAATCTGCCAGCACCCTATGTCAAAAAATTCAACACACCAGCAGTGTGAGGAGACCTGAAAGTGGCACATGGCAGAGTGTGGCGATGGAGACAGCAGCAATGGGAGGCCGTACAGGGACCCATGACAGACTCTGGACCTGGCAGCAGCATGAGGAAGCGGTATATAGGGGCCTATGGCAGATTAGGGGCCTGGCAGCAGCAATGGGAGGCCCATAATCTGCCAGCACCCTATGTCAAAAAATTCTACACACCAGCAGTGTGTGAGGAGACCTGAAAGTGGCACATGGCAGAGTGTGGCGATGGAGACAGCAGCAATGGGAGGCCGTACAGGGACCCATGAGAGACTCTGGACCTGGCAGCAGCATGAGGAGGCGGTATATAGGGGCCTATGGCAGATTAGGGGCCTGGCAGCAGCTATGGGAGGCCCTTAATCTGCCAGCACCCTATGTCAAAAAATTCTACACACCAGCAGTGTGTGAGGAGACCTGAAAGTGGCACATGGCATGAGAGACTCTGGACCTGGCAGCAGCATGAGGAAGCGGTATATAGGGGCCTATGGCAGATTAGGGGCCTGGCAGCAGCAATGGGAGGCCCATAATCTGCCAGCACCCTATGTCAAAAAATTCTACACACCAGCAGTGTGTGAGGAGACCTGAAAGTGGCACATGGCAGAGTGTGGCGATGGAGACAGCAGCAATGGGAGGCCGTACAGGGACCCATGACAGACTCTGGACCTGGCAGCAGCATGAGGAGGCGGTATATAGGGGCCCATGGCAGATTAGGGGCCTGGCAGCAGCTATGGGAGGCCCATAATCTGCCAGCACCCTATGTCAAAAAATTCTACACACCAGCAGTGTGTGAGGAGACCTGAAAGTGGCACATGGCATGAGAGACTCTGGACCTGGCAGCAGCATGAGGAAGCGGTATATAGGGGCCTATGGCAGATTAGGGGCCTGGCAGCAGCAATGGGAGGCCCATAATCTGCCAGCACCCTATGTCAAAAAATTCTACACACCAGCAGTGTGTGAGGAGACCTGAAAGTGGCACATGGCAGAGTGTGGCGATGGAGACAGCAGCAATGGGAGGCCGTACAGGGACCCATGACAGACTCTGGACCTGGCAGCAGCATGAGGAGGCGGTATATAGGGGCCCATGGCAGATTAGGGGCCTGGCAGCAGCAATGGGAGGCCCATAATCTGCCAGCACCCTATGTCAAAAAATTCTACACACCAGCAGTGTGTGAGGAGACCTGAAAGTGGCACATGGCAGAGTGTGGCGATGGAGACAGCAGCAATGGGAGGCCGTACAGGGACCCATGACAGACTCTGGACCTGGCAGCAACATGAGGAGGCAGTATATAGGGGCCTATGGCAGATTAGGGGCCTGGCAGCAGCTATGGGAGGCCCTTAATCTGCCAGCACCCTATGTCAAAAAATTCTACACACCAGCAGTGTGTGAGGAGACCTGAAAGTGGCACATGGCAGAGTGTGGCGATGGAGACAGCAGCAATGGGAGGCCGTACAGGGACCCATGACAGACTCTGGACCTGGCAGCAGCATGAGGAGGCGGTATATAGGGGCCCATGGCAGATTAGGGGCCTGGCAGCAGCTATAGGAGGCCCATAATCTGCCAGCACCCTATGTCAAAAAATTCAACACACCAGCAGTGTGAGGAGACCTGAAAGTGGCACATGGCAGAGTGTGGCGATGGAGACAGCAGCAATGGGAGGCCGTACAGGGACCCATGACAGACTCTGGACCTGGCAGCAGCATGAGGAAGCGGTATATAGGGGCCTATGGCAGATTAGGGGCCTGGCAGCAGCAATGGGAGGCCCATAATCTGCCAGCACCCTATGTCAAAAAATTCTACACACCAGCAGTGTGTGAGGAGACCTGAAAGTGGCACATGGCAGAGTGTGGCGATGGAGACAGCAGCAATGGGAGGCCGTACAGGGACCCATGAGAGACTCTGGACCTGGCAGCAGCATGAGGAGGCGGTATATAGGGGCCTATGGCAGATTAGGGGCCTGGCAGCAGCTATGGGAGGCCCTTAATCTGCCAGCACCCTATGTCAAAAAATTCTACACACCAGCAGTGTGTGAGGAGACCTGAAAGTGGCACATGGCATGAGAGACTCTGGACCTGGCAGCAGCATGAGGAAGCGGTATATAGGGGCCTATGGCAGATTAGGGGCCTGGCAGCAGCAATGGGAGGCCCATAATCTGCCAGCACCCTATGTCAAAAAATTCTACACACCAGCAGTGTGTGAGGAGACCTGAAAGTGGCACATGGCAGAGTGTGGCGATGGAGACAGCAGCAATGGGAGGCCGTACAGGGACCCATGACAGACTCTGGACCTGGCAGCAGCATGAGGAGGCGGTATATAGGGGCCCATGGCAGATTAGGGGCCTGGCAGCAGCTATGGGAGGCCCATAATCTGCCAGCACCCTATGTCAAAAAATTCTACACACCAGCAGTGTGTGAGGAGACCTGAAAGTGGCACATGGCATGACAGACTCTGGACCTGGCAGCAGCATGAGGAAGCGGTATATAGGGGCCTATGGCAGATTAGGGGCCTGGCAGCAGCAATGGGAGGCCCATAATCTGCCAGCACCCTATGTCAAAAAATTCTACACACCAGCAGTGTGTGAGGAGACCTGAAAGTGGCACATGGCAGAGTGTGGCGATGGAGACAGCAGCAATGGGAGGCCGTACAGGGACCCATGAGAGACTCTGGACCTGGCAGCAGCATGAGGAGGCGGTATATAGGGGCCTATGGCAGATTAGGGGCCTGGCAGCAGCTATGGGAGGCCCTTAATCTGCCAGCACCCTATGTCAAAAAATTCTACACACCAGCAGTGTGTGAGGAGACCTGAAAGTGGCACATGGCATGAGAGACTCTGGACCTGGCAGCAGCATGAGGAAGCGGTATATAGGGGCCTATGGCAGATTAGGGGCCTGGCAGCAGCAATGGGAGGCCCATAATCTGCCAGCACCCTATGTCAAAAAATTCTACACACCAGCAGTGTGTGAGGAGACCTGAAAGTGGCACATGGCAGAGTGTGGCGATGGAGACAGCAGCAATGGGAGGCCGTACAGGGACCCATGACAGACTCTGGACCTGGCAGCAGCATGAGGAGGCGGTATATAGGGGCCCATGGCAGATTAGGGGCCTGGCAGCAGCTATGGGAGGCCCATAATCTGCCAGCACCCTATGTCAAAAAATTCTACACACCAGCAGTGTGTGAGGAGACCTGAAAGTGGCACATGGCATGAGAGACTCTGGACCTGGCAGCAGCATGAGGAAGCGGTATATAGGGGCCTATGGCAGATTAGGGGCCTGGCAGCAGCAATGGGAGGCCCATAATCTGCCAGCACCCTATGTCAAAAAATTCTACACACCAGCAGTGTGTGAGGAGACCTGAAAGTGGCACATGGCAGAGTGTGGCGATGGAGACAGCAGCAATGGGAGGCCGTACAGGGACCCATGACAGACTCTGGACCTGGCAGCAGCATGAGGAGGCGGTATATAGGGGCCCATGGCAGATTAGGGGCCTGGCAGCAGCAATGGGAGGCCCATAATCTGCCAGCACCCTATGTCAAAAAATTCTACACACCAGCAGTGTGTGAGGAGACCTGAAAGTGGCACATGGCAGAGTGTGGCGATGGAGACAGCAGCAATGGGAGGCCGTACAGGGACCCATGACAGACTCTGGACCTGGCAGCAACATGAGGAGGCAGTATATAGGGGCCTATGGCAGATTAGGGGCCTGGCAGCAGCTATGGGAGGCCCTTAATCTGCCAGCACCCTATGTCAAAAAATTCTACACACCAGCAGTGTGTGAGGAGACCTGAAAGTGGCACATGGCAGAGTGTGGCGATGGAGACAGCAGCAATGGGAGGCCGTACAGGGACCCATGACAGACTCTGGACCTGGCAGCAGCATGAGGAGGCGGTATATAGGGGCCCATGGCAGATTAGGGGCCTGGCAGCAGCTATAGGAGGCCCATAATCTGCCAGCACCCTATGTCAAAAAATTCAACACACCAGCAGTGTGAGGAGACCTGAAAGTGGCACATGGCAGAGTGTGGCGATGGAGACAGCAGCAATGGGAGGCCGTACAGGGACCCATGACAGACTCTGGACCTGGCAGCAGCATGAGGAAGCGGTATATAGGGGCCTATGGCAGATTAGGGGCCTGGCAGCAGCAATGGGAGGCCCATAATCTGCCAGCACCCTATGTCAAAAAATTCTACACACCAGCAGTGTGTGAGGAGACCTGAAAGTGGCACATGGCAGAGTGTGGCGATGGAGACAGCAGCAATGGGAGGCCGTACAGGGACCCATGAGAGACTCTGGACCTGGCAGCAGCATGAGGAGGCGGTATATAGGGGCCTATGGCAGATTAGGGGCCTGGCAGCAGCTATGGGAGGCCCTTAATTTGCCAGCACCCTATGTCAAAAAATTCTACACACCAGCAGTGTGTGAGGAGACCTGAAAGTGGCACATGGCATGAGAGACTCTGGACCTGGCAGCAGCATGAGGAAGCGGTATATAGGGGCCTATGGCAGATTAGGGGCCTGGCAGCAGCAATGGGAGGCCCATAATCTGCCAGCACCCTATGTCAAAAAATTCTACACACCAGCAGTGTGTGAGGAGACCTGAAAGTGGCACATGGCAGAGTGTGGCGATGGAGACAGCAGCAATGGGAGGCCGTACAGGGACCCATGACAGACTCTGGACCTGGCAGCAGCATGAGGAGGCGGTATATAGGGGCCCATGGCAGATTAGGGGCCTGGCAGCAGCTATGGGAGGCCCATAATCTGCCAGCACCCTATGTCAAAAAATTCTACACACCAGCAGTGTGTGAGGAGACCTGAAAGTGGCACATGGCATGAGAGACTCTGGACCTGGCAGCAGCATGAGGAAGCGGTATATAGGGGCCTATGGCAGATTAGGGGCCTGGCAGCAGCAATGGGAGGCCCATAATCTGCCAGCACCCTATGTCAAAAAATTCTACACACCAGCAGTGTGTGAGGAGACCTGAAAGTGGCACATGGCAGAGTGTGGCGATGGAGACAGCAGCAATGGGAGGCCGTACAGGGACCCATGAGAGACTCTGGACCTGGCAGCAGCATGAGGAGGCGGTATATAGGGGCCTATGGCAGATTAGGGGCCTGGCAGCAGCAATGGGAGGCCCATAATCTGCCAGCACCCTATGTCAAAAAATTCTACACACCAGCAGTGTGTGAGGAGACCTGAAAGTGGCACATGGCAGAGTGTGGCGATGGAGACAGCAGCAATGGGAGGCCGTACAGGGACCCATGACAGACTCTGGACCTGGCAGCAACATGAGGAGGCGGTATATAGGGGCCTATGGCAGATTAGGGGCCTGGCAGCAGCTATGGGAGGCCCTTAATCTGCCAGCACCCTATGTCAAAAAATTCAACACACCAGCAGTGTGAGGAGACCTGAAAGTGGCACATGGCAGAGTGTGGCGATGGAGACAGCAGCAATGGGAGGCCGTACAGGGACCCATGACAGACTCTGGACTTGGCAGCAGCATGAGGAGGCGGTATATAGGGGCCTATGGCAGATTAGGGGCCTGGCAGCAGCTATAGGAGGCCCATAATCTGCCAGCACCCTATGTCAAAAAATTCAACACACCAGCAGTGTGAGGAGACCTGAAAGTGGCACATGGCATGAGACACTGTGGACCTGGCAGCAGCATGAGGAGGCGGTATATAGGGGCCCATGGCAGATTAGGGGCCTGGCAGCAGCTATGGGAGGCCCGTAATCTGCCAGCACCCTATGTCAAAAAATTCAACACACCAGCAGTGTGTGAGGAGACCTGAAAGTGGCACATGGCAGAGTGTGGCGATGGAGACAGCAGCAATGGGAGGCCGTACAGGGACCCATGACAGACTCTGGACTTGGCAGCAGCATGAGGAGGCGGTATATAGGGGCCTATGGCAGATTAGGGGCCTGGCAGCAGCTATAGGAGGCCCATAATCTGCCAGCACCCTATGTCAAAAAATTCAACACACCAGCAGTGTGAGGAGACCTGAAAGTGGCACATGGCAGAGTGTGGCGATGGAGACAGCAGCAATGGGAGGCCGTACAGGGACCCATGACAGACTCTGGACCTGGCAGCAGCATGAGGAAGCGGTATATAGGGGCCTATGGCAGATTAGGGGCCTGGCAGCAGCAATGGGAGGCCCATAATCTGCCAGCACCCTATGTCAAAAAATTCTACACACCAGCAGTGTGTGAGGAGACCTGAAAGTGGCACATGGCAGAGTGTGGCGATGGAGACAGCAGCAATGGGAGGCCGTACAGGGACCCATGACAGACTCTGGACCTGGCAGCAGCATGAGGAGGCGGTATATAGGGGCCCATGGCAGATTAGGGGCCTGGCAGCAGCAATGGGAGGCCCATAATCTGCCAGCACCCTATGTCAAAAAATTCTACACACCAGCAGTGTGTGAGGAGACCTGAAAGTGGCACATGGCAGAGTGTGGCGATGGAGACAGCAGCAATGGGAGGCCGTACAGGGACCCATGACAGACTCTGGACCTGGCAGCAACATGAGGAGGCAGTATATAGGGGCCTATGGCAGATTAGGGGCCTGGCAGCAGCTATGGGAGGCCCTTAATCTGCCAGCACCCTATGTCAAAAAATTCTACACACCAGCAGTGTGTGAGGAGACCTGAAAGTGGCACATGGCAGAGTGTGGCGATGGAGACAGCAGCAATGGGAGGCCGTACAGGGACCCATGACAGACTCTGGACCTGGCAGCAGCATGAGGAGGCGGTATATAGGGGCCCATGGCAGATTAGGGGCCTGGCAGCAGCTATAGGAGGCCCATAATCTGCCAGCACCCTATGTCAAAAAATTCAACACACCAGCAGTGTGAGGAGACCTGAAAGTGGCACATGGCAGAGTGTGGCGATGGAGACAGCAGCAATGGGAGGCCGTACAGGGACCCATGACAGACTCTGGACCTGGCAGCAGCATGAGGAAGCGGTATATAGGGGCCTATGGCAGATTAGGGGCCTGGCAGCAGCAATGGGAGGCCCATAATCTGCCAGCACCCTATGTCAAAAAATTCTACACACCAGCAGTGTGTGAGGAGACCTGAAAGTGGCACATGGCAGAGTGTGGCGATGGAGACAGCAGCAATGGGAGGCCGTACAGGGACCCATGAGAGACTCTGGACCTGGCAGCAGCATGAGGAGGCGGTATATAGGGGCCTATGGCAGATTAGGGGCCTGGCAGCAGCTATGGGAGGCCCTTAATCTGCCAGCACCCTATGTCAAAAAATTCTACACACCAGCAGTGTGTGAGGAGACCTGAAAGTGGCACATGGCATGAGAGACTCTGGACCTGGCAGCAGCATGAGGAAGCGGTATATAGGGGCCTATGGCAGATTAGGGGCCTGGCAGCAGCAATGGGAGGCCCATAATCTGCCAGCACCCTATGTCAAAAAATTCTACACACCAGCAGTGTGTGAGGAGACCTGAAAGTGGCACATGGCAGAGTGTGGCGATGGAGACAGCAGCAATGGGAGGCCGTACAGGGACCCATGACAGACTCTGGACCTGGCAGCAGCATGAGGAGGCGGTATATAGGGGCCCATGGCAGATTAGGGGCCTGGCAGCAGCTATGGGAGGCCCATAATCTGCCAGCACCCTATGTCAAAAAATTCTACACACCAGCAGTGTGTGAGGAGACCTGAAAGTGGCACATGGCATGACAGACTCTGGACCTGGCAGCAGCATGAGGAAGCGGTATATAGGGGCCTATGGCAGATTAGGGGCCTGGCAGCAGCAATGGGAGGCCCATAATCTGCCAGCACCCTATGTCAAAAAATTCTACACACCAGCAGTGTGTGAGGAGACCTGAAAGTGGCACATGGCAGAGTGTGGCGATGGAGACAGCAGCAATGGGAGGCCGTACAGGGACCCATGAGAGACTCTGGACCTGGCAGCAGCATGAGGAGGCGGTATATAGGGGCCCATGGCAGATTAGGGGCCTGGCAGCAGCTATGGGAGGCCCTTAATCTGCCAGCACCCTATGTCAAAAAATTCTACACACCAGCAGTGTGTGAGGAGACCTGAAAGTGGCACATGGCATGAGAGACTCTGGACCTGGCAGCAGCATGAGGAAGCGGTATATAGGGGCCTATGGCAGATTAGGGGCCTGGCAGCAGCAATGGGAGGCCCATAATCTGCCAGCACCCTATGTCAAAAAATTCTACACACCAGCAGTGTGTGAGGAGACCTGAAAGTGGCACATGGCAGAGTGTGGCGATGGAGACAGCAGCAATGGGAGGCCGTACAGGGACCCATGACAGACTCTGGACCTGGCAGCAGCATGAGGAGGCGGTATATAGGGGCCCATGGCAGATTAGGGGCCTGGCAGCAGCTATGGGAGGCCCATAATCTGCCAGCACCCTATGTCAAAAAATTCTACACACCAGCAGTGTGTGAGGAGACCTGAAAGTGGCACATGGCATGAGAGACTCTGGACCTGGCAGCAGCATGAGGAAGCGGTATATAGGGGCCTATGGCAGATTAGGGGCCTGGCAGCAGCAATGGGAGGCCCATAATCTGCCAGCACCCTATGTCAAAAAATTCTACACACCAGCAGTGTGTGAGGAGACCTGAAAGTGGCACATGGCAGAGTGTGGCGATGGAGACAGCAGCAATGGGAGGCCGTACAGGGACCCATGACAGACTCTGGACCTGGCAGCAGCATGAGGAGGCGGTATATAGGGGCCCATGGCAGATTAGGGGCCTGGCAGCAGCAATGGGAGGCCCATAATCTGCCAGCACCCTATGTCAAAAAATTCTACACACCAGCAGTGTGTGAGGAGACCTGAAAGTGGCACATGGCAGAGTGTGGCGATGGAGACAGCAGCAATGGGAGGCCGTACAGGGACCCATGACAGACTCTGGACCTGGCAGCAACATGAGGAGGCAGTATATAGGGGCCTATGGCAGATTAGGGGCCTGGCAGCAGCTATGGGAGGCCCTTAATCTGCCAGCACCCTATGTCAAAAAATTCTACACACCAGCAGTGTGTGAGGAGACCTGAAAGTGGCACATGGCAGAGTGTGGCGATGGAGACAGCAGCAATGGGAGGCCGTACAGGGACCCATGACAGACTCTGGACCTGGCAGCAGCATGAGGAGGCGGTATATAGGGGCCCATGGCAGATTAGGGGCCTGGCAGCAGCTATAGGAGGCCCATAATCTGCCAGCACCCTATGTCAAAAAATTCAACACACCAGCAGTGTGAGGAGACCTGAAAGTGGCACATGGCAGAGTGTGGCGATGGAGACAGCAGCAATGGGAGGCCGTACAGGGACCCATGACAGACTCTGGACCTGGCAGCAGCATGAGGAAGCGGTATATAGGGGCCTATGGCAGATTAGGGGCCTGGCAGCAGCAATGGGAGGCCCATAATCTGCCAGCACCCTATGTCAAAAAATTCTACACACCAGCAGTGTGTGAGGAGACCTGAAAGTGGCACATGGCAGAGTGTGGCGATGGAGACAGCAGCAATGGGAGGCCGTACAGGGACCCATGAGAGACTCTGGACCTGGCAGCAGCATGAGGAGGCGGTATATAGGGGCCTATGGCAGATTAGGGGCCTGGCAGCAGCTATGGGAGGCCCTTAATTTGCCAGCACCCTATGTCAAAAAATTCTACACACCAGCAGTGTGTGAGGAGACCTGAAAGTGGCACATGGCATGAGAGACTCTGGACCTGGCAGCAGCATGAGGAAGCGGTATATAGGGGCCTATGGCAGATTAGGGGCCTGGCAGCAGCAATGGGAGGCCCATAATCTGCCAGCACCCTATGTCAAAAAATTCTACACACCAGCAGTGTGTGAGGAGACCTGAAAGTGGCACATGGCAGAGTGTGGCGATGGAGACAGCAGCAATGGGAGGCCGTACAGGGACCCATGACAGACTCTGGACCTGGCAGCAGCATGAGGAGGCGGTATATAGGGGCCCATGGCAGATTAGGGGCCTGGCAGCAGCTATGGGAGGCCCATAATCTGCCAGCACCCTATGTCAAAAAATTCTACACACCAGCAGTGTGTGAGGAGACCTGAAAGTGGCACATGGCATGAGAGACTCTGGACCTGGCAGCAGCATGAGGAAGCGGTATATAGGGGCCTATGGCAGATTAGGGGCCTGGCAGCAGCAATGGGAGGCCCATAATCTGCCAGCACCCTATGTCAAAAAATTCTACACACCAGCAGTGTGTGAGGAGACCTGAAAGTGGCACATGGCAGAGTGTGGCGATGGAGACAGCAGCAATGGGAGGCCGTACAGGGACCCATGAGAGACTCTGGACCTGGCAGCAGCATGAGGAGGCGGTATATAGGGGCCTATGGCAGATTAGGGGCCTGGCAGCAGCAATGGGAGGCCCATAATCTGCCAGCACCCTATGTCAAAAAATTCTACACACCAGCAGTGTGTGAGGAGACCTGAAAGTGGCACATGGCAGAGTGTGGCGATGGAGACAGCAGCAATGGGAGGCCGTACAGGGACCCATGACAGACTCTGGACCTGGCAGCAACATGAGGAGGCGGTATATAGGGGCCTATGGCAGATTAGGGGCCTGGCAGCAGCTATGGGAGGCCCTTAATCTGCCAGCACCCTATGTCAAAAAATTCAACACACCAGCAGTGTGAGGAGACCTGAAAGTGGCACATGGCAGAGTGTGGCGATGGAGACAGCAGCAATGGGAGGCCGTACAGGGACCCATGACAGACTCTGGACTTGGCAGCAGCATGAGGAGGCGGTATATAGGGGCCTATGGCAGATTAGGGGCCTGGCAGCAGCTATAGGAGGCCCATAATCTGCCAGCACCCTATGTCAAAAAATTCAACACACCAGCAGTGTGAGGAGACCTGAAAGTGGCACATGGCATGAGACACTGTGGACCTGGCAGCAGCATGAGGAGGCGGTATATAGGGGCCCATGGCAGATTAGGGGCCTGGCAGCAGCTATGGGAGGCCCGTAATCTGCCAGCACCCTATGTCAAAAAATTCAACACACCAGCAGTGTGTGAGGAGACCTGAAAGTGGCACATGGCAGAGTGTGGCGATGGAGACAGCAGCAATGGGAGGCCGTACAGGGACCCATGACAGACTCTGGACTTGGCAGCAGCATGAGGAGGCGGTATATAGGGGCCTATGGCAGATTAGGGGCCTGGCAGCAGCTATAGGAGGCCCATAATCTGCCAGCACCCTATGTCAAAAAATTCAACACACCAGCAGTGTGAGGAGACCTGAAAGTGGCACATGGCAGAGTGTGGCGATGGAGACAGCAGCAATGGGAGGCCGTACAGGGACCCATGACAGACTCTGGACCTGGCAGCAGCATGAGGAAGCGGTATATAGGGGCCTATGGCAGATTAGGGGCCTGGCAGCAGCAATGGGAGGCCCATAATCTGCCAGCACCCTATGTCAAAAAATTCTACACACCAGCAGTGTGTGAGGAGACCTGAAAGTGGCACATGGCAGAGTGTGGCGATGGAGACAGCAGCAATGGGAGGCCGTACAGGGACCCATGACAGACTCTGGACCTGGCAGCAGCATGAGGAGGCGGTATATAGGGGCCCATGGCAGATTAGGGGCCTGGCAGCAGCAATGGGAGGCCCATAATCTGCCAGCACCCTATGTCAAAAAATTCTACACACCAGCAGTGTGTGAGGAGACCTGAAAGTGGCACATGGCAGAGTGTGGCGATGGAGACAGCAGCAATGGGAGGCCGTACAGGGACCCATGACAGACTCTGGACCTGGCAGCAACATGAGGAGGCGGTATATAGGGGCCTATGGCAGATTAGGGGCCTGGCAGCAGCTATGGGAGGCCCTTAATCTGCCAGCACCCTATGTCAAAAAATTCTACACACCAGCAGTGTGTGAGGAGACCTGAAAGTGGCACATGGCAGAGTGTGGCGATGGAGACAGCAGCAATGGGAGGCCGTACAGGGACCCATGACAGACTCTGGACCTGGCAGCAGCATGAGGAGGCGGTATATAGGGGCCCATGGCAGATTAGGGGCCTGGCAGCAGCTATAGGAGGCCCATAATCTGCCAGCACCCTATGTCAAAAAATTCAACACACCAGCAGTGTGAGGAGACCTGAAAGTGGCACATGGCAGAGTGTGGCGATGGAGACAGCAGCAATGGGAGGCCGTACAGGGACCCATGACAGACTCTGGACCTGGCAGCAGCATGAGGAAGCGGTATATAGGGGCCTATGGCAGATTAGGGGCCTGGCAGCAGCAATGGGAGGCCCATAATCTGCCAGCACCCTATGTCAAAAAATTCTACACACCAGCAGTGTGTGAGGAGACCTGAAAGTGGCACATGGCAGAGTGTGGCGATGGAGACAGCAGCAATGGGAGGCCGTACAGGGACCCATGAGAGACTCTGGACCTGGCAGCAGCATGAGGAGGCGGTATATAGGGGCCTATGGCAGATTAGGGGCCTGGCAGCAGCTATGGGAGGCCCTTAATCTGCCAGCACCCTATGTCAAAAAATTCTACACACCAGCAGTGTGTGAGGAGACCTGAAAGTGGCACATGGCATGAGAGACTCTGGACCTGGCAGCAGCATGAGGAAGCGGTATATAGGGGCCTATGGCAGATTAGGGGCCTGGCAGCAGCAATGGGAGGCCCATAATCTGCCAGCACCCTATGTCAAAAAATTCTACACACCAGCAGTGTGTGAGGAGACCTGAAAGTGGCACATGGCAGAGTGTGGCGATGGAGACAGCAGCAATGGGAGGCCGTACAGGGACCCATGACAGACTCTGGACCTGGCAGCAGCATGAGGAGGCGGTATATAGGGGCCCATGGCAGATTAGGGGCCTGGCAGCAGCTATGGGAGGCCCATAATCTGCCAGCACCCTATGTCAAAAAATTCTACACACCAGCAGTGTGTGAGGAGACCTGAAAGTGGCACATGGCATGAGAGACTCTGGACCTGGCAGCAGCATGAGGAAGCGGTATATAGGGGCCTATGGCAGATTAGGGGCCTGGCAGCAGCAATGGGAGGCCCATAATCTGCCAGCACCCTATGTCAAAAAATTCTACACACCAGCAGTGTGTGAGGAGACCTGAAAGTGGCACATGGCAGAGTGTGGCGATGGAGACAGCAGCAATGGGAGGCCGTACAGGGACCCATGAGAGACTCTGGACCTGGCAGCAGCATGAGGAGGCGGTATATAGGGGCCTATGGCAGATTAGGGGCCTGGCAGCAGCAATGGGAGGCCCATAATCTGCCAGCACCCTATGTCAAAAAATTCTACACACCAGCAGTGTGTGAGGAGACCTGAAAGTGGCACATGGCAGAGTGTGGCGATGGAGACAGCAGCAATGGGAGGCCGTACAGGGACCCATGACAGACTCTGGACCTGGCAGCAACATGAGGAGGCGGTATATAGGGGCCTATGGCAGATTAGGGGCCTGGCAGCAGCTATGGGAGGCCCTTAATCTGCCAGCACCCTATGTCAAAAAATTCAACACACCAGCAGTGTGAGGAGACCTGAAAGTGGCACATGGCAGAGTGTGGCGATGGAGACAGCAGCAATGGGAGGCCGTACAGGGACCCATGACAGACTCTGGACTTGGCAGCAGCATGAGGAGGCGGTATATAGGGGCCTATGGCAGATTAGGGGCCTGGCAGCAGCTATAGGAGGCCCATAATCTGCCAGCACCCTATGTCAAAAAATTCAACACACCAGCAGTGTGAGGAGACCTGAAAGTGGCACATGGCATGAGACACTGTGGACCTGGCAGCAGCATGAGGAGGCGGTATATAGGGGCCCATGGCAGATTAGGGGCCTGGCAGCAGCTATGGGAGGCCCGTAATCTGCCAGCACCCTATGTCAAAAAATTCAACACACCAGCAGTGTGTGAGGAGACCTGAAAGTGGCACATGGCAGAGTGTGGCGATGGAGACAGCAGCAATGGGAGGCCGTACAGGGACCCATGACAGACTCTGGACTTGGCAGCAGCATGAGGAGGCGGTATATAGGGGCCTATGGCAGATTAGGGGCCTGGCAGCAGCTATAGGAGGCCCATAATCTGCCAGCACCCTATGTCAAAAAATTCAACACACCAGCAGTGTGAGGAGACCTGAAAGTGGCACATGGCAGAGTGTGGCGATGGAGACAGCAGCAATGGGAGGCCGTACAGGGACCCATGAGAGACTCTGGACCTGGCAGCAGCATGAGGAGGCGGTATATAGGGGCCTATGGCAGATTAGGGGCCTGGCAGCAGCAATGGGAGGCCCATAATCTGCCAGCACCCTATGTCAAAAAATTCTACACACCAGCAGTGTGTGAGGAGACCTGAAAGTGGCACATGGCAGAGTGTGGCGATGGAGACAGCAGCAATGGGAGGCCGTACAGGGACCCATGACAGACTCTGGACCTGGCAGCAGCATGAGGAGGCGGTATATAGGGGCCCATGGCAGATTAGGGGCCTGGCAGCAGCAATGGGAGGCCCATAATCTGCCAGCACCCTATGTCAAAAAATTCTACACACCAGCAGTGTGTGAGGAGACCTGAAAGTGGCACATGGCAGAGTGTGGCGATGGAGACAGCAGCAATGGGAGGCCGTACAGGGACCCATGACAGACTCTGGACCTGGCAGCAACATGAGGAGGCGGTATATAGGGGCCTATGGCAGATTAGGGGCCTGGCAGCAGCTATGGGAGGCCCTTAATCTGCCAGCACCCTATGTCAAAAAATTCTACACACCAGCAGTGTGTGAGGAGACCTGAAAGTGGCACATGGCAGAGTGTGGCGATGGAGACAGCAGCAATGGGAGGCCGTACAGGGACCCATGACAGACTCTGGACCTGGCAGCAGCATGAGGAGGCGGTATATAGGGGCCCATGGCAGATTAGGGGCCTGGCAGCAGCTATAGGAGGCCCATAATCTCCCAGCACCCTATGTCAAAAAATTCAACACACCAGCAGTGTGAGGAGACCTGAAAGTGGCACATGGCAGAGTGTGGCGATGGAGACAGCAGCAATGGGAGGCCGTACAGGGACCCATGACAGACTCTGGACCTGGCAGCAGCATGAGGAAGCGGTATATAGGGGCCTATGGCAGATTAGGGGCCTGGCAGCAGCAATGGGAGGCCCATAATCTGCCAGCACCCTATGTCAAAAAATTCTACACACCAGCAGTGTGTGAGGAGACCTGAAAGTGGCACATGGCAGAGTGTGGTGATGGAGACAGCAGCAATGGGAGGCCGTACAGGGACCCATGAGAGACTCTGGACCTGGCAGCAGCATGAGGAGGCGGTATATAGGGGCCTATGGCAGATTAGGGGCCTGGCAGCAGCTATGGGAGGCCCTTAATCTGCCAGCACCCTATGTCAAAAAATTCTACACACCAGCAGTGTGTGAGGAGACCTGAAAGTGGCACATGGCATGAGAGACTCTGGACCTGGCAGCAGCATGAGGAAGCGGTATATAGGGGCCTATGGCAGATTAGGGGCCTGGCAGCAGCAATGGGAGGCCCATAATCTGCCAGCACCCTATGTCAAAAAATTCTACACACCAGCAGTGTGTGAGGAGACCTGAAAGTGGCACATGGCAGAGTGTGGCGATGGAGACAGCAGCAATGGGAGGCCGTACAGGGACCCATGACAGACTCTGGACCTGGCAGCAGCATGAGGAGGCGGTATATAGGGGCCCATGGCAGATTAGGGGCCTGGCAGCAGCTATGGGAGGCCCATAATCTGCCAGCACCCTATGTCAAAAAATTCTACACACCAGCAGTGTGTGAGGAGACCTGAAAGTGGCACATGGCATGAGAGACTCTGGACCTGGCAGCAGCATGAGGAAGCGGTATATAGGGGCCTATGGCAGATTAGGGGCCTGGCAGCAGCAATGGGAGGCCCATAATCTGCCAGCACCCTATGTCAAAAAATTCTACACACCAGCAGTGTGTGAGGAGACCTGAAAGTGGCACATGGCAGAGTGTGGCGATGGAGACAGCAGCAATGGGAGGCCGTACAGGGACCCATGAGAGACTCTGGACCTGGCAGCAGCATGAGGAGGCGGTATATAGGGGCCTATGGCAGATTAGGGGCCTGGCAGCAGCAATGGGAGGCCCATAATCTGCCAGCACCCTATGTCAAAAAATTCTACACACCAGCAGTGTGTGAGGAGACCTGAAAGTGGCACATGGCAGAGTGTGGCGATGGAGACAGCAGCAATGGGAGGCCGTACAGGGACCCATGACAGACTCTGGACCTGGCAGCAACATGAGGAGGCGGTATATAGGGGCCTATGGCAGATTAAGGGCCTGGCAGCAGCTATGGGAGGCCCTTAATCTGCCAGCACCCTATGTCAAAAAATTCAACACACCAGCAGTGTGAGGAGACCTGAAAGTGGCACATGGCAGAGTGTGGCGATGGAGACAGCAGCAATGGGAGGCCGTACAGGGACCCATGACAGACTCTGGACTTGGCAGCAGCATGAGGAGGCGGTATATAGGGGCCTATGGCAGATTAGGGGCCTGGCAGCAGCTATAGGAGGCCCATAATCTGCCAGCACCCTATGTCAAAAAATTCAACACACCAGCAGTGTGAGGAGACCTGAAAGTGGCACATGGCATGAGACACTGTGGACCTGGCAGCAGCATGAGGAGGCGGTATATAGGGGCCCATGGCAGATTAGGGGCCTGGCAGCAGCTATGGGAGGCCCGTAATCTGCCAGCACCCTATGTCAAAAAATTCAACACACCAGCAGTGTGTGAGGAGACCTGAAAGTGGCACATGGCAGAGTGTGGCGATGGAGACAGCAGCAATGGGAGGCCGTACAGGGACCCATGACAGACTCTGGACTTGGCAGCAGCATGAGGAGGCGGTATATAGGGGCCTATGGCAGATTAGGGGCCTGGCAGCAGCTATGGGAGGCCCGTAATCTGCCAGCACCCTATGTCAAAAAATTCAACACACCAGCAGTGTGTGAGGAGACCTGAAAGTGGCACATGGCAGAGTGTGGCGATGGAGACAGCAGCAATGGGAGGCCGTACAGGGACCCATGACAGACTCTGGACTTGGCAGCAGCATGAGGAGGCGGTATATAGGGGCCTATGGCAGATTAGGGGCCTGGCAGCAGCTATGGGAGGCCCGTAATCTGCCAGCACCCTATGTCAAAAAATTCAACACACCAGCAGTGTGTGAGGAGACCTGAAAGTGGCACATGGCAGAGTGTGGCGATGGAGACAGCAGCAATGGGAGGTCTCCCATTGTCCCAACATGGCCCAAATAGTCCCAACATGGGCCCCCTGGCCACGCTTGACTTTCTGGCCACATAGTCGACATACGGCTACGTTTACTTCCTCGGGCGGCTTGACGAAAAATTGCCACACCGCCGAGTAGGAAACTTTGCCCCCGATACTCCTCACTGGCTGACTGCTGCTTCCTCCGTGCACACCGGCACCACTACTGGCCGTGGTGGTAGGCTGCAGTGGAGCTGGTGCTCTACTCCGTGGCCGTTTGGCTCCACTGACACTGCTGCGACCCTGCTGCTGTCTCCTGGGCAACCCACCGACTGTTTTGCTCGCTGCCAAGCTGCCACCCTCTTCTCCTGATGATGCGGAAGAAATTGCCTGATGACGATGAGGCTGCCAAGTGCGATCAACCTCCTCATCATCAAGTAGGGTCTCCGCCTCACTACTAGCCCCCTCGGCTGCGTCTGGGTCAGGAGACAGACCTGTCTCTAGACCGGCTACCGAGCCACTCTCCTCGCCACTACTTCTTCGCCTGGCTGCTGAAAAGGCGGATGTCTCCCCCCGTTCCTGACCGCCCTCTGTTAGCTCTTCCTCACTGTACAGTGGGGCTGAGCCCACAGCATGCGATACTTCGCTTGGTGAGGGAACACCAAAGGACAGGGGCAGGTAGAGGACACGTGATTTCAGTGGGCTTGGTCCCGGGCCATGCCAACTAACGGTTGTGTCTGACGTACCCACCGACCGTTGGCTGTAGGTGTCAGAGGTGACCTGGGAAGAGGAAGACGACCGAGCCAACCAATCGACGACGGCAGGGTTGTCGGTGGAGACACGACCGCTGGATGACACCGGGAGCACTGGCCTCTGGCTGCGAATAGTGCTGCCTCGACCCCTTCCTCTGCTGCCACGTCTGCTCGCTCCTAAAACATTGCCTCCTCTGCCACTCCTCTGCATGTTGTCTGACATACTCTTTAATTAAACGATTATGTGTCCCTGAGTAACAATTCTGTGTCCCTGAGTAACAATTCTGTGTCTGTGCGAGTAACAATTCTGTGGCCCTAAGTAACAGTTCTGTGGCCCTCAGTAACAATTCTGTGTCCCTGATTAACGTTTCTGTGGCCCCAAGTAACAGTTCTGTGGCCCTCAGTAACAATTCTGTGTCTGTGCGAGTAACAATTCTGTGTCTGTGCGAGAAACAATTCTGTGGCCCTAAGTAAAGTTTCTGTGGCCCTAAGTAACAATTCTCTGGCACTCAGTAACAATTCTGTCTGTCCCTGAGTAACAATTCTCTGGCACTCAGTAACAATTCTGTCTGTCCCTGAGTAAAAATTCTGTGGCCCTAAGTAAAGTTTCTGGGGCCCTGAGTAACAATTATCTGGCACTCCGTAACAATTCTGTCTGTCCCTGAGTAACAATTCTCTGGCACTCAGTAACAATTCTGTCTGTCCCTGAGTAAAAATTCTCTGGCCCTAAGTAAAGTTTCTGTGGCCCTGAGTAACAATTCTCTGGCACTCCGTAACAATTCTGTCTGTCCCTGAGTAACAATTCTCTGGCACTCCGTAACAATTCTGTCTGTCCCTGAGTAAAAATTCTGTGGCCCTAATTAAAGTTTCTGTGGCCCTAAGTAACAATTCTCTGGCACTCAGTAACAATTCTGTCTGTCCCTGAGTAACAATTCTCTGGCACTCGGTAACAATTCTGTCTGTCCCTGAGTAACAATTCTCTGGCACTCAGTAACAATTCTGTCTGTCCCTGAGTAAAAATTCTGTGGCCCTAATTAAAGTTTCTGTGGCCCTAAGTAACAATTCTCTGGCACTCAGTAACAATTCTGTCTGTCCCTGAGTAACAATTCTCTGGCACTCCGTAACAATTCTGTCTGTCCCTGAGTAACAATTCTCTGGCACTCAGTAACAATTCTGTCTGTCCCTGAGTAAAAATTCTGTGGCCCTAATTCAAGTTTCTGTGGCCCTAAGTAACAATTCTCTGGCACTCAGTAACAATTCTGTCTGTCCCTGAGTAACAATTCTCTGGCACTCAGTAACAATTCTGTCTGTCCCTGAGTAAAAATTCTGTGGCCCTAAGTAAAGTTTCTGGGGCCCTGAGTAACAATTATCTGGCACTCAGTAACAATTCTGTCTGTCCCTGAGTAACAATTCTCTGGCACTCAGTAACAATTCTGTCTGTCCCTGAGTAACAATTCTCTGGCACTCAGTAACAATTCTGTCTGTCCCTGAGTAAAAATTCTGTGGCCCTAAGTAAAGTTTCTGGGGCCCTGAGTAACAATTATCTGGCACTCCGTAACAATTCTGTCTGTCCCTGAGTAACAATTCTCTGGCACTCAGTAACAATTCTGTCTGTCCCTGAGTAAAAATTCTCTGGCCCTAAGTAAAGTTTCTGGGGCCCTGAGTAACAATTCTCTGGCACTCCGTAACAATTCTGTCTGTCCCTGAGTAACAATTCTCTGGCACTCAGTAACAATTCTGTCTGTCCCTGAGTAAAAATTCTGTGGCCCTAATTAAAGTTTCTGTGGCCCTAAGTAACAATTCTCTGGCACTCAGTAACAATTCTGTCTGTCCCTGAGTAACAATTCTCTGGCACTCGGTAACAATTCTGTCTGTCCCTGAGTAACAATTCTCTGGCACTCAGTAACAATTCTGTCTGTCCCTGAGTAAAAATTCTGTGGCCCTAATTCAAGTTTCTGTGGCCCTAAGTAACAATTCTCTGGCACTCAGTAACAATTCTGTCTGTCCCTGAGTAACAATTCTCTGGCACTCAGTAACAATTCTGTCTGTCCCTGAGTAAAAATTCTGTGGCCTTAAGTAAAGTTTCTGGGGCCCTGAGTAACAATTATCTGGCACTCCGTAACAATTCTGTCTGTCCCTGAGTAACAATTCTCTGGCACTCAGTAACAATTCTGTCTGTCCCTGAGTAAAAATTCTCTGGCCCTAAGTAAAGTTTCTGGGGCCCTGAGTAACAATTCTCTGGCACTCCGTAACAATTCTGTCTGTCCCTGAGTAACAATTCTCTGGCACTCAGTAACAATTCTGTCTGTCCCTGAGTAAAAATTCTGTGGCCCTAATTAAAGTTTCTGTGGCCCTAAGTAACAATTCTCTGGCACTCAGTAACAATTCTGTCTGTCCCTGAGTAACAATTCTCTGGCACTCGGTAACAATTCTGTCTGTCCCTGAGTAACAATTCTCTGGCACTCAGTAACAATTCTGTCTGTCCCTGAGTAAAAATTCTGTGGCCCTAATTAAAGTTTCTGTGGCCCTAAGTAACAATTCTCTGGCACTCAGTAACAATTCTGTCTGTCCCTGAGTAACAATTCTCTGGCACTCCGTAACAATTCTGTCTGTCCCTGAGTAACAATTCTCTGGCACTCAGTAACAATTCTGTCTGTCCCTGAGTAAAAATTCTCTGGCCCTAAGTAAAGTTTCTGTGGCCCTGAGTAACAATTCTCTGGCACTCCGTAACAATTCTGTCTGTCCCTGAGTAACAATTCTCTGGCACTCCGTAACAATTCTGTCTGTCCCTGAGTAAAAATTCTGTGGCCCTAATTAAAGTTTCTGTGGCCCTAAGTAACAATTCTCTGGCACTCAGTAACAATTCTGTCTGTCCCTGAGTAACAATTCTCTGGCACTCGGTAACAATTCTGTCTGTCCCTGAGTAACAATTCTCTGGCACTCAGTAACAATTCTGTCTGTCCCTGAGTAAAAATTCTGTGGGCCTAATTAAAGTTTCTGTGGCCCTAAGTAACAATTCTCTGGCACTCAGTAACAATTCTCTCTGTCCCTGAGTAACAATTCTCTGGCACTCAGTAACAATTCTGTCTGTCCCTGAGTAAAAATTCTGTGGCCCTAATGAAAGTTTCTGTGGCCCTAAGTAACAATTCTCTGGCACTCAGTAACAATTCTGTCTGTCCCTGAGTAACAATTCTCTGGCACTCGGTAACAATTCTGTCTGTCCCTGAGTAACAATTCTCTGGCACTCAGTAACAATTCTGTCTGTCCCTGAGTAAAAATTCTGTGGCCCTAATTAAAGTTTCTGTGGCCCTAAGTAACAATTCTCTGGCACTCATTAACAATTCTGTCTGTCCCTGAGTAACAATTCTCTGGCACTCGGTAACAATTCTGTCTGTCCCTGAGTAACAATTCTGTGGCCCTAACTAGCGTTTCTTTGTCCCTAAGTAACAGTTCTGTGGCCCTCAGTAACAGTTCTGTGTCTGTGCGAGTAACAATTCTGTGTCTGTGCGAGTAACAATTCTGTGGCCCTAAGTAACAGTTCTGTGGCCTTCAGTAACAATTCTGTGTCTGTGCGAGTAACAATTCTGTGGCCCTAAGTAAAGTTTCTGTGGCCCTAAGTAACAATTCTCTGGCACTCAGTAACAATTCTGTCTGTCCCTGAGTAACAATTCTCTGGCACTCAGTAACAATTCTGTCTGTCCCTGAGTAAAAATTCTGTGGCCCTAAGTAAAGTTTCTGTGGCCTTGAGTAACAATTCTCTGGCACTCAGTAACAATTCTGTCTGTCCCTGAGTAACAATTCTCTGGCACTGAGTAACAATTCTGTCTGTCCCTGAGTAAAAATTCTGTGGCCCTAATTAAAGTTTCTGTGGCCCTAAGTAACAATTCTCTGGCACTCAGTAACAATTCTGTCTGTCCCTGAGTAACAATTCTCTGGCACTCAGTAACAATTCTGTCTGTCCCTGAGTAACAATTCTGTGGCCCTAACTAGCGTTTCTTTGTCCCTAAGTAACAGTTCTGTGGCCCTCAGTAACAGTTCTGTGTCTGTGCGAGTAACAATTCTGTGTCTGTGCGAGTAACAATTCTGTGGCCCTAAGTAACAGTTCTGTGGCCTTCAGTAACAATTCTGTGTCTGTGCGAGTAACAATTCTGTGTCTGTGCGAGTAACAATTCTGTGGCCCTAAGTAAAGTTTCTGTGGCCCTAAGTAACAATTCTCTGGCACTCAGTAACAATTCTGTCTGTCCCTGAGTAACAATTCTCTGGCACTCAGTAACAATTCTGTCTGTCCCTGAGTAAAAATTCTGTGGCCCTAAGTAAAGTTTCTGTGGCCTTGAGTAACAATTCTCTGGCACTCAGTAACAATTCTGTCTGTCCCTGAGTAACAATTCTCTGGCACTGAGTAACAATTCTGTCTGTCCCTGAGTAAAAATTCTGTGGCCCTAATTAAAGTTTCTGTGGCCCTAAGTAACAATTCTCTGGCACTCAGTAACAATTCTGTCTGTCCCTGAGTAACAATTCTCTGGCACTCAGTAACAATTCTGTCTGTCCCTGAGTAACAATTCTGTGGCCCTAATAACGTTTCTGTGGCCCTAAGTAACAATTCTCTGGCACTGAGTAACAATTCTGTCTGTCCCTGATTATGAATTCTGTGGCCCTAACTAGCGTTTCTTTGTCCCTAAATAACGATTCTGTGGCCCTCATTAACAAGTCTGTGTCCCTGAGTAATGGTTCTCTGTCCCTAAGTAACTTTTCTCTGTCCCCAATTATCGTTTCTGTGGCCCTAACTCTGTCCCTGTCCCTAGTACAGAGCGGTCTGCCTCTGTTCAATAACTGCAGGCAAATGAAGAATTCCAAAATGGCCGCTATTTATAGCTCGACCATTACACAGTGCTGGCTGGCTGGCTGCTGATAGGCTGATGCGATCACATGTAGTTGAGGCATGCATTATGGGTCAGCGCGCCTTGTCTGCGCGCCTTCCCAGACATCCCCGCTCCGTCGCCGCACATGTCAGCCGCCATTTTCTGAAAAATTTCGATTCGCGCGTCCGAATTAGGCTATTTTTCGGATTCGGCACGAATCGAAATTTTTCAGATATTCGACTCGAATTCCACTTCGGATACTTCGATTCGCTCATCTCTAATTATGGGTATTATTAGTTATGCTTGCATGAATGTTAATAGTGAATTTTTTATAAATAGACCACTAATATTTTTTATACAAGCAACATTTCTCTGGGGTATTTTTCATTTAGCAATGTTAGTTGCTTTAGGTGGTAACAAAATGTAACTTAATATAAATATAGATATAGTATCTGAACTTGCCTTTATAAATCCTTATGTTAACTACCTGTAATCCTTTGCACAACAGAAATCACAGTCAGAAGATTGGCACTTTGAGCCAGTGTTGATCTGCTTAATTGCAGAGCTCTGCAAATCCATTCTCAGCTTGCTGAGACGAGGAGAGAGCAAAATGATTACTTCATTAATGTGGTAATGCAAACTTAAAACTTTAATAAATTTAAAAAAAGAAAAATAGTAAGTAGGTTGAGATTTATGGCAGAGGAGACTCTGCATATCTCTTCTCCCAGTATCATATATACTGGGAGTTTCATGCACAACCATCTTTAGGGTTTACAGAGAATGGTCCGAAAAAGAGAAAATATCCAGTGAACGGCAGTTGTGTGGACAAAAATGCCTTGTTGATGTCAAAGGTCAGAGGAGAATGGGCAGACTGCTGCAACATTCAGATGGTAGGGTCAGAATTTGGCATAAACAACATAGAAACATGGATCCATCCTGCCTCATATCAACAGTTCAGGCTGGTGGTGGTGGTGGTGTAATGGTGTGCGGGATATATTCTTGGCACTACAGATACAGATAGTCTCATAAAAGTGAAAAAGTGAAACCAAATTATCCGGTGATGAAAAAAGAAAAAGAAATTGTCTTAAAGTGAAGGTATCATAACAGACATCCCCAGAAGACATCTGTTATGACGAAATGCATTGGGAAGAGCCTTCCCCGTGACATCGTCATGTACGCTTTTACCGGAAGTTCGGATCTTTGATGCCGTTTGGTGATTATATACAGGATTTTATGATTTTTATACTTGTAAGTGTGATTATTGCCTATTAAATGGTGTTTCATAATATATGCACTATGAGAGGTATATTTCAGTTTTTATATGGTCATATACAGTTGTGTTCAAAATAATAGCAGTCAGACATCACTAACCTGATCAATCACTGTTTTTGGTAGAAATTATATTTCTACATGGCAAATAATTTACTAGCAGGTGTAGTAGAGTAATAGAAATCCAACAGACCCAACAGTCATGACATGCATGCTGCTGATTCTGTGTAATTGAATCACTAATTGAAAGGGGCATGTTCAAAATAATAGCAGTGTGGAGCTCTATTAGTGAGGTCATTCATTCTTTGAAAAACAGGTGGCAATTATTGCCTTTATTTAAGGAAGGAAGGCAGCAAATGTTGTACATGCTGGTTACAGTGCATTTCTCTCTGAAATTCTGAGGAAAATGGGTTGTTCCAGACATTGTTCAGAAGAACAGCGTACCTTGATTAAAAAGTTGATTGGAGAGGGGAAAACATATAAAGAAGTGCAGAAAATGATAGGCTGCTCAGCTAAAATGATCACAAATGCTTTAAAATGGCAACCAAAACCTGAAAGACGTGGAAGAAAGTGAAAAACTACCATTCGAATGGATAGAAGAATAGCCAAAATGGCAAGGACTCAGCCAACAGTCAGCTCCAGGAAGATCAAAGAAGGTCTAAAGTTACCTGTGAGTACTGCTACAATTAGAAGACGCCTATGTGAAGCCACGCTATCTGCAAGAAGCCCCCGCAAAGTCCCACTGTTGAAAAAAAGACGTGCTGAAGAAGTTACAATTTGCCAAAGAGCACATTGACTGGCCTAAAGAGAAATGGCGCAACATTTAGTGGACTGATGAAAGTAAGATTGTTCTTTTTGGGTCTAGTGGCCGGAGACAGTTTAACAGACAACCCCCAAACACTGAATTCAAGCCACAGTACACTGTGAAGACAGTGAAGCATGGTTGCGCAAGCATCATGATATGGGGATGTTTCTCATACTACGGTGTTGGGCCTATTTATCGCATACCAGGGATCATGGATCAGTTTGAATACATCAGAATACTTGAAGAGGTCATGCTGCCTTATGCTGAAGAGGAAATGCCCTTGAAATGGGTGTTCCAACAAGACAACGACCCCAAACACACCAGTAAACGTGCAACATCTTGGTTCCAGACCAACAAGATTGACGTTATGGAGTGGCCAGCCCAATCCCCGGATCTTAATCCAATAGAAAACTTGTGGGGTGACATAAAAAAATGCAGTTTCTGAGGCAAAACCAAGAAATAGAGAAGAACTGTAGAATGTAGTCCAATCATCCTGGGCTGGAATACCTGTTCACAGGTGCCAGAAGTTGGATGACTCCATGCAACACAGATGTACAGCAGTTCTCAGAAACAGTGCTTAGACAACTAAATATTAAGTGATTCAAAGGAAAGCAAAATCTTCAAACATTTTTCAGTTTATATAGTGAATATTTGAGTTTGTAAAAAAGAATACTAACACTGCTATTTTTTTGAACAGTCTAATATTCACTTTTCTTCAATTTTTTTAGAGGAACAACACAAATATGATATATTTTTCTTCATGTTTTGATTTGGAATAGAATGTGTAGTGTTCCCAATGCATTTGTGTGTATAGAAATAAAAGCTATTGGGAGGATTTTGAGCTTTATTCACTTTTTTCAACACACTGTTATTATTTTGAACATAACTGTATGTACACCTTGTTTTCTGTTTATCTGAGGAGAGGTTTGAGTAACCAGTGCCTGGATTGATCTGGAAGATCTCCTTTTTTGATTTATTGGCCAAAGCGCTTACTGAACACTCTGAATAAGGGGGGCAGTGTATCTGGTAATCCTGCAGCTTGCTCTCGCGGTGGTGATGGGATGCTTTTTTCACCGGATCATTTGGTTCACTTTTTTATATATATATATATATATATATATATATATATATATATATATAAACTTATCTGTATATTATACTTTTTTCTATTTATTTGTAATATTACATTGTCTAGCTATTAGTTTTTGTACATATGCAATAGCACAACACTTACTACTGACTTGTTTATTGGAGAGGATATCCTCTTTGGTGTTTGCTACTCAAAAAACATTTTTTTTTCTTTTTGCACATTATTATGCGGTTTACATTTTTATTGTAGTTCCCCCATTTCAGTTGCACGTGAAAACTGAGAAGGGGTGAGAAAATGTTATCAGAACACTTTTGTTTCTGTATGAAGGTGAAACAAGTGCCTGAGAAGGAAAGCACTGTGTGTTTAGCCATACCATTTGGTGATGAATAAACATAGGCATTACAAGCTCTTTATTTGAAGCTAAATTTCACAAGGGGTAGAAATTTACATCTCAGCCCAAATATATTGCCTCATCTCAGATTTTCCATCAGATTAAATTTGCTTTACTAGCATACCTCCTTTAATTGCTTTGATGATGAGCTATGAAAAATAATTTCTACGGTTGTTCAACTGACTATGCAGTTATGCATACTATCACTATGGATCTATTCTGTTCTAGATAGTAAGACAGTAGCATCACCAATTAAATGTATAACAGTTTAATGTGAAGATGAAATGAGAATGTTCTGTATTTTATAGTAGTATATAAAATAGCAATATTTCACTTTTACCATCAAAAAATTCTACTGGGTAAATTAGTAAGAAAATCCAACCAGCAGTAATGCAACTGCATACTCCATATCAAGCAATACGATTTCAATTTACTGTTGCTTATACAGTTAAAGTAGAATGAAAGTTGGTTTAATAAAAGTGCTGACAGACAGTTTTTTTTATGACAGAAAATAAAAATTATACTAGAACCTGCTAGGGGCACACAATCCTGAACGCTGAAAAGTTTATAGATAATAACACAACCACTAGGGGGCCTATAAGAAAAGTGAAAGAAATGCTCAAGTTGGGAATAATGTAGTAACCTAAAAAATGATTATAACAATCTGTCAACTGGACAATGATAATAAGTAACCCTTAAGACAGATTCAACCATGTATGGCCAGGCTGTCGGCCTGCCTGCCGGATTTTTCATTACATGTTTTGCCAGCAGCTATAGCCACTAGGGATAGTGACTGTGTGGTCTTCCAGAAGGGGATCACAACACCTCTGTGGGAGGGATTCCCCCATCAACACTGACTATGTTGATGGGGGAATTAAGCGATTTTCTTTCCTGCAACCCATTTTTGCAGGAAAGGAAGTCGCACCATCTGTGGCTGGCTGTAGTTATACACATTACACAGACGAATAAAGGATAACAATTACAAATCAAACCTTGGTGTAAATGTCATACATGACAAATGCATAAATATATAGTATAAAAAGGCTGCTAATAAATGAGTAAATGATAATGCAAGAGCTAAATCATGGAAGTGAGCCCTGTTTACGAAACATAAACAAGCTATGTCTGGGCCGCCAGCACAAACAGAGGCTTGGGAAACCGGCTACTGAAAAATAAGAGAGAGAACGGGGCTCCAACAGCCTCATAGCATCGTCATGTCTTTATTTATGAATACACTTAAAGTGGTTGAAAAGGCTCAAGGTTTTTTTACCTTCATGCATTCTAGGCATGAAGGTGAAAAACCTTCTCTGTTCAGCACCCCCCCTCCTAATACTCACCTAAACCCCCTCTCAATCCAGTGATGTGCACTGGAGTCTCGGCTATCCCATGACTCCCTCTCCTCATTGGTTGAGACAGCCAGCTCATAGTCAGTGAACCAATGAGAAAAGAGAGGGGGCAGGGCCGAGTTGCGGCTGCTGGGGAGTGCACATGTCCGGGTGCCCCCATAGCAAGCTGTTTGCTGTGGGGGCACATGACAGGAGGGAGGGGCCAGGAGCACCGGCAAAGGAGACCCAAGAAGAGGAGGATCCGGACTGCTCTGTGCAAGAACCCTGCACACAGCACGTAAATATAGACATGTTTGTTATTTGTTTTTTTATTTAAGCCTTTAGAATCACTTTAAATACAATAAACAGTGCACTCACAGGGCCTATAAGGGTTAAAGTAGAACTATAGGCAAAATATTTTTTCTCATTTTGGATGAGTAAGGGAGGATTATAACCCCTGTGATGTTTATTTTTGCCATCTGTGTCCCATTGCGGAGATTTGCCTTTTACATCCTGTCCTATATCCAGACAGGAAGTGGGTGGAAATCCTTGCAAATTTATGGAATATCTTGGGGACCCCCAGGTCACCAGCACTAGTGTCCTCATTGGAAGATTTTCCTTCTGTTACTTTTTTGGGGAAAACCCACAGTTTTAGATTTTCTTTCAATGATAATCAGGGCTTTTTTTTCCTCAGACAATATGTGCATGAACTCTCCTTTTTTATTAAGTCATCCCTTGTCTCTGCCCCCTATCCATCTCTGATCACTGTTCCTAGGTTCCACCCCCTCTCAGTACTGCCTTTTTAGAGAATACAGAACCAAGCATTATTTTGTGGTGCTAAGTAATTTGTATGGAAAAACAACAAAAAAAAAGATTCCCTGCAGCCAGCAACAATAGGCCCCTCTCCAGCAACAATAGACCCCTCTCCAGCAACAATAGAATCCCTCCCAGCAACAATAGATCTCGTCCCAGCCAGCATCAATAGACACTCCAGCAATCAGCAATAATAGACCCCTCTCTCAACAGTAGATCCATCTCATAAATAATTAACTCCCAGCAACAATAGATCCCCCACCAGCATTGATAGACCTCCCCAGCACAATAGATCCCCAACAGCCAGCATCAATAGACCCTCCAGCACATCCCAGCATCCTTGCCATTACATACATTCAGTGCTGGAGGTGCGGGAACTGTGTTCCCTCGCATTCCCACTGAAAAAAAGCCCTGATGATAATAGTAAACCAGAAAATAGAGAGGGTGAATCTCCCTAACGGGGACCTGGACAGCAATAAAAATTGACAAGTATTCTAATCCACTTCACCTCTATCCAAAACTAAAAAAAGTTTTGCCTTTAGTTATACTTTATTGGTATCTCTGCAAGCTGCATAAAATGATCCTGCAGGTTAGCTGTAAGATAGACGGATGGAGAGGAAGATCTTCATCTCAGGCTAAGAGGTGTGTAAGCTTTGAAACACATTCACAGACTGCACATTTGCCACCAGTGATGTTGGATGGGGTAGGTTGCCATCCCGTGAATCCACTTAATTTCAAGTATTGGCTTCAGAGGCTACTAGGGTTCCCTTGATCAGCATCTCCAACAATCAGCTGTCCAGGTTTGGTCCTATTCCCATGCTGGTGGCCAGGGCTGGGGTGTCTGGATATCATTCTGCAGATTCTTTGTCTCCATTTGAACCATGTTTATCCGCCCACACAGTGCCACTTTTGTAAGTGCAATTTTATCTTTAGTAAACACTCAGTTGTTTAAACATGCTATGCTCTGGAGATTTGCACCTTGTTTTTATTTTTCAGTTTAAAATATAAAATGATAACCCTAAACTGAATTCTAAAGTAGAGTTGTAGTTTCCCTTAGCAATGGCGCCTTGTGATTAGCTAGTGCATATTGTATACAGTAAAAGCAGAAATGTATTAATACATAGCAGAAATGTATGAATAGGATACAGCAGTTGAGAACAATGACACAAACATTTTAATTGCTGTAAAAAGAAACACACTTTCATTGATGCACAACTATAGGTATATAGTATATATTTAACTATTTTTTAGCATATGATATTTAAACTCCCAAAAGTAACAAAACATAATTGTATTTTTTGCTGTAAAAAGAAACACAGACAGATTAAACCCACATCAAATATGCAACCTATATGCATAATAATTTAAATGCATTTAAAAACAAACTGTATTTTGTGCTCCATAAGACGCACCTAGGTTTTAGAGGAGGAAAACAAGAAAAAAATATTCTGAACCAGTGGACTGCAGACATAGTACAGGAAATGACCAGAGACTGCAGACAGTACAGGGGATGACCAGAGACTGCGGACACAGTACAGGAGACGACCAGAGACTGCGGACATAGTACAGGACATGACCAGAGACTGCGGACCTACTACAGATGACCAGAGACTGCAGACCTACTACAGATGACCAGGGACTGCGGACATAGTACAGGAGATGACCAGAGACTGCGGACATACGACAGGAGATGACCAGAGACTGCAGACATAGTACAGGACATGACCAGAGACTGCGGACACAGTACAGGAGATGACCAAGAGACTGCAGACAGTACAGGGGATGACCAGAGGCTGGAGACAATACTGGGGATGACCAGAGACTGCAGACAGTACAGGGGATGACTAGAGACTGCAGAAAGTACAGGTGATGACCAAGAGACTGCGGACCTTTGAGGACGGAGGGGGAGCGGGTACCTGAATTTGACAGGTACCCACTCCCACTTCACAGAGTTGTCCTCTCTTTAGTGTGGGCATCTGGCTGTGACAGCCGGGTGCCCACTGCGCATGTGCGAGAAGCGCTGCGCTTTGTGAATGGTCCGGTGTCTTCTGGAACCTGTCACAGCCGGGTGCCCACACTAAAGATGCCGGCGCCAGAAGACTGTACAGCGCTGGACTGAGGAACAGGTAAGGTTCTGGTGCAGAGAAAAGTCGAGCAGCCAGCCCGGTATTCTGACACGGCGGCGGCTGCAGGAATACCGGACTGGCCGCTCCATATTTGCTCCATAAGACGCACTGACATTTTCCCCCCTTTTTGGAGGGAAAAAAGTGCGTCTTATGGAGCGAAAAATACGGTAACTAGGCTGCGTATGAAATGTGAGGGGAAACAACACACCTAATAGGAGTGTGTAGTGGTTTTTTACATATTTTTTTCTTATGGTCCGGATTTAGGCTCCATTCACACCTATGCAGTTTGCTTTTTGTCCATTTTGCAGTGCTTTTCGCAGTTCATTTTGCTACACGTGTTTTTGCAGCGATTTTGTTCTGCTTTTCTTTTTTTTTTTAAGTGGAGTTTTTTTTTGTGCTGGGCCGAATAAAAATGTAAAACGCAAATCGTGGCAAAAATGCACTACCATGCATTTCAGCAGATTCTCCATTAAACTCTATTCTAGCAAAAAAGTAGATTTTTGCTTTTAAAAAAGCCTCTGACCCTTTCCAAAAATGCAGCAGCTCAAAAAAGCATAGATGTGAACATGTTTCATAGGAAACCATGTTAAATGGACTTTAGTGTGTTTCTGCAAAAAGTACTAAGAACCGCATTGGTGTGAATGGAGCATCAAACATTTTTATTCAATCATGGACTTAGGATGTACCTCATAGGTTAAAACAAAGCTTTATCTAATACCTTGGACATATGTTCTGCTGTTTAATCAGTGAGCTCCAACTGTTAGTTTAACCACTTAAGCTCCGGAAGGTTTTATCCCCTTCATGACCAGCCCATGTTTTGCTATTGCATTACTTTAACTGGCAATTGCGCAGACATGAAACACTACCCAAATGAAATTCACAGTTTATATTTTTTTCACATAAATAGAGCCTTTTTTGGTGGGATTTGATCACCATTGGGTTTTTATTTTTTTTATATAAACGAAAAAAAGACCAAACATTTTGAAATAAAATTCTTTTTACTTTCTGCTATAAAACATATCCAATAAAAAATATCAGTCCATGGTGGGTTTCCCTTAACTTTTCTCCAGGCTGGAGTGATGAGACAGGGGGTGAGGCAGGCCAATGACAGGTCTCCCAAGGATGAAAGCTCACAGTCACAGCGTATGGCCGCTACTGCGCATGCCCTTTCGCTGCCAGGGCTGTTTTTGCTTTTTTTTTTCACACGTGTTTAAAAAATAATTTTAGGCCTGAAGATTACACAAACCCCCAAATATTATATATTTTCTGAAAACAGATACCCTAGAGACTAAAATAGCGGTAGTTCCAATTTTTATGTCATGATATTACCGTAAAAGGTCTACGAAGCGCAAACTTTCAGTAAAGAACACAATAAAGTGAATTGTAGGGCAAACAAACGCAATAAATTACCCAATTTTTTTGTAAAAATCAAAATACAAGGTTGCCGAGTAAATATATACCCAACATACCAAACCTTAAATTTGCGCGCACCTGTGAAATGGTGACAAACTTCAACACCCTACATTTTTCACAGGTGATACTTCCTACAAGTCATCAGTTTAGTGTTACTAGAATTATTGCTCTCATGGCGTGCGTGGTGATATGTAACATGCGTTGCAATCAATGTTTTCATGCGTCGGTGCCCCTGACATGTATGTTTATGTTCGTACATGCATATATATAGGGGTGGGGACCTTGAAATTTTTTTTTTTTGGGGGGGGGGGGGAATGTCATGTGCTTGGGTGTTTTTTTTTTTTTACAAAAACATAAAGTAATCATTTAACTTTTTTCATCTCATAGAGAGCTCTAAGTCCCCTATGTGAATAATTTTAGCTGATTGGTTCTCTTTAATGAGACATGCAAGACCCTGCATGTCTCCTCTGGGCTCCACTGGATGTATTACAATGCAGATCGCATTGCAATACATCTCTCCCTGGCTATTCTAGTGACAGTGGTGACCTGGAAGTCACATAATACATGTCACCTTCCAGTTCACAGCAAGGAGAAGAGAAGAGTAAACGTGTGTCTGCTCTTCTCTCTCCCCTCCACCTGCCAGCACCTGCCATGTTGGCCCGAAGCCCGCAGATGGTCAAGTGGAGCCCAGAATACAAGGCAGGAGCATGCACATGGGGGTGGGCACGTTACCAGGGGAAGCTATTGGGGAGGAAGCACATTGGTCCAAATGCTTCCACCTGACAGGAAGGAGTCTGTCAGTTTTAGACACAATCATGGTGGCTGCAGCCACTGGATTATGTGTAAACCCCCCCCACTGTCAGGTCCACACAGCACACAGAACTGTCAGAAAAAGGGTTAATTCTCTTATTACAGGTTTGGAGGATGTGTTAACCTTGAAGTAGTGTTATGCTAGTTATACACGTATCAGAATTTGGCTGGTTCAGGAGGAAATGGCCAACTTTTAGCATGTGTGCACCTCTCTGTTCTACAGAAGCTGTTATAACATCTGGATTCTGTTGAATGGTCATGCTGGAAAACCAGCATTTGATCAGCACTTGCAGCCAATGGCCGAAAAGCTGATCTGTGTACTCTGACTGGGGGAGAGTCCCTGCTGCCAGAATACAATAGCACAGTAGGAGAGAACTCTGTGTCCACATCTTTTGTGTTGATACAGAGATCTGTGAGCTTTTTTTCCACTCAACACCAGGGGTGTATTTACCACAAGGAAAACAAGGCATTTACCTAGGGCGGCATTTTTTTTAGGGGGGCAGCACTGCCTCCCCGGAAGAAGGGATATATGTGGCATGGGGACCAGGTGGCATCCAAGAGAGGCTGTGGACTGCTTGATGGTGGATGCAGAGCCCAACTGGCTGCTGTGTTCCTTGGAGAATGTAGGTATAGAATTTTTTGTCACCCAGACAGTTAGCTGCTGGTTGTGTTGCACCCTACCTCCAGTTTGTGTGGCCCTGTTGGCCCTGTTGGAGAAATATTTGATGGACTGTTGGAATCTTGACTAGTGTAGCTTTGAGCTTGAAACTGAAGTATCAGAAATAAATCATGTAAGATTTCTGGGCACCGGACAGTTGCTGTTACCATTGTGTATAAGTTCCTCTTTATTACAATAGCGAGCAATGTGTCCACCTGAAGTGACCAGCAGAAAATGTGGGTGTATTATTTAAAAATTTTATTGGCCTCTATTCAGAAGGGCCAGGGGCGGACTGACCATTTGGAAACTCGGGCACTGCCCAAGGGCCCAAGGTCAGTAGGCCCCATGAGATGCCCCTGGTACTTTTTTCATAGGCTTTTTTGAGTTTGGGCAAGGACTCAGGGGCCCCATGATCCCCTATTGCCCGGGGGCCCCATGAGTTGTCAGTCCGCCCCTGAGAAGGGCCCATCAGAGAGATGAGCACCATCCCTGGGGGTTTTTTGGTAGTGGTCTTCACGTTTTCTGTATGGTCGATTCTGAGTGGATTTCACCTTGTCGCAATCTGATATTTACATGCTACATACATATCGCAGCACTAATACATCCTTATGTATTCAGCTCCAACACAGACTGGCAATACAACTGCTGCGAGCCCACTCTTTTATAGTTAGGGCACTGTCTTGTCTACTGCTGCACTTTTCTTGCTCTCAAGAACCCGTCTGACCAGGGACAAATGTTATGCTGTGCCATATGGGTTCAGGTGTGAATTTCCCCCAATAAATTTGGAGATTCGGCAAACCCTGACATCCACCAAAACTCTAGATGGCTGCAAACCTGAACCTCATTCCTAGTTACAAACGTAAAGTGTTACTAAACCCACAACAGTAAAATCAGTCTGTGTATGCAGTAAAGCATGCTTGTTATACTCACTGTGGAACCTAAGGGGTTAATCCTCTGCATTGTGTAAAAAGGATGTTTGATCCTGACTTCTCTGATCCTCCCCTTCTTCCAGTTTCCCCCTCTTATCTCCTGATAAGCAAATTGTGTGGAGTCACTCTGCACCTGTTCAGTTTGGTGTGTATTGATAGAGTGGTTTTTCCTTGGGAGAGTGCATGTGATCAGCACAGGGCCAATCAGCACTGTCAGGACAGAGGCCAAGGGTTCTGCATCCTCCTACAGCAGAATTAAGACAATTGCACTTCCATGTTGTGTGTACTGTGGGAGACCAGATATAGTGAATGCAGGGTCCTGGGTTTAGTATCACTTTAACGTTCAAAAAATATAAAAAGACATTTCAACAATTTCAGCGTTTGCTAATTATTGATTTCTAGCTATAAAGTAAAGTTGGTTTAAGATAAATACGTTTCTCTGTTGTACAGCAAATTTATGAGCTCTGATTACAAGAGAATTAGTCTATAAATTTTCAAGAACTTAATGACAAAGGAAGCAGGCACTGAACAGCTCCCATGATAGAATGCTTGATATAAATTAACAAGCAGCATGTCATGAGGAACATCAGGGCTAAAAGAAATCCAAGCATTGTAGTATCATATTAAAGTCATAGTTGAGAACAAAAAGTGTGCCATAGAACCTAAAAATATTTTTTTGTAACCTGAATAATCATAAATGTTACCAGTTCAGTCACAGTTATGTTAATCCAATTGTATCTTTCATTTAATTCAAATAAATACATTCCAGGTACATCAAAAGAAAAGCTGTGCATATTCTTACAGCTTGTTTTCTTTCTATAGTTGCTACAGCCGGAGTAATGATGAGCTGAACTGTCCTGGGTTCGGTTTGAGTAATGTTTTTAATGGTTTCTTTGAGAAAAAAAAGGCACACAGAGGGGTATTTATTGTTGGTTTCTCCTTGCTATTGTTCTTTTTTTCCCCCACAAATAGAGCTTTCTTTCAGTGGTCTTTGATCACTTGTACGGTTTTTTATTTTTTTGTGCTATAAACCAAAAAAGACCGACAATTTTGATAAAAATACAATATTTTTTACTTTTTGCTATTAACCAATTCAATACCGGGCAATTTTACATCTTCCTGCCCAGGCCATTTTTCAGGTTTCAGCGCTCTCACACTTTGAATGACAATTGCACGGTCATACAACATTGTACCCAAACTAAAATTTTATCATTTTCTTCACACAACTAGAGCTTTCTTTTGGTGGTATTTAATTACTGCTGGGGTTTTTATATTTTGGTAAATTAACAAAAAAAGACCAAACATTTTGAAAAAAAACACACTTTTTTTTGTTGCTGTTATAAAAGTTTGCAAATAAATAATTGTTCTTCATAAATTTATGCCAATATGTATTCTACTACATGTCTTTGGTGAAAATAACCCATATTAGGATGTATTTTTTAGTTTGTAGGAAAGTTATAGAGTTCAAAAACTATGATATAGATCTGAATATTGATCAATCCTGAAGTACTGACAGCCAATCTAATTTGTTGAGGTCCAAGAATGTCAGAACAGTACAGATATCCCCCAAATGACCCCTTTTTGCAAAGTAGACAGTCCGACGTACTTCATAAGAAGTTGTATTTTTTTTGTCATAATTTTTTGAAAATGAAAAAATTAAAAAAATTAGTTTCACTATTTTTTTTTTTACATATTGTCACCAATGCAGTACAGCGTCATCATATAACTGGCATGGCGGTGATCAGGGACACTGACTGGTGACAGTATGAAAAAAAAATATATATTTTTTGTTATTATTTTTTATTAATTTTTTTTCTTTTTTTTAAGATTTTTTTTTCATATTTCACTATGTCCAACGTAGTACAATGTTACCATAGTAACACTGTACTACTTTGGGGAAGTGATCAGTATTTTTTTTTTTTTACACAATTTGCTTATAGCAAAGAATTACTTTGCTATAAGCAAGCATTTACCTGAATGACATCAATTCATTCAGTGTTTTTTTTTTTTTTTTGTGCTTAGCTGTGATTTGGCCACAGCTAATCACATGACATGTGCATGTGATTAGCTGTGACCATTCACAGCTAGACACTAGTATACAATGGATGGCATGAATAAAGCCATCCATTGTATACAACTGTCATGTGACCTGCTGTGATTGGTCAGAGCAGGTCACATGGTACTGGCAACAGGGGCCGATACTCAGATCTGTCATCGGCCGTGTCCGAGGTACACGGCCGGTGACAGATCGATCCGCTGCGCGGCTCTGCAGGAGCGCGATCTGTGCATGTGCGGGAGGACGCCATATGGCGTCCACCCGGAACGCTGATGACATTTGCCGGCCGCCATTCGGCCATAGGGCGGGCGGCAAATGGTTAAACATGTCCAGTAAAAAAAAATTAAAAATCAAATTTCGGCATAAATTTAGGCCAAAATGTATTCTGCTACGTCTTTTCTAAAAAATAAAAAATAATAATCAGCGACTTATAGTGGGACTATGGGGCTGCGGCGGCCATTCTGACACTGGGGGGAACTGCCTTGGTGTCAGTGACACCAATACAGTGATCAGTGCTAATAAAAAGCACTGACATTGTACTAATGGCACTGGGCAGGAAGGGGTTAACATCTGGGGCGATCAAAGGGTTAACTGTGTGCTGTGTGCTGTTTCACTGTATGCTGTGTAAGTGCTTTACACTGTAAGCACACTGCTTTGTCTGGAGCCAGACAAAGCAGTGTACAGGAGCTGAGAGGGGAGAGATCTGTGTTGTTTATAGAGGTCTCTCCTCCATCGGAGATACTCCCTGATCACCGTATGCCAGCGAGAAATCACCGGATGGGACCTGGTGATTGACAGCTGAGGCCGCGAATGGGGGCGTCCCTACCCAGAACTGAAAGATCACGTATATATACGTGATTTTGCACACTCGTACCACCTTGTAGCAGTATTTCTGCTACAGGGCAGCGCAGAAGCAGTTAAAAAATAAAAAGAAACACAAACAAACAAAAAAACAAGACAAAAAAAGCCCACAGACCCCAAAAGGACACATAAGGATCTGCTATGTATTTTAGGGAACCTTTGGAGGAGTCTACTGTGTGCTATTTTTTTAAAGGCACCAACAATGAAATGTCATAAGCCAGCAATTAAATGGTATCAGTTTTTCATTTGTAAATGTCACTTTTGCTGTAGCATATGTTACAGCAAGAATTAAATACATTTGCTTAGAGTCCCCCCCAAAATGCATAACAGATCTTTGAATCTGGCATGGATTTTAGGGGGTACTCCATGCAAAAAGAAAAAAAGAAAAAAGCAAGCTGTCTCCCAGGAAAGTCATACCAGACCCTTAATCTGAGCATACAGTCTGGTCAGAAAAAGGGAGGTCTAGTGTGCACCCCTCCCTCCTGAACCTTACCACATGACAACATGGGGGGGGGGCCCTGTCATTGATGACCCCCTGGCAAAGCACCTTGTCCCCATGTTAATGAGGGCAACCCTGGCCTGATGTTTATAGAAGTCTGTGGGTGGGAGGATATTACCCCCCAAATGAATGAGTAAAGGGTATGTAGTACCCCTACTTCTATAAAAAATTTAAACAGTTAAAAAAACACACAAACACAGTTTTTGACAAGTCAGTTAATTTAAAAAAAAATCACAAAAATGTTCCATGATATACATCCACTGTCAATCACATTGCCTAATGACGTAGATCCATGCCAATCATTATGCCCACCATGAAACTCCTAGGTCATTTACTTGCCTCCCATTCAATGGCTGGGCGAGTGGATGGCAAAGTTATTTACAAAATGTACAAATTACAAAATACACAAAGATTTTTTTTTATTTTTGTAGACTTTACTGTAGAAAATGAATACAAACAAAATAGTTTTATTTATGATGGTCAGAAAAAAGAAATAAAAAAGTCAGTAGAAGAATAACTAAGGGCTGAAGACGGAAAAAGGAGTTAAAGTGGTAGTAAACTCTCATTTATATTTTTTACCTACAGGTAAACTTATTATTATTATTATACAGTATTTATATAGCGCCAAAAAGTTTGCTCAGCGCTGTACAGAGTAGTGGGGGACAGTACATGAGACAATACAGTAACAAAACAGTATACGAGAGGTTCGAGGGCCCTGCTCTTTCGAGCTTATAATAAAGCTTACCTGTAGGTAAAATGAATATCTCCTAAACGTGCACCGTGAGAAAGTGGAGTCCAACATAGTGTAAAGCCCTGTCTTAAAATAAATACTAAAAACAGCAGTCACTTAAGAATAGATGTAACACAATACATTATAACCAAGACCTGGACGTTATGTGTGTTCCACGGGCAGGTAGTGATATCACTAGAACTGGCAGTTGGTTTCTACATGTTTCACCTAACATAGTGCATTGGGACCTTCTTGTACATCTCACATATGCAGAACCTTCAATATTGAGGATTGTGCATGTATGCAGTAGCTCCTTTCTCCTCTCCTGGCTCTCACAGGCTTGGCTGGTTGCTATGTCTGATTTTATGTGAATAAAATGTGAGGTCTATGAAGTTTTATTATGTTTCTTTATGAGCTCAACCAATATAAATGAAAGGGAAAACTACAGACAGAAATGAGCATTGGGGAGTTTGAATGAAAGACTGTGATTTCATATATATTCTATCTATGACCTTTTATCACCAGTGAAGTCCAACAGAATTGGTAGAGCACAGGGTATTGGGCTGTGCACAGAGCACTTGTACTGGGCACCTTTGGAATAGTGAAGCTGCTTTGCTGCTTTCACATTACACCAAGGTTTTGCATTTGAACACTGATAATTTAGAGTAGGGAGATTTGTAAGGAAGCTGTATTCTTCTATTTATTATTATTATTATTATTATTATACAGGATTTCTATAGCGCCAACAGTTTGCTCAGCGCTTTACAATATAACGAGAGACAACACAGTAACAATACAGTTCAATACAAGAGGGATTTGAGGGCCCTGCTCCTTGGAGCTTACAATCTAGGAGGGAGGGGCTAGTGGTACAAAAGGTAGTAACTGTGGGGGACGGACTGGTTGGAAGAGTAGAAGATTCCAGTATTAGCTGAGGGCAGGATAGGCTTCCCTGAAGAGATAGGTTTTCAGAAGCCTAAAAGTGAGCAGAGTAGGCGATAGTCTGATAAATTGGGGTAGAGAGTTCCAGAGGATGGGGGAAGCTCTGGAGAAGTCCTGGAGACGAGCATAGGAGGAGGAGACAAGGGAGCTAGAGAGTAGGAGGTCTTGCGAGGAGCAGAGAGTACGGTTTGGGTGATATTTAGAGACAAGATCAGTGATGTAATTTGGGGCAGAGTTATAAATGGCTTTATACGTTATTGTTAGTGTTTTGAATTTTATCCGTTGGGCAACGGGAAGCCAGTGGAGGGATTGGCAGAGAGGGGTGGCAGATACAGAATGGTTAGTAAGGTGGATGAGTCTGGCAGCAGCATTCATGATAGACTGAAGAGGGGATAGCCTGTGATTAGGTAGGCCAATGAGGAGGGAGTTACAATAGTCAAGGTGAGATATAACAAGGGAGTGAATAGGTTGTTTGTGGTTTCCAAGGTTAGGAATGGTCGTATCTTGGAGATGTTGCGGAGGTGAAGTTTAAAAGATTTGGACAGTGATTGGATTTGGGGCTGAAAGGACAGATGGTAGTCTAGGGTTACACCTAGTACCCTGGCATGAGGGGAGGGACTCATGATTGTGTTATTGATCTTGATGGAGAAGTCAGGGGAGGGGGCACGGGCTGGAGGGAATAGTATGAGCTCAGTTTTGGAAAGATTGAGTTTGAGGAAGTGGAGTGACATGCATGCCGATATGTCACTTAGTAGGTTAGTAATGTGAGTGGAGACTGAAGGGGTGAGGTGAGGGGTAGAAAGATAGATTTGTGTGTCATCAGCATAGAGATGGTACTTAAAGCCATGGGAGTTTACAAGTGACCAAGGGAGGAGGTGTAGATGGAGAAGAGAAGGGGTCCAAGGACAGAAACTTTAGAGACCCTTACAGAAAGAGGGAGTGAAGAGGAGGAGGCAGCGTTATAGGTAGCACTGAAGGAGCGCTGCGATAGGTAGGAGGAGAACCAGGAGAGAGCAGAGTCTCTGAGGCCAAGAGAATGGAGTTTTTTGAGGAGGAGGGGATGGTCAACCGTGTCAAAAGCTGCAGATAGGTCAAGTAGTAAGAGTACGGAGTAGTGGCCATTGGTTTTAGCAGTTAGTAGATCATTCGTGAGTTTTTGTGGGGCAGTTTCAGTGGAGTTTAGAGAGCGAAAGCCAGACTGTAAAGGGTCAAGAAGGTTGTTGAGGTGGGAGCTCAGGCGATTGTTGACTAAGCGTTCTAAGAGTTTAAATGTAAATGGCAGCAGGGTGATGGGTCTTAAGTTGTTCAGGTCGGTGGGGTCCAGGGAGGGCTTTTTAAGTATGGGAGTGATGTGCGCATGCTTTAGAGGGGAGGGGAAGGCACCAATAGAGAGGGAAAGATTGAAGATGTGAGTGAGGGAGCATAGGATGGAAGAAGAGGGTGACCGTAGTAGTTGTGAGGGGACAGGATCCAGGGGGCAGGTAGTCAGACGGGCTTCTGAGAAAACCTTAGTGACCTCTTCGGTAGTGGTGAGGTCAAAAGAGGAAAGTGTTGAGGGAGGTTTAGCATAAGGTATGCTAAGTGGGATAGATGTCTGTGCAGTGGCGACGCCCCTACGAATTGCGTCAATTTTGTTTTTCAAATGATTTGCAATCTCATGAGCAGTGAGTGAGGTACTTGGTGGAGGTGGAGAAAGTAGAGAGTTAAAAGTAGAGAAGAGACGACGAGGACTGGATGAGAAGGTATTAATGAGAGTGACAAAGTAGGCTTGTTTGGCAGCATGAAGGGAGGAATTGTATGTTAAGAAAGCAGATTTATATCAGGTGAATGCTTGGTGGGATTTGGTTTTACGCCACAATCGCTCCAGCGCTCGACTATGTCGTTTAAGATTTCTGGTGTGGCCAGTCTGCCAAGGTTGTAACGGTCGGGGACTGATGCTTCGTGTTGTTAGAGGAGCAAGCGAGTCTAATGCGGATGAAAGCGAACTGTTATAGACAGCAGTGGCCAGGTCAGGGCAGGACAGGACAGGGGAGAGATTCTGTCAAAGAGTTGGTCAGTTGCAGAGTGGAAAGGAGCAGGGTTCAAGTTGTGAAGGTTTCTGCGGGTAATTGTTTGCTGCTTGGAGGGATAGGTGTTTGAAGACGAGGAGACTGTAAAGGTGATGAGATTGTGATCAGAGAGAGGAAAGGGGGTGTTTGTGAGGCTATAGGGAGTGCAAAGACGGGAGAAAACAAGGTCTGATGTATTCCCATTAGAGTGAGTGGAGTACTGTATACATTGTGCTAATGCAAAAGATGAGGTTATGTTGAAGAGTTGGGATGTAGCCGGGTTGTTGACATTAACAGGGATGTTAAAATCTCAGAGAATGATAGTGGGTAGTTCAGAGGAGAGAAAGTAGGGTAGCCAGGCAGAGAAATCATCAAGAAAGCGGGACTCCGGTCCAGGAGGCCGATAGATCACTGCAAATATCAGAGAAATGGGAGAAAACAACCGAATGCAGTGAGTCTCGAGAGAAGAGAAGGATAGAGAGGGAAGGTTAGGGAGGACTTGAAAGGTACTGAGTGGGGATAGAAGCAAACCAACCCCACCACCTTTGCGACCACTGGGTCTGGGTGAGTGGATCCAGATGAGGCTTCCATAGGAAAGTGCTGCGGGGGAAGAAGAATCTGTTGCTTGGAACCAGGTTTCTGTAATTGCTAGTAGGTTAAGGGAGCGGGAGACAAAAAGGTCATGGACAGAGGTGAGCTTACTACAGACAGAGCGGGCATTCCAGAGCGCACATGAAAAAGAGAGGGTGGTTTTTGGGAGCACAGGGATGGATATTAAATTGAGGGGATTGCGGCTATTCCCAGAAGAAAAAGGGTGCCTGGTGTGGGGGTGAAGTAGCGGAGGACCAGGGTTTGGGGTGATATCCCCAGAAGTTAGGAGAAGAAGAAGGGTGAGGAAAGTAAGATGGGTGCGGGATGTACACGAGTGTACATGCCTTCCAGTCCTGGTGTTTGGGTCAGCAGGAGAGTGAAGTATCAGCAGGAGGTGATGAGAACAGTAGTAGGTAGATGGTAGCAGTGAGGGTGAGATGTACAAGTTTTGGGGTGGAGCAGAGGGATAAAGAAGTGAGATTTTGGGAACACAGGAAAGTAATAGGAAAAGGAGGAGTAGGGGGGACATATTAAAAGGTACACGGAGTGGGACTCAGACTTATAAGAGATGTTTCCCAGGGTGTTTGCTTGCAGTCTGTCCAGCATGCAGTAGAGTTTCTTGTTGTTGTATCTTCCTGCTGCTTGAGTTCTCCTGCTTGAGTTCAACTGCTGGGTTTAACTGCTTCTTCGCACTCATGAATATCATGGATCACAGGGCTCCCAATAGTTAGCCTTGGGGTTCAACATAGGGGTTTCCGGCCCAGAACCAATCTAGAAAGGATACGTAGCAGGCAGCATAGAAGTATATATCCCTAACATGGCATATTACCACTGATAAGAATAGGATAATACATTGAACCACCAAATGTATATATCACAATCATACTTACTGAAAATATAAGCAGATAAATAAGCCACAGATGTAAAACAGATCAAAGAAGGCACATATATTCAGCTGCTGGGGCTTTTGAGGATGATAGTGATGCTGCAACTGTCTTGGTGTCGGAGACTTGAAGACAAGATCAGAGGTGATGGGGAGATCCTCCAGCTGTTTTCCAATCAGCCTGGAATGCAGTTCCTCACATGCAGAAACTATGTTGTGTCACTGGAATGCAGAGTCAGCCTACATACTCTGCTCTTTAGTTGAGTTTAAAATGAGTTTATTATTTCATAGTATAATATTTATTGTTTTTTCCCTGACTCTATGCACAATATGATAGCAGCTTTCACTAGGTTTTATTTCTCAGGGAAACAACAGGCAGGGTTATAATCAAAATATCAAAATTAGTGTACTGTTATACAGAAAAAAAGAGATATGTTGTACTGACACCATGCATAGTATTTAAGCATTTTTAGTAGACCATAGTTTCAAAGGGAGACACTAGGCAACTGTTAGTCAAGAAATCAAACAACTGTGACTAATGTAAGCAATTTCACTAGGTCACAGTTTCACAGGGTGACACTAAGTATTTTTATAATAAATAAATTATTTTAAAACTAAAAAAAATTATACTAAACAAATTAAAGTTTATTATTTCACAGAAAAAAAAAAAGTCCTAATCCCATGTAGAGTATGTAAACAGATTTTACAAAGCCATTGTTTCACAGAGTGACAGCAGGAAGATTTTAATCAGGAAATTATAATTACAGTGTATTATTTCACAGAAAAAAGAAGATATATTGTACTGTCTCTATGCATACTACACGCATGTATGCAGTCTTAACTAGGCCATGCATGTATGCAGTCTTAACTAGGCTAGATTATAACCAAGAAATCAAAATTAGAATATATTATTTTACAGAAAAAAAAGAAGAAAAATTGAACAGTCTCTATGAACGCTATGTAAGCACTTTTACTAGGCTGCTGATTCAGAGAGAGACGCCAGACAGCTTTTAATCAAGAAAGTCATAAATATTGGACTAACCTGCACAGCATTTAAGCATTTTCACTAAGCCACATTTTCTTAGTCAGAAAAAAGTCAGGGTTTAATCAAGAAATCAATCTTACAGTGTAATAGTTTACAGGATATAAAGCCAGAAATTGTATGGATGTGATGCACACCATGTAAGTGACTTTAGAACGATGCATTTCTAAGAGGAAAAAGGCAGGTTTTATTGTGTAATAAAAATCAGAGTGTACTTCATTTTATGGACACTTTTTCATTTGCAGATGTAGAACCTGCTCACTCTCTATTAGCTGCATATGCATAACCGCTTTCTTTCCCTTTCTATCTGCTGGATATTATGAATACAGGGGATTGCCTAACTTCATTAGCAGATACAGCAACAGGAGGATTGAGGATTTGATGCTCTGGTGCCCCGAACTATGTAGTGATGTGGTGCACTGTACTGCACAAGTATGCTGCAAACAAAAGGCAACTTTGCCTGTGTTGGGAACAGGTTCACACTGGTGATCCTCAAAAAATATCCTAGCAAAATAACATTACAAAAAAACATACAAACTTAAAACACTAAACCCAGCTCCAACCTTTAAACAATAAACCCCGAACTTAAATACTAAATCCCAAGCTTTTTTAGAGTTTTTTTAATGAAAGTAAAATGAAAAACAATGTAATGCAAAAAACTGCAAAAGAGGGTCTATTAGATCTATGCACTGTGAATGTAAAGGAGAATACACAATAATATGTAGCCCACCACACTGCACAATAAAGCACAGTGAACATGAGGGAACATGCTAAGTAGCTCACCATACTGTAGGTCACTGTAATGGGTCACTACACAGCACCGGGTATAGCGCTTTTCAGCTAAACTGTATAGTATAACAGCAATTATCTCTCCCTGCTAACACAGTGTGAAGTCTTTGCTCTACATTGAGTGTTTATGTGACTGACTGTAAATACATTAGTTTGCAGCAGCATCGACTATCTCTCCATGAAAATACTTTGTGGTGAAAAGTTACTGCCTGAAGTGATGTGGATTAGAAACACACAGTTCAGTGGGAATGCCAGAAAAATGCCCTGCTCAATTGCGGTCCAAGAAACATAGTGGCATAGGTGTAATGCACTAGCAGACTCAGGTTAAGAAGTTTTGCTCTCAAAAAGGGAAAGCAAACAGTCATCCTAGAACCGCCTTTCTCAACTAGGGTGCCTTGAGGTTTATTCAGGGGTGCCTTGGCAAAATGTCTAAAAATTGCCCAAAACTTGTATACAAACCAGCGATGGAACAAGTCTACCTTTTAGTTACACAAAGCCACAGGTTTTCATTGTGCACCATTACGACCTTCTAGTGGCAGCGTCCTGACAACTAATGACATCATCATTTGATAAGGAGGATGTCAGCTGCCTGCACAGCATCCTAGTTTGACACTTCCCTGCCCTTCTCCATCAGTGCTGGGGTCACATAGATTTTCACATTTTAGAATGGGGTGCCCTTTTAAAATTATGGACAGTCCGGAGGCACCCCATTTTAGAATGGGGTGCCTCCAGACTATCCATAATTTTAAAGGGTGCCTTGACTGAAAAAAGGTTGAGAAACACTGTCCTAGATTTTAATACAATGGAAGGATGGCTGAATCTTTATCAACAAATCTTTATCAACAAACTAAGCAACCAAGCCAATAACATTCCACATTTTCAATTATAAATATAGCACTAAGTCCATAAGTCAAAATTACACATCATAATAAAAAAAGTGTGTAGATTTTTTTCCTAAGGGGAATGTTCACAATCACAAATTATACATTTAGAGTGGACTTCAAGAGACCTACATTATGAAAACACTTATCATCAAACACCTATGTCTGGAAAGATGTTTTTTAAATAAGTTCATCTTTCTGTATCAAATACCACTGCTTTTTCAAAAATATTACAAGAAGTGGTGGTGGGTGGACATTCTTTTGGCAATCCCACTTGACAATGCTTTTAATTCATGCCATTTTGGGCAGCAACCTCACACCGCATTGAATATGACATTTCTGGTGAACTGCAACAATGGGACACGTCAATTGCAGAGCAGGACCTCTTGGCTCTTCTCTATATTCCTACAGCTTGTGACAGATGTAGCACCCTCCTAGTCAGGTGCTAGGATGTGTAAAGTTAGGTTAAGCATAGCTGTGTTTCTCTGCATACCAGAGAAGCTGTCAGGTAAATTCAGTATGGTATTTTGCTTAACCTCCCTGGCGGTATGATTATTTCAGATTTTTGGTACTGAAAGCAGTACCATTATTTTGCATGGAAATATGTAGTTTTTTTATTGTAGGCCTGAAATTTTTAGGAATAACTCACTGAAATCTGTCCGAACAAGAGTCTAGTAAACATTCTGGATATGATAAAACTTGAAACACAAAATCGAAAATTATAATTTAATAAATAATCATAAAAAATAATAATATAATAATAATAAATTTAATTCACTAATATAATCAAACAAAAAACACTGAAATTTGAAATATAGCGCCAAGTTCGCACATCGCTGAGCAAAGTCGCAAAATCGTTTTCAGTGTCTGATGACGAATTTCCCCACGAATCATTATCACTCAATTCTGCAAGTGGTTCTGATTTACTATCGCTGTTCTCTAGCCGGTCTAAAACCTGCAGATATGGCCATATTTGATCAATGTCAATGCCCAAAAGTGGCCGATGAAGACAGTGGCCAGACAGTGGAAAGCTGTTATATATGGAAGCAGTAGAAATACTACTTTTATATATGACACATGGCTACTGTCAAACAGGGCGCTGAATTGGCTAAAGTTCTAGGTTCAGACCAAACCAATTGCTCATCCCTAGTCTTGACCAGTATACACAAAACAAATAGCTGAAAACAGCTCTAAGTCTCATTGGTTTCAGTTGTTTCCTTACATCCTACTGTATGACTGCACAGAGCTATTTGCACTATATACAGTTGCTATTTAAATCATCCTGGCAGTGCATTCTGGCCTCCCAGGAAACACCAAATGCTGTACTTTTAAGCGGTGTTTTTCATGTGAGTTTGGATATTTTCTTTGACGCTCACACTGTATGATGCATATCATTACTTGTCATTTGAAATGAATATCTGCATAAGCAACAAACACATTTTTTTTACTATTGGGAACAATCAGTCACATGTACTTTGATAATTGCTGTTGGAAACAATCCACTATCCAAAAGCCTAGCAATGAATGAGACAATCACTATCCACAAGTTTATAATATACAGTATGTTTTCTGAACATTGAGTACCCATTCTGTAGAGATGTTGTTTTTCAGATAATATCCGATTACAATTACCTGCATGATAACATTCATGGATAAAAGCATTCTAAAGCACCGAGAACTGTTCTCTAAAGTGGTGCTTTATACTTTGACTTGTAGGTTCGGTTTATGACCTTTCCTTGTTCATTTGCACAGTTTGCATACAATTTCATCATGATTTGATATTTATGTTTGAGGAACAGCAAACGCATAAATAGGGATGAGTTGTTCAGCAAGTAGCAGGCCTTTTAATACAGCTTAAAGGGTAAACGCACTTCCTTTAAATAACATGCTTGGTTGATGTATTAACATGTGAAGTTATGCACCTACAGTATATAATGCACTCCAACAAAAGTGACATTTAGAAATAAAACCTATTACCACTAAATGACAGCTCCTTCCCCAGCTTGCTGCTGTCTGTAAAATATGGCATAGGTTCCCCCTAAAAATCCATACCAGACCCTTATTCCCTGGCTCTGATATGAATTTTTAGGGATACCCACTCAAAAAACCCACGTGTCACTCCAAAAATTCATACCAGATCCTTTTCTTTATCGTCATCTCCATTTCCCTGGTAAGGTAGATGTATGGGGTCTGTGAGGTGGGACTTATCTAAAGTCTCATTTGGATTATGGAACCCCCATATATTCAGACCCCTAAGGGTCTGGCTTGAGTGTTTAGGGGGACCCATTTTTATTTGTACTCTCAAAATTCATACCAGACTCTTATCTTGGATAATCACCCACCTCAGTCCCCACATCCAAGTGCCTTGCAAAGTCTCCTTACTGGCAAGGTACCACAATGCTGAGGGAATGTGACCTGCTATTGTTCAGTAGTGGGGGAGCATAAGCTTGTTTCCACCTCCTTTCCCAGCCAACTAGGTGGTATGCCTGAATAAGGGTCCAGTATGTATTTTGAGTGGGACCCAAAGCAAAAAAACAAACATATAAAAAAAAGGCATGGAATCTTTTTTTCAAAATTCACACTGGATGCTTAACCTGTGTAAGGGTCTGGTATGGCTTTTGTGGGTGACCCTATGCAGAAAAACAAACAAAATAAACAGTAAAATAATATATTCTAAGATTAGTTTTGAATTTTCCTCCTGTTGGTTTGAAGTCATGTCCCCAAGTTCTTGATCTTGGTTTCATATCAAAAATACTGTCCTCTCGAGCCTTATTCACTCCCTTGATGTATTTAAAGGTTTCAATCATGTCTCCCCTTTCCCTTCTTTCCTCCAGACTGTGCATAATAAGTTCCAGAAGTCTCTCTTGATATGTTTTATTCTTTCAGACCTTAAAAATGATTCCCGACCCAACAGTTGTCCTGTCTCCTGTGCTGTCTTTAAGGAAGAGGTGGCTTTTTGCAAGGCATCTCAGCAGAACAAATTGGCTTAGACAGGCGAGAGGTCTGAACACGGGTACTAACCAAAGATACTTGTAAGTCTCCAAACACCTGCTTTTTTCAAACTATAGTCATGGCCAAAAATACTGGTACCCCTGCAATTCTGCCTTTTAGGAGAATGTGCTGTGGACAGATGAAACAAAATTACAGCAATTTGGTAAAGCCCATCATTCTACTGTTTTCGGTAAAATAAATGAAGCCTTTACAGAAAAGAATACAGTCCCTACAGTCAAACATGGTGGAGGTTTACTTATGTTTTGGGGTTGCTTTGCTGCTTCAGGCACTGGATGTCTTGACCATGTGCATGGCATTATGCAATCTGAAGACTACCGAAGAATTCTGGGGTGCAATGTAGGGCCCAGTGTCAGAAAAGTGGGTCTCTGTCAGAGGTCATGGGTCTTACAGCAGGACAATGACCCAAAACACAAGTCAAAAAGCACCCAGAAATGGTTTAAGACAAAGCGCTGGAGAGTACTGAAATGGTCAGTAATGAGTCCTGGAGACATCTCAGAACAGCAGTTGGTAAAAGGAATCCTTCCAATCTGAGAGATCTGGAGCAGTTGGCTAAGAAGAGTGGTCCAAAATAACAGAGAGGAGTAAGAGACTTATTGATGGTAACAAGAAGCAATCGATTTCAGTTATTTTTTCCAATGGCTGTACTACCAAATATTAAATTGAGGGTGCCAATAATTTTGTCCAGTTCGTTTTTGGAGTTTTGCATTAAATGTGTCAGATTTGGATTTTTGTTTCTCCACTTTTTTGTGTCATACCAATACATACAAAAGAAATAAACATGCGAATGCCTAATTATGTGTAATTGCAACAATTTTCTGGGTGAAGTGATGCTTTAGCTGACAGAAATGCAGGGGTGCCAATATGTTTGGCCATGACTGTACTGCTGTTCAAACTAAGCACTTTTGTCCTGCTGCTCTCCCAAAGAGCAAACTCTACAGAGTTGCAACCCCTCCTAAATATAACACCAATTAGGCACCAATTCAGTGTTTTTCAAACATTTTTCAGTCAAGGCACCCCATAGAATCACACACACTCCTGGGCCACACCAGTCTGAGGGCTCGTTCACACCAGGAGGTGCATGCGAGCGCATGCACTTTTTTGTGCGTTCCCACATTTTTTAAATGAGCAGCTCTATGAGCGTGAAACATGCAAAAGGGTGCCAGCATGATTTTTAAAACTGTACAGCATCAAAACACATAGTACTACAGTACCATGTGTTTTAGCAGATACAAACGTAGATGTTTTTAACTAGATGCATGGGGGTGTCATCAATAATTAACTGAATTACAAATGGCAGTGCATTTTTGTGCGGTAGGGGAAAACACAATTTTCCACCACACTGCACCTGGTGTGATCAAGCCTTAAAATGTACTCAGTGGTCTGTAGGTTGTAAACCCCTCCTCCCCCTGAAAACCCCCCTCTTAGCACAAATCCTCCCAAATCCCCCCTCCTAGCACAGCCCCCCACCCAAATTACCCTCCCCAGCACAAAGAAAACCCCCAAATCCCCCTAATAGCACAAGTTGCTCCCATATCGCCACAACTAAACAATCCCCCCTTCTCCTAGTACACATTCTGTTCTTACTGAACTGACAGCAGCAAGTTTCTGTTTGCCCGCACAAGTACAGAGAGGATCAGAGAGTGGGGGGGGGGAGATGCGGGCTCAGCTCCCTGCCTCCTCTGTACACAAAAGTTATGCAAACAGTGCTCTCTCCCTCCTATAGCGCAGGAGCTAACAGAGGATTGCACAGATTGCACAACAACACCCTGGTTGAGAGACGCTGTGCGGATAACACCCAGTACTCAACACCTCAGCAGCACAATAAAAATTACTCTAGTACCTAGTAAACAATCACCAGAAAAGAAAAGCAATTAGTAATAATTTAAAGATCATCCCCCACTCCTCATGTGATCTTTATCAGCTTCTAATTGGGGTGGAGTTGAATGCTCATTTGAGCATCTCCCTATAAATTAGATCAGCTCATGGGGGAGATCTCTGATGGGGGGCACAGTCTCTGATGGGGTGCTGCTTCAGATTGAGTGCGGCTTCGAACGAGTGCATAGAAGAAGCAGTTAAACGCAGCAGTTGAACTAAAGCAGGAGAACCCAAGCAGCAGGAAGACACAACAACAGTAAGAAGCTCTACTGCATGCTGGAAGACTGCAAGCAAACACCCTGGGAAACCTCTTACATGCCTGAGACCCACTCTGTGTGCCTTTATATAATACGCCCCTCTTCTCATCATATTACTACCCTCTGTTCCCAAATCTCATTTCTCTACCCCTCTGCTCCACCCCACAACCTGTACATCTCCCCCTCACTGCTATCATCTCCCTACTACTGCTCTCTTCACCTCCCCAAAATGTCTCTTCCACTCCTCCTTCTCATTTTCCTCTCCTCCGTCCCAAATTCCATTCACTATATCCCTCTGCCCCTCCCAAACATTTGTATATCGTGTCCTCACTGCTTCCCTCACCCCTCTATGGCACCCACCACCTCCTCCTATTACTCCACTCTCCCACTGACCCCAACACCTCCACTAGGAGTTTCTCACGCTCCTGCACATCCCGCTCCCATGCCACCTTTCTCACCCTTCTCCTCCTCCTAGCCGCGGGGGACATCTTCCCAAATCCTGGCCCTCCACCTCCCTCACCCGCTCAACACCCTCCCACCTCCACGTCCTACTGCAACCCCCGCAACTTAGTATCTGTCTCCCTGCTCCCTAAAATCTCCCCCCCGTTTTCATGTGCACTCCTGAACGCCCGTTCGGTGTGCAACAAGCTTACCGCCATCCACGACCTCTTTGTTTCCCGCTCCCTCAACCTCCTGGCGATCACGGAAACCTGGATCCAGCCCACTGACTCTACCTCCCCTGCTGCACTCTCCTATGGAGGTCTCACCTGGACCCACTCACCCAGGCCTAACGGTCGTAAAGGTGGTGGGGTTGGTCTGCTCCTGTCACCGCAGAGCACCTTCCGAGTCCTCCCAAACCCCCCCTCCCTATCCTTCTCCTCCTTCGAGGCCCACTGCGTCCGACTATTCTCCCCAACCCCCCTGAAGATTGCTGTGATATACCGGCCTCCTGGATCCATACCCCGCTTCCTGGATGACTTCTCCTCCTGGCTACCCTTCTTCCTCTCCTCTGAGCTACCCACCATAATTCTTGGGGATTTTAACATCCCTGTCAACCTCGACAACCCGGACACAGCCCGTCTCCTCCACCTAACCTCCTCCTTTGCACTTGCACAGTGCATACAATCCACCACCCACTCCGACGGAAATATCCTTGATCTTGTCTTCTCCAACCGATGCGCTCCCCACAACCTCACTAACACCCCCTTCCCTCTCTCTGACCACAACCTGATCACCTTCTCTATCTCCTCGTCCTCCAACGCCTACCCCTCCAAATGTCACACTACTACCAGCCGTAACCTCCGCAACCTTAACCCTGCCTCCCTCCACTCTGCAGCTGATCAACTCCACGACCGCATCCTCCCCCTGTCCTGCCCCGACTTGGCTTTGACCGCCTACAACAATGCGCTCTCAACAGCCCTTGACTCACTAGCGCCTTTAACCACACGCAACACCAGACCCCGACCGCTCCAGCCCTGGCAGACTGATCACACCAAAACCCTCAAACGACAAAGTCGTGCCCTAGAGCGACTATGGCGCAAAACCAAATCCAAACAAGCCTTCACCCGCTACAAATCTGCCTTCCGCACCTACACCTCCTCCCTCCATGCTGCCAAACAGGCCTACTTCTTGACCCTCATCAAGGCCCTCTCCTCCAATCCTCGCCGACTCTTCTCTGCCTTCAACTCTCTACTCTCTCCACCCCCACCTCCACCCAGCACCTCACTCACTGCCCTTGAGATTGCCATTCACTTCAAAAACAAAATTGACACAATTCGCAAGGACATTGCCGCAACTCACACGCCCTCTCAACCTGTCCCCTCTCACACAGCTACCCCCTTATCCCCCCTCCCCCTCGACATAACCCGCAGGGACTTCGTCGCTGCTCAAACTCTCTCCAACCCCCTTCACCCTCACTCAGCTACCCCCTCATCACCCCTCTCCCACGGCCCCACCACTGCTCTGACCTCCTCTTCCACCCCACCCTACATTCCTCATACTGAAGCTCCCCCAACACTCCACACCTTTGACCTTACTACCATCGAGGAAATCTCCAAGACCCTCTCTGATGCCCGCCTCACCACCTGCCCCCTCGACCCTATCCCCTCACAACTCCTACGACCTTCCTCCTCCTCCATCCTACGCTCCCTCACCCACATCTTCAATCTCTCCCTCTCCTCAGGCACTTTCCCCTCCCCTCTGAAACATGCACACATCACCCCCATACTTAAAAAGCCCTCCCTGGACCCCAATGACCCGAACAACCTCAGACCCATCTCCCTGCTCCCATTTACATCTAAACTCCTCGAGCGCCTAGTCTACACCCGCCTATGCTCTCACCTCAACGACAACAACCTCCTCGATCCCCTACAGTCCGGCTTCCGTCCCCTACACTCCACCGAAACTGCCTTACTCAAACTCTCCAACGACCTGCTAACCGCCAAAGCTAATGGACACTATTCAGTGCTCCTACTCCTTGACCTCTCTGCGGCCTTCGACACAGTCGACCACCCCCTCCTCCTCAAAAAACTACACTCCCTCGGCCTCAGAGATTCTGCTCTCTCCTGGATCTCATCCTACCTGTCACAACGCTCTTTCAGCGTTACCTATAATGCTACCACCTCCCCCTCACTCCCCCTCTCTGTTGGGGTCCCTCAAGGCTCTGTCCTCGGGCCCCTTCTCTTCTCCATCTATACCTCCTCCCTTGGCCAACTCATACACTCTCACGGCTTCAACTACCACCTCTATGCCGACGACACACAAATCTATCTCTCAACCCCCCACCTCACCCCCTTGGTCTCAGCCCGAATCACACACCTACTGAGCGACATATCAGACTGGATGTCGCTCCACTTCCTTAAATTGAACCTCTCCAAAACCGAGTTTCTTGTCTTCCCCCCAGCCCGGACACCACCCCCCATTGATTTCTCCGTCACATCCAACAACGCTACCATCAAACCCGCCCTGCAAGCCAGAGTACTGGGTGTCATTCTGGACTCCAACCTATCCTTCCAGCCCCAAGTCCAATCTTTAACAAACTCGTGCAGACTCCACCTCCGCAACATCGCCAAAATCCGCACGTTCCTAACCCCAGAAACCACTAAACAGCTCATCCACTCCCTCATCATATCACGACTCGACTACTGCAACTCCCTCCTCACTGGCCTGCCTCGCTGCTGGCTATCCCCTCTTCAGTCCATCCTGAACACGGCTGCCAGACTCATTCACCTTTCCAACCGCTCTGTCTCCGCCACCCCCCTCTGCCAATCCCTCCACTGGCTTCCGATTGCGCAACGGATCAAATTCAAAATCCTAACGCTGACGTACAAAGCCGTCCACCATACTGCCCCGAACTACATCACTGACCTAATATCCAAGTACCGCCCAGCACGCACACTCCGCTCCTCACAAGACCTCCTTCTCTCTAGTTCCCTGGTCTCCTCCTCCCATGCCCGCCTCCAGGACTTCTCCAGGGTGTCACCCATCCTCTGGAACTCCCTGCCCCAACCCATCAGATTATCACCTACTCTCCTCTCCTTTAGGCGCACCCTGAAAACCCATCTCTTCAGGGAAGCCTACCCCACCCCCTGCTAACTTGCCTCCCTCCTCCACTCTTCCTACCACTCCATCCCCCACAGCTATCTCCTCCTGTGCCACCACCCCCTCCCTCCTAGATTGTAAGCTCGAAAGAGCAGGGCCCTTGATCCCCTCATGTTTTGCATTGTATTGGTATTGTTCTGTCACATGTTCTGTCTCCCTTTGTAATGTACAGCGCTGAGCGAACTATTGGCGCTTTATAAATACTGTATAATAATAATAGTAATAATAAAGAAATTATAAATAATTTAAACCTACTGAATCCAGCTACTGCTGTTCAAACTATGCACTTTTGTTCTGCTACACATCTGTCTTGCTGCACTTCCAAAGAGCAAACTCCACAAAATATCATTATATCCCTGCTGGCCAACATCTTAGAATTTCTTGCAACTTTACACAATTTGAAGATCTTAAGACAGGCAGATTTGCTTTGTCTGCATTTAAAACAAAGAGGGTATAATGATAAACATCTATTAAAAGCTTACAAAAGGGCCAATGAGTGCCGTGTGAACAAACTGGTTACTAAACAAGTACAAAATAACCGAATTAAAGATAATACTAGCTAATTACGATTTTTTATTAAACATACTCAACTTCCTAATATTTTGAGAGAGTTATGGCATTGTTTACTGAAAGATGAACTTATTGCAAAAACCATCCCTCTGGATCCCGAGGTTACTTTTTAATGTGCTCTGTTGTTGAGTGATAAGATAACATGCAATCATTATGAACATTGAACTTCATTCATTTGCTGTAAAACTAAGGGTACCTATACAGTATACAGTTACGGACAAAAATATTGGCACCCCTGCATTTCTATCAGATAATACACCACTTTGCGCAGAAAATGGTTGCAATTACAAATGTGTAGGCATTCTCGTGTTTATTTCTTTTGTTAGTATTGGTATGAAACAAAAAAAGTGGAAAAGCCAAATCTGACACATTCCACGCAAAATCCCAAAAATTAACTGGACAAAAGTTTTGGCACCCTCATTTTAATATTTGGCACCCCTTGGAAAAAATAACTGAAATCAATTGCTTCACGTAACCATCGATGAGTTTCTTACACTTCTCTACTAGAATTTTAGACCACTCTTCTTTTGCCAACTGCTCCAGGTCTCTCAGATTGGAAGGATTCTTTTTACTAACTGCTGTTCTGAGATCTCTCCACAGGTGCTCTATGGGATTGAGATCTGGATTCATTGCTGGCCAGTTCAGTACTCTTCAGCACTTTGTCTTAAACCATTCTTTTGATGTGTGCTTTGGGTCATTGTCCTGCTGTAAGACCCATGACCTCTTGACCCAACTTTTTGACACTGGGCCCTACATTGCAACTCAAAATTCTTTGGTAGTCTTCAGATTTCATAATGCCATGCACATGGTCCAGATATCCAGTGCCTGAAGCAGCAAAGCAACCCGAAAACATCAGTGAACCTCCACCATGTTTGACTGTAGGGAGTGTATTCTTTTCTTCAAATGCCTCATTTATTTTTCTAAAACAGTAGAAGGATGGGCTTTACCAAAATACTGTAATTTTGTTTTGTCTGTCCACAGCACATTCTACCAAAATAATTTTGGCTTCCTCACGTAAGTTGGCAAACTCCAATCTGGCTTTTTTATGTTTTTGTATCAGCAGTGGGGTCCTCCTGGGTCTATTACCATAGTTACCACAATTGCACCTTGTGTCTGAAGGTAAGCTTGAATTTGTCTGGAAGTTCATCGAGGTTCTTTATCCACCATTTAAACAATCCTTCGTTGCAATCTTTGATCAAGTTTTTCTCTTTCATCCATGTCCAGGGAGATTAGCTACAGTGCCATGGACTGTAAACTTCTTGACAATGTTGAACACAGTGGACACATGGAATACAGTGGAACATTAAGATCTGTTAATTGATACAGGTGAGTTTAATTACAGGAGCATCAAAAACTATTAATTAAATTATTTCTTACAATTTTGAGAAGGTGCCAATAATTTTGTCTGGCCCATTTTTGGGGCTTTGAGTGGAATGTGTCAGATTTGGCTTTTTGTTTCTCCACTTACACCAATACAAACAAAATAAATTAACTTGAGAATGTCTACACATTTGTAATTGCAACAATTTTCTGGGTGAAGTGGTGAATTATCTGACAGAAATGCAGGGGTACCAATATTTTTGACCATGACTGCATGTGCCAGTATTTAGAAATGGGCCTAGTAATTGCTATATCTAATAGGCAAAGAATTATGAAATCCCACTATGCTAATTGTAAAACTGGGGAATAATTTACCTTAATAAATGCGAATGTGACTCTTTTCATGTTGGCTAAACTAAACAATATTGTCAGGACTCCCGGTAAGACCAGATATGCGTGAACTGAGACAGGGAAACGCAGGCTCAAATATGGTGTAACAATATAATTTATTAAGGGTTATACACAAATATAACGCACAATATAACAAAGCCAAACCTCCAACTGATAACGGAATGTACACAGATAAGAGCAGTCAGGGCTGGCGAGGTGGAGTGGTCAGGAATCATCGGCAGACAAGACACAAAGGAGTAGGCAGAGCGTAGTCAGACGGCCGGGTCAGGAACAATAAGGCAGACAAGGTACCAAAGGAGCAGGCTGGAGAGTGGTCAGGAATAGCTGAGGTCAGGACAGGCGGAGTTCATTCAGGGTCAGGATCAAGCAGAATCAGGAATCAGGCAGGAAGCAGACAGGATGCAGGTACAGGGGCTCATGGGAAACATACACCAAGGCACTGACTGCAGGTCTGGCCATTCCTTAAATACACCTCCTGCAATCAGCCTCAGATGATGGCTGACTGCAGGAGTGAACTTTTAAGACCCCTTATATCACCCCATGCTGTTTTCTATCATAAAAAACACCAAAATTGACCCTTTGGACAGATTAGTGTTCTTGTACAGTATGTGGTGTTGTAGTATAGAGGAGTTGCAGTCCATGCTACACGTACACTGGCTTAAAAATCGCTTCTACGCAAATTTTGTGTTTTGCCTGTAGAAGCAGCTCAGTGTTATCTTATGTGTCAATGCACATTAGGATGATTAGAGGCATATTTTAAGCTCAGCGTTTTTGATTGGAGCTTTCTGGCAGAAAAAACAATAAACTCGCCTAAAGTTGCCTAAACTGTGTGAAAAAGTGCTCTATATTAGTGTTTTTTTCTGTTAAGGGAACTTGCAATTTTTTTTTAAGCCCAGTGTGCATGGAGCCTAATTGTGTAGTTTAGGATTATGAAAATTCCATTAAGGAAGAAAAATCTACACAGTCAATCTATAAGATTTAATATAATAGTTTTTTTTTTTAACTTAAAGACAGGATGCTATATTTATAATTGACAAAGTAAAAGGTTATTTGTTAAATATGCTTGATTTGTTGATGAAGATTTCCTGATTTGCCAGCCTTTTATAGTACTGCGTAGGAGATGATGTCTGTTTTCTGTTCCTCTCATTTGTCAATGTCCCATCCTGGCCTCATCATGTTCACACAATATGTATGCCTTCTTTTGGTTTGGAATGTATTTCTATGCAGAGGTTGGTGGAGTATTCTTCCAGAATCTCCATTTGAGTTTATTTTTACAAATGCCACTTTGGGCAGAAACCTCGTACAGCTCTAAAGAAGCCATTCTTGGAGAAACACAAATGCGTGGTTTGCATGGTCCGACTTTTCAACTCCTCTCTGTATCCACAAAGCTTGTGGAAATATCATTTATAGATTAAAACAATATATATGGCATTTTGGTCTAATTATGGCATTGGCATGTAATTTGTAGGCAGGGGAAGCGTAACAAATCTTGCTTTAAGAGATTTTAAAATATTATTTATGTATTCATTAGAAACTGTTTCTATTGCTATGCATGTGGATAATCAAAGGACTCGGTAAGATCCACCCATATTTGAACATACTGCAAACAGGCACATTTCCACTTCAGGTTATACTATTTTGTGTAGAGTGAGCCTGTTTTCTTCTACAGAAACATCTGGGTTGATTTACTGGAGGAAAATATTCTATTCATTTTGCAAGGGAATTCTTACTGTGCATAAGGAATTTCCCTTAGCTTAGTGAATGAGGTGAAGCTCTGCTGACTTCCTATATACATCATGTGCAAGCAAAAATACTGGGGGTTTTTTCATTACACATGATCAGGCATTCTTTGTAAAGTGAATTTTTACCACTAAGCTAAGGGAAAATTCTATTACAAAGTGAACATCCAATCTGCCTTTAGTAATCAACCCAATTGTTCGTCTGGTTGATATCCTTTTGGATGAACATTGTTTCCAGACATGTATAAACAAAATAGTAAAGCTGAGCACAGCTCCAGGAGTCATTGGATTTAATTGTTTTCTGACATCTTGTGAATGCAAGGAGAAATTTGTAATATATACAGTATAGTTGCTTTTTAAATCATCCTGGCAGTGCATTCTGGTCTGCTAAGAAAGGCAATTTGTTTGCATATTAGACTATTTGCTTTGAATGGATATCCTACTTTTGATATATTATTGTTTGCAGCATTCACCTAAGGAGTTGAAAACACCAGACACTGCGCTCCTAAGTGGTGTTTTTCATATACATTTGGATATTTCCACATGACAGTCATGCTGACGTATGTATGATGCATTTCTTATTATCTGAAGTGAATATCTACAACAAACAGCTATTGAGAGCAATCAGTCACAAATACTTTGACACTTCCTATTGGAGACAATCTACTGTCTAGGAGTCTAACAATATATTAGACAATTCACTTTTCAAGACTTTATAATATATGTTTTCAGAATATTGAATATTCAGTCTCTGGAGAGATGTTTTTCAAATAATATCTTATTACAATTACCTGTATGGTGACATTCAAGGATAAAAACATTCTAAAGCACTAAACACTGTGCTCTAAAATGGAGCTTTATACTTGGACTTGCAGGTTCAGTCTATGATCTTACCACTATTTTGTCTATTGCTCATTAACAATATAAACACAACTCCATGATGATTTGATGTTTATGGAGCAAAATAATCATACAGATTTATAGTGTAAAAATATATTACACTAATATATTTATTTTATTGTTCAGAGGTCTTCAGCCTTTTAAATTTTGCATTTAGTGTTATATGATTGTAATATGTAAGTCTTGTAGCATGAAGTGTTGGTCAGCAGAATTACTCTGCAAGGAGCATGTGGAATATTTTGGATGATTACATCCAGAAAGAGCCTGTGGGTAAGAGTGTTCTGTTACTGCTTAAGATAATGGTAATCCTGCAGTTCAGAGACAGGAAGTTTGACAGGGGGAGATTGTAGACAATTGGGTCCACAACATTGTGGCTCAAAGATACAGACAGGAGTTTCGGAACCTTTCTCCTCCAGGATTTATGCTTTCAAATGTTTCTTCAGAGCCACCAAATAAATTTACATACTTACAGGCTCTCAAAAATCTTTTATCTCAAAGAGTAATTGTTCCAAAAGATTTCAGGGGTTTTACTCTAATCTTTTCAAGGTTTTAAAACCAAAAGTCAGTGTTCTCCCCATCTTGGATTTCCAAAAACTCACATTTCTGTGGATACAAAAAATCCATATTGAATCAGTATTGTGGCAGCACCCAAATATTGCAGAGTTCCCCTTTAGGCCTTAAGATATCTAGTGTGCAAAAGTAAAGAACTAACTCTCAGTTCACTTTCTCCCACTCATTTCTTGTGAAACAGTCTGCCCTAGTTTAGCAGCTGAGACCTTGAATTTTCAGTTGGTGATAGTTCCGCAAAATGTAAAAACCACAAGACTATATCCTGTGTATTGCTTAGACTATATGTCAAAGGTATAACAAAGCAAAGAGGAAAAATATGCATTGTGACGTAATCATTGGTATATATACATGTAAGATGCTGTTACAAGGGACTTAGTTTGCAGGCATGAGCCCAGGCTGGGTCACTCAGCTCCGATTAATAAAAACTGTTTGTTTTCCTCAAGTTTGTGTCCAGAGTTTTCCTGGTATTCCCAAAGTTGCTACTACAGTATGGTTGGTAGTAAAATTTCTCCAGCAGGGAGGTTTTCTAGCATCATTCAATATCAAAGATGTTTACCTACACATCCTGATTTTTTTACTGCACCAAAGATTTCTGAGATTTGCGGTGGAAGAACGCCACTTCCAGTTTGTGGATCTGCCATTTGGTCTGTCTACAGCTGCCAGAGTGTTCACCAATATCATGACTGCAGTTCTGGAGCTATTACTGTCTCAGGATATCCCTGTGATACCCCAATTAAGCAGACACCAGCTTAACAGGTTGGGAGTAGTTCAGGATCATTTCCAGTTCAGGGAACTTGGTCTCCACAGGAGAGGTTATTGCCCATCAATATTTTGGAACTGAGGAAAATTCGGTCTGCCCTGTCTTATTGGTAAATGTCACTGGAAGGCCTTCCTGTGAGTGTCAGTCAGATTGTCACAGTTAGTCACTGTGGTGGGATACATTAAGGGGGCACCAGAAGTCAGTTGGTCCAGGCGGAGGTGGACCTCATGCTAGAGTGGATGGAACACCATATTCCAGCTCTGTTTACCATTTACATTCCAAGTGCAGAAAATTGGCAGGGGGATTTTCTAAGCCATCAATAGTTGTCTCTGGGAAAGTGTGCTCTGCACCCACAGGTGTTTGAGAATTCCTGCCAATAATGGGAAACCCCGGATGTGGATCTTCTGATATCACATTTCAATTCAAAGTTAGAAACATTTGAATCCAGGACCCAGGATCCTTGGGCACATGCGACGGATGCTCTAGTGACACATAGTTCTTCACTAATATATGCCTTCCCACCATTGCAGCTTCTATCTCATCTGCTTTTAAGGATTTGATCAGAGGGGTTTACAGTAATGCTGATTGCCCCAGTTGACCCTGGAGGACTTGGTACGCTGACATTGTAGGCATGTCATTGGCTGACATGTATTATTATTTTTTTTACATTATACATCGTACATGTTTCATTATACATTTGCATTACCACGTCACATTTCTTTCATTCATAATTTATCAATGATACTATTGTTCCATGTGGTTGATGCCTACATAGTCTATACAGGAACAACCTGATGCCATATGTGTTGCCATGCATGCCATTTTAACATGTGACACCTCTGCCAGTGGGCTCATGGATGTGCCATTTTTTGGACTCCCTTGTATATTATTATTTTTTCCTTCACACCACAGGTGGGGGTGTGCGTGTGTGTATACCTATATTTACGTCCCCCTCATTTTGGTCTACATTTGTAGCTATCATGCAGGTATTTATTACCATTTTATTCATGTCCCAGTAATATATCTTAGATTGTACACCCCTTGAGGGTTAGGGACTGATGTGAATGTACAATATATATATGTAAAGCGCTGCGTAAATTGATGGCGCTATATAAGTACCTGAAATAAATAAATAAAATAAATAGAATATTGTTCCTGGCTTACAAAATTCATTCAATATTTTCTCCACTTCACCACTGGGTGTCGCTGTGGCCAGCTGGCCTCCATGTGTGGCCAATGGGCTCTTCCACCTCTTGATATGACATGCTCTGCAGTGGCTTTCCTGGGGGGGGAGGAGACGGCCCACCGCCTGAGGCTTCCCTGTGCTGGCTTGTGTTCTAGCTCCATGCTCATAGTATATGTGGAGCGTACAGTGGCCATGTTTTTGCCCTCTGAGCGGCCGACGTGCGTTCCAGCAGGCCACTCACACTACAGAACCAGGAGTCATCTCTGTCCCAGAGGACAGTCATGTGAACTACCCAGATTACATTTTCAGCTATCATTTTGGCACCCTCACTCCTCTTACCCTACTGTAAGTGGAGATCGAGGATGGCATGGATACAACACAGGATAAGTGCAGGAGTACTTGTGTTCAGTATTTGGATGTCATTGGGTGAACTCTGGGCTTTTCTAGTCTGACCCAACCTGCTGTCTCAAGGTCCAGTCTTCTATCCTGCTTTACAGTCGCTGCTTTTAATGGTGTGGCTGTTAAAATTAGGGTCCTAAGGGACAGGGTGTTTTGGATTTAAAGCTGGGAAGGCAACTTTCAGGAAAATTTACATTAGAATCTGGAAAACGCATTTCTCTTGGAGTGAGGCTTGGGGATTTCACCATCAAACGTGTGTGGTTAGTTGTATTCCAGCTTTCCTTCAATCAGAAGTAGATCAGAGACTAGACTTTAGTACAGTCAAGGGTCAAATATTGGTTTTGACTATTCTCTTTCCGAGACTGATTGCTTCACATTCTTTGGTTTAGGCTTTTGTTCAAGGTGTTACGCATATTGTTCCACTAGTTAAGACTCAGTTGATGCTGTGAGACCTTAACCTGGTACTTTTTGTTTTGCAGTATTCCTTATGTGAACTTATTAATCATCTCTTTAGTCCTGATTCAGATGGCTATTTTTCTGGTTGCCATTACTTCAGCTCACAGAGTTTTGGAAATGGCTGCTCTTTCCTGATACTCCTCCAGGACAAGCTGGTTTTACATCCCTAGCCGTCTTTTTTGTCTAAGGTAGTTTCTTCTTTCCATCTTAACCAGATTATCATACTAAAACCCTTCTGTTTGAATCTTCAGACAACAGGGACAAAATTTAGGGATGAACTTGCATGATTATGTAACTTCCGGTAAGCATGTTTCGTCATACAACTATGTTTTAAAATTTTAATGGGATTAAGATTATATGAGTATTAACTTTAGATATTAATTAATTAATTAATTAAATATCAATATCAGTATACTACACAATGGGAGTGTTTATGTTTTAATGCCAGCCCTGAGTACATTTGGAGCAGAAGTGTATCTTGACCTCAGTGGATAAAGTGGAGACTGTGGATGTCCTCATACATACGGGGAAAAGCTCTGGTGGGACATCTTTGGCTGTGTACAAAGGGGAATGCTCATAAGACTGGATGAACATAATAAGTCAGTTATATCTTTTGTCCTAACATCCTACATGGGACTTTGTACCTCATGGGGAGTAGATTTAGTACAATCATGTAAGTTTGATACTGTATAGGTAAGGTTTCTTCTTCTATTCCTGAAATATACTGCACCACAGAGATGATTTTCTTTTAATGCTGGTTCTGAGCCAAGGAAAGAATGTGGATCCATGGTACTGAGAGGAAAGAAGTGGTGTGGTGGGCTTTACCTAAAGCCCATACAAAATCTGGGGGAAGAAGTACACCTGAAAGTCTGTTTTATCCTACCCTATTGGAAAAGTGCTGGACCCTTTTTTGGTCGTACTAGAATCAGACCGCATGGGTATTCACACCTATGAATAGCACCATTGTTTGTTAGGAAGCTCTTGGCTATGAAACCAACAGTGTCTTTAACAACCAGTGGCAGATGTGGAGGGGGTAGAGGTTACAAATGTACAGCAGCTACACAAAATACAGAGACAGATATAAACTAATAAAAATAGGGATATAATTAACTGCTTCCCTCCTATAGTAACAACACATCAGATCACATGAGAATTGTACACAATGAATGGCTAAGAATGGAAGTCATTCATTGTGTATGACTTCCATTCATAGCCAATCACACACAGAGCCAATCACAGCCCATCTGTACCATGTGATTAGCTGTGTTCAATCACAGTTATTCACGACAATACACACAGAAGCACTGATAAAAAAAAGTGTTGCTTATAACAGTGAATATCACTGTTATAAGCAATCATCGTGTATAAAAACAAAATCCTCATCACCTCTCCAGAGTAGTACAGTGTCACTAGGGTGGCACTCAGCTACTCTGATGACAGGATGTAAAAAAAAATATAAAAAAAGAAAAAATAATTTAAAAATTGAATAAAAATAATTTATTATTATTATTATTATTATTTTTTACATACTGTCACCAGTCAGTGTCCCTGATCACTGCCACACCAGTCATAGGATGATACTGTACTGTGCTGGTGACAGTATGTAAAAAAAAAGTGTAAAAAGAAAAAGCAAATTTTTTCAATTTCAGTGTGATTTATACCCTCCAATTTCACTGTGACTTGCAACCTAATTTACCAGAAGTCAATGCAAGTCGTAATGAAATCGGAAAACAATTGTGCAGGAACTACTTTTGAAATCACGCTACTTCAAAACGCACTGATTAAGACATAGAATTGCCATAGAAATACATACAGGGCTAAATGTATGAAGAAATTATATTTTTTTGCAGAAACAACATTTTCGGTCTGGTTTCATTTACTAAGCAAAAAATAAAAACCCCAGTGGTAATTAAATATTTGTCTGAACAAACTGATAAAAATTTCATTTGGGTAACTGTCATTCAAAGTGTGACAGCGCAGAAAGCTTAAAATTGGTCTGCGCAGGAAGGGGGTGAAAGTGTTCAGTATTGAAGAGGTTAAAAATTTGAACCACATCCAATCCACATGACATGTGAAATAACATTTCTTCCTATGGTGCCTGTTCACATATGTCCGATGCACTAGCAGTGCAGATTCAGTGTGGTTTGAAAGAGAGTCATGTCTGATGTGAACCGTTTCTAAATCGCACATGTTATCTGTTGTGAACAGGATAAAAACCTGGCCTGGTCAGGAAGGGGGGTAAATCCTCTGGAGGGCAAGTGGTTAATAGTGGAGTGCAGACCTTTATTGATAATTAGATGTATTTATGTAACCCAAGCAACTAGAGGGTAAGGTTTTTGGTGGAGTCAGCTTGCTTCCTTCCTGTGGCTTGCTGATATGCCAAGAAACTACAACCATCCTGCTGCTAGAGGCACAATGTACTATGGGGCATGTAGTCACTTGTTACATGTTTTGCTGATTTGAATGCAGATGTTATTCTCTGTTGCTCTACGCAAATAATCAGCTAACAAAGGGCAAAAAGGAGACTGGAGTGATCACATGACTTTAAATTGTCTTTGTAAGGTATTTATTAGGAGTTTTTCTATTATATGCATTTAGATAATGATTGAAGTGAAGGGGGTGGGACTTCGGTTTAAACGTATATATTGCTTGCTGGAGTTCTGCTTTAAAGCTTCACTTTATCCCAACTACTGTTATTTAAAAAGTTTCTTTCTATGGTTTTGGAAAGATTCCTGTTTATTTTAATCAATTATTGGTTTTATTATGCCAGGCCTTAATGGTGGTTTAGTGATTTTTCCACTAAGCTCATGAGGGGATTTAGTTAAGAGACATGCTGGGTCTTCAAGGCAGTACGTTTTATCTAAGCAGGGGACTGAAAAGTTGCTGCAATAAGTGGTTGAGAAGCAACTCTGAGATCTCATGTTCGACTGCCTGTTGTCTTATGTCCTTGTGTGCCTCATAATTCTCTCTGTTTGCATTTTATGACACTAACTGAAAAGAAAAAAGTTTTTTCACATTGAGAAGATTCTTTGTACTATAAGAGAGAGCACAAACTATCTAGGGAAGTAGAGTCAATAATGAGCTCTTCACTAAGCTGCATTGTATACTCTACCGTGATGTAAGTAAAATAATTTGTTTGATGTGATTCAGGTATTCGGGTATTCATATTTTATTTAACCACTTGCCCTCCGGAACATTTACCTCCCTTAATGACCAGGCCATTTTTTGCTATTTGGCACTGCGCTATTTCAACTGGTAATTGCCCAGTCATGCAACGCTGTACCCAACTGAAATTTATGTCCTTTTTTCAACCAAATAGAACTTTCTTTTGGTGGTATTTGATCACCACTGGGTTTTTTATTTGTTGTGAATAAATGAAAAAAGACTGAAAATTTAAAAAAAAACTCCAATATTTCTAGTTTTAGTTATAAAAAATATCCAGTAAACTCAAAGTTAGTCATAAATTTAGGCCAAAATGTATTCTGCTACATGTATTTGGTATAAAAAAAATCCCAATATGTGTATATTAATTTGTTTGTGTGAAAGCTATAGCATCTACAAACTATGATATATATATATTGGAATTTACGCAGCTCTTACTTTCTGACTGCCTATCACATTTTTTGAGATGCTAAAATTCCAGGGCAGTATTAAACCCCCCCCCAAAGGACCCCTTTTTGAAAAGTAGACACCTCAAGAAGTTTGCTGAGAGGCATGTTGAGTTCATGAAAGATTTTATTTTTTGCAACAAATTTTTGGAAAATTACAAAAAAACATTTTCTACACAAAGTTGTCACTTAAATGATATATTACTCACGCTTGCCATGGGTATATGTGGAATAACACCCCGGAACACATTCTGCTACTTCTCCCAAGTATGGGGATTGCCACATGTGAGAAACTTTTTTACAGCCTAGCTACATACAGGCCCCCAAAATCCAATGACCACCTCCAGGCTTTCAAAAGGCATATTTCATGTCACTTCCACACTACCTATCACATTTTCAGATGCCCTAAAATACCAGGATAGTACAAACATCCCCCCCCCCAAATGACCCCTTTTTGGAAAGTAGACAACCTAAGGAATTTGAGGCATGGTGAGTATTTTGCAGATGTCATTTTTGTCACAGGCTTTTGAAAGAAAAAAAGAAAAGAAAAAATACATTTTCATATTTTTTCTTCGTTTTTCAATAACTTGTGGCAACAAATGAGATATGAAAAATACTCACCATGCCCCTTAGCAAATACCTTGGAGTATTTAATTTCCAAAAAGGGGTCATTTGGGTTGTGCTTCTACTATCCTGTGCCAACATTAGAAGCTTATGCCACACATCACTCACTCTTCTAACCACTTGAAGACCAAGCTTTTTCTAACACTTTTTGTTTACATGAAAAAAAGTTTTTTTTTGCTAGAAATTTACTTTGAACCCCCAAACATTATATATTTATGTAAAGCAGAGGCCCTAGAGAATAAAATAGTGGGTGTTGAAATTTTTTATGTCACACAGTATTTGCACAGCGATTTTTCAAACAACATTTTTAGGAAAAAATACACTTTTTAGAACTTTAATCCACAAAAACACAATATTTTGCTCAATTGTGTGATAAAATATAAAAGATGATGTTACGCTGAGTAAATGGATACCAAACTAAAACTGCATACATCTGTGCGTGCAACGGAGACAAACTATGTAAAGTTTTAATATCCATAGGCGACACTTTAAAAGCTTTTACAGGTTACCACTATAGATGTACACAGGAGGTTTAGTACTAGAATTACAGCCCTCAATCTGATGTTCATGGTGATACCTCACATGCATGCATCTTTGTTTACATACAGACACGGGACCGCTGCTTGTGTTTGCCTTTGCACGTGAGCACGGGGGTGGGGGGTGAATTTTTTTTTTTACACTGTCCCTTTCATTTTTTTTTAAATCTTTTATTGTTATCATAGGAAATGTAAATATCCCCTGTGATAGCATTAGGCAGTGACAGGTACTCTTTTCTAAGAAATTTGGGGTCTATTAGACTATATCCCTCCTCTGTCCAGTGGCATATCATCCATCGTTGCAAGGTGTTCACTGCACACAGGCCTCGGGGGTTGGAGGGACACACTGTACTGTGAACATCCTACACCCATAAAAGAGATGTAACAGGAGCAAAGTCAAGGATGATAGGTGCAGAGGTGGGGGCAGTTACAATGGCTTTCAATGAAGCAGCTGAAAATTGGGGGAGGGAGAGGAGGAGAAGCGGCTTCCAGCTGCATTGAAAGCCATACAGGGAGATTGCTGTTTGTAACTGCCCTCACCCTGCACTGATCCTTCCTGACTGTGCATTGGATTTCCCTTCTGGCCACCCCTGTGTGCTCCTCAGGTCCTCCTTGCAGGTCTCTGATGCCTCATCGTCTCTGACACAGTGCCCAGCCTCTCTCCCATCCTCCACAGCAATGGCAGAGGAGAGAGCCCGGATCTGCTCTGCCTCCTCCTGTACCCACCCACACTCCAGTCCGTGCAGCTTCTGAGAAGAGGATGTGTTGGCTAAATTGAGTACAGAGCAGCCGGCAGCTGTGTGATGCTTCTGAATGTGCCAGTAAGCTGGGAACCATCCACATGACTCCTTCCCTCCTTTCCTTCCCTTTTCCATCCATTCCCTCCCTCCCTTTTCTTCCTTCCTTCCTTCCTTCCTTCCACCATTCCCTCCTTTCTTTCCCTCCTTTCCTTCCTTTCTTTCCCTCCTTTCCTTCCTTCCTTCCTTCCTTCCTTCCTCCATCCATTCTCTCCCTCCCTTTTATTCCTTCCTTCCTCCATCCATTCCCTGCCTCCCCTTTCTTCCTTCTTTTTTTCCTTCCTTTCTCCATCCATTCCCTGCCTCCCCTTTCTTCCTTCTTTTTTTCCTTCCTTCCTTTCCTTTCTTCCTCCATCCACCCCCCCTTCCTTATTTCTTCCTTCCCCCAAATCTCTCTCTCTTTCTCCTTCCTTACCCCAAATCTCTCTCTCTTTCTCCTTCCTTCCCCCAAATCTCTCTCTCTTTCTCCTTCCTTCCCCCAAATATCTCTCTCTTTCTCCTTCCTTCCCCCAAATCTCACTCTCTTTCTCCTTCCTTCCTTCAACCAAATCCCTTTTTTCCTCCTTCCTTCCTTCCTTCCTTCCTCCATCCATTCCCTCCCTCCATCTCTTTTCTTCCTTCCCTTCCCTTCTTTCCTTCCTCCCTTCCTTCATTCCTTCCTTCCTTCCTACATCCATTTTCTCCCTCCCTTTTCTTCCTTCTTCCATCCCCTTTCTTCCCTTCCTTCCTCCATCCCCTTCCTTCCTCTCTTCCTTTTTCCTTCTTCCATCCCCTTTCTTCCTTCCTCTCTTACTTCCTCCATCCCTTTCTTTGCCTTTCTCCCGTGCCACCCTTCCTCACCTTCCTTCCTCCCTCCCTTCCTTCCTTACTTCCTTCCCTCCCTTCCTTCTCTCCCTTCCTTCCTCCATTTCCTTCCTTTCTCCATCCATTCCATCCCTGCCTTCCTTTTCTTCCTTCCTCTATCCATTCCTTCACTTTTCTTCCTTCCTCCATCCCCTTCCTTCCTTCATCCCCTTCCTTCCTCTCTTCCTTTTTTAATTCTTCCATCCCCTTTCTTCATTCCTCTCTTCCTTTCTTCCTTCATCCATCCCCTTCCTTCCCTGCCTCCCTTGCCTCCCTTCCTCCATCCATCCATTCCTTTCCTTCCTTCCGTCCCCCAAATCTCCATCCCTCCTCTACTTCGCTTTCCTATTTTGTCCTCCAGCAATAGCATTCATGAGTGCAGCCAAAGAAGTTTGGTTTTCTGTCATCAGCCTATGGTAGTAGTTGGTCCCATGTGGGGATATCTGATGTAAGAGGAATTGTGATAGGGATGCATGATATAAGAGCGTAACAGGTTCTGTTTATTCATCCCAATCTAATGACAGCTGGACATATACTAGTGCTCCCTGTTCTCTCCCCACTGATACTGTCCACTGCCCTCACAGAATCATTGTGAAAAAAAAATACAAAAATAAGTTGTAAAAAACAATTGAAAAATTAAATAATAAAAATAAAAAATTCTGACATCCACTCTACTGCTCTACTGACACCATCCACTGGCCAGCCAAAAGCATTTTGAAAAAAAAGATAAAATTAACAAAACATTAAATCGGTAAAAAAAATTATAAAATTGCAAACACAAAATAATAATGATCTGAAAAATAAAGAACTACTGCCACCATCCATTGTGCTACTGACACCATCCTGCACATACTACCCACCGCCATACACTCCACTCTCCTCCCCCTGTACATACTACCCACCGCGATACACTCCACACTACATTCCCTATTTAACATTACCACATTCTGCACCATGTAAGTCATCTCAGATACTATTTAACCACACCCCTTTTAAGCCATAACCAATCTTATAAGTGCAATTTCAACCACACACCAACAAGATTTCCATGCGAATTGTCTGGCAAGAGCTGAAATTTGGTTGGAGGCGATGTATTATTGTATATATAAATTGCTTTGTCCCACAATCAACTGATACAAATCTTCCGTGAAAAACAGCAGAGGGGCTAAACGCTAGGGCCAACAGCGAATGGGGCTGATCCTGCTAACATTGCATTTTTGAGAACACTATACTAAGTAGGCACTAGTTTAGTTCTGTTCATGATCAATATATTGATCCGTACAGACACTATACTAGTAATGGCAGTGATCAATGACCTATAGAGTGAGTGAAATAGTGTGAGGGCAGTCTAATGCTAGCTGACCCTGGCTGGGAGGGGCACTAACTGACCCTGAGTTGCAAGAAAAAGTATGTGAACCCTACGTGGAGTTTTGCATGAATTGGGCATAAAATGTGCTCTGAACGTCATCTAAGTCACAACAATAGAAGAACACAGTCTGCTGAACATAATACTACACAAACATTAGATGTTGCCATGGTTTAATTGCACATAACATGTAAACATTCACAGTGCAGGGAGGAAAAAGTATGTGAGGCCCTAGCTTAATGACTTCTCCCAGAGCTAATTGGAGCCAGGAGTGAGCCAACCTTGACTCCAATCAGTGTGATGATATTGGATGTGTTGCTGACAGCTGTCCTGCCCTTAAAAAACACACACCTGTTTTGGGTTTACTGGTTTCAAGAAGCACTGTCTGATGTGAACCATGCCTCGCAGAAAAGAGCTCTCAGAAGACCTACGATCAAGAATTGTTGACTTGCATGAAGCTGGAAAGGGTTACAAAAGTATCTCCAAAAGCCTTGATGTTCATGTGTCCACGGTAAGACAGACTGTCTACAAATGGAGAAAGTTTAGCACTGCTGCTACTCTCCCTAGGCGTGGTCGTCCTGTAAAAATGACTGCAAGAGCACAGTGCAGAATGCTGCATGAGGTAAAGAAGAATCCCAGAGTGTCAGCTAAAGACCTACAGAAATCTCTGGCACATGCTAACATTTTTGTTGACACATCTACAATAAGGAAAACATTAAACAAGAATGGAGTACATGGGAGGACACCACGGAGGAAGCCATTGCTGTCCAAAAAGAATATTGCAGCACGTTTGAAGTTTCCAAAAGAGCACCTGGATGTTCCACAGCACTACTGGCAAAATATACTGTGGACAGATGAAACCAAGATTGAGTTGTTTGGGAAGAACACACAACACTATGTGTGGAGAAAAAAAGGCACAGCACACCAACATCAAAACCTCATCCCCACTGTAAAACATGGCGGAGGGAGCATCATGGTTTGGGGCTGCTTTGCTGCCTCAGGGCCTGGACTGATTGTTGTCATTGATGGGAAAATGAATTCCAGAGTTTATCAAGACATTTTGCAGGAAAACGTACGACCATCTGTCCGCCAACTGAAGCTCCGCAGAGGATGGGTGATGCAACAGGACAATGACCCAAAGCATACAAGTAATTCAACAAAACAATGGCTGCAACAGCACAGAATACGCCTTCTGGAGTGGCCCAGTCAGAGTCCTGACCTCAACCTGATTGAAATGCTGTGGCATGACCTTAAGAGAACGATTCACACCAGACATCCCAAGAATATTGCTACACTGAAACAGTTTTGTAAAGAGGAGTGGTCCAAAATTACTCCAGATCGTTGTGTAGGTCTGATATGCAACTACAGGAAATGCTTGGTTGAGGTTATTGCTGCCAAAGGAGGGTCAACCAGTTATTAAATCCAAAGATTCAAATACTTTTTCCTCCCTGCACTGTGAATGTTTACGTGTTATGTGCAATTAAACCATGGCAACATCTAATGTTTGTGTAGTATTATGTTCAGCAGACTGTGTTCTTCTATTGTTGTGACTTAGATGACGTTCAGAGCACATTTTATGCCCAATTCATGCAAAACTCCACGTAATTCCAAGGGGTTCACATACTTTTTCTTGCAACTGTATAATGTCGCTAGTGGCAATAATACAGTGATCAGTGAAAATTCTACATACTGACACTGTACTAATGGCACTGGCTGAGTGACAGGGTGATCAAAAGGTTAATAAGGGCAATCAAAGGGCTGAATGTGCTAATCTAATGGGTGTGTAAAATGTAGTGCTTTTTTACTCAGTGTTGTGTTCTCTCTTCCCTCCCTGGACAGGCATAGGGGGCAGTGGTTAAAAAAAATATTTTTATTACTATCTTTTTTTTTTTTCTTAAATACTCTCATCAGAGTAGTACAATGTTACCGTAGTAACATTGTACCACTCTGGGGGGGTGATCAGGGATTTTTTTTTTTTTTTACACTTTGCATTTGTTTTGAACTGTCATGAAAAGTGAATGACAGCTCAGAATACAGTGATTTGTGATTGGTTTCAGCTGGTTACATGGTACAGGGTGCTGTGATTGGCCTCATGTATTATGTAAGAGCTGTGGACCTATCACAGCTCACCAGGAAAAGAAGCAGAGCAGTTATGAATCAGATTGATTCATAACAGCTTTGTTGCCATTGCTATGTGATCACATGACCACCGAGTCTGTTCACCAGGATCTTCATTTGCAACGCTCACCTGTGTTGGTACAACATCAGCGGGGTACGTCCCTGGTCCTGTTGCTGGCACCTGTTTGCAGTACATTGTGGGCAGGCAGATGGAAAGTTGTTAAGGGTGAGAATAATATTTACAGTTGTGTCCAAAATTATTCAACCCCCAATGCTGTAAAGGGGTTTAGGGACTATAGTGTACATTTGGAATTGTATTCAGAATCAAATCCTACAAGGACGTTGTAACTACCCAAATGCAACTAAAATGACATCAATTGTTTATGTAATACAGTAGTAAATGGTTCTTATGTGGTTTCTTCATTGCCACAATTATTCAACCCCTTAAAGACTACCACTCTGAAGAACAGAGGTTCATACAGGTGCTTTCCATCAGGTATTGAAAACACCTGTGGATGTCACCGAGCAGCAATCAAGCATAATAAGCACCAATTAGGCAGCTTTAAAATGACTGTGATACTCAGCTCCTTCTAGACATTTACTGGTGTGGTTACAAACATGGTGAAGGCAAGAGAATGGTCCAGGAAGACAAGAGAAGAGGTGATTTCTCTTCACAGGAAGGGCAATGGCTATAAGAAGATTGCAAAGATGTTAAACATACCAAGAGACACCTTAGGAAGCATCATTCGCAAATTCAAGGCAAAGGGCACTGTTGAAACGCTACCTGGTCGTGGCAGAAAGAAGATGCTGACTTCGACTGCTGTGCGCTACCTGAAGCGTAGAGTGGAGAGAAGTCCCCGTGTGACTGCTGAGGAACTGAGAAAAGATTTGTCAGATGTGGGTACAGAAGTTTCAGCCCAGACAATAAGACGCACACTGCGTAATGAAGGCCTCCGTGCCAGAACTCCCAGGCGTACCCCCTTGCTGTCTCCAAAGAATAAGAAGAGTCGACTGCAGTATGCCAAAAGCCATGTGGACAAACCACAAAAGTTGTGGGATAGTGTTCTGTGGACTGATGAAACAAAATTAGAACTGTTTGGGCCCATGGATCAACGCTATGTTTGGAGGAGGAAGAACAAGGCCTATGATGAAAAGAACACCTTGCCTACTGTGAAGCATGGTGGAGGGTCAATCATGCTTTGGGGCTGTTTTGCTTCTGCAGGTACAGGGAAGCTTCAGCGTGTGCAAGGTACCATGAATTCTCTTCAGTACCAGGAGATATTGGATGGAAACGTGATGCAGTCCGTCACACACCTGAGGCTTGGGAGACGTTGGACCTTTCAACAGGACAATGATCCCAAGCATACCTCCAAGTCCACTAGAGCATGGTTGCAGAGGAAAGGCTGGAACATTTTGGAGTGGCCATCGCAGTCACCAGACTTAAATCCGATTGAGAACCTCTGGTGGGACTTAAAGAAAGCAGTTGCAGTGCGCAAGCCTAAGAATGTGACTGAACTGGAGGCCTTTGCCCATGAAGAATGGGCGAAGATACCCGTAGATCGCTGCAAGACACTTGTGTCAAGCTATGCTTCACGTTTAAAAGCTGTTATAACTGTAAAAGGATGCTGTACTAAGTACTAAGATTGAATGTCACTTGGGGGTTGAATAAAACTGATAATGCTGTGAGCACAGAAAAGACATTTGTGGTTATTTCATTATAACTGTTATGTTATATTTGTCTGACCTACAAGTGCCTCTTTAATGTAAATGTAAGCAAGATGACTGAATGATCAAAAGCAATGTCAAACTGGCCAAAACACTCAATTTCAGTGGGGGTTGAATAATTTTGGACACAACTGTATATAGATGAATACAGTTCAGGGGCGGACTGACCATTTGAAAAACTCGGGCACTGCCCGAGGGCCCGGGGTCAGTAGGGGGCCCCATGAGATGCGCCTGGTACCTTTTTCATAGGCTTTTTTGAGTTTGGGTAAGGACACAGGGGCCCATGATCCCCTATTGCCCGGGGGCCCCATGAGTTGTCAGTCCGCCCCTGATACAGTTGCTAGTCAGCATCTGAATTTAGTTGATCGTATTAAAGCACCATTAAACCCAAAAACAAACATTTCTTATATTGCAGCTTACCAATTCTTAGATGTGATAGCTGCATTAGTATTTTTTTTAGGCTTTCTATCTTTTATTTTCACCTGGTGACCTTTCAGTGTGTAGCTCCTCCTAATGCCTACCTGAGCCTCATCTCAGTCCCGCCACATGCACAAGAGTAGCGTCTCTCCCAGGACTCTCCTTCCTCATTGGCTGAGACAGCAGCTGGAGCCATTGGCTCCTGCTACTGTCAATCACAGCTACTGAGCCAATGAGGAGAAAACGGGGGGTAGGACTGAGCTGAATCTGTGTGTGAATAGACACATAGAGCAGCTGCTCAGGAGCAAGTCTGCTCAGGTGCCCCCATAGCAAGCTGCTTGCTCCTTTCGACACAGCTGATGACAAGACAATCACAGTGAACTTTTACCATGTGATCAGCTGTGACCAATCACAGCTGATCACTATGTAAATACACTTGCCGGTTATCGGCAGCACTTTCCCTTACGCTATCACAGCATGAGGAAAGCACTGCCAACAACCAGCAACTGTCAAAAGAGACATTTGCACTAATAGTCAAGGCACTGATTATTAGTGCAGCCCCAAAAGTGCCAATCTGTGCCCAGAAGGGCTTCAGTGTCCAGCAGTGCTGCCATCAGTGCCCAACAGTGCTGCCAATCTGTGCTTGTCAGTGCTGTCAATATGTGCCCGTCAGTGCCACCAGTCAATGCCATCAGTCAGTGTCTTTCAGTGCTTCCTATTAGTGCTCATCAGTGCCTCATATCAGTGCACCCTCATCAGTGCCTCCTCATCAATGCCCACCAGTGCTGCCTCATCAGTGCCACCTCATCAGTGCCCATCAGTGCTGCCTATCTGGCTGCCTCATCAGTGCCCATCAGTGCTCCATATCAGTGCAGCCTCATCAATGCACATCAGTGAAGGAGAAAAAGTTAGCAAAATGTTAAAATAGAAACAAAGAAAATCTTTTTTTTTCAAAATTTTCGGTCTTTTTTTTTTTTCTTTGCAAAAAATAAAAAACCCAGTGGTGATTAAATACCACGATAAAATGGTAAACATTTCATATAGGTGCAGTGTCACATGACCGCGCAATTGTTATTCAAAGTGTGTCAGCTGAAAGTTGGCCTGGGCAGGAAGGGGGTAGAAGTGCCCAGTAGGCAAGTGGTTAAATAACTAGTGTTACTTTACATACAAAGTGCAAATTGTATTGTACAACTTGTACAGCTCATAATTATCATAAAATTATGTTTCTGGTGCAAAGAATGCAACGTTTCTTTTAATTAAAAAAAAAAGTAATTTTTGTGTGATGCTGCAAAAATTAAGAAAAAGATGAAAACCACCAAACTTTTGTTTTCGGATAGGAAAAAAGTTAGTTACTTAAGGAGTAAGGAGGAGTTAATTGGGGCTGATGAGGGTTAACTAAAGGTTAATAAGGAAAAATAACAAACTTTATTTAAAAGCGAAAACTTTTTTCAATGCAATGTTTAATGTTCCTTAACTGTTACTTTAATTTTAAGTATATATTTATTTAACTATCATCATGTTCACACAAAGGACACTGCTTTGATCAACACATGAAAGACTGTATGCAAACACATTGTAACAGTAAAGCTGTTACAATATATTTATTAATGATATCTGCAAATACTATTTGTAGGCATCATTTACAGGAGCCAATTGAGTGGAAATCAGATGTCGCAATTACAGCTGGGCTTTGCCAGTTATAGTGGCAGGATAGATGCAGTGGGGGAGAAGGGCAAAGGCATACAGTGTATGCACTAGTAGCCTATGCTTAGTACACACGATCAGAAAATTGAATGAAAAATACAGCATTCAAAGCGATCATACGATAATCTGCTTTTGAGTGCTGATCATGACAGTTCATGTGAAATTATCTGAAGGGACAAACCAAAAAGTTTTTCTCATGCGATACCAGAATGTATTTAATCAATACAGTATTTGTCCAAAAACATCAAATGACTAAGACCACGCATGCTCAGAAACAAAACAATACACAACAATACAATACAATACAACACATTGCATCACTTCTCTGTCATACAAAAATTTTCGTAACTTTAGTAACCTCTTCATTTTCGATATGACATTAGCATGCAAAAAAAAAGAGTGGACGATCATTCGTCCAATATTCTCATCCTGTGTACAAGCAGGGCCGGACTGACAACTCATGGGGCCCCCCGGGCAATAGGGGATCATGGGGCCCCTGTGTCCTTGCCCAAAACTCAAAAAAGCCTATGAAAAAGGTACCAGGCAGGGGGGACTGACAACTCATGGGGCCCCCGGGCAATAGGGGATCATGGGGCCCCTGTGTCCTTGCCCAAACTCAAAAAAGCCTATGAAAAAGGTACCAGGGGCATCTCATGGGGCCCCCTACTGACCCCGGGCCCTCGGGCAGTGCCCGAGTTTCCAAATGGTCAGTCCGCCCCTGTGTACAAGGCTTTAGATTAATCACTTGCCTACCGAGCACTTATACCCTCTTCCTGCCCTGGCCAATTTTCAGCTTTCAGTGCTCTAACACTTTGAATGACAAGTACTCAGTCATGCAACACTTTACCCATATGAAATGTACATAATTTTTTCACACAAATAGAGCTTTTTTTTGGTGGTATTTAATCATAAAAATGAAAAAAGACAACAACTTTGAAAAATATTTCTTAGTTTCTGTTATAAAATTTAGCAAATAGGTAATTTGTCTTCATAAATTTTGACCAAAGTTTATACTGCTACATCTGCTACCTGCTTTATTTACAAAGTGATCGCTTTTCTATTGGACAGAGAGATCATGTGGTAAAGGGCTCCTGTGATTGACCCTTTATCTTGATCCGTGATGAGTTGTGTCCATGGGATACAGCAATCATGGACACTTGCTGATGCGTGCCACAGGGGGGATCATGGAAAGCGAGATCACAGGAGGTCATATGATACCCTCCTAGAACTGATTGGCCATGCTGCAGCCATCTTTCATTTATAGCCTGGTTGGCAACTAGTTAAGTTTTAGGGCATAGTTAACTTTATCTGGTCTGAAAGTTAGAATCTTATATTAATTTGCAAATTTCTGTTTACCATGTATTGCATCACATTAAATTAAAATTATTTCTTACTTCCTCTTTCTGATCGACATTTGACATGCTCCATGGAGATCCTCTGGCATCTATTGGTTTTTGAGCCCATTTTTTAGGTGGAGGGTTGCTTTATTGCATTACCATCATATGAGGGACACCATAGAGTTGCAAGTTCTATCTATCATGATACAGTATAGTGATAATATTCCGCTAAACCAAGTGTGTTAATTGTACTCTATGTTATATATTCTGTATATTTGCTGCCCCAACACACCTCTGTCAAAAATTGCCCTTGAATACCATGACACAGGAAAATAGTGCCGGGATGCCTCTGTGGCAAATTGTGCCATGAATTGGTGTGCCTATATGTAGCTGTAGAAGGGGACCTAAATACTGGTCCAACACAAGAACTCTCTTCCTTCTTCATTCGCTACCTTTTTCATTTCCCTGTACTCATTATAAGGCTTAATTGTTTTCTAAATTAAATAATATTACCAATGTGTTTTTATGTTTTAAAAAGCTAGTTTCTATTCATAGTGTTTAATTTAAGCAGCTGCAGCTGCTGGTCGGTGTAGGCTGACATTTAGGAGTGTCTGTCAGAATACAATGTCTCAATGGTGGGGGGATTCCTCCATCCACCTCATTTGTGTAAATGGATGAATCACCATAAACTAGAAATCTATGGCAAGCATAAGCTTCCTCTTGGTACTAGTCTGGAAAAGTGTTGTTTATCAGTCTGCTCACCGTGGCCAAAATATGTAAATCCCCATAGCTGTTCGTGTAATTGGTCATATCTCTGCAGTAATAACTGTAGTTTAGAAAAAAAGTTTACAAATCTGTTACTGGAAAACAATATACACTGCTCAAAAAAATTAAAGGAACACTTTGAAAACACATCAGATCTCAATGGGGAAAAATCTCATGCTGGATATCTATACTGATCTGGACTGGGTAATGTGTTAGGAACGTAAGGATGCCCCATTGTTTGATGGAAATGAAAATTATCAACCTACAGAGGACTGAGTTCAAAGACACCCTGAAAATCAACGTGAAAAAATGATGCAGTAGCCTAGTCCATTTTGCTGAAATTTCATTGCAGCAACTCAAAATGGTACTCAGTAGTTTGTATGGCCCCCACATGCTGGTATGCATGCCTGACAATGTTGGGGTATGCTCCTAATGAGTGTGTCCTGGGGTATTTCCTCCCAGATCTGGACCAGGGCATCACTGAGCTCCTGGACAGTCTGAGGTGCAATCTGGCAGCGTCAGTTGAACCGAAACATGATATCCCATAGCGGTTCTATTGGATTTAGGTCAGGCGAGCGTGGGGGCCATTCAATGGTATCAATTTCTTCATCCTTCAGGAACTGCCTGCATACTCTTGCCACATGAGGCCGGGCATTGTCATGCACCAGGAGGAACCCAGGACCCACTGCACCAGCGTAGGGTCTGACAATGAGTCCAAGGATTTCATACAGATACCTAATGGCAGTCAGGGTGCCATTGTCTAGCCTGTAGAGGTCTGTGCGTCCCTTCATGGATATTCCTCCCCAGATCATTAATGACTCACCACCAAAACGGTCATGTTGAACGATGTTACAGGCAGCATAACATTCTCCATGGCTTCTCCAGACCCTTTCACGTCTGTCACATGTGCTCAGGGTGAACCTGTTCTCTTCAAAAAGCACAGGACACTAGTGGCAGACCTTCCAATTCTGGTGTTCAATGGTAATTGACAATTGAGCTCTATGGTGCCGGGCAGTGAGCACAGGGCCTACTAGAGGACGTTGGCCCCTCAGGCCACCCTCATGAAGTCTGTTTCTGATTGTTTCGTCAGAGACTTTCATACCAGTGTCCTGCTGGAGGTCATTTTGTAGGGCTCTGGAAGTGCTTATCCTGTTCCTTCTTGCACAAAGGAGTAGATACCGGTCCTGCTGTTGGGATAAGGACCTTCTATGGCCCTGTCCAGCTCTCCTAGAGTAACTGCCTGTCTCCTGGAATCTCCTCCATGCTCCTGAGACTGTGCTGGGAGACAGAGCAAAGCTTCTGGCAATAGAACGTATTGATGTGCCATCCTGGAGGAGTTGGACTGCCTTTGCAACCTCTGTAGGGTCCAAGTATTGCCTCATGCTACTAGTAGTGACACTGACCCTAGCCAAATGCAAACTAGTGAAAAACAGTCAGAAAAGATGAGTAGGGAAAAAATGTCAATGGCCTCCACCTGTAAAACCATTCCTGTTTTGGGGGTTGTCTCATTGTTGCCCATCTAGTGTATCTGTTGTTAATTAACACCAAAGCAGCTGAAACAGATTAACAACCCCCTCTGCTACTTAACAGACCAGATCAATATCCCAGGAGTTTAATTGACTTGATGCTAAACTCTGATTAAAAAGTGTTCCTTCATTTTTTTTGAGAAGTGTAGAAGGGCAGGAAAGCAGAAATATAAAGTGGAGATATTTTACTGTTAGGATGAGTTCTTGTACTTCTTCTCATTGAGTATGCTGAGCATACTGAATTTTTTGTTATATATACAGTATATCTGGAGGAAATTAAGCATTTTATTTAATCAATATTACCTTGCTCTTTGCAGACACAATACAGTTGTGACCAAAATTATTCAACCCCCACTGAAATTGAGTGTTTTGGCCAGTTTGACATTGCTTTTGATCATTCAGTCATCTTGCTTACATTTACATTAAAGAGGCACTTGTAGGTCAGACAAATATAACATAACAGTTATAATGAAATAACCACAAATGTCTTTTCTGTGCTCACAGCATTATCAGTTTTATTCAACCCCCAAGTGACATTCAATCTTAGTACTTAGTACAGCATCCTTTTACAGTTATAACAGCTTTTAAACGTGAAGCATAGCTTGACACAAGTGTCTTGCAGCGATCTACGGGTATCTTCGCCCATTCTTCATGGGCAAAGGCCTCCAGTTCAGTCACATTCTTAGGCTTGCGCACTGCAACTGCTTTCTTTAAGTCCCACCAGAGGTTCTCAATCGGATTTAAGTCTGGTGACTGCGATGGCCACTCCAAAATGTTCCAGCCTTTCCTCTGCAACCATGCTCTAGTGGACTTGGAGGTATGCTTGGGATCATTGTCCTGTTGAAAGGTCCAACGTCTCCCAAGCCTCAGGTGTGTGACGGACTGCATCACGTTTCCATCCAATATCTCCTGGTACTGAAGAGAATTCATGGTACCTTGCACACGCTGAAGCTTCCCTGTACCTGCAGAAGCAAAACAGCCCCAAAGCATGATTGACCCTCCACCATGCTTCACAGTAGGCAAGGTGTTCTTTTCATCATAGGCCTTGTTCTTCCTCCTCCAAACATAGCGTTGATCCATGGGCCCAAACAGTTCTAATTTTGTTTCATCAGTCCACAGAACACTATCCCACAACTTTTGTGGTTTGTCCACATGGCTTTTGGCATACTGCAGTCGACTCTTCTTATTCTTTGGAGACAGCAAGGGGGTACGCCTGGGAGTTCTGGCACGGAGGCCTTCATTACGCAGTGTGCGTCTTATTGTCTGGGCTGAAACTTCTGTACCCACATCTGACAAATCTTTTCTCAGTTCCTCAGCAGTCACACGGGGACTTCTCTCCACTCTACGCTTCAGGTAGCGCACAGCAGTCGAAGTCAGCATCTTCTTTCTGCCACGACCAGGTAGCGTTTCAACAGTGCCCTTTGCCTTGAATTTGCGAATGATGCTTCCTAAGGTGTCTCTTGGTATGTTTAACATCTTTGCAATCTTCTTATAGCCATTGCCCTTCCTGTGAAGAGAAATCACCTCTTCTCTTGTCTTCCTGGACCATTCTCTTGCCTTCACCATGTTTGTAACCACACCAGTAAATGTCTAGAAGGAGCTGAGTATCACAGTCATTTTAAAGCTGCCTAATTGGTGCTTATTATGCTTGATTGCTGCTCGGTGACATCCACAGGTGTTTTCAATACCTGATGGAAAGCACCTGTATGAACCTCTGTTCTTCAGAGTGGTAGTCTTTAAGGGGTTGAATAATTGTGGCAATGAAGAAACCACATAAGAACCATTTACTACTGTATTACATAAACAATTGATGTCATTTTAGTTGCATTTGGGTAGTTACAACGTCCTTGTAGGATTTGATTCTGAATACAATTCCAAATGTACACTATAGTCCCTAAACCCCTTTACAGCATTGGGGGTTGAATAATTTTGGTCACAACTGTAAATGACAAAAAAGAGCGCTGGTTAATTTCTTTTCCTTCAGAATGTCACTTTCATTTCTCCACAGTAGCAGTTTTCAGTGAGCCATTGAGCGCCGTGAGTTCCCTAAGGACAGACATACATTAATGTATACATCCTTCTGTTTGTCATTCTGAGTACAGCCGCATTGTGTGAAATTATCTTCTCAGCCATTCAGGCAAATGCTTCTTTAGAGGTCTAGCCTTCATCCTAAGGAAATGTTACTGATTACTATAATGTTGAAAAGTAGAGGTCTCTTTTTAATAAATCATTCTCAAAAAAGTATGAGAATCACAAAATTTAAATAATTATAACATCAATGTTCATAATAATTTCATTGTAAATAACTGAAACTATTATTTTCAATGGGAAAGTTTAACCCTGAATAGGAATCATATGTGACTTGGAAGTACAGTATTGCTGTTTGTGTTCAAACGGGAGATTCACCTCTTCTATTTGTTCAGGTTTAGTTCCAATTTAAATAGTTGTTGGCTTCCTTTAACCCCTTCATGCCTAAGGGTAAAACATATCTTAATGCCTAAGCACAATTCTGCACCTTTGACATGTGTTGGCAAAACTGTACATATCATCAACTACTTTATGCATCCAGGTGGATTATACCTTGTTTTTGTCAGGAAAAATGTAACTTTCATTTGGTGAAGAATGGTAATGGATGGCTCCTGATTTGTTTTTTATTACCAAAGGAAAACTGGCCAAACTTTTTAAATTTAGCTGTATATTTCTTCTACTACAATAACCTACCACCAAAGAACAACCCAAAATAATTTCTCCTGCTCCTGATGAGCACAATGTTTATTCTGCCACTAACTGACACTGATACTAATTTAAAGATGAAAAAAAAAAAAAAAAAACCCGCCCCCCCAAAAACCTGACCATCATTTTTGACCCTGATCTTGACCTTTGACCCTGACCTTGACCTAAACACTAACCCTGGCACAGACCTAGATCAAACCTTGATCTAGGTATTTTTGTTTACTTTTAACTTTTTATTTATTTTATTTTTTACACATTTTTTTTCCTCTCTGAAAGGACAGAGAGAGATACAATCTTTTTCTCTTCTCCATTCAGAGAGAGAAAACAAGGGGGGGGGGGGGCAGGCTTCACAATGACTAATCACTGTAATAGCCAATCAAAGGCTATTATTGCGATCAGGTGATTCAGAATTGGGAGTTCTAGGTCCCGATTTTTAGAACACAGTGACACCGGTCTTTTTGCTGGGAGCACGCTATGCAGTGTGCTCCCAGCAGAAAGACAGGTACGCAAATTAGCGGCCCCATGGAAAAAAAACAGTTCTGTGAGGCTGCTAATTTGCATCAAGGGGTTAAAAGAGAAGAATGGGGTAACCTAAAAATGTCTACTCACCTATATGTGATCACTCTGTTCTCAGCCTTTGGTGATCAGAGAGCCGGCAACTGTCAGCGGCTTTTTGCTCTGTCCCTGCAGCACTTACTGAAGCACTGGACTGGGAAGGTGGCAGGAGTGACTGGCTCAGTTCCTCAGAGGCACACTGAGAGACTGAGCCAACTGCAGGACCAGGGTCCAGGCATCTGCATGTATCCCGACTGAGCCTCGACCAACTGAGTGATGTCAGCTCACAGCAGGCTTTAGCCAACGGCAGGCTGACAACAGGAGTGCATTACGAACTGCACTCCTGTTATCCATAGGAGAAGTATAGTTAAAATAGTTTTGGCCATACTTCTCCTTTAAAGTGGTTCTAAAGTCTCAAGTTTTTTGTACCTTCATGCATTCTATGCATCCCCCAGCGCCCCTAACACTTACCTGAGCCCCCTCTTGATCCAGCAATGTCCACAAGAGCCTCGGTTCTCTGGGGACTCTCACTGCCCCCATAGCAAGCTGTTTGCCCTAGGGGCTCCGGATAAGAGGGAGGGGCCAGAAAATCCAGCGAATGATCCGAGAAGAGGAGGATCTGGGCTGCTCTGTGCAAAACTACTGCACAGAGCAGGTAAGTATGACATATTTTATCATTTTAAGAAAAAAACACAAGACTTTAATATCATGTTAATTTGTCTGCCATTTCATTGTACACAAATGCAAATGCTATAGAGAATAAATGGAGTAAGCTTGCCCCAAATGATGTGTGGATGTGGAAATGCCTGCAAGTACATAATAAAATACTTCAACATAACTTTTGAAACAGGAATTATGTACATTTATTCAGCAACCCTAAAATCTGGGAGTAGTGAGAAAAATGAACAGTAAAAAACAAGAAGGAAGGCGGAGTTGTCTGACCATAATGAGTAGTCAGATTCCTTGTTTCATTTTAACATAGTGCTGTGACTATGGACAAGAAATAAACTTTTCTTCCCATTATCTCTTTTATTAAATAATCTAATTGGTCACTAAAGTGACAAGTATAATTAAGTAATAAGTTGTATTCTTGAGTAGTTCTTATCTGTAACGGTGCTCAGTTTATTTAGCCTTACAAGGAACAATCTACTTTGTGATAGATATGTATATATATTTTACGGTCATGCCTGTTGTTAAGATGGCTAAAACCTCACTGGTCTTTCAAAAGATAAACATCGGTTGGAAACGAGTCAACCTCCTATTCTATTAGTATTCTCCTGCTAAGTATGCTTCACTGTTTGTCTCTGTGCAGTCTCTCTGCCAAGCACAGATCTGTAAAAAGAGCTCTGATCCAGTTTGAAAGGTGCATTTTGTTCATGGCCCTCTCTTTGATAGACCTAGTCTGGACTTTTTGTATTCTTGAATAAAGCATATAGAAGGACAAAGTTACTCTTTAAAGGGGATTTTCGAAGATAATAGATTATGCCATGAGAATAGCCCATTACTGCTGCTCTTTGACAACATTATAACAGCACAAAAGCTTTATAAATCTGCCATAAACATGTGCAGTTTTGGCTATGCTTTGATATGTTTACACACAATAATGTTTAACTGTTTCCTTATATATTAAATTAAAAATAAATGGTTTCCTCCACAATTCTCAGTGTGTAAAAATCTCAACAATTATTAGAGTCTGTTCAGTTTTTTTTTTCTGCAGCTGTTAATCCCTGCATTGTCCAGAATGTAAAATAAATTCAGAGGACTATTTTTAAGTGTATTGAAGATATCACAAGTTACTGCATGAATGAAATATTTAATATCACTACTTGTGTGCTTTCATTTAGGCAAGTAGTAGTGAAACATGCACAGCCTTTGAGTTTTGAAGCATTTGGGCCATGACCACTTCAATCACTACAGGGCCTGTGCTAATGTCCTGTCTTACATTTTATTTAAATAGCTATGTATCACCATAACTCAGTTCCTACCAGGGGCGGACTGACCATTTGGAAACTCGGGCACTGCCCGAGGGCCCTGGGTCAGTAGAGGGCCCCATGAGATGCCCCTGGTACCTTTTTCATAGGCTTTTTTGAGTTTGGGCAAGGACACAGGGACCCCATGATCCCCTATTACCCAGGGGCCCAATGAGTTGTCAGTCCGCCCCTGGTTCCTACACAAACACAGATATCAGTGGTATGAATATATTTATAATGGGAGCCTGATAGCTGCAGATTAAATCACTGTCAATTGTCCCAGTCAGTGCCGCAGTGAGTGCTAATTAAAAGAAACCTGCACAAGTGAAACATGTACAAGTGGAACACAAAGTGTGACATCCTTCCAGATATGTTAGTTTCCAGGCTGATCTCCTGGCTTCCACACTTTCTAAACCACTAACCTTGAAAAAGTGTGCCACAAAAAAAAAGAGTGCAATATAAACTTATGCACGCTGGATTTGGGTCAGTGGCTCAAAATTACTGATTAGATTGAAAAAATAGCCAGGCAACTAGAATTTTTAGAAAGATAGGTTAGCAAGAGAAGACTACATGTTCCCTCATTACGTTTCCTTTAAAGCCAAACTCCAGGTGTTTTTTTTCTTAGACACACTGGGTATGCGTTCTTTTCCATCTATTATCTGTTTTTTACTGTGGTTGCATTGAACTGCATTATGCTATTGATGTATACTGATATCTAGTCAAAGATCAGTACCACTACAACTTGCCTAACTCCTGTATTTAGTATCTCCCTCTGTTCTCTCTTCCTGTTTTGGGCTAGTTAACTCCATTCTAGCTAGACCCACCCTGCTTCTTCCATATTCCCTTAGTCAGAACTAGTCATCACAAAAACAATGTATAGAAAGTAATTGTCTTCACACTTCAAAAATCTATAAAAACATCCTCTCTGCTGTATTTTGAGAAGTAAACTTGCATTGGATTCCTCTGTGTCTTATTGAAGAGTTAAGCTGCCAGTGGATGGTGCCAAGTGAGCAAGTGTCTTCACTGTCCTCACAGATTGGGTTTAAGCAGGTACAGTATTTCATTACATGTATTGGCATTTTAAACAGAACAGTAAAAATATAGGTTTCTAAAGTCTTTTTCATGTGCCGTATTGTGCCCTAATGAACACAATGGGGTTGATTTAATAAAGGTAAATATACTTCGCACTTCAAGTGCACCGCAAGTACAGTTGCCTCAGATCTGAGGGGCAGCTCTGGAATGAAGCAAGTTCTGCTGATTTCTTTTATCCGATCATGTGCAGGCAAAAATGCTGTTTTTTTTTCCTTGCAAGTTCCCCTCAGATCTAGAGCAACTACACTTTCAGGGCACTTGCAGTGCACAGCCTATTTGCCTTTAGAAAAATAACCCCATTGTCTGAGTGAGCACATGCTGCAATATATATTCTGATATCTGCTTGCACAACACTGCCTTTAGCAAATGATCCAACTGCAGTCTGCTGTATCATTCTCATGTATCTGTTCTCACTTTTCAGAAGAAAATATTTCAACAGTTTGATAAGCTATGCATTTGTTGAAGATTTCTATGTATATAAATTGCTTGTGGAACTCCAAAAACTGTATTTCTAGAGTTAGTCCCCATGCTGGAATTGCTGTGCTGAGAGACTGTATTTGATTTTGCTCTGCGCATACACCTAGTTTTCTGCATAACCTGTAACTGCACACTGATACAACAACATGTCTTAAGTATCTGTGCATCCACTACAGGCAGTCAGTGAACAACCTTCTCTTCCAAATGATAATGCTGATATGCAACAGGTAGAAACAAACACATAGTTAAGCCTTTTCTGAAGCCTAGAGATAATTGTGAAACAAACAGGGCAGAAATGTCCAATAATGTATCTGGTCTGTGGAATAGGACTATGCAATGCATAATTGCCTCTGATGAATAATTGTAATGATTAGAGATGAGCGAATCGAAGTATCCGAAGTGGAATTCGAGTCGAATATCGGAAAAATTTCGATTCGTGCCGAATCTGAAAAATAGCCTAATTCGGACGCGCGAATCGAAATTTTTCAGAAAATGGCGGCTGACATGTGCGGCGACGGAGCGGGGATGTCTGGGAAGGCGCGCAGACAAGGCGCGCTGACCCATAATGCATTCCTCAACTACATGTGATCGCATCAGCCTATCAGCAGCCAGCCAGCACTGTGTAATGGTCGAGCTATAAATAGCGGCCATTTTGGAATTCTTCATTTGCCTGCAGTTATTGAACAGAGGCAGACCGCTCTGTACTAGGGACAGGGACAGAGTTAGGGCCACAGAAACGATAATTGGGGACAGAGAAAAGTTACTTAGGGACAGAGAACCATTACTCAGGGACACAGACTTGTTAATGAGGGCCACAGAATCGTTATTTAGGGACAAAGAAACGCTAGTTAGGGCCACAGAATTCATAATCAGGGACAGACAGAATTGTTACTCAGTGCCAGAGAATTGTTACTTAGGGCCACAGAAACGTTATTAGGGCCACAGAATTGTTACTCAGGGACAGACAGAATTGTTACTGAGTGCCAGAGAATTGTTACTCAGGGACAGACAGAATTGTTACTGAGTGCCAGAGAATTGTTACTTAGGGCCACAGAAACTTTAATTAGGGCCACAGAATTTTTACTCAGGGACAGACAGAATTGTTACTCAGTGCCAGAGAATTGTTACTCAGGGACAGACAGAATTGTTACTGAGTGCCAGAGAATTGTTACTTAGGGCCACAGAAACTTTACTTAGGGCCACAGAATTTTTACTCAGGGACAGACAGAATTGTTACTGAGTGCCAGAGAATTGTTACTCAGGGACAGACAGAATTGTTACTGAGTGCCAGAGAATTGTTACTTAGGGCCACAGAAACTTTACTTAGGGCCACAGAATTGTTACTCGCACAGACACAGAATTGTTACTCGCACAGACACAGAATTGTTACTGAAGGCCACAGAACTGTTACTTAGGGCCACAGAATTGTTACTCGCACAGACACAGAATTGTTACTCGCACAGACACAGAACTGTTACTGAGGGCCACAGAACTGTTACTTAGGGCCACAGAATTGTTACTCGCACAGACACAGAATTGTTACTCAGGGCCACAGAACTGTTACTTAGGGACAAAGAAACGCTAGTTAGGGCCACAGAATTCATACTCAGGGACAGACAGAATTGTTACGGAGTGCCAGAGAATTGTTACTCTGGGCCACAGAAACTTTACTTAGGGCCACAGAATTTTTACTCAGGGACAGACAGAATTGTTACTGAGTGCCAGAGAATTGTTACTCAGGGACAGACAGAATTGTTACGGAGTGCCAGAGAATTGTTACTCAGGGCCACAGAAACTTTACTTAGGGCCACAGAATTTTTACTCAGGGACAGACAGAATTGTTACTGAGTGCCAGAGAATTGTTACTCAGGGACAGACAGAATTGTTACTGAGTGCCAGAGAATTGTTACTTAGGGCCACAGAAACTTTACTTAGGGCCACAGAATTGTTACTCGCACAGACACAGAATTGTTACTCGCACAGACACAGAATTGTTACTGAAGGCCACAGAACTGTTACTTAGGGCCACAGAATTGTTACTCGCACAGACACAGAATTGTTACTCGCACAGACACAGAACTGTTACTGAGGGCCACAGAACTGTTACTTAGGGCCACAGAATTGTTACTCGCACAGACACAGAATTGTTACTCAGGGCCACAGAACTGTTACTTAGGGACAAAGAAACGCTAGTTAGGGCCACAGAATTCATACTCAGGGACAGACAGAATTGTTACGGAGTGCCAGAGAATTGTTACTCTGGGCCACAGAAACTTTACTTAGGGCCACAGAATTTTTACTCAGGGACAGACAGAATTGTTACTGAGTGCCAGAGAATTGTTACTCAGGGACAGACAGAATTGTTACGGAGTGCCAGAGAATTGTTACTCAGGGCCACAGAAACTTTACTTAGGGCCACAGAATTTTTACTCAGGGACAGACAGAATTGTTACTGAGTGCCAGAGAATTGTTACTCAGGGACAGACAGAATTGTTACGGAGTGCCAGAGAATTGTTACTTAGGGCCACAGAAACTTTACTTAGGGCCACAGAATTGTTACTCGCACAGACACAGAATTGTTACTCGCACAGACACAGAACTGTTACTGAGGGCCACAGAAACTTTACTTAGGGACAAAGAAACGCTAGTTAGGGCCACGGAATTCATACTCAGGGACAGACAGAATTGTTACGGAGTGCCAGAGAATTGTTACTCAGGGCCACAGAAACTTTACTTAGGGCCACAGAATTTTTACTCAGGGACAGACAGAATTGTTACTGAGTGCCAGAGAATTGTTACTCAGGGACAGACAGAATTGTTACGGAGTGTCAGAGAATTGTTACTCAGGGACAGACAGAATTGTTACTGAGTGCCAGAGAATTGTTACTTAGGGCCACAGAAACTTTAATTAGGGCCACAGAATTTTTACTCAGGGACAGACAGAATTGTTACTGAGTGCCAGAGAATTGTTACTCAGGGACAGACAGAATTGTTACTGAGTGCCAGAGAATTGTTACTTAGGGCCACAGAAACTTTACTTAGGGCAACAGAATTTTTACTCAGGGACAGACAGAATTGTTACTGAGTGCCAGAGAATTGTTACTCAGGGACAGACAGAATTGTTACTGAGTGCCAGAGAATTGTTACTCAGGGCCCCAGAAACTTTACTTAGGGCCACAGAATTTTTACTCAGGGACAGACAGAATTGTTACTGAGTGCCAGAGAATTGTTACTCAGGGACAGACAGAATTGTTACTGAGTGCCAGAGAATTGTTACTTAGAGCCACAGAAACTTTACTTAGGGCCACAGAATTGTTACTCGCACAGACACAGAATTGTTACTCGCACAGACACAGAATTGTTACTGAAGGCCACAGAACTGTTACTTAGGGCCACAGAATTGTTACTCGCACAGACACAGAATTGTTACTCGCACAGACACAGAACTGTTACTGAGGGCCACAGAACTGTTACTTAGGGCCACAGAATTGTTACTCGCACAGACACAGAATTGTTACTCAGGGCCACAGAACTGTTACTTAGGGACAAAGAAACGCTAGTTAGGGCCACAGAATTCATACTCAGGGACAGACAGAATTGTTACGGAGTGCCAGAGAATTGTTACTCTGGGCCACAGAAACTTTACTTAGGGCCACAGAATTTTTACTCAGGGACAGACAGAATTGTTACTGAGTGCCAGAGAATTGTTACTCAGGGACAGACAGAATTGTTACGGAGTGCCAGAGAATTGTTACTCAGGGCCACAGAAACTTTACTTAGGGCCACAGAATTTTTACTCAGGGACAGACAGAATTGTTACTGAGTGCCAGAGAATTGTTACTCAGGGACAGACAGAATTGTTACCGAGTGCCAGAGAATTGTTACTCAGGGACAGACAGAATTGTTACTGAGTGCCAGAGAATTGTTACTTAGGGCCACAGAAACTTTAATTAGGGCCACAGAATTTTTACTCAGGGACAGACAGAATTGTTACTGAGTGCCAGAGAATTGTTACTCAGGGACAGACAGAATTGTTACGGAGTGCCAGAGAATTGTTACTCAGGGCCACAGAAACTTTACTTAGGGCCAGAGAATTTTTACTCAGGGACAGACAGAATTGTTACTGAGTGCCAGAGAATTGTTACTCAGGGACAGACAGAATTGTTACTGAGTGCCAGAGAATTGTTACTCAGGGCCCCAGAAACTTTACTTAGGGCCACAGAATTTTTACTCAGGGACAGACAGAATTGTTACTGAGTGCCAGAGAATTGTTACTCAGGGACAGACAGAATTGTTACTGAGTGCCAGAGAATTGTTACTTAGGGCCACAGAAACTTTACTTAGGGCCACAGAATTGTTACTCGCACAGACACAGAATTGTTACTCGCACAGACACAGAATTGTTACTGAGGGCCACAGAACTGTTACTTTGGGCCACAGAAACGTTAATCAGGGACACAGAATTGTTACTGAGGGCCACAGAACTGTTACTTAGGGCCACAGAATTGTTACTCGCACAGACACAGAATTGTTACTCAGGGACACAGAATTGTTACTCAGGGACACATAATCGTTTAATTAAAGAGTATGTCAGACAACATGCAGAGGAGTGGCAGAGGAGGCAATGTTTTAGGAGCGAGCAGACGTGGCAGCAGAGGAAGGGGTCGAGGCAGCACTATTCGCAGCCAGAGGCCAGTGCTCCCGGTGTCATCCAGCGGTCGTGTCTCCACCGACAACCCTGCCGTCGTCGATTGGTTGGCTCGGTCGTCTTCCTCTTCCCAGGTCACCTCTGACACCTACAGCCAACGGTCGGTGGGTACGTCAGACACAACCGTTAATTGGCATGGCCCGGGACCTAGCCCACTGAAATCACGTGTCCTCTACCTGCCCCTGTCCTTTGGTGTTCCCTCACCAAGCGAAGTATCGCATGCTGTGGGCTCAGCCCCACTGTACAGTGAGGAAGAGCTAACAGAGGGCGGTCAGGAACGGGGGGAGACATCCGCCTTTTCAGCAGCTAGGCGAAGAAGTAGTGGCGAGGAGAGTGGCCCGGTAGCCGGTCTAGAGACAGGTCTGTCTCCTGACCCAGACGCAGCCGAGGGGGCTAGTAGTGAGGCGGAGACCCTACTTGATGATGAGGAGGTTGATCGCACTTGGCAGCCTCGTCGTCATCAGGCAATTTCTTCCGCATCATCAGGAGAAGAGGGTGGCAGCTTGGCAGTGAGCGAAACAGTCGGTGGGTTGCCCAGGAGACAGCAGGAGGGTCGCAGCAGTGTCAGTGGAAGCAGTGTCAGTGGAGCCAAACGGCCACGGAGTAGAGCACCAGCTCCACTGCAGCCTACCACCACGGCCAGTAGTGGTGCCGGTGTGCACGGAGGAAGCAGCAGTCAGCCAGTGAGGAGTATCGGGGGCAAAGTTTCCTACTCGGCGGTGTGGCAATTTTTCGTCAAGCCGCCCGAGGAAGTAAACGTAGCCGTATGTCGACTATGTGGCCAGAAAGTCAAGCGTGGCCAGGGGGCCCATGTTGGGACTATTTGGGCCATGTTGGGACAATGGGAGACCTCCCATTGCTGCTGTCTCCATCGCCACACTCTGCCATGTGCCACTTTCAGGTCTCCTCACACACTGCTGGTGTGTTCAGTTTTTTGACATAGGGTGCTGGCAGATTACGGGCCTCCCATAGCTGCTGCCAGGCCCCTAATCTGCCATAGGCCCCTATATACCGCCTCCTCATGCTGCTGCCAGGTCCAGAGTCTGTCATGGGTCCCTGTACGGCCTCCCATTGCTGCTGTCTCCATCGCCACACTCTGCCATGTGCCACTTTCAGGTCTCCTCACACACTGCTGGTGTGTAGAATTTTTTGACATAGGGTGCTGGCAGATTATGGGCCTCCCATAGCTGCTGCCAGGCCCCTAATCTGCCATGGGCCCCTATATACCGCCTCCTCATGCTGCTGCCAGGTCCACAGTGTCTCATGCCATGTGCCACTTTCAGGTCTCCTCACACTGCTGGTGTGTTGAATTTTTTGACATAGGGTGCTGGCAGATTATGGGCCTCCTATAGCTGCTGCCAGGCCCCTAATCTGCCATAGGCCCCTATATACCGCTTCCTCATGCTGCTGCCAGGTCCAGAGTCTGTCATGGGTCCCTGTACGGCCTCCCATTGCTGCTGTCTCCATCGCCACACTCTGCCATGTGCCACTTTCAGGTCTCCTCACACACTGCTGGTGTGTAGAATTTTTTGACATAGGGTGCTGGCAGATTATGGGCCTCCCATAGCTGCTGCCAGGCCCCTAATCTGCCATGGGCCCCTATATACCGCCTCCTCATGCTGCTGCCAGGTCCACAGTGTCTCATGCCATGTGCCACTTTCAGGTCTCCTCACACTGCTGGTGTGTTGAATTTTTTGACATAGGGTGCTGGCAGATTATGGGCCTCCTATAGCTGCTGCCAGGCCCCTAATCTGCCATAGGCCCCTATATACCGCTTCCTCATGCTGCTGCCAGGTCCAGAGTCTGTCATGGGTCCCTGTACGGCCTCCCATTGCTGCTGTCTCCATCGCCACACTCTGCCATGTGCCACTTTCAGGTCTTCTCACACACTGCTGGTGTGTAGAATTTTTTGACATAGGGTGCTGGCAGATTATGGGCCTCCCATAGCTGCTGCCAGGCCCCTAATCTGCCATGGGCCCCTATATACCGCCTCCTCATGCTGCTGCCAGGTCCACAGTGTCTCATGCCATGTGCCACTTTCAGGTCTCCTCACACTGCTGGTGTGTTGAATTTTTTGACATAGGGTGCTGGCAGATTATGGGCCTCCTATAGCTGCTGCCAGGCCCCTAATCTGCCATAGGCCCCTATATACCGCTTCCTCATGCTGCTGCCAGGTCCAGAGTCTGTCATGGGTCCCTGTACGGCCTCCCATTGCTGCTGTCTCCATCGCCACACTCTGCCATGTGCCACTTTCAGGTCTCCTCACACACTGCTGGTGTGTAGAATTTTTTGACATAGGGTGCTGGCAGATTATGGGCCTCCCATAGCTGCTGCCAGGCCCCTAATCTGCCATAGGCCCCTATATACCGCTTCCTCATGCTGCTGCCAGGTCCAGAGTCTCTCATGCCATGTGCCACTTTCAGGTCTCCTCACACTGCTGGTGTGTTGAATTTTTTGACATAGGGTGCTGGCAGATTATGGGCCTCCTATAGCTGCTGCCAGGCCCCTAATCTGCCATAGGCCCCTATATACCGCTTCCTCATGCTGCTGCCAGGTCCAGAGTCTGTCATGGGTCCCTGTACGGCCTCCCATTGCTGCTGTCTCCATCGCCACACTCTGCCATGTGCCACTTTCAGGTCTCCTCACACACTGCTGGTGTGTAGAATTTTTTGACATAGGGTGCTGGCAGAATATGGGCCTCCCATAGCTGCTGCCAGGCCCCTAATCTGCCATAGGCCCCTATATACCGCTTCCTCTTGCTGCTGCCAGGCCCAGAGTCTCTCATGGGTCCCTGTACGGCCTCCCATTGCTGCTGTCTCCATCGCCACACTCTGCCATGTGCCACTTTCAGGTCTCCTCACACACTGATGGTGTGTAGAATTTTTTGACATAGGGTGCTGGCAGATTATGGGCCTCCCATAGGTGCTGCCAGGCCCCTAATCTGCCATGGGCCCCTATATACCGCCTCCTCATGCTGCTGCCAGGTCCACAGTGTCTCATGCCATGTGCCACTTTCAGGTCTCCTCACACTGCTGGTGTGTTGAATTTTTTGACATAGGGTGCTGGCAGATTATGGGCCTCCTATAGCTGCTGCCAGGCCCCTAATCTGCCATAGGCCCCTATATACCGCTTCCTCATGCTGCTGCCAGGTCCAGAGTCTGTCATGGGTCCCTGTACGGCCTCCCATTGCTGCTGTCTCCATCGCCACACTCTGCCATGTGCCACTTTCAGGTCTCCTCACACACTGCTGGTGTGTAGAATTTTTTGACATAGGGTGCTGGCAGATTATGGGCCTCCCATAGCTGCTGCCAGGCCCCTAATCTGCCATAGGCCCCTATATACCGCTTCCTCATGCTGCTGCCAGGTCCAGAGTCTCTCATGCCATGTGCCACTTTCAGGTCTCCTCACACTGCTGGTGTGTTGAATTTTTTGACATAGGGTGCTGGCAGATTATGGGCCTCCTATAGCTGCTGCCAGGCCCCTAATCTGCCATAGGCCCCTATATACCGCTTCCTCATGCTGCTGCCAGGTCCAGAGTCTCTCATGCCATGTGCCACTTTCAGGTCTCCTCACACTGCTGGTGTGTTGAATTTTTTGACATAGGGTCCTGGCAGATTATGGGCCTCCTATAGCTGCTGCCAGGCCCCTAATCTGCCATAGGCCCCTATATACCGCTTCCTCATGCTGCTGCCAGGTCCAGAGTCTCTCATGGGTCCCTGTACGGCCTCCCATTGCTGCTGTCTCCATCGCCACACTCTGCCATGTGCCACTTTCAGGTCTCCTCACACACTGCTGGTGTGTAGAATTTTTTGACATAGGGTGCTGGCAGATTATGGGCCTCCCATAGCTGCTGCCAGGCCCCTAATCTGCCATGGGCCCCTATATACCGCCTCCTCATGCTGCTGCCAGGTCCACAGTGTCTCATGCCATGTGCCACTTTCAGGTCTCCTCACACTGCTGGTGTGTTGAATTTTTTGACATAGGGTGCTGGCAGATTATGGGCCTCCTATAGCTGCTGCCAGGCCCCTAATCTGCCATAGGCCCCTATATACCGCTTCCTCATGCTGCTGCCAGGTCCAGAGTCTGTCATGGGTCCCTGTACGGCCTCCCATTGCTGCTGTCTCCATCGCCACACTCTGCCATGTGCCACTTTCAGGTCTCCTCACACACTGCTGGTGTGTAGAATTTTTTGACATAGGGTGCTGGCAGATTATGGGCCTCCCATAGCTGCTGCCAGGCCCCTAATCTGCCATGGGCCCCTATATACCGCCTCCTCATGCTGCTGCCAGGTCCACAGTATCTCATGCCATGTGCCACTTTCAGGTCTCCTCACACTGCTGGTGTGTTGAAATTTTTGACATAGGGTGCTGGCAGATTATGGGCCTCCTATAGCTGCTGCCAGGCCCCTAATCTGCCATAGGCCCCTATATACCGCTTCCTCATGCTGCTGCCAGGTCCAGAGTCTGTCATGGGTCCCTGTACGGCCTCCCATTGCTGCTGTCTCCATCGCCACACTCTGCCATGTGCCACTTTCAGGTCTCCTCACACACTGCTGGTGTGTAGAATTTTTTGACATAGGGTGCTGGCAGATTATGGGCCTCCCATAGCTGCTGCCAGGCCCCTAATCTGCCATAGGCCCCTATATACCGCTTCCTCATGCTGCTGCCAGGTCCAGAGTCTCTCATGCCATGTGCCACTTTCAGGTCTCCTCACACACTGCTGGTGTGTAGAATTTTTTGACATAGGGTGCTGGCAGATTATGGGCCTCCCATAGCTGCTGCCAGGCCCCTAATCTGCCATGGGCCCCTATATACCGCCTCCTCATGCTGCTGCCAGGTCCACAGTGTCTCATGCCATGTGCCACTTTCAGGTCTCCTCACACTGCTGGTGTGTTGAATTTTTTGACATAGGGTGCTGGCAGATTATGGGCCTCCTATAGCTGCTGCCAGGCCCCTAATCTGCCATAGGCCCCTATATACCGCTTCCTCATGCTGCTGCCAGGTCCAGAGTCTGTCATGGGTCCCTGTACGGCCTCCCATTGCTGCTGTCTCCATCGCCACACTCTGCCATGTGCCACTTTCAGGTCTCCTCACACACTGCTGGTGTGTAGAATTTTTTGACATAGGGTGTTGGCAGATTACGGGCCTCCCATTGCTGCTGCCAGGCCCCTAATCTGCCATAGGCCCCTATATACCGCTTCCTCATGCTGCTGCCAGGTCCAGAGTCTCTCATGGGTCCCTGTACGGCCTCCCATTGCTGCTGTCTCCATCGCCACACTCTGCCATGTGCCACTTTCAGGTCTCCTCACACACTGCTGGTGTGTAGAATTTTTTGACATAGGGTGCTGGCAGATTATGGGCCTCCTATAGCTGCTGCCAGGCCCCTAATCTGCCATAGGCCCCTATATACCGCTTCCTCATGCTGCTGCCAGGTCCAGAGTCTGTCATGGGTCCCTGTACGGCCTCCCATTGCTGCTGTCTCCATCGCCACACTCTGCCATGTGCCACTTTCAGGTCTCCTCACACACTGCTGGTGTGTAGAATTTTTTGACATAGGGTGCTGGCAGATTATGGGCCTCCTATAGCTGCTGCCAGGCCCCTAATCTGCCATGGGCCCCTATATACCGCCTCCTCATGCTGCTGCCAGGTCCACAGTGTCTCATGCCATGTGCCACTTTCAGGTCTCCTCACACTGCTGGTGTGTTGAATTTTTTGACATAGGGTGCTGGCAGATTATGGGCCTCCTATAGCTGCTGCCAGGCCCCTAATCTGCCATAGGCCCCTATATACCGCTTCCTCATGCTGCTGCCAGGTCCAGAGTCTGTCATGGGTCCCTGTACGGCCTCCCATTGCTGCTGTCTCCATCGCCACACTCTGCCATGTGCCACTTTCAGGTCTCCTCACACACTGCTGGTGTGTAGAATTTTTTGACATAGGGTGCTGGCAGATTATGGGCCTCCCATAGCTGCTGCCAGGCCCCTAATCTGCCATAGGCCCCTATATACCGCCTCCTCATGCTGCTGCCAGGTCCAGAGTCTGTCATGGGTCCCTGTACGGCCTCCCATTGCTGCTGTCTCCATCGCCACACTCTGCCATGTGCCACTTTCAGGTCTCCTCACACTGCTGGTGTGTAGAATTTTTTGACATAGGGTGCTGGCAGATTACGGGCCTCCCATTGCTGCTGCCAGGCCCCTAATCTGCCATGGGCCCCTATACCGCCTCCTCATGCTGCTGCCAAGTCCAGAGTGTGTCATGGGTCCCTGTACGGCCTCCTATTGCTGCTGTCTCCATAGCCACACTCTGCCATGTGCCACTTTCAGGTCTCCTCACACTGCTGGTGTGTTGAATTTTTTGACATAGGGTGCTGGCAGATTACGGGCCTCCCATTGCTGCTGCCAGGCACGTAATCTGCCATGGGCCCCCGTACCGACTCCTCATGCTGTGACGTTGCAACAAGGTGGAATTCAACCCTACATATGTTAGACCGCCTTTACGAACAGCGAAAGGCCATCACCGATTTCCTGATGTTAAAAGCGGATAAAGGTACTCCCTGTGTAACTTAGATGTCAGCCATTGGCAGCTCATGCGTGACACCTGCGCTTGCTCAGGTCCTTTGAGGAGGCCACGCTATTCGTGAGTCGGCAGGACTATGGGATGAACGACGTCATTCCTCTGTTGCACGTCCTGGAACAAATGCTGTTAACAATGGCTGGTCAGGGTGCGGTAGACGTGGCGCACAGATCTCAACGCCACATGACCCCTGTGGGGGCAGGACAGGAAGAAGAGGAGGAGGTAGAGGAGGACATTGGTGCTCAGGAATTATTGAGTGAAATGGGTGGTTTTTCCACTCAGCGGACAGGAGTGGAGGAGCAGGAGCATCTGGTAGAGGAGGAGGAGGAGGAGGAGACAGAGGACCCAGACGCACCGTGGCAGTATGCTGTGGAGATGGAGGCAGGGAGTCCCTCGCATTCCTTGGCACAAATGGCCCATAGCATGCTCGCTTGCTTGCGTAGCGACAGCCGAATAATAACCATCAGACAGAGGGATGACTTTTGGCTGTCCACCTTGTTGGACCCTCGCTACCGTTCAAAAATGGTGGCCTTTTTCACACCTGCTGAGAGGGAGGCCAAAATAACGTACTATAAAAACCACCTATGTAGTCAGCTGGTCTCTGCCTGTCTGCGCCAACGTCCATCCTCAGACACTGTGGGCCCTGTGCGCTCGCGTTCCGCTGCCATGGCAGCAGGGGAGGGGTGGGGTGGTAGGAGCAGTGGCAGCTCCACCAGCAGCGGCTGCCTCAGTCTGCAGTCGATGATGAGTAGCTTTCTTCACCAGCGCAGTGAGGAAACTACTAACCAGCCGCAGCAGCAGCAGCAGCAGAAGCAGCATCAGGTGGACCTGGAGCAGGACCTCAAACAACAGGCTTAGGCCTACTTGGACAGCACCCTGCCAACCGAGGTAGACAATCCCCTTGACTACTGGGCAACGAAACTTGACCTTTGGCCCCAACTAGCTGAATTTGCCCTTGAAAGGCTGTCATGCCCGGCCAGTAGCGTGGCATCGGAGCGCGTGTTTAGTGCGGCAGGAGGTATTGCAACTCCGCGGAGGACACGACTGTCCACCCAAAGTGTGGAGAGACTGACGTTTGTGAAAATGAATCAGGCGTGGATTAGTCTGGATTTCAAACCACCAGTTCCTGACACAACTGACTAAATCCGCCATGAATCATGCCCCAAACATGTGCCACTTTCAGGTCTCCTCACACTGCTGGTGTGTTCCATTTTTTGTCATAGGGTGCTGGCAGATTACGGGCCTCCCATAGCTGCTGCCAGGCCCCTAATCTGCCATGGGCCCCTATACCGCCTCCTCATGCTGCTGCCAAGTCCAGAGTCTCTCATGGGTCCCTGTACGGCCTCCCATTGCTGCTGTCTCCATCGCCACACTCTGCCATGTGCCACTTTCAGGTCTCACACACTGCTGGTGTGTAGAATTTTTTGACATAGGGTGCTGGCAGATTACGGGCCTCCCATAGCTGCTGCCAGGCCCCTAATCTGCCATAGGCCCCTATATACCGCCTCCTCATGCTGCTGCCAGGTCCAGAGTGTGTCATGGGTCCCTGTACGGCCTCCCATTGCTGCTGTCTCCATCGCCACACTCTGCCATGTGCCACTTTCAGGTCTCCTCACACTGCTGGTGGGTTCCATTTTTTGTCATAGGGTGCTGGCAGATTACGGGCCTCCCATAGCTGCTGCCAGGCCCCTAATCTGCCATGGGCCCCTGTTGTCGCTTGTTGGCATATTCCGCTCGTTCAGATGCTCCTTCTCCTGCTACTCCTCTTCACGGATTCCGTCAGCAGTCTTTCTTGGAATCCGTTTCCAAGAGACAACAGTTTGCGAGCACGCACCAGACGGTGCAGAAGCTGAACGTCCTCCTGTCCAAGTTGCTGCTGCCAGGCTCGTAATCTGTCATGCGCCCCTGTACCGCCTCCTCATGCTGCTGCCAGGTCCAGAGTGTGTCATGGGCCCCCGTACCGACTCCAAATGCTGCTGCCAGGCCCGTAATCTGTCATGGGCCCCTGTACCGCCTCCCCATGCTGCTGCCACGTCCAGATTGTGTCATGGGTCCCTGTACGGCCTCCCATTGCTGCTGCCAGGCCTGTAATCTGCCATGGGCCCCCGTACCGACTCCTCATGCTGCTGCCAGTCCCGTAATCTGCCATGGGCCCCTGTACCGCCTCCTCATGCTGCTGCCAGGTCCAGAGTGTGTCATGGGTCCCTGTACGGCCTCCCATTGCTGCTGTCTCTATCGCCACACTCTGCCATGTGCCACTTTCAGGTCTCCTCACACTGCTGGTGGTTTCCATTTTTGTCATAGGGTGCTGTATGGCCTCCCATTGCTGCTGCCTCCACCGCCACACTGTGGCTCCACACTCTGGTTTTGGCCCCGTGACTGGCCAAATGAGTGAAGTGTGCGGTGATTCTAAGATCGACGGCACTCATCTGCATGTCATACTGCCTGACAGTATTATTTCTCTTCCCCAGCAGACTCCAAGGGCATTTAAATTAAAGGTACAGTGTTCAGCACTAATATTAAGTCTCTCTGAAGCCTAGAAACACCCTTTTTTAAGTTAAATTCACAGCGAATATATTCGACTCGAATCGAAATTTTTCTACGAATTCGCCGAATCAGTCGAATCGAATTTTTGAATACTTCGCTCATCTCTAGTAATGATATAGACTAGAGCATCTAACCAGCACACTTGCTAAAAAAAGAGCTTATGAAAGTTAATAAAGACTGTCCAAAAATATCCTTCTCTCTTTTGAAGTATTAACACAGAGCCGTCTACACAAGAATAATACAATTTCACGCTCTTAACAAAGAAAGTCTTTTTTAGAAGTTAGGGTATGGGTAAAGGGAGAATATCACAATAGCATTAAACTCTATTCCGCTAGTCTACTACCTCCAAGCATTTAGATTCTTAAGGTCCCACTCACACTGATCTATGCTAAGATTCTGCTCACATTGGTCATCACCAAGTAGTCAACTCATAACAGCCTGCACTGAAGCAGAAGCAGCAAAGGTGGAAGATTATTGTATTGTCAGGGAAGCAGAGATTGAAGCACAAGCACAGGCAGAGGCTGAAGCTACCCAGGCAGAAACATGAGACACCCAAGTACCAGTGCAGTCAGAAGCCCTGCTATAAGTCCTCCAAATAAAACAAAGGCAGTAGGAACCAGGGGCGGACTGACAACTCATGGGGCCCCCAGGCAATAGGGGATCATGGGGCCCCTGTGTCCTTGCCCACACTCAAAGCACACCCAAAAAAGCCCATAAAAGGTACCAGGGGCATTTCATGGGGCCCCCTACTGACCCCGGGCCCTCGGGCAGTGCCCGAGCACCTGAATGGTCAGTCCGCCCCTGGTAGGAACTATTGCTAACCTCAGAGGTCTGGAATGAGCCATAGAGAAAGACAAAGTCAATCATCATAATTTGACAGCTTCTGATGACCCAGCAAAAAAGACTTTGCAATTCATCATAAGCAAAAATAATGTCAACACAATTGCACAGAATGTTTCAAATCCTGTGCACTAAACCACGGTAGATTTGCCAGCAGGACACATTCACAGTTCACACTGGCATATTAGACACTTCTATAAATCAGAAGCTAATAACACCCAATACAGTAATTCATGTGCCTTCACAGACCATTGTGAATCAAGATCGCCAATTCACCTCAAAACTTTCTGATACTGGTCACATGGTTCTCAAGACCCACACCACAAGACCTGCAGATCCCAAGCCTCACCTGGACTGAACCCAATTGCTACTCCCTTCTCTTCTTCAAAAGCTTAACATTAGTATTAAATACTGCCTCCTACAGCAATGGTGAAGGGGCATCTGTCAGGCTAAGGCCTGAAAGAAGTGAGTTGTCATTACATGACTTCCAAATAACTTATTAACAGAGGCCATTTGAAGTTTGATGATTACCTAAAGAAATATAGGAGCTAAAGATCCACATTCAAGTCAGTAGTCCAGGACCTTAGCATCCCATCTATGCAAGAATTTGATCGGCTGATCATATGGTTAGGTCAACAGTCATTGGGCTCTGTTAAGAGACTTAAAACTGTTCAAAACCACAGACCAGACAAAGGCCTTAATCTCACGTGGGAGAGACTAGAGCAAATTTATGCTAGCCCTGAATGAATTTGCCTTAATCAAATGATTTTGGAAATTTCCTATATTGTCCAATAGAGACAACCAGAAGTTTCAGGATATGAGTCATCTTCTTCTCGAGCTTGAAACTGCCATGGAATTCCACATCTACCAGATCTCAGATTCCTAGACACTGCACATGCTATAAACCCAGCCATAACAAAGTTGACTTACAATATCTAGGAAAATGGGCAACAGTGGGATCAAAGTGTATGGAGGAGCATCAATTCTCATTTCCAGTGTTCTCTTTCTTTTCCAAGTTTATCCAAAACTTAGCCAGGGCCAGGAATTATCCAAGCTTCTTAATTATCAACTTTGTCTTATACTATCTAGGAAAATGGGCAACAGTGGGTTCAAAGTATATGGAGGAGCATCAATTCTCCTTTCCACTGTTCTTTTTTTTTTAAGTTTATCAAAGACCTAGACAAGACCAAGAATTATTCAAGCATCTTAATTGCCAACTTGCAAATCATTAGCCCTCAATCCACCCCAGGAAGAGAAAACCTAACCACACAATACAAAGATTCCAGAAACGCTGCCTTTGTTAGACAGGTCAGAATTATGCCTGCTACCAGCTGCAAGAGCAGAGAAAGGCAAAAAGACCCACATTCCTACTGTCTCATACATGAAAAACAATATCCTCTCAGGAAATCCAAGGGAAAGCCCTTTGAAAAACATAAAGCATTTCTAAGAATCCATGCCATTTGCTTTAGAGGTTTTACATCTACAGAGCACTTTGACAGAGACTTCAAGGCTACAGCTCAGAAAGTGACAGTGATAGGTATGTATCAACCTTACACTTAACCCCCCTTAAGCAGGACTCTATATTCACTGGAGATCTTATACCCACATCAGATCGTAGTAGGGAGAGCCAAGCCCTGTCAACTCCAATGATCATACCACAATATAGTGAGCTACATCACATTGGACTTTTAGAGAAGACCATTGTCAAAATATGACAAGTTAAAGTGTTTACTCTGGGTCAATCAAAGAAAGCTGCCATGATGTATGCTGTTTGAGATGATTAAAGCAGTCATCCATTTGCAAATTCAGAGTTATTTGGCATGTTCAGTGTATAGGGATAAATATTGTCCTGTACATTGCACACACGTGCTGGCACACTAGAAAACACAGGAAGAAGTGCATCTGCTGCAGAATGCATTATTTCAGACATAAAAGGAATTGAAGGAATTTAACTTCCTGCACTGATTGAATGCAATAAAATACCTAATCATAGAAAGGAGATCCATACACTAGAACACATACATCATCTATTCTTCATCAATTTGGCTAGTTACATCCTACCGATTGACAATGATGCTAAGTAAGAAACAGAATTGAAACAGTGTGCACATTTGTAAAATTATTGTTGAGAGAATTCAAGACACCCCATTCATGTCTCACAAACTCTAAGGAGAATCATCGTACAGCGATATCAGTGAAACATTGTAAACTATTGCTGACAGCAGCAAGACTGAACCTTTAATGGGCAACCAGGAATCTATAAACAGAAAGGTCTTTGCCAATAATACTGATGTCTATTAGTTCATAGAATGTGTTACTAGTAACTCTAAATCACTATCTGTGAGCAGCTCCTTAGATGCTAAGGAATTGCTCACAGAGGACCATCTGTAACCTCTGTCTGTTCCCATTGTTGGCAAAAATAAACCCGAAAACTACAGATACAGTCCATCAAGACCGAAGCTGATACAATTGATTGCTCAATCACCAAACCACAATTTCTGCTAACAGTGTAAGGCCTAAGATACTTATCTTCTGCACCAGTCATCATGAAAGAAGACCTTTTCTGTGCAAGCTGGCAACAGCGACTCCTAAGCTCTAAATGAATTTGCAAGTCTTTTCAGTTTTGGAGAAGTGACTGGATGCTTCAAAGACTGTTTCAGCTATCATGTCTGCAATGTTGAAGATTTCACCAGAAGACTATATCACAGTTTCTATGGACTTGTGTATATACTGTATGTCTGCATGTTTTCTATTTTCTTTTTATGTTTACAGATCCAGAGGACACGTCATCCATATTCATGAATGTAAAATGGTGTTGGATTCAGCTTGTGTTGAGAGGTTAAGCTGCCTCTGGATGGTGCCAAGTCAGCAAGTAGTACTTTTGTCCACACAAACGGGGTCTAAAGAGTTCAGTTGCATTTGAAACAGAAAAATAGCAGCCAGAACCTCTGTCAGGTTTGAATTGTTCTACATGTCTTTGTTAAAGGTGATTTTTCCTCAGATCTTGTTCTGGTGACTTCAGGTCAATAAATAAGACAGTGTAGGTGTCACTGGCACAAGAAGACACCAAAAGCAATATAAACTTGGCAAATATTCTACGTCTTCCCACTATACTCAATAAACGTATAATGACAACACATAGCAAAGGCCCTTCACTGCCTCTGTGGTCCCAGTCTCCAGGCTGCCACTAACCACTGGTGCTCCTTTTGATGGCTTCTGGCTTTGAGTGATGTCACTTCTGGTGCACCATCACCAGCATCGGAGGTTCCCGCAGCTGTAGTACAGTGCTGTTTGATTCATCCTATGGGAGCAGCTACCGAGCTACACATAGCACTGAGCCTGACATCTTCAAGGCAGAATCTGTTTTATATCCGCCATGGCCTACTGCATATTGTCAACCATTACTAGCATTCCCTGGATCCTGTAGGTTTGTTTTGGCAGTTTTTAATAATTACTCTTGCCCATGTTATCAATTATTGACTGTTTGTCTGTGTGGTCCAGTTATTGTTCCTGATTGTTGTGTACCACTGGACTATCTCTGGACATAGAACCCTTTTATAATAAACAATTGGAACTTATGTTTGGATTGACTATATGCCCTTCATAAAAATCCCTTTAAGTTTACATTCAACACATGAAGGTGTTCCTCTGAGTGCTCGTGGCTTTCTGTGGACATTATTTTTATTGATTACAGTCTACTCAATAAATGTGCTTTTTCAGATAACTCTCCTATCAGAAAGCTATCCTATCATTTGCTATATATTTGTGACACACTGTCATTGGACAGAAAATGGAGAGAAAACTTCTCTAACAAAGACACAAACAGCAATCAAAACTTTTAAAAACATTTTTTGCAAAAAAATTTGCCGGAAGTAAAAAGGCTCAATCAAAAATTGAGTGAGCGTATGAGAACTGCTCAGAAACGAAAGGCCTAGAAAAAGAAGAGCTGAGGCACAGTCAAGCTTTGCCTTTAGTAAGTTATTTTGAAATTTCCCTGCATGCTTTAGAAAGGTGCCTTGCTGTTTTATACATTATCTAGTTTTTGACCTTATATGTGTATTGCAGAAAAAAGTGACATTCATAAACTGATTTACTGAAAATGTGTTTGCATAACCAATGCTTACATAAAAAAAAAACATTACACATATAAAAAAAAATTTAACTGGCCCCTCTAAATTTGAATACATTGTGAATAGATCCATAATCCTACCTTGTCTATTGGGTTGCATGCACTTTTCAGTCAGAGTTTCAGAAGCTCAAAACTACAGTTAAACTACAGTAATTTAACAAAATGATATAAGTTTAAGGTATAAGTTTTCTACTTGTAAATGAGAGCAAACAGAAAAGCAGCAGAATACACAAAAAAAGTGGCAATTTGGTTGAAGCCATAACAATCATTTTAAAGCAAAAATATTTATTTTGGAAGACTTTGTTTTGGTTCTCTTTAATTACTATTCTTATTTGGTATATTTGTAGTCAACAGGTGTCAGCCTTGCAGTGCAAGTTAGGATTTAGGAGTCAGTAATTATACTTTTATTTCATTTTTTTTCAGTCTGTCTGCAAAGATTAATAATAAAGCGGATTTAATTAAAAAGTATTCAACCTCTCATATTTCGTTTTTCGACATCTTAAACATATTTAGTAGACTGTGATGAATTAAATTATTATTTTCTATAATCCCAAATGTAGTTATAACCAGGAAAATAAAGTAAGAAGTGATGCCTAATAATTAATTACCAAATGAGCTTTCCCTGTGATTAAAACTACTGAAAGGTCAAATTTTACATAGCTGCCCTGTATTAGAATGTTTAAACAAAATTCCATCACTGCTGAATAATTGGAAATTAGCATATTCTGCTTAACATTATGGAATAATAAGAGACTGCTATGAGCTTACTTAGGACATATAAATATCTTCTCTTTTGTGAAGGCTCTGCTGTGCTTGTGAGTAGCGCAACTTGTCATTTCCTTGTAACCAAAAAGCCTGTTACATGGTCAAATCCAGGAACACACATTCACACCTTATGCTAATTTATTACTTCAGTGCAAATGCAGTATATGCATCTAATTATATTTCAGCTAAAGCAGCTTTATTCAAACATGCTGTATAGTTTGTTGCATTTATAATTCAAATCTGTCTACAGAAACCTGACAGGCCTAATGCTGACATGGAAATTGCCTAAAGACCATAACTTTGTATGTTTGTAATCTGTTCATACTTTAATACCATAGAACAGCCATTCTCATCTAGGGATCCATGGAACCCTAGGGTTCCTCCAGGGGTGGCTAGGGTTTCTTTGAGTTGTGGCTAACTGACCTTCAATGTGATGGTACCTGCACAGTTTTAGGTCCAACACCAATTAAAAGAGACAGTGGCATGACTGCAAGGGTGTCATTCTGTCCACCCTGTAATGGTGGCATTCTTTTTACTTACCACCATCAAAGGTTCCTTGAGACTTGAAAATTATTTCAGGGGATCATCTGGGGTATAAAGGCTGAGAAAGGCTGCTATATAGTGATCACTGTCAAGTAGATGTGTTCTTATTTTATGACAAAATATGCTCTTATGTCCTTTTTATAGAATGGATAAAGATAATATTTAGTTCTTCTCATCCCAGCCAAGGTCCACCTCATTTTAGCATCTGGGCACCAGATACTGAAGTTATAACAATACCCACCCAATTTAGAGGTAGGCTCATTTCTACATTGTGGAAAACCCCTTCCTGTTTCAAGAATTGAAATATTTAGCAAGTTTTTTTTTCCCAGAAAATAGATATATATATATTAGAAAAGTTTTGCATATATCATTATCAATACCAGCTTCTTGACTTGTGTGATATTTGAAAAACAAAAATTGAATAAATTATCATACATTAGAACTAGCATAAAGCAAATAGACACTAACTAAAATTAGATACCTAGAAGCCCAGTAATTATGACAGGGGATAGTTATTTTAACACTCCCCTCCTCCACAAATCAAAATGATTACGTAATAATTATTTAACTCAGCTGAGAAGTATCCGTTTATATAGGAGATCATTGTTCTCCCATCTTACATTAGTTGACATTAAAGAAATCTTTAATATCCTGTCCCATTACATTGGTAGTCAATGTAGTGTTCTATAGTGGTGGTCATTGAAGAGTATTGCTTTGCTGGCGTTAGTGACAAGGAGAGATGATCCAATTATTGTGTGCCTCTGGCAAGTAACATTGGAACCAGTATCACATGTACATCTTTAAATGGAATATCAATCTGTCACCCTTTATTGCCAGTTTGACAGCTGTCTTTCCATACATTTTGCTAATATTGTCAACTGCTCTCACTTGCACTCAGTAAACTATTGTATTAAAGCTGAATACCAGGCAGATGCAAAAGACACACATAACCTAAGCTCTGTATTTGTTAATGCGTTATTAAACTTTTTTCTTAAGCAGTGTAAATGCCTGAATTTGACTTTGACTTGGCATCAGCTTGGAGTTAAAATTTAACTGCAGTTGAGAAAAAAAAGTCTTCTGCCCAGCCAAACAGGAATGTGTTGAGTGGCAGAGCTGTGTATATGTTTATAGATAAATAGTGTTGCACTACCAGTATGATACAGTGAATAACTATACTATACACTATTATACCTACATGTATTCAAATACCAATAATAAATGCTAAAAGATGTGATCAAAATAATATTAGCCAAAAATTTGCACATAACAAATTAAATTAAAAGAGAAGTACAGCCAAAACTCTGGCTGTGCTTCTCCTGTTGATCACAGGATTGCAGTTTGTTATGCACTCCTGTGACCCATTTTCAGGTCACTCAGCTGGTCCAGGCTGGGGAAAGATCCCAACTTTAAAGTCAGGATCCACCCCAGAGTCTGAAGCAGCACCTGGCTCAGCCTCTCAGTGAGTATGAGAGGTTGAGCCAGCTGCTCCCTCCCCCTTCACAGCCCAGCGCTCCAGTCAGCGCTGGGGGGACAGAGCAGAGAGCGGTGACTGACAGTCACCGCTCTCTGCTCAGAGCAGCTGTGAGAACACTTAGAGCTGGAGGGGGATAGATACAGCATCAGACCAATGCTGCATCTACCTAGGTAAGTATTAATGGAGGAAAAAAAGAAAGTCCACACTTCTCTTTTAATATTGTGCCAAATAAACATCCTTGTCAATCATGTGTACAGTCTGTGTGCTTTCATACTTCATAGTAGAAATCTATAACAAACATTCAAAATAGCTTCAAAATATGTCACTCCACATCAACCCAGACTCCACCCTACATATTACATCACTGTTCACATGACTTCATCAGGGCCCTGTGACGTATTTTAAAGCCACAGTGGTATTTCTCTGTGTTTTTAAATGTAAATTTTAAAGTAGAGTTTGAGTGCAGTTTTAATAAATAAATAGCCCTGTTTTTAAATACTACAACATCAGAGGCTGTTTCTGTTCTCTTTGGCATGTTTATCTGAGAGACACAGCATGGCTGCCTCAATGTCAAACAGCTTTAAAGGGACCTACACCCATTTTCCTTGATGAGAGTCAAAGTGTGCAAGCAGGGACCCTAGCGGACTTGAGGTCCTGGTGAACCCACTACAAGTGCCTAGGAAACCTTGGTGGATACACAGTACATGCTATATGACCTTGCATTGTATGTGGGTCATAGTATTAAGGTGAGAGCATTACCAGGTACGTGACACACAGACTGTACACTTGATTAACAAGGATGTTTATTTGACACATTATTAATACATTGGGGTATTTTGTTTTTGTTCTATGCAAAATTTTGGCTAGTTTAATTTTGATCACATATTGTAGAATGTAATATTGGCATTTGAATACATATGGAAATAATAGTATATAGTATAGTTATGAGGTGGCATGAGATTAAGTGTTATGGTTCATGGCAGTGATTCGCACTGGTGTTTGGGTTAACAGCACTGGAAGGTTCGGAAGTCTTTATGTGTGAACTGGATATGATCTTATGTTTGTTATATGTTTCTTCTATAAAGTATGAAAGCATACATTGTAAGAGAAGCTTAGTACATGTTGAAGCAAGAAGACTAATACATGCTCATGCACATGCTCATAATTCTGAGCAAAGGGTCACTGCAAAATGGGCATTTAATCTGGACTATGACATAAATGGATTGCTGAGTGGTCTTCAGTTAGTTCCTGCTTTACCTGAGTATTGAACTGTCTTACCTGTCTACCCATGTACAATCCAGCTTGCTCCTGACCTGTCTTTTGATATCTGCTTGCCTGCTGTGACTTCGGCTAGTATTCTGACTCTGCTCCCGTCTTTCGCTCCTGTACCTCGCTGTCCGACTGTGTACTGATCCTGGCTTATTCCTGACTCTGCCTCTGCTTGATGTTCCTGTAGCTTGCTGCCCAGCTGTTGATGACCCTTTGACTTGTGTCCTGGCAATGCTCCTGTGTGCCGCTCAAGTGTCACTGTGCTCCAGTTCCTGGTTCTTGCATGGTGATCTACAGTCATCTGCTTCATGCAAATACCAGCTGGTGCTGCCTGTTACACTGGTCCTCGTGCCACTCTGTGTCCTCACACCTCCTGTCGTCACTACCAAGAGCATTGAACAAGAGGTGCAAAAGAAGCCCCCTCTCCAGCTCAATCTCCACCAGCTACGTGACACACCGACTGTACACTTGATTGACAAGGATGTTTATTTGACACATTATTAATACATTGGGGTATTTTGTTTTTGTTCTGTGCAAAATTTTGGCTAGTTTCATTTTGATCACATCTTTTAGAATGTAATATTGGCATTTGACTACATATAGATATAATAGTATACTTATTCACTATATCATACTGGTAGTGCAGCACTATTTATTTATAATCTTTAGCAGTCATTGTGGGAACACAGTTGGTGTTAGCAGCTAGCATACTGTTCATTTCATTTTATTTATTCTTGATTTTTTGTTGGTTTGTTGGTAGTGCAGGAGTTAAGTTTTATTTCAGAGCTGTGTATATCTCACACTGGGTAGACATAAACACAAAATCCTTAAAAATCCCCGGGAATATAAAGCAGCAGCTTTATATGTACTTCATCTATTTATTTAGTTGTTTGGCTGGAGTTCACTTACAATACTCCTAAGCAGCATATTGGCTTTGCAGTTTGCATCATAGGTTTAAGTCACTGGTGTCTGCCTAGTGGATATACTGTAGGCTATTTTCTCTCCAGGTTGAATGTTATTCCTCATAGAGAATAAAATGAATCAGCAAAATACTGCCTTATGGCCATTAGATACAGTTGGTGGTCAAACCAAATAAACATTTATTTCCTATGACCATCGGATCTATTTAGTGGCCATAACCTGCATTTTCCTGATTCACTCTATTTTCTGGGAAGAGTAACATTTTGGAGAGAAAATAGGGAGAGCGGACAGAAAATAGCCTAAAAGCAATACTTTTTGCCCTCATTTACACAGAACAGAAGCAGTTTCACAGGACAGTGCAGTCTACACAGGGTATTCCTCTTTTTCTTCTTTAAAAAGAACCCTGGCAGTTTGGATTTATTTCTTACAATGATTTCTTCCTGGTGGTCATGTTTTGTGCCCCAAACCTAAAACATACTTTATAGTCACTGATTTCTGACCAAATTGGTCATACTTTATGAATGCCTCTGTGCTAGGAAAATTATGCAACATGGAGTAATCAGCCTGAATGCTCTTTCAAGACTGAAACCGATCTAGTGGTTCAATATACCATCAAAAGCACCACTGACTTTTTCACTGTATGTATATGAATAAAATAAAACAGCAAAAAGCTCTATGCAAACTGGCTTTAAAAAACACTACTCCTAGAGTTCAGCATTTTGCATGTCGAAACAACTAATGTTATACTTTGTGTCCATGCACAATAGGTAGTCTAGAGGCATTTTTTAAGGGCAGCTTTTAGAGGCAGAAAAAAACTCTTTATGTTTTGTGTTTTTGCAAGCGTTTTTTCTGGCAGAGAAAAATGCTAAATACTCCAAAACACTGTTAAACGCTCCTAAACGCTAGTACAAAAAAATGCTCAAAACAAGCATTTGTTTCTGCCAAGAGCACTGATTTTTTTTTATGCCAGTTTGCATGGAACCTTACACCAATATAGATTTTTGAAAAAAGCTAAAATGGTTTGCTTTGTGTATATAATTATCTTTTTTAATTTCCACTAACAGAGAGTTTTTTCATTTAAAGGTTTTAAATGTGCATCAGTCACTGTCACTGAAGTGTTAACTTTCTGACATTAGATAATGCTTGTCTTTCTATTTTAAAATTACTTTTTATCCTTAACCTTTCCTTTTAATGAATAAGTCCTTGGGGCTAAGCAGGGAACGTAGATTGGCAGCAGACTGTTACTAAATCATTTGAAACAGGAAAAAGAGCCAAAGAGGAAAATTAAAGTTTTAATATTAGATCCCTCTAAATAACTTAGACATTGTTTCTCCAGGGCAGTAGATATTCCCTTCAAATTGGTGCCTGATTGTTTATCAAAGTACTTTGAAAAATTAACATCTATATTAGGTACTAGACTAGTACCTTTTTTTCTGCTTTTACTGTGTGTAATGTGTACTGCTCTCAGATTAACATAATTACTACTATTGCTGAACAACAAAGTACAAGATTCAAGTGTCACTAGTCAACATATACATATATTAAAAATGGATTAACTTTAAATGGGCAAAAATGTATATTTTTTATCTAAGTCTGTGGGGGTTGACTTACTAAAAGCAAATAGGCTGTTCACTTTGCAAGGGAATTTTCCCCAGAACCTAGTGAATAAGGCGAAGCTCCGCTGACTTTCAACATCCAATTATGTGCAAGCTAAAATGCTGTTTTTTATTTTCCTTGCAGGTGATTGGTTTTTTTTTGCAAAGTGAATTTTAACCTCATTCACTAAGCCTTGGGGAAACTTATTTTGCAAAGTGAAAATTCCTTTGCAAAGTGAACAGCCTATTTTCCTTTAATAAATCAACCTCTGTGAGTCTGCTGGTTTCTTTATCTGTAAGCTATCACCCTGTTAACACTGATTTCTGTGGATCAATGTATTGTTATATTTCTTACTGACTTGGAGAAAGTGTGCACATTGCTGTTGTGGAAGTGTCCCAGAACTTGTATTTTGCATATTGAGATTCAGGAGCTCTCAGCGCAATGTGGGCACCCTTTAAATGTCAATAAGATGCTGTCACTGGGTAAAGAAACATAAAGCAGATGCAAAGAGCTGACTACCAAAGTAGGTAATAATCTACTATTGTTCATTTATGATCAATGGACTTATACTTTGTTTTGGACACTATAGACAATATAATTCATTGATAATATCAAGATTACATGCTATTTATTACCATTGATTTATTAAGGGAGATTTATTGTCATTATTGCCCAATTAAGATGCCAATTGGGAACTTTCAGCATCAGCAATTTATATGCTTCACTATTGTTTATTAGACATCATCGCTATACAATCTGGATTGTTTTGATTTTTATATGGTGTTTTTAGGTGGTTGTGTAAGATTTTCACTGTTGGAAGATATCACATATTTTTTATCAGGAAATCAATAAAGTATTGTTATATTATGTGAGCTTCTGTGCTTGGGTGAATTATTACCTACTTTGATAGTCTGCTCTATGCAGTTGCTTTATGCTTCTTTATGCATTCTTTAGATTGACACCCACACCTTATTTTTTTTTTAGTCTGAGAGCTTGATATAAGGCTACCCCACCTTGCAATGGTGGCATCAGTTAATTTATATTAGCTGTCACTAGGTACATGCCACAGGTTCACTTGGACATTGACTGCACCTGAGTTTTTGGGTTCCCATGGTGTTCAGGAGAATATTTTTGTAAAAATAAAAAACATAGTTGCCAATGCCCAGTACCTGAATCAAGATTAATTTCACTGCAGATTTAAAAGGAACAAAGCATTTCAATGTTTTCTCTTTATATTTACAGTTGTGCACAAAAGTTTGCATACCCTATAAGAAATTGTGACATTTTAGCATTGATATTGAAAAAATGACTAATCATGCCAAAAAACTGTCTTTTATTTAGGGATAGTGATCATAGGAAGTCATTTATTATCACATAATTGTTTGGCTCCTTTTGAAACCATAATGATAACAGAAATCACCCAAGTGGCCATGATCAAAAGTTTACATACCCTAGAATGTTTGTCCTTGGCACAGACATACAAGGTACCACACACAGGTTAAAATGGCACATTTATGGGTAATTTCCCACATCTGTGGCTTTTTAAATTGCAATTAATGTCTATGTATAAATAGTCAATGAGCTTGATAGCTCTCAAGTGGATGCACTGAGCAAACTAGATACTGAGCCATGGAGACACTAGATACTGAGCCAGCAGAAAAGAACTGTCAAAAGACCTGCATAACAAGGTAATGGAACTTTAAAAAGATGGAAAAGGATATAAAAAGATATCTAAAGCATTGAATGTGTCAGACAGTAATGTTCAATTGCTTATTAAAAAGTGAAACATTTGGGGATCTCTTGATACCAAGTCAAGGTCAGGCAGACCCTGATGAAGTCACGTGATGCATAATGAAATGCATAGGAATGGAAGCCAGGTGACTTAGTTTTTGGTCTGGACAGGAAATGTGCCATATTGGTGCTCCTTACATGCAATTTAAAGTGTGTGACTCTCTCACACACAGTGTTTTTTGAGCAACTATATCAGTTGAAGTGATATTGATAAGAGACACATATTTGGAACCTGGGACAGCTGGAGCGGGGAAGACCACCTTAGATGCTGGCTGATTTGAGCATGTATGTTATATGGGTCAGACATTAAGGCGAGCGTGCATGCTGGGTGGTGGTGGAACACAGTGATACATCTAAATTGAAGAATCAGAGGTGTGAATGTGAAGCCCTGTTCTGTTCGGAATGTAGGCTATCTATTCACTTTTGGACTGAATTTATGAAGCATTTTGATGAACTGTTGGTTTTCTTTCTAATTTTACCGTATTTTTACACATTTGCCATTATTTTCACTCATTTGCTCTATGTACTAGTGGGGCAGCGGGTGTTTATTAAAAAAAAATGTTTGCATTATATTGACTTTTTAGTATGTGGTTATTTTGATCTCACTTCACTGATCATTTGGATGATTATTTACATCACCATTACTATTCTATTATTATACAGGTGTTAGTACATCTGTATTGGTTTTTTTGATTTTTAACTTTATCACGTTTTATCTGTTTATGCAATATTATGAGTGTATACCTTATCTTCTCTTAAGAGAAGATAAGGTATATGATTGTTTTTTAACTATTTTGTTTTGATGCATGTGTTAAGAGGGCTGTATGCTATTTACTGTTAAAAGTTTTTTTTAGCTGTGAGAAGTGCAGCCACAACTGCCAGAAGAATTGTTCACGATACAAAGAAAAACCCACAGGAGAACTACAGGGTGCTCTGAAAAAAAAGATGTGGTTGTTTTTAAGGAGAACAATACGACAATACTTGAACAAAAATAAGCTGCATGATCGAGCTGCCAAAAATAAGTCTTTACTGTGCCAATGCTAGAAAAAAGCTCAGTTACAATATGCCGAACAACACCTTGACACGCCTCAAGGCCCCCCTTGTTAAAAGGGGCTTCCAGATTCCGATGAGACCCCTGCTCGCAGACCCCCACAACCACCAGCCAGGGTTGTGGGGAAGAGGCCTTGTCCCCATCAACATGGGGACAAGGTGTTTTGGGGGGAGCCCCCCTGCCCCAAAGCACCCTTTCATGTTGAGGGCATGTTGCCTGGTATGGTTCAGGAGGGGAGGGCCGCTCGCTCGCCCCCCCCTTTCCTGACCTGCCAAGCTGCAGGCTCGGATAAGGGTCTGTTATGGATTTTGGGGGGACCCCAACACTATTTTTTTTTTAATTTTGGCGTGGGGGTTCCCCTCAAAATCCATACCAGACCCGAAGGGCTTGGTTTGGATGGGAGGAGGGACCCCACGCTGTTTTTTATTTATTATGGTGCTGGTTTTTTAATGTAACTACCGCTTTTTTTTCTTCACTATAGCTCAGAAATTCAGCTGCCACTTCTCCCAGCTGAAAGAAAGAAAGTTTTCCTTTAGTTTATTTCCCTGAGTTAAGAGAAACAATATTTCCTTTTAGCTTCTTAACAGAAACAAAGTTTCTGTTAACTCCTGGGAAAGTGACAGCTAATTCTGTGAGCTATAGTGAAGAAAAAAAAAGCCGGCAATTGCATTTTTAAAATTGGCACCAACATACACTTCGTATTGCGAAAAACATTTGTTAAAATTTTGTAAACCGAGGCATTATTTTCAATGGATTTTCATTCGTAAACCAAAAATTACGTTAACCGAGGCGTTTGTAAACAGAGGTATTACTGTATTGTCTGGATTTGGCCAGTAAAGTGGAAATTAACTCTTTCAATATACATTTACTATTTTTAATCCTTATGATGCTAGCATTAGTAAGTAGGTAGGAACTTATATCATATTTACTTGTATAACACTATTTTTTCTGTATCTTTGGTTACTTCCTGGTTTCTTGTCTAGGCAAATTATGTCATACATCCCAGGAGTCTTATGGAGTGGAGGGGGGGGGGGTATACTTAGCTAAGCATGCCCTCCTGTTTGTATGCCTAAACTAAAGGCAGATGGTTTCCAGGAAGTCAATACTACATGAATCATATGCCGTTACTCAAGATGGCCACAGTCAAAAATGCTAGGAAGGTGTTTTTCAAAGAGATTTCTCAGCAAAGTAAAGTATGTAGGCATGGATGGATGGGGGGTTGCTTTGAATATTAAACATGAATTAAATAGCATTTTTGATTTGTGGTGGCCAGATGCAGTGTACTGCTTTAATATAAATTTTGCTAGTAATAGGCTGTTCTCTGAACAGCAACCATTGAGTAATGTAAATACACATGCACAGGCCTGGACTGGGACAAAAAATAGGCCCAGGCATATTAGACTGAGCAGTGGGGTGGGGGGTTGGAGACAGTCGCGGGGGTGCTTGGTGACAGAATTTGGGATTCCAGGATGTGTGGATTCAATTACGGTACCTTTTTTTTTAGCTTAATCTAACAGACTAGGACCAAATTTAGGTCAGAGCTTCCATATGATGATGTTTTTTGTCTTACTTTTAACTCTGGTTTTGATGGTGGAGTCCTGGAAATAGTATGAAGCAGTACAAGATGTAGGTTTCTCTAATCCAGCGGTAGGCAAAAGTTTTCAAAGGAATTAAGAGTGCTAGCTACCAGGGGCGGACTGACAACTCATGGGGCCCCCGAGAAATAAGAGATAATGGGGACTCCTGTGTTTCTGCTTACACTCCATCCTTAGCCACACCCACACAACACCTCACCTACATATTGCTGCTCATCTGCATAGAAAGGGCATTAAAAATAATTAAAAAAATAATAAAACAACGTCGTGGGGTCCCCCCTCCATTCATACCAAGCCCTTTGGGTCTGGTATGGGTTTTGAGGGGAACCCCCACTCCAAAATTTAAAAAAAATGGTGTGGGGTCCCCCCAAGATCCATACCAGACCCTTATCTGAACATGCAGCCTGGCAGATCAGGAAAGGGGGGGATGAGCAAGAGCCCCCCCCCCCCCCGAATCATGCGAGGCCACATGTCATCAACTTGAATAATAAGAAGAAATCAACTAAGCTTTGCACCTTCACACCTCAGATCACCCCAATGCCTGCACCTTCACACCTCAGATCAACCCAATGCCTGCACCTTCACACCTCAGATCAGCCCCAATTCCTGCACCTTGACACTTCTGATCAGCTCCAATTTCTGCAACTTCACCCTTAAGATCAGCCCCAATTCCTGCAACTTCACACCTCAGATCAGCCCCAACTCCTGCACCTTCACACCTCAGATCACCCTAATGCCTTCACCTTCTGTCAGGGCAGGAGCCGAGGAACGGACAGGCAGGCCTAACAATGTAACGCACTGGCTGACGACAACCACCACCCACAGACCGAAGTCCCTCAGGGGGCGGAGTCTAAGTCCCAGGCTGCCCTTCACCAGGGCCCCTGATGGTGGGGATGGACTTGACGCAGCCAGGAACCAGGTCGCGGCCCCCGAGACACCTCAGCTGCGGTAATGGCCGCCGCCAATGGCGTGTAGCTGGTGGAAGAAACAAAAGAGTAGTCAGACAAGCCGGGGTCAACAACAACAGGACAAAACAGTACAGGACAGCAGACGAGAATCACAGGTCACAAGCCGGGTTCAGCAACAGAGGGTCAGATCAAAGGAGAATACAAAGAATAGTCAAGTCACAAGCCGAATCAGAATACCAGGAGAGTCACAAGAGTCAGAACAGAGTAATAGTAACACAAAGACACAAGACACAAGTGCAAAGAGCATGTGCGGGCCACAGGCTTATATGTCATCAGCCACGCCCCTCTGGCGGGTGGACCTCAGAGACCTGAAGGCATAAAAAGGATTCCCATCATGCACAGCAGAATCCAAGATGGACGCCAGCACATGGAGTAACATAACCTCAGGGAAAAGGTAGGACCTTGACACCTTCACATCTCAGATCAGCACCAATTCCTGCAACTTCACCCCTGAAATCAGCCCCAATTCCTGCACCTTCTCCCCTCAGATCAGCCCCAACTCCTGCACCTTCACACCTCAGATCACCCCAATTCCTGCACCTTCACCCCTCAGATCAGCCCCAACTCCTGTATCTTCATACCTCAGATCACCCCAATTCCTGTACCTTCACACCTCAGATCAACCCCAATTCCTGCACCTTCACACCTCAGATTAGCTCCAATTCCTGCACTTTCACACCTCAGATTAGCTCCAATTCCGGCAACTTCACCCCTGAAATCAGTCTCAATTCCTACACCTTCACCCCTCAGATCAGTCCCAACTCCTGCCCCTTCACACCTCAGATCACCCCAATTCCTGCACCTTCCCACCTCAGATCAGCCTCAACTCCTGCACCTTCACACCTCAGATCACCCCAATTCCTGCACCTTCACACCTCAGATCACCCCAATTCCTGCACCTTCACACCTCAGATCAGCCCCAATTCCTGCACTTTCACACCTCAGATCAGCCCTACTTCCTGCGACTTCACACCTCAGATCAGCCCCAATTCCTGCACCTTCACAACTCAGATCAGCCCTAATTCCTGCGCCTTCACACCTCAGATCACCCCAATTCCTGCACCTTCACCCCTCAGATTAGCTCCAATTCTTGCACCTTCACACCTCAGATCACCCCAATTCCTGTACCTTCACCCCTCAGATCAGACAAAACTCCTGCACCGTCACACCTCAGATCACCCCATAATTCCTGCACCTTCTGAACACACAAAAAAACAATGCAGCTAGCCGCTCACAGATACAAAACAGCAGTAGGAATTAGCAGATTCCTGCCCCTGCTACTTGCATTGTGCCTAAATGCTCATGCAAATGTAGCCTTAGGACAGGGTTTAGGAGCTACTACTTTAGAAAAGGTTGTGGAAACTAGTTACCAAACCGTTATAAAGTGCAGTTCCCTTTCAAAACTTCCAAAGTAGCAGTTACAAAGGCCGTTATAAAGTGTGACTCACAAGGACAGATAGAATGGACTCACAAAGCCACTTCTTAAGAAAACCTCCTTTATAACTGGCTCTGTGAGTAATGCTTAGTAACTGGCTTTGTGAGTACTGCAAATCCAGTTATAAAGCATTACTCACAAAGGCAGACATAAAGGAGTTTTGCTTAATATCTGGCTTTGTGAGTAATGCTCATTAACTGGCTTTGTGACTTCTGAAAAGTCAATCGTAAAGTATTACTCACAAAGCCAGATATTAAGCATTACTCACAAAGCCAATTATTATACAAGCCTCCTTTATGTCTGGCTTTGTGAGTAATGCTTAACACACTGACTCTGTGAGTAATGCTTTCTAACTGGCGTTGTCAGTACTGCAAAGCCAGTTATAAAGCATCACTTACAGAGCCAGTTATAAAGGAGTATTGCTTTGTAACTGGCTTTTGAGTAATACTTTTAGTAGTGCTTACAAAGCCTGTTAAATACTTCATCTACAGTCAACTTTTCTGGGTAGAATGGTCTCCCCTTCAGCTTGAGCCAGGCACACTGCTACTGAGGGAGAGGAGTGCCCAGAGACAGAAGGTGCACACTGATTAGAAAAGCCTGGTAATGAGCCAGCTAATTAGAAGACTGCAGTTACAGAGGAGAAAAAAAGTGCATAATTACCATTAAAAAAAGGAGTATCTGGCCCTGGAGAATCAGATCTGACCCCTTCATCTGCTTGAAAAGAAGTGGGCGGGAAGAGAGGAGGGCATACAGGAACTGCAATTCTTTTTCTATATGCAGCTGCAGCTCCTCACCCTCTTTCATGTGCCAGAGGTGGGTCTGAAACCTGCCTCCCGCACATGAAAGCCAGCAAGGCTCTGCAGTTGCATATTGAAAAGGTGGTGGTGCAGAAGGCCTTGGCTTCTCCGTCCCTCCTTCACTCCTGGCATTCTGCTTGCCAGACGACCGGCTGCTACAGGTGTATGCACAAACCGGGACTTTCAGTTCATCAGCAGCCTAGGTTGTCATGGAGTGGCTTGGTGGGTGGGGGAATGGAGAGACTCTTTCCGCTCCTTCCATCACCACTGAGCATATGCGGCAAGTGTTGGCAGTGCATGCCCAGATGGCACATCAACATGCGGCCAGCCCTGCATGTCACAGACAGCTCTCGTTAAGACATGAAGCCCACTGGCCCCGTCCTTCTGGGCAAACACCCAGTGCCCTATGGCTAGTCCAGGCTTGCGCATGCATAGTATTCTCTACAGTAATTAGTAGTCCTTCAGTGCTCACCAGAAAACAAAATGAATGAATCTTATTGTAAAGGCTATAAAAATGATATCACATCTCAATCCACTTTTGCTACTTAGGAGTGATTGCAACATTAAAGGAAGATTACAAATACATTTTTGTCTTATGAGCCAGGTTCTTAGGAGTAAACGTTAAAGTGATACTAAAGAAGTGTTAATTGCCGTAATTCCTTCACATAAATCATATACATTATATCATTCAACTGCATTTTGGTTTTTTTTTTTTAATCCTCCAGGTACCTTATTCCTGCATCGCTGTCACATGATCTTTCCCTGTTCCTTGGCATCTGCAGGAAAAGATCCTTGAAAGGGGCTTCTATTACTCTTCTGCAGCGTTGTCACATGATTTTTCCCTGTTCCTTGGCATCTGCAGGAAAAGATCCTTGAAAGAGGCTTCTATTACTCTTCTGCAGCGCTGTCACATGATCTTTCCCTGTTCCTTGGCATCTGCAGGAAAAGATCTTTGAAAGGGGCTTCCATTACTCTTCTTATGTATGCTCTCTACATTGTGAAGCTGTGTCTAATTGGTGCTGTGCCAGTCACATGACTAAAGAAAGTTTCAAAAGAGCATGCAAATTAAATTATATATATATCAACCTGTTTTATTGTTCCCTATAAATCTTTATTGAACATCAGTAGTGCATTTGCATGCATTAATATGGTGTAGGCAGATGACTGACACAAGTAGTTTTTTTTGTTCAGACGACATCTGCATTCAAGGCTCTTTTCTTTTACCTTACAGGTAATAGCAACTACATTTGATCTATTTATTACTGATTTATATTACAACTAAGCTTTTCTGTGAGTTTTTTAATCAATGTAGCCAATCAGCATACTATATCCTGTCCCCATAGTTTTAGCAATAAGAGGACATGGAGGAGGCGGGAGGGGAGTGTCATTTACTACTGTGTATAGGCCCACATATGTGACTGTATAGATGTGAAATATATATACAGTCATGGCCGAAATTGTTGGCACCCTTGATATTTTTCCTGAAAATCAAGTATTTCACACAAAAAAGGTATTGCATTAACACATGTTTTGCTATACACATGTTTATTCCCTTTGTATGTATTGGAACAAATATAAAACAGAGGCAGAAAAGCAAATATGACATAATGTCACACAAAACCCCAAAAATGGGCTGGACAAAAGTATTGGCACCCTTAACTTAATATTTGGTTGCACACCCTTTGGAAAACATAACTGAAATCAGTCGCTTCCTATAACCATCAATAAGCTTCTGACACCTCTCACCCGGAATTTTGGACCACTCTTCCTTTGCAAACAGCTCCAGGTCTCTCTTATTGGAAGGACACCTTTTCCCAACAGCAATTTTAAGATCTCTCCACAGGTGTTCAATGGGATTTAGATCTGGGCTCATTGCTGGCCACTTCAGAACTCTCCAGCGCTTCTTTGCCATCCATTTCTGAGTGCTTTTTGACGTATGTTTGGGGTCATTGTCCTGCTGGAAGACCCAGGATCTTGGACGCAAACCCAGCTTTCTGACACTGGGCCCTACAGTGCGACCCAAAATCCTTTGGTAATCCTCAGATTTCATGATGCCTTGCACACAGTCAAGGCACCCAGTGCCAGAGGCAGCAAAACAACCCCAAAACATCATTGAACCTCCACCATATTTTACCGTAGGTACTGTGTTTTGTTCTTTGTAGGCCTCATTCCGTTTTCGGTAAACAGTAGAATGATGTGCTTTACCGAAAAGCTCTATCTTGGTCTCATCTGTCCACAAGACGTTTTCCCAGAAGGCTTTTGGCTTACTCAAGTACATTTTGGCAAACTGTAGTCTTGCTTTTTTATGTCTCTGTGTCAGCAGTGGGGTCCTCCTGGGTCTCCTGCCATAGCGTTTCATTTCATTTAAATGTCGACGGATAGTTCGCGCTGACACTGATGCTCCCTGAGCCTGCAGGACAGCTTGAATGTCTTTGGAACATGTTTGGGGCTGCTTATCCACCATCCGGACTATTCTGCGTTGCAATCTTTCATCAATTTTCCTCATCCGTCCACGACCAGGGAGATTAGCTACAGTGCCATGGGTTGCAAACTTCTTGATAATGTTGCGCACTGTGGACAAAGGCAAATCTAGTTCTCTGGAGATGGACTTGTAACCTTGAGATTGTTGATATTTTGCCACAATTTTGGTTCTCAGGTCCTCAGACAGTTCTCGTCTCCTCTTTCTGTTGTCCATGCTTAGTGTGGCACAGACAGACACACAATGCAAAGGTTAAGTGAACGTCTCTCCTTTTTATCTGCTTTCAGGTGTGATTTCTATATTGCCCACACCTGTTACTTGCCCCAGGTGAGTTTACAGGAGCATCACATGCTTGTAACATTCTTATTTATCCGCAGTTGTGAAAGGGTGCCAATACTTTTGTCCAGCCCATTTTTGGAGGTTTGTGTGACATTATGTCGAATTTGCTTTCTTTCCTCCCTTTTTTTGTTTTGTCCCAATACACACAAAGGGAATAAACATGTGTATAGCAAAACATGTGTTAATGCAATACGTTTCGTGAGAAATACATGATTTCCTGGAGAAATATCAAGGGTGCCAACAATTTCGGCCATGACTGTATATATGAAAAAGGAGGAAATGAAGAGCTTAGAAGGGAACTGAAATTGAGCACACTCAATATAGGACACCACCGGCTGGTCTACACAATCTCATACTGCAGTGGGAGAAGATGGGAGGGACAGCTACAGACAGGATTAGACAACACAGATGCTTTGGTGGTTTTGTGAGTATGCACACTCTGTTATATAGCATGTAATGAGATATTTTCTGTATAGTCTGGGTTTGGTGACACTTTAAAATACCATTTCAATTATTAAACATAATACACATTAAAACATGGTAGAAGCCACATGTTCCCAATGTCCCCTTTTGTGTAAACAATATATAACCTGCAGTCCAGTGAACTAACCTACAAAATAAAATTCACCAATAGCTGCATCTCTGTGTGTACTCAGCGTACTCCCAGCCTTCCAGCAAGCCTCCATGTGATCCCCTGTTAGGAGACCACCAGCACTATGTGATGATGTGTGCTTCCAGGCCAAACCAGCCTCTGACAAGCCTCTCCTGCATTCTACTCCTCCAGGACACATATGAAAGCAAGAATAGTTTCAAACAGTTATGCAAAGAACAGTCCATGCAGCTGATACTGAGTCAGGGTGAGAAGGTTCACTAATCCAACTAACAATTGTGCAGGCACTATCACAGGGGGCATACACAGAATAAAATCACATCTCAACGTTTCACCGATGACCCTAGCTTTTTCAAGATATTGCCGTCCTCCTTAAAGGAATGTTTTTTAGAGCAGCTTCCATTTAAGCTGTTTTTGGATTTGATGTAAACACACATTAGAAGTCTTCAGCTACCCTGCAAAGGTGATATCCAAGCGTTGCTGCACCTTTAAAGAAGGAAAAGTTGCCTCCAAATGAGCATGTTTTCTGTTTGTGTGTTGCTATATACAGGAGTTGGACAAACCTATGGAAACACCAGGCGAAAGAACTAAATTGTTACCTAATATGGTGTTGGACCTCCTTTGGCATCCAAGACTGCCTGAATGTTCCTGGGAATTGACATATATAAGTCTTGGATAATGGAATCTGATACCAGTTGACCGTGTTGACTGTGCTTATGCTTATCAGACTATGTTTTCCCAGAAACTGTATATGCCGTCATAATCTTTGATACTGTACTTCACAACACTGCAAATAAATTGTCAACTTCAGTCAAAGAGGCACATGCAGTGAATGACGAAAGTGAAGCTTCCCACCAGTTAGCTAGGTGTCTCATCACACAGCGGAAGCAAAAGAATATGAGGAAAGGGGGGAAAAGCTTGTTTTAAGGTCCCCCTTTCCCTAATGGGACAGTAGCAGTAAGAGTTTCAAGCCTCCCATTGACTGATTTTAATGGTGGGTTTTGTGCTAGGTAAAAAAAGGTCAGCTAATTGGGAATGTTCTGGAAGTTCTGGGGGGTCCTCTAGGATAGGTCATTTAACGTCACCTGACCCCCCAGATCATTCCAGAAATTCCCAGGACCCCTATTTAAAGAAGCAGATGGGAGTCTTTGCCAGTCGCCAGAGAGATATTTGAAGAGTGCCCCACTGATTTTGGCTTATTTTGTTTACAGTTTTAAAGTATTTATTAAATAAAAGTGTTATGGTGAATTGTTAATTTTTGATATTTGTGAAAACCAATAAACAAGACCACTGCCGTTATTATTCCTGTTTGGTGTGTCTAGTGTTCTTTGTATGTTTAGAATTTAAGCCGCCTACTACCCCATATTACATCACTTCCACTTTCAGCGCGAAACAAGTCATCACTTTCACACCTGCAAATCATGTAGTGTCTCCATATTTTTGTCGAACTCTTGTAAGTCTCATAGTGGGCAACTAAGATCGTGTAGAGTGAGGGATCACACTTATCAGAAGTGCCTTGACATGTCTTTGTGGCTTCCACATGTAAATGTATGCACCTAAAAATAATTTTAACCTAAGTTGAATTTCAAAACAGAGAGTATGTACAGTAGCATATAGGATAAGATGCCATATAACCAAGAACTGCCACTATGGCAACCAGCATGGGTGTCTGGTTGGAATGGGTCCAATCAGGTTGATCAGTGCAATGCTCTTTCTAAGTAGTTGATTTACAAAAGGCAAATAGAGTGTGCACTTTGCAAACTGCAGTTGCACTCTTCCAAATACAGTTGCTCCAGAGCTTAGTAAATGAGCAGAAGCTCTGCTGACTTCCATCATCCAATCATGTGCAAGCAAAAATGCAGGTTTTTTTTATTTTCATTTTACGTGATTGAGTATTCTTTACAAAGTGAGTCTTTACCTAATTTACTATGCTCTGGAGCAACTGCTCTTGGAAACGTGCAACTGCACTTTGCAAAGTGCACAGTCTATTTGCCTTTAGTAAATCAACCCCTGAAGGTCTTCCACTTCTTCCTCTCATAGTACCTTGCTCTTTGCTGCACAATCACAGGGTACTGATGGTGTTCTGTGATTGTACAGCAAAGAGCTAGGTACTTTGTCCTATATGCTGCAGCACAAGGATTTTAACCACTTGCCCTCCAGAGGATTTACCCCCTTTCATGACCAGGCCATTTTTTTGTGATACGGCGCTGTGTTATTTTAACTGACAATTGTGCAGTCATGCAACTCTGTACATAAATTAAATGTATGCATTTTTTCCCCCCACAAATAGAACTTTCTTTTGGTGGTATTTGATCACCTCTGCATTTTATATTTTTTGTGCTATAAACAAAAAAAGACCGACAATTGTGAAAAAAAAATATTTTTGACTTTTTGCTATGAAATATATAACAAAAAAAAAAATAAAGTTTCTTCATAAATTTAGGCTAAATGTATTTTACTACATGTCTTTGCTAAAACAAATCCCAATAAGTGTATATTAATTGGTCTATGTAAAAGTTATATCATCTACAAATAGCAGTATATATACTGGAATTTGAATTTGAATTTTTTTTTAGACTAGTAATGGTGGCGATCAGCGACTTATAGTGGGACTGCAGGACTTTGGCGGGCATTTTGACACTGGGTGGGAACTGACTAACGGTCACTGAAATCCCCAATGACACTAATACAGTAATCAGTGCTAATAAAAGGCACTGACACTGTACTAATGACACTGGGCAGGAAGGGGTTAAGATCTGGGACAATCAAAGGGTTAACTGTGTGCTGTGTGTTTCACATTGTGTGCTGTGTTGTGTTTTACTAGGGAGACATGCTGCTTTGCATCTCTCTGTTGTGCTGAGAGATACAAAGCAGCATGTCCATTCTGACAGGAGAGAGATCTGTGTTTACACACAGATCTCTCCCCTCTCAGCCCTGCCGGCGGTCACCGAGTCTCGTACGAAAATCGCCAGCCGGGACACGGTGATTGACATCCCCAGCAGGCAATAGCGGCGCGGGTAGGGCGCGCGCACCCCCTACCCGGTAATGCAAATCATGTATATATACATGATTTTGCACAGCCGTGCCACCCTGTAGCAGTACTTCCGCTATAGGGCGGAGGGCAACTGATTAATGTGTAAAATTGATTACTTTTAATTCATATTTAAGAAATGATAAACTATGTCATTGCAGTCCATTTTTGCTTTCATGTTTTCTAGTCCAAATGTGCTCCTTTCTACTTTACAACAGCTGCAGTGCATGGGGTTGAAGGCAAATAGACTGTTCACTTTGCAAGGGAAGTTGCACTTTTCAAGGGAATCTACCCCAGAGCTTAGTGAATGTGGTTCAATTTCATTTTGCAAAGAATACCCAATCACATGTAAGAAAATTTTAAAAAAGCATTGTTTGCACAAAGCTTGCACATGATTGGATGATGGAAGTCAGCAGAGCTTTACCTCATTCACTAAACTCTGGGGGAAATTCTCCTGCAAAGTGAAACTTCCCTTGCAGTAAAAGTTTATTTGGCTTTAGTAAATCAACCCCTATGTGGCTGTTTATTTGAGACTCTATTGCACACTGTTGAAGGCTTTTTGTTACCAGTTGTGGAAGTTAGTTCTTTATGGCACAGATCTTTATACATGTGTTGTTATATTTCTTGTTATGTGCAAATCAGACCTTGCTGCATTAGTTTTTAGCCTGAAAGGGCCTTTGTATTGTTTTGTATATAAACCCTGTCCATGTGCACTTTTTTTACAGGTGACCCCTGATCCCCTTGAAAACATCTCTTGAGACGAAATATACATCGGGGCTGGTCGGAGATTGTGCTGACGTCACCCACACCTGTCTGGAACCGGCACAAGCGACGTTTATCACTTACATGCTCATTTGTCTTTGAAGTTTGTAAGTGTTTTATTTATTTTAATAAATCATTTGAACATTATCACACTATCTGGAGTATTATCCTTTTTGACCGAGCACACAGCGAATCACAATAAGGGAGGAAGAGAAGAGGAGAGATACCAAAGTCTCTTTTCCATCTAGGATGTTACAAGCAAGATATGTTTAGCATCATGCTCTGTTAGCCCTTTGAGGACCATAAGGTTTTGGAACGCCAAAAGAATCAATTTTTTTGTTTTTAAAGTTCGTACACTTCAGTTGCTGTAACTAAGCCATTTCATGAAATAATTGACAAAAAGCTAGATCCATTTGTTGTTTGTTGATAAGAACTAATATTTTGACTCAAAAAAAAAAGAGTTTTAAGTTCTTAATCAGATGATACACGCAATTACAAACATGGGACAAATACATCCCTTGGTCCTCAAAGGGTAAAACCACCTATAATCTGGAGTCTAACTATTCGGTAAAGAGCAGTGTGTTTTTTGTGGTGGTGGGCACAGGAATCTCTATTTCACTACACACGTGCCGGATTATTGTGGACACAGCTGTTCATTTTAATCTGGATTTTGTCATCAAAAGACTTTTTCATTGTTTGGTGTTTCATGCATTTGACTTAATAATATTATTGGTGGGAGCACATTTAAACTAGAAGTGACTCACTATTAGTATATTTTTTATCAATAGCGCAACAACAACAACTGGATATCACTTAATGATGCTAACATGGTGCTAAATCATCCATGAGTTCCTGGTACATACATTATCTCCTGTTGGTTTTCCACCTCACCTATATGTAGAACTAGCTTTATAGACTTTTTTATTATGAGCAAATGACCTGTTTTTTTTTTTTCTACAGCGAAACTATATTGCATGTGAGCAACACAGACCAAAAACGCTATTTAATTCATTTTTAATATTCAAAGCAAACTCCCCTATCCATTCATGTTTCCAGCTTTTATTTTGCTGAGAAATCACTTTGCAAAAGACCCCTCTAGCTTTCCTGTCTGCGTTATCTTAGAAAGGGCAGATTAATTTACTTCCGGGATTCTGGAGGCCATCTGCCCTTAGCTGAGGAAGGAGGGTGTGCTTAGCTGAGAAAGCCCTCCCTTCCCTCCTGGGATGTATGACATCATTTGCCTAGGCATGGAAACCAGGAATTAATTGAAGAAATGTGAAAAAAACAAGTTTAAAACAAGTAAATGTAATATATTTTCCTATCTGTTTACTAATATTAGAAACATAAGGATTAAAAATAGTTAATGTTGATTGAGAGAGTGAAATAACACTTTAAGGATTTTTTTTTTCAGGAGAAATGTTAAAGATAGATAGATAGATATAGACATAGATATATCAGACTGAGATTGGGTTTGCCATTTATATCCGCATTATGGAGATTCTTTTTTGGGGGGGGTGGGAAGGAAGGGGGGGTGCTAACTGTCCCAAATTGGTGTCATATCCGCAAGGCTTTAGCATAAATACTTAGAGATATGTGTGCGTAATTAGTAAGAAATGTGGCTAATAACATTTCACAGACAAATGTGACATTTAGATTGCAGAACATGGACTGAAACACTGAGGACATTATAGAAGAATCAAATGAAAAACATAAATTAATTAAAATTAAAAAAATAACCCCCCCACAAAAAAAAAAACAAAACAAATTAGATTGCTTGAATATGTATTTTAGAGCTATAGAAATATTTTTGGTACAAAAGCATACAAATTAGCTAGAAAAACGTAGAACAATGCTGCATGAAAAAGACATATTATTGTTATTAGCATAGGACATCTCATCAACCATAAGTCAGTGTGCATGGATGTTGAACTAAGCTATACATGAAGCATTTATTTAAACAAAAAAAATTGCACATGGGTATCAAACTAACACATCTCTGCATAGTGGAGCAATTACCAAAAAAAAGTGATATGCATTGCTTTTTTTAACAGAAATCGGCTGTAACACTGACATTTATGTTCTGCACCTGCATGTACCTATCCAATGGACTTCCTTTCAAAGAACATTGTGTTTGCATTTAAGTATATTTAGCAAGTTTTCTTTATTTTGCTTTGTTTTCGTTAAACTTTACATTTGTATTCAACTTGTCCATGATGCAGGTATGAACAGGGTGCTAAAAAATCATATATCTGTTTGCTAAGTCAATTTTGCATTTCTTGCACAATTATAAGCCAGGTTCCTAAAATAGGTGGTACTGCACTTGCAGCTGATTGAAGGTCTGGTAAATAATGGGAAGTGCGTATTTGCACAATTACTCTTTTGCACAATTTTGGCTTTTGAAAATCAGCCTCATTAGGTTCCACAGGTAACACATCTTGCTAACTGCACTTGCACTTCAGTTTTAAATGTAGATAAAAAAATAAGGAAATGCTGGTAGTTTCTTTAACAAAAATCTTTCCCATTAGCATTGCAGTTAAAGTTTCCTTACCTCCTTTTTTCCCCTGGTCTCTTTGCAGTAATTGCTTCATTAACTTCAATGACAGTACATTTTCCATAGAAGGTAATGGATAACACCTCTGAGCTGGCAAGTTTTTCTGAATTATGTTAAGCAATATTGCAATGCTAAAGATGCTGTTATGTCTTCATAATAGTATTCAAATTAATTCCCGGAAAAAGCAAGTTAGCATAAACAGCAGTCATTAACTACAAATAGGAAAGTTTTCAAAAGTTTTGAAAGTCCCCAAAAAATATAAGGCCTCTACGTTATTATTATTATTATTATTATATAATATAATTAATAATGGTAAGCAACACACAGGTCTTCATATTAATGCAGTAAAACAAAGCCTCAGAAAATGAACACAAACCTGCCTCTGCCTTAAATCTCTTGTTTTTCTTTTTTAAATAGTTCTAGACTTTGGACATGCAAGGTATATCCCAAAAAACTTAATCAAAATAAGCTACTTCTACCCAGCACTCTCCCTGGTCAAAATGACAGCTAGATGTTACTTTCTGCTGTGTAAAATAGATTTCCTAAACAGGAGAACCCCTTGAGAATATCAGTTTGGACGAAACTAGTTGGGACAGAGTCTCAGTGCAGATGTCACGCTGTACGATTCTGGGTCGTCAGCATCTCTCTAAGTGAGTTTTTACTGTTTTTTTGCTGTCACATTGTTTTAACTGGCTGACTTGCTCTGTTCTACAATAAACCTTCATTTAAACTACTACAATATAACTGTCTTTTTGTTGGCTCCTTGGTGTGCTCTGTCTGTTCCAGTGGGAGTTGCCATTTGCTGCTGTCTAATACTGGGTACACACTATTAGTTTTTTCGTTCAACTAAAAGAACAAGCTGAAGAGCTCAGAAAGATCTCACTATAATAACTATGCGATGTTAGTACAGCGATCTCCCTGCTGAGCTAGTGTGTTCTGACAGGGGGGCTGCCCCCTTGCCAGAACACACCGGCTGCCAGCACTGATTGGTTGCTGATTGGATGCTGGTTTTCCAGCATTCCCGTTCAACAGAAGCCAGCCGTTTGGCCGGTTTCTGTTTGACAGGTAGGTTTACACACAGGCCGAATGTTGGTCGGTTTCTATTGGCCTGTGTACAGGGCTTTAGAGGAATGATTCCAGAGTGGAAGTGCATACACCTGGGGGGATTTGTGCCTGAGTAACATGCTGTGTCTGCTGTACTTATTACAGTTTATGGCCTGGTGAGTGTGCATTTGATTAGGTGGTGTGTTTTCATTATACTACAATCTAATCTAATGGGTGGTGGATGATCTTTTGTTTATCTGAGTATATAACACTTCCTGTTTGGAACATTGAACACTGTTTATTTATTTATTTTTTGTATTTCTTTATTATATTCACCAGCACTGCATCATTTCCTGATAATGTAAGTAAAACAAAGTGCTTTTTTAGTTTTGTTAAGTTTTTGTTAATGGATCACATAAAAAATGTCAATATTTTTGTAAGGCAACATCACCAAAAGAAAGCATTGTTTGTCCTGAAAAAATGATGTGTAATACTTTCTTATCTTGGATAATAGTTATCACCGCATAACCAGACCCATAGCAGAAATGTACAAAATGCTCTAGTCTGTAAGAGATATACAGCCATAAGTGGTATGCAGGTGGTTCAGAATAAAAAAAAAAACCTAGCTCACAAAATAGCTTTAGCTAATAAGGAAGCTGTAATTGTGCATTTGATCTATGACAGTCTAGGATCAACTCTGTAAATACTATGAATAGAAAAACTCATGCTGTGGTCCTCTTTTTCTGAAGTTGCCCCAGACTGGCATTTTGTGAAGAGATTTTATTCTACGGCACAGGGAAAAGCTAGCATTCAAGAATCATTTGCTTACATTTTAGACATTTATTTAGGTTTCACTATAGCCTGCCATTATACATCAGTAAGGAGAACTTTCTTTGGCAGTAGAAGTATTTCTTTTTATACACTCCCAAAGCATGACTAATTGTTAACAATGGCCCAAATGGGGCTCACAGTTAAAAGAGCCTTATTACTGATGTAGCGAATAGGACCAATGTCATTTCAACTTACTTTTCTAAAGGCATCCAGAATTGGAACCATTTCCTGTTGGCCAAACTTTATGCCTAATTTGCATTCATATGTTCGTATTGTTGGGAACAGAGCAAACATTTTATATGACCACTTAGGAAGCATTATGCTGCTTTTGAAAAAACAGTAAGTTTTATGCGAACTGTTCATAAAAGACAGCATGCCACATCACAAATATCTGAATAGTAATATGCTATAAAAGTGCATAGATCCTACAAAAAACACAAATGCCATTAAGTATAAAAAGAAAAAGAAATAATAATAAAGAAAGAAAGAATTGAAAGGAAGGTTTCAAGATACATACTGTATGTTTTTTTGGCCATCTACTACAAAGAGTAGCACCCATTATAGCAGGAGGAGGTTAGGAATTAATAAAGCTATAGTTCTGTTTTGGAATAGTAAACTCCATATACTTCATGTATGCAAATTATCACACATTGGATTGAGCAAACCAGTTTACACAAGTTTGGAGAAGACCAGGTCACATTCTTTGAGGTGAATACTCACGGATAATTGGGCTGATTTACTAAAGGAGTTGAGAATCTGCATTCATAAACTGTGTGAATACTCACTTCAATTATCTAATCATATGGAAAGCAAATTCCTGTTTAAATGTTTCATCTGTACATGATTTGGTATTCAAAGTGAATAGAGATTTACTTTTCATAAAATTGGGTAATTGTAGTGTATATTTACACAATTTAAGTGAAGATTCCCAACTGCCTTAGTAATTCATCCTAAAATGAGTTACACATATCACAACTATTCACACAATATTCCTAAGCAAACATGAATAAATACAACACTATAACTAAATTCAATTCATAACTAAAACATTGCTTAAGTTAATAAATCAATGAATACAGTGCTGAAAAACATTCCCTATATACATATAAATTGTGTAATAATATAAGTTTCTTCCACAGTCCACACAATCTAGCGTAGTTCAATGTGCACAAATAGATCTCTTTACCATTTTCTCTTCAGTATGCTATTGTTATCTTTCTTCATCCCCACCTATGTTCCAAATATCTCTCCCTCTTAAAGAGTTGCTACACACCAGTGTTAATTTTGACATCAAGCTTCTATTTAATTTTAGTCATAGTCTTTGACTAAAATGCTGTTTTAGTTTTAGTTGTATTTTAGTCATCTAAATTGATTTAGTTTTAGTCGTATTTTAGTTGACTAAAATCTCAAGTACATTTTAGTTGACAAATTATTTTAGTTAACTAAAATCTAATGGATTTAATTACATTGTGATGCATTATGTAAGCATTTCTCCAGAATTTTTAAACTCTTTATTTACTTCTGGAGTAAAAATCTAATAACATGTTTTTATTTATGGTATTAAGGTTTGAACATGCACTACAGACAGAGATTTAGCCATTGTGATATACAGTACAAACCAGTGTTATTTTGATGTCAAATTTCGATTTAGTTTTAGTCCATCTTTTGACTAAAATGCCATTTTAGTTTTAGTTGTATTTTAGTCATCTGAATTGTTTTAGTTTTTGTTTTATTTTAGATGACTAAAATAGTGTTAATTTCATCAACAAAAATATTTTAGTCAACGAAATTATCACAGGTACACACACATTTGTTGTGACAGAATTTGAATCCCCATCACCAAAATATTCTATGGAAGCAGCTCTCCTGCAATCAGTAGAAGCCAATCAGCAGTAGTATGTTACATGGGCAACTGTCAAAAAATCATCAGCATGGAACAAGTGGACAATTCATTAAATTATTGTAAGAGTGCTGGATAAGGAGTTGGTAATTTACTGCTGTAAGCTCTAGGAGATACAACATGGGTGAAATTTACTACAATCGGAGAGTGCAAATTCTGGTGCAACTCTGCATAGAAACCAAACAGCTTCCAGGTTTTATTATCAAAGCTTAATTGGACAAGCTAAAGATAGAACCTGAATGTTTATGCCACAGATGCTTACTCTCTCAGATGTATGTCCTTGCATGGTGGAAGACCATGTATCTGATACAACTAGAAGTTTCAAATGCTGAAAATTTCTAATGAAGGATTTATCTCTGCAACATAGGTGTGTATGAATGCTCTTTTAATTTATTTATTTTGCAACAGGGTTGTCTGAAGTTTGAGATGCCAACAAAAAAGATGTTTAGCGATGGTGGAGTACCTGAGCATTTTCATACAAAATTTAAATGGCCAGGGTGGTGTAGGAAGGATGTAATAGCAACAGTGGAGAGGAAGCTGGTATCAGGAAAACATAACAGTTGTTCAGGGAATGATGACGAGAGGCAGAAAAGATTCTGAAGCTGGATCTCCAAATGTGACCATATGTTCACCATAAATGATTTCATTGGCATGTTGTCCAGTGGTAATAAAGGGATGTGCACTAAAAAATCAAAGCCAAAAGGCTGTGCCAACTCATTTGATGCATAGGGTTGGCCTCACTGACTCCACCTTCTTAAGCTGAATCCTGCCACCAAGTAATTAGGGAATGTTTTGAAAGGAAGCAAAAATATATACGGTTCCAAAGGCTTGTCAACCAGATACTCATTTCTTGTGTCACAGTTCCTGCACCTTGAACTTGTGGGTCTCTCGGCTTTTGGAGTGCCACTGTGCAAACTACCCAGCAACTTTTATTTCTTCCACAAAACAATCTTTTGGTTACATGACCTTTATGGCAATGTGTTGATGTTCCTAGCTATTACAGCTAACATACGGAGCAGGAGCCATAGCCAGGGTTAAAAGGAAAACAATATATTTCAAAGCATATTGAACCTATTTTTTAAACACTGGTAAATACAATTGCTTTATGCTTTCCCTATGAGCCTATAGGGAATAAAGGTGAACATCAGGGTCCATACCTGATAATGTAACCTCAGTACCTTAGAGAGTGCCCACAGAGTACAAATATTTAAATAAGGGTAAAGTCATCCATTTTGCTGTTTTTATCCTGTTATGGCACCATCTCTAAATCGAACAATATTATACCTTACCTCCACTGCCAACTTTGCAGGGAGTGAAGAAAGAAAAATGTGTGGGACTTTTAATGTGCCATAGCAAGGACATACCACACAAATGTATAAAACCACAAAATAATTTTATTACAATCATTAAAACATTGTTAATATCAACCTCAAAGGTCAAATGCCACATGAATTTGACTCTCATGGATATGTGTTGTGTTATTTCCACAAGACATAGTGGATCAACGTGTTTCACAATCCATGCCTTTAGAGTGACAAAAAGTGATCTACAGTAACAATGCAGAAAAACAATAAACAAAAACAACATTACCCCACAAAATAATTAAATAAAATATCATATCACAATGATATTGGTGTCCAAGAGTGGAAGGAGGAAAGATAGACAGAAGAAAAAGCAATCAAATGAATAGTAAAAAACTCCAAGATGCTATTAAATGCACACACAGACATCCCACTCAATTCCACATGACCCCATCTATGCCCCAAACCAAGCCATAAGATCATGAACTCTAGAAGGGAACCAAAGCAGACCAAGACGTGAGCTAAACTCACCTCCCACAACTCAGTGATGGTCAGGAATAACATCAACATCAATACCATGGTAGTATATAACTGGTCCCATAGATCCACAATAGGTATATAAGGCTCATGAAAAAAGGAAATAAAAAAGTTGCCCCACCCAACCTCACCCCCGACCTGCCCCAAACCCCACCCTCACCCCGCCCCCAACCACGCCCCCTTAAAGCTTATGAAATTAGATTTTTGTTTAGAATAAAGAGTCCAAAATATAAAACTGTACACAGTAAAGTATATCCCAGCTCCCCTGTACTCCATTATAGTGATATGACATGTATACAGTAATGTATATCCCAGCTCCCCTGTACTCCATTATAGTGATATGATAGCATACAGTAATCATTACTGTATACATGGCATCACTATAATGGAGTACAGGGGAGCTGGGATATACATTCCTGTATACATGTCATATCACTATAATGGAGTATAGGGGAGCTGGGATATACATTACTGAGTAATGTATATCCCTGCTCCCCTGTACTCCATTATAGTGATATGACATGTTGTATACAGTACTTACTCCTAGTCCCTCCGAGTCCCCCGCGGCGGTGGAGAGGGTGTCTCCCCTCAGCGGAGCCGAAGAAGCCAGAAACTAGAAGTTGTAAACCGGAACTCGGCTTCACAATGAGGCTTGGAGCGCATGTGCAGTCGCTCCATGCTTCATCTGTGCTTGCTGCTCGCCGCTTGCCACAGAGGAATTTTTACTCGAATTTGGCGAGCGGGTGAGCGGCTATTTCAAACCCTTCTATATATATATATATATATATATATATATATATATAAACTACTGAATACATGGAACCTCCATTAACTCTTTCTTGAAAAGTCCACCTATCAAGCAGTGTCCATGCAGATATATCTGTAAGATTGATCTGTGTGGCCACCAATGTGACATATAGTGTAATGTCCCAAGTCACATGTAAACAGCTGCCCTGTGTTCCAACAAGAAACTGAAAAAATCATATAATTCTCCTAAATAATTATTATATATAGAAGTGCCAAATAACCTCCAATAAATTCTCACCTACCATTGGGTCCATTTGCCCATGATAATACAAACTGCATGGTACTTCAAGAAGTGATTAATGGAGGCCATGTGTATTCGGTAGTTTATACACACACATATATATGTCATCCCTATCAATCTGGATCCCTGGATCTCCTGCATGGTAGGGGTTGGGGAAAGACCTGGCAACCTACACTGTAAAAATAATTGCTAAGAAAATTCATGGAAAAAGTCGCTTACGAGTGACGGTCCATGCAATCGCCAAGGGTCGGATATGACTGAATGGATATATATATATATCTTTTGTTCCCTATTTCCTTTCTTTATTTCTTATTTTAGTATGGAATGTCCTTGCTATGGCACATTCAAAGTCTCACAAATCTTTCTTTCTCCATGCTCAACAAATTTGGCAGTGGAGGGAAGGTTTAATATTGTTTTGACAGATTACTTCCAGGATCCCTAGAATCTAGGTGAGTTCTATCATGTAAATAGCAACCTGGTCCTTTATGCTTTTGGTTCCTCTGTAGCTACCTGCTTTCACTACTGCTTCTTAAACACAATAGGCAGCTTCATTATCCCATTTTTTGTTTGGGATCCAATTTAAAACCCATAACAGACCCAAACAGATTTCCTAGGGGATCTCATACATGCATTAAAATCCATACCATGCTAAAAGGGTCAGGTATGCCTTTTGTGGGGGACTCTGTATGTTTTTTTTTTAACTGTGTAGGATGTGCTACAGCAAAAGTGGTATTTACAAAAGAAAGATGATACAGTTGAAATGCAGGCAAATTACATTTCACTGCCAACGTCTTATAAAAAAAAAAAAAAAGCACAAAGACCCCTAAGGTTGCCCAAATATTTTTTTTCAAATAGAAGTCATAAGAGAAAAGCCATTTGCTGGAAATGTAAAACAATTTTTTTGTACTGGTTCATGTTCCCAAGAGCAGTGTCCATTCCCTATTGATCATTTTTTGACAACCTTTGCCTATTAACCCAGAAAATGAGCATTTTTAACTGGATAGATTCTAAAAGATGACATAGCTTTTTTTTAAAAATAAAAAACATGTCATATTTATCTGCTCTGTACAATGGTTTTGCCCAGAGAAGCCCTGATCCTCCTCTTCTTGGATCCCCCACCAGTGTTCCTGGCTCCTCACACCCACCGAGTGCCCACCATAGCAAGCTGCTTGCTATGAGGGATCTCGTGGGGGCTAACTCCCAAGCTGGCTCTGTATGTCCATAGACACACAGAGTGCATCTCAGCCCTGCCCCCCGCTCCCTCCTCACTGGCTGTGATTGACAACAGCTGCTGTCTCTCAACCAATGAAAAGGAAGAGAGCAGAGAGAGTCTGTTCTCTCCTGCACAGCGATGGATCAAGATCTGGCTCAAGTAAGTATGGGGGGGGGGGGAGCTGAATACGGTAGTTTTTAACCCTAATGCAGAGAATGCATTGAGGCAAAAAAAAAGCTCCAGCTTTTAGAATCACTTCAAAAGTGTAAGAAACTCTGTAAAGTGACCTTAGACTGGACCCCCTCCCCATCCACTCTGGTTCTGCTGTACTAGTGTCTTGGGATCCCTCACTGTCAGGCACCAAGATGCTGCTTCACCGATCTAAGGATTTGCAATCCCTGCGGTCAGGGGCGGACTGATCATTTGGAAACTCGGGCACTGCCCGAGGGCCCGGGGTCGGTAGGGGTTCCCATGAGATGCCCCTGGTACCTTTTTCATAGGCTTTTTTGAGTTTGGGCAAGGACACAGGGGCCCTGATCTTTTGTAATTCCCATCCAAGCACCCTTGGTGATGGAGACAGAGACTGCTAGGAAAATGGATGGGAGCAGGAGCCAGGAAGTTGGTGCAGCAAACTTGGACTTGGAAATGCTGAGGTAGGATGAGCAGAAGGAAAGAGTCAGGTCACAAGCCAAGTCCAGTAACAGCCAGGAAGATAGGTACAGGAATTACGATCAGAGTTCAGATCAGAGGCAAACAGGAGCCAGCAACATGCTGGCATTGAGCTACAAGGTCAACAGCCAGAATCTTAGTCCAAAGTCCAGGTCGGGGTTGGTAACATGAATCTCAAGTTTGAATTCATTTGCAAATTTGGATAATTTGTTTAGTTATATTTTATTTTGGTTTAATTGAAATTCATTACTATTGTGATTCTAAAATTTGGATACATCTGAATGTCCGAAAAATTTACATTTTATCCAAATTTCGATTCGTAACGAAACAAATCGCACATGTCTACTGAAGATGATACTAGACAGGCCTCTGGGTTAACCGGTTCTGCGCTGCCCTATATCAGAAATACTGCTACAGGGCATCACAGGTGCGCAAAACCATACATATATAATGTTTGTGATTTTGCATTTCTGGGTAGGGGCCCGCGTCTCGGCTGTCAATCAATGCACCCATGATCGATGAATATCTCTGACGGGGGAGAGACCTGTGTATAAACAGCACAGATCTCTCCCCTGTCAGTTCCTGCACACTGCTTTGTATGACTCTGCATAGCAGAGCCATACAAAGCAGTGTGCTTACAGTGTAAAGCACTCATACAGCATTCTGTGAAACAGCAAACAGCACACAGTTAACCCTTTGATCGCCCCTCATGTTAACCTCTTCCTGCCCAGTGCCATTAGTACAGTGTCAGTGCTTTTTACTAGCACTGATCACTGTATTGGTGTCAGTGGGGATGTCAATGACACCAAGTCAGTTCTCTCCAGTGTCAGAATGCCCGCTGCAGTCCCGCTATAAGTCACTGATCTCTGCCATTACTAGTTAAAAAAAAAATTCCAGTATATATATACCTCCATTTGTAAATGCAATAACTTTCACGTAAACCAATTAATTTACACGTATTGGGTTTTTTTTTTTAGCAAAGACATGATTTATGATCATATTTCATTATTTACATTTTTTACTGGATGTTATAGCAAAAAAATCAAAAATATTGTTCATTTTCTCAAAATTGTCTGTCTTTTTTTGTTTATAGCGCAAAAAATAAAAACCGCACAGGCGATCAAATACCACCAAAAGAAAGCTCTATTTCTGGGAAAAAAGGACGTAAATTTAATTTGGGTTCAGCATTGCATGACAGGGCAATTTTCAGTTAAAGTAAGGCAGCGCCTTATCGCAAAAAATGGCCTTGTCAGGAAGGGGAGTAAATCCTCTGCAGGGCAAGTGGTTAAATTGGCACCAGAATCTGTGGGCTCACTCGTGTGTGCCATGACATGTGCTGGTGTGTGAGTGTGCATGTTCTCATTCTTTCAAGTCCTGCTATACATCTCTGCTCATGAAAATGAGCATGGCTGGCCTAAGGTTCCTGACAGTAACATTCAATTTGCCAGTTTTCACACCAGACAAATGTACATTCAGTTTTGCATGAGTAAAACCTTTGCAACATTTGTATAAATACACTCCTAAGCAGGGGCGGACTGACCATTTGGAAACTTGGGCACTGCCCGAGGGCCTGGGGTCAGTAGGGGGCCCCATGAGATGCCCCTGGTACCTTTTTTATAGGCTTTTTTGAGTTTGGGCAAGAGCACAGGGGCCCCATGATCCCCATGATCCCCTAGGGTATAGCATCAAGATAAAAAGGAAATTGAAGGTTGTTTTCAGGATGACTCATCAGTATCACAATTACACTGAATTTATAAAAACATGTATATTCTATTACAAAAAGTCATATAAATAGTCATATAAATCACAAATCTAGAATGATATCACTATCTACAAATATTTTTTAGGTATAGAAGTAGCAAATGGCATTTGTCATCGATCCAAAAAGTGAACACATTTCGCTTTTGTTGACGCTTCACATTTTCAAATGACAGAAGCCTTGTTACATGTAATTTAAATCTAAAAGTCAAAAATGAAAATATAAGTACATTGCATAGGTTGTGTCTAGAATTTACAACTATCCATTAATTATTATACTTGAAAGACGTATAAACATATAGTTGCTATCCAGTCTGTGAGGGGAAGAGAGAAGAGAGAGAAGAAAGAAAGAAAAAAACACATGTACTTACACCTAAAGATAATATATAACTGGGGAGATGGTCACAAACCCCAAGACTGTGGGGAGGAAAATAACGACAGCAAACAGAGAGTACACCTCCAGATCAGGGGCAGACTGACCATTTGGAAACTCAGGCACTGCCCAAGGGCCCGGGGTCAGTAGGGGGCCCCATGAGATGCCCCTGGTACCTTTTTTATAGGCTTTTTTGAGTTTGGGCAAGGGCACAGGGGCCCCATGATCCCCTATTGCTCGGGGGCCCCATGAGTTGTCAGTCCGTCCTCCTAAGTGTTATTATTCATATTTATTCATATTTGTTTGCAGTTTAGGTTTCTATTTGCTGTTGGACAGTAGTAATTTAGTACTTTGCAGTGGCAGTTATGTATTATCACTTCATAAGGTACACAGCATTTTATGTTTTAGTTTGTGATAGAACCAGCATTATAGTTTAATTTAGCTGATAACATGGTGTTCCAGCAAGTGATAGTGGAGTACTTTATACTATATATTTGTTTTAATTAGGTGTGCACAACTGCAGTGCTATGTAATTACTGAAGGAATTGTAGCTCCCCAAGGAAGAGATGCGTATTCAGCTGCAGGACTGTTTTCCTGTTTGCTAATGGCATTGAGGTCTTTTAAATGTATCCCTTAGTGATTTCAGGCAAACTTTCAATTCCTTTTCTGGATAATAGCAGTTAAAAATAAGGCTCCAGCAAACAAAAACCTTGTAATGTTTAAACAGGTGAAACACAGGCTAGAAACACATCATAAGAACACAAACTAACGTTTTACTATATGGACCTGCACAAAGCCAAATACTTGTAAAATATGCAGACATTAAGACAAAACTACACTGTATTTGACCACAACAAATCAAAAGTGCTATTTAATTCATGTTTAATATTCAAAGCAAACTCACCCATCCATTCATGTCTCCATACTATATTTTGCCGATAAATCCCTTTGATAAACACCTCCTAGCATTTCTGGCCATGGCCATCTTGAGTAAGGACAAATGATTCATGTAGCTCTTACTTCCTGGCAGGGGCGGACTGACAACTCATGGGGCCCTCGGGCAATAGGGGATCATGGGGTCCCTGAGTCCTTGCCCAAACTCAAAAAAGCATATGAAAAAGGTACCAGGGGCATCTCATGGGGCCCCCTACTGACCCTGGGCCCTCGGGCAGTGCCCGAGTTTCCAAATGGTCAGTCAGCCCCTGCTTCCTGGAATCTGTCTGTCCTTAGCTCAGGCATGCAGGCAGGAGGGTGTTCTCAGCTGATAGAACCCCTCCTCCCCTCCTGAAGACTCCTGGGATGCATGACATCATTTGCCTAGCATGGAAACCAGGAAGTAACTAAAGAAATGTAAAACAAAGTTTAAAACAAATAAATATGATATACTTTCCTATCTATTTACAAGTGCTGGCAGCGTAAGGATTCAAAATAGTCAATGTTGACTGAGAGGGTGAAGTTCCACTTTAAAGATGTGCACTTGTTTCCCATCTGCTTATAGCAAGGAAGATGTTTAAAGAAACTGTATGACTAGTATGGTGTCCTTTAAGGCGTGGACCCAACCCTCGAAGTGCAGCCCACCTAGTCTTATACTCACCCCGCCAATATTACTTTAACAGTATGTCTCCCATCATCATCTCTCTGCATTGTATGAAATAGGTTCAAAGGTCAAAAACCAGGACAGATGGGAAATATTTTAAACAATTTCTAATCACCTCTTAGCAACCAACCCCATTATTTTGAGTAGGGTCGGTGGGAATGAGGTGCAAATTTTATCTGTGGTTGATATATATGGAAGGCCACTCCCAAACTGCTGCTATGTACTGTAAATCATCAAATTAACCACTTGCCCTCCGGACCAGGCTATTTTTTCGATACGGCGCTGTGATACTTTAACTGACAGTTGCACGGTCATGCAACACTGCACCCAAATGAAATTTATGTCCTTTTTTTCCACAAATAGAGCTTTCTTTTGGTGGTATTTGATTGTAATAAAATAAAAAAATAAAAAATATTTGATTGCCTCTGTGTTTTTTATTTCTTGTGCTATAAACAAAAATAGACTGTCAATTTTGAGAAAAAAACTATATTTTTTACTTTTTTTGCTATAAAACATATCCAGTAAAAAAAATAAAATTTAATCATAAATTTAGGCCAAAATATATTCTGCTACATGTCTTTGCAAAAAAAAAAAATCCCAATACGTGTAAATTAATTGGTTTACGTGAAAGTTATAGTGTCTACAATGGGGATATATATACTGGAATTTTTTTTTATACTAGTAATGGCGGCGATCAGCGACTTATATCGGGAATGCGGCGGGCATTCTGATACTGGGGGGGGGGGGAAATGACTAACTGACATCCCCAGTGACACTAATACAGTGATGAGTGCTAATAAAAAGCACTGACACTGTACTAATGACACTGGGCAGGAAAGGGTTAACATATGGGGCAATCAAAGGGTTAACTGTGTGCTGTGTGTGTTTTAGTGTGTAAGCTTGCTTCTTTGTATTGCTCTACTCTGCAAAAGCAGGGTGCTGGTGCTGACAGGGGACAGATCTATATTGTTTACGTACAAACCTCTTCCCTGTCAGAGATACTCGGCGACCGGGAATGTCCGGCCAGGATCCGGTGATCGACAGCTGAAGCTGCCAATGGTGGCACAGGTAGGGTGCACGCCCCCTACCTGGAAATGCAAAATCATATACAGTCATGGCCGAAATTGTTGGCACCCTTGATATTTCTCCAGGAAATCATGTATTTCTCACGAAACGTATTGCATTAACACATGTTTTGCTATACACATGTTTATTCCCTTTGTGTGTATTGGGACAAAACAAAAAAAGGGAGGAAAGAAAGCAAATTCGACATAATGTCACACAAACCTCCAAAAATGGGCTGGACAAAAGTATTGGCACCCTTTCACAACTGCGGATAAATAAGAATGTTACAAGCATGTGATGCTCCTGTAAACTCACCTGGGGCAAGTAACAGGTGTGGGCAATATAGAAATCACACCTGAAAGCAGATAAAAAGGAGAGACGTTCACTTAACCTTTGCATTGTGTGTCTGTCTGTGCCACACTAAGCATGGACAACAGAAAGAGGAGACGAGAACTGTCTGAGGACCTGAGAACCAAAATTGTGGCAAAATATCAACAATCTCAAGGTTACAAGTCCATCTCCAGAGAACTAGATTTGCCTTTGTCCACAGTGCGCAACATTATCAAGAAGTTTGCAACCCATGGCACTGTAGCTAATCTCCCTGGTCGTGGACGGATGAGGAAAATTGATGAAAGATTGCAACGCAGAATAGTCCGGATGGTGGATAAGCAGCCCCAAACATGTTCCAAAGACATTCAAGCTGTCCTGCAGGCTCAGGGAGCATCAGTGTCAGCGCGAACTATCCGTCGACATTTAAATGAAATGAAACGCTATGGCAGGAGACCCAGGAGGACCCCACTGCTGACACAGAGACATAAAAAAGCAAGACTACAGTTTGCCAAAATGTACTTGAGTAAGCCAAAAGCCTTCTGGGAAAACGTCTTGTGGACAGATGAGACCAAGATAGAGCTTTTCGGTAAAGCACATCATTCTACTGTTTACCGAAAACGGAATGAGGCCTACAAAGAACAAAACACAGTACCTACGGTAAAATATGGTGGAGGTTCAATGATGTTTTGGGGTTGTTTTGCTGCCTCTGGCACTGGGTGCCTTGACTGTGTGCAAGGCATCATGAAATCTGAGGATTACCAAAGGATTTTGGGTCGCACTGTAGGGCCCAGTGTCAGAAAGCTGGGTTTGCGTCCAAGATCCTGGGTCTTCCAGCAGGACAATGACCCCAAACATACGTCAAAAAGCACTCAGAAATGGATGGCAAAGAAGCGCTGGAGAGTTCTGAAGTGGCCAGCAATGAGCCCAGATCTAAATCCCATTGAACACCTGTGGAGAGATCTTAAAATTGCTGTTGGGAAAAGGTGTCCTTCCAATAAGAGAGACCTGGAGCTGTTTGCAAAGGAAGAGTGGTCCAAAATTCCGGGTGAGAGGTGTCAGAAGCTTATTGATGGTTATAGGAAGCGACTGATTTCAGTTATGTTTTCCAAAGGGTGTGCAACCAAATATTAAGTTAAGGGTGCCAATACTTTTGTCCAGCCCATTTTTGGGGTTTTGTGTGACATTATGTCATATTTGCTTTTCTGCCTCTGTTTTATATTTGTTCCAATACATACAAAGGGAATAAACATGTGTATAGCAAAACATGTGTTAATGCAATACCTTTTTTGTGTGAAATACTTGATTTTCAGGAAAAATATCAAGGGTGCCAACAATTTCGGCCATGACTGTATATATATATATACACATGATTTTGCGCAGCCCTGCTGCCCTGTAGCAGCTGCTGGGCTGTTGACCTGCAGTACCTTCACTGCCACACTGTCCACATCATGATTATACAGTGAGGAACAGAAGTATTTGAACACCCTGCGATTTTGCAAGTTCTCCCACTTAGAAATCATGGAGGGGTCTGAAATTCACATTGTAGGTGCATTCTCACTCTGAGAGACAGAATTAAAAAAAAAATTCAGGAAATCACATTGTATGATTTTTAAAGAATTTATTTGTCTTGCACCGCTGAACAGAAGTATTTGAACACCTAAGAAACAGCAAGAATTCTGGCTCTCAAAGACCTGTTACTGTGCCTTTAAAAAGTCCACCTCTACTCCACTCATTAATCTAACTTAGTAGCACCTGTCTGAGCTCTTTAAAGACACCTGTCCACCCACAGTCAGTCAGACACCAACTACTACCATGGGCAAGACTAAAGAGCTGTCAAAAGACACCAGAGACAAAATTGTGGACCTCCACAAGGCTGGAAATGGCTACGGTCCAGTTCATGGCACTCTGTTGCATCAGTCGGAAAATAAAGTGCATCACAAAATTCTGCACTGCGAGGTGACTCTTGCTGCTGATAATAAACAAGAAAAGTTGCAACCGCAACTTTTTTCAGTGCAGTGAACAATTTTCTTGTCCACAGTTGTATTTTTTATAAATGTCCTGTATGTTAAAGACTCCTCATTCTGAATACACTAACACATATAATCATTAAGCTCGACCTGGTGTATAGAAAGTTTGATTAACTGAACAAAAAAAAATAGGATTTTTTTTACATGTAATAAAAAATTAAGCATTACCAATCTGAAGTGTGTATTTTTTAAACAAACCAATAGCAAATTATCATACTTCTAAGTAAAACCAGAAGGTTAAAAATAAAGCTTAACAACTCTGAAAACTTTTCAAACTGATAAAGACACCAAGTCAAAATAAAATTCCAAGTTGCTCTTATTAAAGCCTCATTAGAGAAACAGGTCAGGTGAGATAACAGCTTGCTTGCTGCACATACAAAATTTAAAGGCTCGGGGAGACAGTGAATTCTGCAGAAAAAGTATCACTATTGTTATTATTATTCTTATTACATTTTATATCTTGACACTACAGCAAAGTTCTGTACCAGGGAAGCTTCATCTTGATGAAGTTTCTGTTCAACTTCTGAACAGTATGATATCCTAGATGTCAGGTTAGTTCTATGTGAAAAGGCTTTTTATGATATACGATTAAAGTGATACAATGGTTTGATGATGTTCCTAAAATATGAAATTTGGAACAAGCCCTCTATTTTGCATCCAGTAGAAAGGTCACAGGGAAAGTTTGTTAGTACAATAGCTCATAAGGAATAAAATGTACTCATCCTATTCTATATAACATAAAGAAAGAATGGCACTTGCTCTTTCTTGTCAGTGTTAGTGTAGGATTACTGCACATATTAGATTTTATGTCTATATCTTTTTACCATATACACCATATCCCTCTCCACCCCCCCCCTTTTCCCACTGTACTTCTGAGGGTTACACTGTCTCCAATTTGCACTCATTTACAAAGTTCCAGTCTCCATTACTGTGGCCTCTTCTCCCATATGTTTCCTTTACTCACTGCTGCCTCCACTACCATCTTCGATATTGCTTTTCCTTTAATGTGCCCCATTTCTTATTTCAATATTCAGTTATCTGCTTCTATTCCTTCCTTCTGCATCCTTAACTGGGGGTTTTCTGTCAGCTTTACTGTTTTATACCCATCTTTTTCACATGTTCTGCTTCCCAGTCAGCTCTCCCTATCCATTATCAGCTTCTGTTCTACCTCCATCATTATCTTTTTCCTGCCCCTTCACAACTAGAGATGTACCTGGGTTCAATTCATGGAGGGTTTGCTGAACATGACTAAAGTTCAGCTGCCAAAGTCAATAGGAGCTGCATGTTAAAAACACTAATGGCCATTTTCTAGGCTAATAGGCAAGGGATGGTCAAACAAGTGGCATGGGGCACTGGGCAACAAGCAGAGGTATGGAGTCTCCTGGGTGAGGACATTGACCAGTTATGGACATGACCATATTTGGAGCTTATCCCTACCAGTAGCTCTTCTGTGATCCAAATTTGAAAAGTTCTTAGATCCAACAAAGTTTGGTAAAGAAAAAAAGCATCCCAAGATACATTTTCTACCAGAGACCCCCTCAAAAATCCATACCAGACTTTTATCTGAGCATGGAGCCTGGCTTGCAGGGAAAGGAGGAGTAGGTATGCATCTTAAACCATACCAAGCCACATGCCCTCAGCATGGAGGGGATACCATGTGATGAGGACTAGTGATGGATTGAACACCCCCCTGTTCGGTTCACAGTAGAACATTCGAACCTAAAGAAAGTTCTACTGCGATCATCGAACATAATACAGGCTATGGGACATGAACTTGTAAATTGACAAGTGCCCATTTTGAAGGTTTATATGCAAGTTATTGGCCATAAAAGGGGTCTGGGGACTCGGGTACTGCCCTGAGGGACATGAATCAGTGAAAAAAACTTTTTTAAAAGTTTTTAAAAGGGCAGCCATTTTTCATTGCTTAAAGTAAAAACAAAAAACAGCGTGGGATCCCCTCTTATCTATACCAGTCCCTTTAGGTCTGGTAGGAAGGTTAGGAGGGACCCCACAGTAAATTTGTTTTTTTTTAAGTGCGTGAAGTTCCACTTAAAAGCCATACCAGGCCCTTAATCCGAGCACAGGCATAGCAGGCCAGGAAAGGGGGGGGAAGAACGAGCACCCCCCCCTCCCTGGGCCTTACCAGGCCACATGCCCTTGGCATAGGGACGGTGTCCCCGTGCCGATGAGGACAAGGGCCTCTTCCCCACAACCCTGGCTGGTGGTTGTGGGGGTCTGTGGGCAGGGGGGCTTATTGGAATCTGGAAGCCCCCAGATTCCGACCCCCATGTAAATGAGTATGGGCAACATGGTACCGCTACCCATTCACAGAAAAAAGTGTAGTGACACCGAGATACTGGCCCTCCACTATGTGACTGAGTGAGGAGTACAAAAGAACGGGAAAAAAAATGCATGAAAAAAAGAAACAGTACATATAAACACTTACACAATTTTTGACAAGTCCATGGTGAGAGCTACACAGTAATTAGATTGGACACAGACACAGACAGCCAGAGCATTTACAGACACACAAAGAGCTCACTTACAATCTGCAAATAATGTGTCTCACCTAAATAGCACTCCCACATTTGTGATGAAACAAAAAGGGAATCTTTTAGCTCAGAGGGAAGTTAGCTGAAGCAATATATGGACATAAGGAAATCAACCAGCCATGACACTTAAAAGTGCAGCCACAACATACGAATTCATCAGTACAAGGTAAGGAAAACAAACAAACAAACAACACAAGTGTAACATGTTAAAAAAAGTCCCACTATATACATTCATCATCATTAATTGTCCAGCGATGTACAGTAATGCAGATCCACTTCAATCACGATGAATGATACCCAACGAAGGATGAAAATCTCACTGACTGATGGACTTGGTGTCAGGAAAACTTGTCAGAAGTGATACATGCTGATAGCAGAGGAATGAGGCAGCAAACAGAAATGGCGCTTAGTCCTCTGGATTGAGACAAGTACACACTATGGAGAGAAATGCTTTGTTCATATTTCATGTCTAAGGTTAACAACCCCTTTATGCTTGCTCAATTAAGCTTTGACAAAACAAATAATGGAAGCTGATTGGTTTCTTTGCAGAGATGCACCAGATTTTGCACTCTTCAGTTTTAGTAAATCAACCCCATTGCGCTGTATCTAAATAATCTCTGAACCTTGTGTTGCACATTATAGCATACAAAAAGTTCACTTTATACAGTACAGCGTGCTGTATGCTATACGCGTCATACACTCCTTACTGTACATTGTGCTGTACAGTATATAGCGCACACAGTTCCACTTTGTAAACTGTGCTATACTGTGTATGAAATACAATTCCATCCTGCACACTGAGCTGTACACTATATGCAGTATGTGATTATTCTTTATCCTATATTCTGTGCTGCATGTTCTGTACACGGTATCATTTTTTATATACCTAAAATGTGAATTATATACTTTCCACTGCTCCACTGTATACACTGCTGTATGTTCTAAATGTTGTGCTGCATCACTGTGCATTCTATGCTGTGTAATATACCCTATATCTTGTCATAGTCTCTTCTCCTACCAGATGCCAGATTACCTTCACAGTATATTTAACCAATGTATTACTGTATATTTAGCCATACAGAAGAAAATCCACAAAACATCTATTTTACATACTGTATATTAATATATAACCACATTTCCACAAAAAGTCACAACATCCCTTAGTCAACTTTTATAATGAGGCCAGCTTTTCGATGCATTATCTGTCAATTATTAAAAAAGAAATTCATAAATGTTAGATGGTGTGCTTCTTATTCACTTTAGCTCCGGAAGATTTTTACCCCATTCATGAACAAGCCATTTTTTTTGTTATATTGCACTGCCCTAATTTGACTGGTAATTGTGTGGTCATGCAATGCTGAACCCAAATTAAATTTATATACATTTTTTTCACACAAATAGAGCTTTCTTTTGGTGGTATTTGACCACTGTTTTTATTTTATTTTTTGCGATATAATTAACTGAAAAGACGGAAAATTTAGAAAAAAACAGTATTTTTTACTTTCTGCTATAAAACATACCCAATAAGACCATTTAAAAAAAATAAAATTTCTTCATACATTTTGGCCAAAATGTATTCTGCTACATGCCTTTGATAAAAAAAATCCCAATAAGTATATTGATTGGTTTATATAAAAGTTATAGCACCTACAAACTATGTATATACATTATACTGGAGTTTGTATTTATTTATTTTTTATACTACTAATGGTGGTGATCAGTGATCTATAATGGGACTGGGATAGTGTGCCAGCTAATCTGACACTAATTAATGCTGGGGGGAACTGACTAACTGCCACTGACATCACCAGTGACATTAATACAATGATCAGTGATAATGTTATACACTGTCACTGTACTAATGATACTGGCTGGGAAGGGGTTAACATCTAGGGCGATCAAGGGGTTAAATGTGTGCCTAACTATGTGTAATGTGTGTAAAGTGTGCTGCTTTTACTAATAGATCTCTAAGGTTCTCATCCCTTTGCAGAGGTCTGTGTTGAATGGCAACACAGAGCTCTGGGCTGTGATTGTGCACAACAGATTAGCAGGTCCCAGCCGTGAATCATTGGCCGGGACTTGACAGGCTCCCGCTGTGTACAATGACAGCGAATGCTGGCTGGGGGGGCGTGCATGTGATCACCAGAAACCCAGAAGTAGGCAGAGACATATGGGTGCATTACTTTGCCTATAGTGGCCACCCATCTGCTTTACATTGCAGGCAGTCATTAAGTGGTTATGCAAGGTATATTTTTAGTTGTACTGATAACACTGATAATATGCTATACTATCTCTTATTTGTTCTCTGTTTATTATATGTCCATCAATCTGGCAGCAACATGCCATAGTGGTATATTAATAAAGAATGTAATATTACATTCATTGTACATTTGCCTAAATTTCATCCAACCTGAAAAAGGGTGATTTTCACCCTCTTTATATTCAGTCGTCTGGGGCAAAAATACATTCACTGACTTTTGGCAATATTTGGCCATATTTGGCATGGGAAGAGATGTTATTTGTAACATCTATCCTACTTAGAAATAAAAGGTTAATGTCACCCTATGTGCAATGCCTTGTAGTCTCCTGCAGGAAAAAAATAAATTCACATTTTTTTCTGTAAAAATATGTCCAAGTATTATTTTTTGCCCAAAAAGTTAACTTAGCCTTTAAACCTTTATAGACATGTTTTTATTGTCCAACTGTGATTTTTTCAAATACTGTGAGTTGCTTAAGTGAAGTGGCAAATCTTGTTGAATATCACAGATTTGAATATTTGAATACTCTCTTTACGAACAATTTCACTTAGTCTTTTTTTCTTGTAACCTGGATGATCATTACAGCTATTCTGCTTTTTGGATTGTTTGATAGATCATTCCCAGCATGGAGAACTCAGTAGGAGAGACTTTAGTACTTAACTAGGCATTGAGACAATGCTTTTGATTACACCATTGAGCCATCTGTTATGTGAAAAATGATAGATTATTAACCTGTACTTGTCATGCAGTTCTGGAAATTCACATATCACTAATTTAGCCTAACAAAAGCTACAGAACACTCCTAAATTTACATTAAAATACATTCATTTATTTTACTATCTAAGCACTTTAAAATAGTTTTTTTTATTCTGCTGATCTAATTTTGGAAAACACATAAATGAGATACCAATTTTTGCAGTGTGCTCATTTTCATTAATGCTCAAATGCATTAAAGTTTACGTGGACTCTTCATACCAATCAATAATCTTCTTTTCAACTTATCTTGTAAACATACACAAATGACAACATAATTATACAATAGCACACTATTAGCAGAGACTATTAGGCGATAAGCAGGGAGGGCAACTTTGAGACATTTCCAATGACATTTCAAAAATGAGAGATTGCTAAAATTCAAGTTATCGTAGACTAGTTCTTCTTAAATTCATGGATTTATTATGGAGTAGCTTCTTTGCAGCCCAGAGCAGCAATATATCACTTCTTTGGTAGTGACTGAGTTTAAATGGAAATTTGGGCAGAGCTGGAATTACTCTCACTGATAATAATCGACATCGAGATTCTGTTATTAGTGACAAAATCATCTCTCTGTCACGACCCTTAAAAATTCTTCTCTGTCGCCAATCCATTTATTTCAACAACAATCTTCCTATAGGATTATATAAACACGTAACATATTTTACAAATGTTATTTACCTGTAAAAGTTCTTTGTGTGGACATTCAAAAGACCTAAGACTTCTGCTGGGTGCTCCATCTAGGATGTGATATCAGCAACCCTAGCAGTTTTAGAGAAACATAGAAGAGTGGGGCAGAGAATGACCAAGTGGTCCAATGAAGCTGACCTTGTTTGTTTTTTTCTTTTTTTAACCTTGACTGACTTACTACCTATGTTGGGATTCTTTTACAGGCATCTACTTCTATTTACTTCAGTAAAACAAAAAAAAACAAAGCCTCAAGATTAGTTTTGAACCTTCCTCCTGCTATGTTGCGGTCATGTCCCCTGTGTTTTGGTCATAGCTTCTTTTTGAAACATTGCCCTTTTCACACCCTTAATGCATTTAAAAGATTCAATAATGCCCCTCCTTTCCCTGCTTTACTCAAGATTGTAAATATTAAATATTCTTATCAATATCTTTTCTGCAAACAAAGTCTCCAAAACTGGACACAATACTGTAAATGATGTCTAACTAAAGCTGGTTGCACACCACAGGTTTTTTTTTATTCAACCCTGTGGGCTGAATGAAAAAATGAAAAAAAAAATAAAAAAAAAATGGAGAGATTGCCATACTAACACAAACGCTGTGCTGTGCTTTTGTATTCTGACAGGGGGACTGCCCCCCACCAGAAAACACTTATTCAGTGATTGCAGTCATTGGCTGCAAGCACTTATTGGATGTGAGTTGGATGCGGGTTTTCCAGCATGCCCGTTTGACAAAAGCAGCTCCTGATACTGGCTTCTCTAGAATAGTCAGCTGTACACACGGACTGAAATATGGTCAGTTTTTGCTGAACCACTGGCTAATTTCAACCAATTTTAGACCCCTGTGTACAAAGCTTAAAGAACTATATAGATGAATCAGGACCTCCTTCTTCCTTCTGGCAATCCCTCTAGTGATACATCCTTGAGTTCTATTTGCTTTTCCCACTGCCTGGAATACTGATTTCTTATTTTGCAGTCATCTAATTTGCAATATTTGTCCTCTGTAGTCCTGGTCAACACTGTAACCAATATTGTACTCAATCACAGTATTATTTTTCCCTAACTGCATTGTTTTACAATGAGGAACACTAAACTGCAGTTTCCATTGCTTTGACTGATCTTCCAGCAATGCCACATATTCCATGTCCATTTGTTCCATGTCATAAATTCTTCCACAAATGTCATCCCTATGGGCACAACTTTTTATAGTTGTCAAAAAAATAATAACTTGCTCACCAAACCCTTAGTAAAATCACTTACAAACAGACTGAATAGAACATGACCTAGTACAGAGCCTTGTGGTGCAACAATGGTGACTGGTCTCTTTACAACCATTTTTTATATGACTAAGTGGAACTGCATCAAATGCTTTGCTGAATTCAAAGTAGGCTATGTCTACGGCACCACCCTAGTCAAAACATTTGTGATATAATCAGAAAATGTACTCAAATTAGCCTGACATAATTTGTCCTCAGCAATGCCATACTGCTTCAGGTTCAACAAATTGTGTGTCTTTAAATGACCATTCTTTTTTTTAGAAGTGATTCCATTAATTTTACTACTATATACAGTATGTTAACTGGCTTGTAGTTGCCAGCTTTTTCCTCACTACAGTCATTTAGAATATCTCCTGTCAGATGGGATTGATTAAAAAGATCTATGGGGTGGTTGGATGGAAACGGACCACCTGTTCATTTCCATCTGAGTTTCATCTGATCCGCCAGACCCCATCCATATGTTTTTAGTGTACAGGATCAGATCAGATGCCAGCGGATGTCAGCGGACACATGTCTGCTGACATCTGCCACTCCATGAAGAGCTATAGATAGTCCAATCAGGTCCACCTAAAAAACTGACAGGAGGACTCGATCGGACCATCAGTGTGTAAGGTGCCTATAAGGCAAACTGTAATCGTTATAATCATTTACAATGGATGTTTTTACACCTGCTGTTTTTGGCTTTTGACGTTTTTTCTACAGCCAGTAAACTCCCCAGCATGTTATCCTGTGTCCATGCAAATAAAGACTGTAATCAACGTTTTTTTTGGCAGGCACGGTTTCTAGAGGAGTTTTATAGCTGTAAAAATGCTCTAACGCTGAAAATTGCTGTAAAATGCGGTAAATCGTGGCAAACCAGCGTTTTTGACTTTTTTTGACTTAAAAAAAATATTTTTTTGGTCAAAAACCCGCTAAAAAATGCAAACGCAAAAAAAGCGGCAAAACAGCGCTAAATGCTAATACAAAAACACTAAAGAACGCTGAAAAACTCACATTTTTAACGTGACTTAACACAGCTAACATTACCAGCATTATTAAAATGCCCAGTGTGCATGGAGCCTTACTAGTAAAAAAAAAAAAATTCAATATATTGCCATTTGTAAGTGCTATAACTTACACGTAAACCAATTAATTTACATGTATTGGGTTTTTTTAAGCAAAGACATGTAGCAGAATACATTTTGGCCTAAATTTATGATGAAATTTTTTTTACTGGACATATTTAATAGCAAAAAATATTGTTTTTTTTCTCAAATTGTCAGTAATTTTTTGTTTATAGCGCAAAAAATAAAAAATGCACAGACGACCAAATACCACCAAAAGAAAGCTCTATTTGTGGGAAAAATAAGACGTAAATTTCAGTTGGGTGCAGTGTTGCATGACCACGCAATTGTCATGTAAAATAACGCAGCGCCGTATCACAAAAAAAGGCCTGGTCAGGAAGGGGGGTAAATCCTCTGAAGAGCAAGTGGTTAAGCTATGTGTGTACCTACTCCAGATATACTGTAGTAGTAAACTCCACAGTGCTTTAGGCACAGACAAGAAGTAATTCAATGTTTTTTTAAATCCTAAATTCAATATTTCCCTGCTCCTTTATTACACTTTTGTAAAAAAAAAAGGTAATCTGAAAGAATCAACAAACCAAACAAATACAGCACATTGGCCTTGTGAAGTATGTTAGATCTATTTATTCATTAAAATAAAGTATTTATACTCACAAACATATCTATCATTTATCATTATTGTCTATCATTACTTCATTGATATTGATAGAAAATAGATTAGATCTGAGGAAAGAGGAGGGACCTGTTTTGTTTGTTTGTTTGTTTGTTTTAAATGCTGGTTTTCTTCACATTTGTAAGCACACATATTTGATATTAATTAATATATGGATCTAACATACTTAATGAAACCAGTGCACTCTGTATGTTTGGCTTGTTAATAACTACTCCAGATCCTTTTGGAAATAATACGTTTTTTGGATGCGTAATGAGCACTCAGTACTCCTCTGTGCATCTAGAATGTTTGTGCCTACAAGAAGTCCATTCTGCAAAAGGAAGAATACTAGCTTCTGAGTCCAAGGGTATACTTACTTTTTCCATAGTACGCCATTACATCTATTGACATTTTTGTTAAAATTTGTTTGTGAATAAATGGTTTCAATAGGTGCATTTTCCTTGTGTTTTTATTAACATACAGTGCTGTGAGAAAGTATTTGCCCCCTTCCTGAATTTTGTTTGCATATTTGTCACACTTAAATTATTCAGAACATCAAATATGACTATTACACAAAAATGTAGTTTTTAAATGATGATTTCATTTATTAAGAGAAAAAAAGCTGTTTAAAACTGCCTGGCCCTTTGTGAAAAAGTAATTGCCCCCTATTGCTAAAACACAAATGAACTGTGATTAACCACATTTTTAGAAAGCTAGAATAAGATTTCACTTGCCACACCCAAGTCTGATTACTGCCAGTCAAACAACAACAAAGACAAATTCCCAGCACAATTTACCAGCCAGCCTCCAACAGATGAATTGTCCTGTCTAACAGTTCACATTAAAAACGGGTTTAGTTTGCACACATTTGCAAATACATGTATAAGCTGCAGAGGCACAGTATTATCCGCAGTTTAACTCTATGAATTTTCAGAGCCTCCATAGTAGGAGCACATAATGGATAGATTTAGGGCAGGCATGCCTGGAGGGAGCCCACCCCTCCTTAAAGGCACACGGGTGCACTGAATACCCAGAAAATATCACAATGGCAGCAAAGGTGTCCAGTGCGCCCCCTTATCAATTAACCAAAGTTACAATCAAATGGCAACTGCCCCTACCTATATCTGTCCATCGCAGCAAGGAGTATATGGAAGGGCGACGCATGTCAAACAACAACAAAGAACAATTCCCAGTTCAACTTACCAGCCAGCCTGCAATAAAATGAATTGTCCTATCTAACAGTTCACAGTAAAAACAGGGGTTTGGTTTGCACACATTTGCAAATACATGCGTATGCTGCAGAGGCCACTTCACAGCACCCCATAGTGGGAGCACATATATAATAATGAATAGACTATCTATGTATTATTACATATGGAAATAGAGAGCCGGCAAGGGAGTGAGCACACACAAGTTCACCCATAGCAGACGGCTTGCTATGGTGGCACTCCGCGCGGGGGGGGGGGGGAGAGAAGAGTTAGGAGCGCTGGAAGGAGACCTGAGAAGATGTGGATTGCGGCTGCTCTGTGCAAAACCATTGCACAGAGCAGGTAAGTATACCAAGTTTGTTATTTTTTTAAGTAAATGTCTACAATCACTTTAACCACTCGACAACCGGGCTATAGCCGATTGATGGCCACAGCGCGGTTGTCCCCTTCTTGGAGGGAGTCATATGATGCCCTCCCAGAATGCGCACCCGGTGCTGTCTGTGATCGCTGTGTCTTACGGACACAGCTGATCACATGACAAGGTAAAAGGCCAATCACAGTGGCCTTTTACCACGTGATCAGCTGTGTCCAATGACACAGCTGATCACAAAGTAAATACAGTTGCCAGTTATTGGCAGCACTTACCTCATGCTGTCACAGCGTGCAGAAAGTACTGCCGATAACCAGCAAGTGTCAGAGAGGACATCTGCACTGATAATCAGGGCACTAATTATCAGTGCCCTGATTATCAGTGCAGCCCCAAAAGTGGTCAGCATTGCCACCCATCAGTGCCTATCAGTGCCACCCAACAGTTCCCCCCAGCAGTGCCACCCATCAGTGCCACCCATCAGTACTCATCAGTGCTGCCCATCAGTGCCACCAGTCAGTGCTGTCAGTCAGTGCTGTCAGTCAGTGCCACCAGTCAGTGCCCATCATATCCGCCTATCAGTGCCTATCCGTGCCATCTATCAGTGCCCATCATTGCTGTCTATTAGTGCCCATAAGTGCTGCATATCAGTGCAGCATCATCAGTGCCTCCTCATCAATTCCCACCAGTGACTGCGCAATTGTCATTCAAAGTGCAACAGCGCTGAAAGCTGAAAATTGGCCTGGGCAAGAAGGGGGTAAAAGTGCCCATTGAGCAAATGGTTAATTTTTGGATTATATGTATTTCATGCTTTGCTGAGAACCCAGTCACACTTTCTATAAGCATATATATAAATATATATATATATATATATATAAAAAATGAAATTTTGGGCTATAAACCATCTTAAAACGCTGCATCCCATAACAAGATGGTGCTGGTACCACATTCTTTCATGTAATAAACATCCTCTGGGCTCCAAGAGAACTGGAACAAATGGTTAGTTGTTAGCTAGACATGAAACTAGGGAAATCTCTACAAAAACAAGGTAATTTTAGGTCACTCGCATATCATCTATGGCTGTCAGCCAGTAAGGGGATGTGGTTTCAATACTTCAAGACACTGACTGGGAACAAACATGAAATTGGTGAAATCTTAAGTTCTAATCTATATACTTGTTCTGGGACAGTGGCATAGAAAAGCCAGTGGTGTAACAGCCAGCAACTGGCAATTGTGGAAGGAGAATTCAGGGACAACAATCAGTACAGGTCTTCTTTAGGTACAATTGATGAATTACCTATATGAGATTTTTATCATCCAGTCATCACTTTAATTAGAAACAAGGTGACCAAAAAATATTTGGTGTCCTACCTTGAAATTATGAGCATAAACTATGTATTACTTTATTATTAATATTATTATTACTATTATTATTACAATTGTTATTATTATCAGCAGCAGCAAAAGAAAACTTTTGTTGTTTAGACTTCACCATATTTTGCTGCATCATGTAACTGATTGGAAATATGTCCTGACTGTTTTAGAGCAATCATGGCAATGAAATGTGATTGCTGATTGGCTGCCTTTTGCAAATGCATCTTGCACATTACATTCATTTCATATCAAATTTTAAACTGCATCGTGCATTATTTAATACATTTTCAAAAGCGGTATAGGCTCAGTAAAAATTAATTTTAGGATTAAGTTCCAAAGAATACTTAATGTGAAGTGTACACCTCAATTTAACTGTAATATTCTTACAGACAGTTTAAGGTTAACCTTAACTGGAAGGTATTTAGTGTACTAAGGCACTCATAGACATATTTTTCCATTATACAAAGACAACATAGTGCTGTTCCTTCAAGATGCTGACTTATCTTTCCAGTCAACCTTGCTCACTTTGGAAGAGTTCTCTCTTTACTCCAGTCTTAAAATAAATCGGGTAAGGTTGAAAAGCCAACCAATAGATCCCATTCCACCTCAGGCCCCGAATGGGCCACTTAAGTGGGTAGCACAGATTAAATATATGGATATTCAGGTGTCTGCTAATGTACTTGATTTTTTATCCTTAAATTTTATGCCCCTCTTGAATCTCATAAGATCCTGATTCGAGACTTGGAGATCCTTACCATTATTAATCCTAGGCAAGATTATCCTAATTAAAATGAAGCTGCTTCCTCTCTTCCTCTGTGTCCTGAGGAGCTGCCCTGTCTGGATTCCCTTATCTCTGTTTAAACAATTGGACTCACAAATTTCCTCTTTTCTTTGGCATAACAAACCTCCCAGACATAGTGGGGTTTATTTACTAAAGCTGGAGAGTCCAAAATCAGACTCCCTTCTGCATAGAAACCAATCAGCTTCCAGGTTTCATTGCCAAAGCTTCATTGAACAAGCTGAGGTTAGAAGCTGATTGGTTTCTATGCAGAAGGGAGTCTGATTTTGGACTCTCCAGCTTTAGTAAATAAACCCCAGTCTGTCCATTTTGAAACAACCTCTTTCTGTGGGCAGGTTGTCCTCCCATCATTTATCCCATGCCCATAACTGGCTTGCATGCAACCAAGTTAATGTCACGGTCATACTCGAGGCAGCAACTCTGGATCTATATGAGGCACTGGTGTCACTCTTTTATAGAGGAGGTTGTGCCCCATATAGTCTCATTCATACTATGCAAACTACAATCAAGGAGTGGAATAAAGCCCAAGTCCTACTTTGGAAGATTGCTACTTCCAATCAAAGGTACCCCCACACCCTGCTCTGGAAAAACTTCAATCTTGTGCATTTGCTTCATGTTCTGGTCCATTCATATGGATGTCAAGGGGCATAAAGGGTCTGGGAGACTTGTTTGATACTGGTCAATTCCTTCAGTTCCCCACCTTGAAGGCAAAGTATAATCTTCTAAACTGGTACTTTTTCCATTATATATAGCTGCAACATGCCTGTAGTTTTCAATTTGATTTGCCTAGGACATATCTTTTTTCTGCACGACTGGTATCCCCCTTGAGATCTGAGTCTTTGTCCAAAATTCTCTCCAATATACAGTATGGCAAAAAAGTATTTAGTCAGCCACCAATTGTGCAAGTTCTCCCACTTAAAAAGATGAGAGAGGCCTGTAATTGGCATCATAGGTAGACCTCAACTATGAGAGACAAAATGAGAAAAAAAATCCAGACAATCACATTGGCTGATTTGGAAAGAATTTATTTGCAAATTATGGTGGAAAATAAGTATTTGGTCAATATCAAAAGTTCATCTCAATACTTTGTTATATATTCTTTGTTGGCAATTACAGAGGTCAAACGTTTCCTGTAAGTCTTCACAAGGTTGGCACACACTGTTGCTGGTATGTTGGCCCATTCCCCCATGCAGATCTCCTCTAGAGCAGTGATGTTTTGGGGCTGTCGCTGGGAAACACGGACTTTCAACTCTCTCCAAAGGTTTTCTATGGGGTTGAGATCTGGAGACTGGCTAGGCCACTCCAGGACCTTGAAATGCTTCTTATGAAGCCACTCCTTTGTTGCCCAGGCGGTATATTTGAGATCATTGTCATGTTGGAATGACAGCCACGTTTCATCTTTAATGCCCTTGCTGATGGAAGGAGGTTTGCACTCAAAATCACATGATACATGGCCCCATTCATTCTGTCCTGTACATGGACCAGTCGTCCTGGTCCCTTTGCGGAGAAACAGCCCCAAAGCATGATGTTGCTTCACAGTAGGTATGGTGTTCTTTGGATGCAACTCAGCATTCTCTCTCCTCCAAACACGACGAGTTGTGTTTCTACCAAACAGTTCTATTTTGGTTTCATCTGACCATATGACATTCTCCCAATCCTCTTCTGGATCATCCAAATGCTCTCTAGCAAACTTCAGACGGGCCCAGACATGTACTGGCTTAAGCAGGGGGACACGTCTGGCACTGCAGGATCTGAGTCCCTGGCGGCGTAGTGTGTTACTGATGGTAGCCTTTGTTACGTTGGTCCCAGCTCTCTGCAGGTCATTCACTAGGTCCCCCCGTGTGGTCCTGGGATTTTTGCTCACCGTTCTTGTGATCATTTTGACCCCACGGGGTGAGATCTTGCGTGGAGCCCCAGATTGAGGGAGATTATCAGTGGTCTTGTATGTCTTCCATTTTCTAATTATTGCTCCCACAGTTAATTTGTTCACACCAAGCTTCTTGCCTATTGCAGATTCAGTCTTCCCAGCCTGGTGCAGGTCTACAATTTTGTTTATGGTGTCCTTTGACAGCTCTTTGGTCTTCACCATAGTGGAGTTTGGAGTGTGACTGTTTGAGGTTGTGGACAGGTGTCTTTTATACTGATAACAAGTTCAAACAGGTGCCATTGATACAGGTAATGAGTGCAGGACAGAGGAGCCTCTTAAAGAAGAAGGTACAGATCTGTGAGAGCCAGAAATCTTGCTTGTTTGTAGGTGACCAAATACTTATTTTCCACCATAATTTGCAAATAAATTCTTTCACAATTGGTGGCTGACTAAATACTTTTTTGCCCCACTGTATATAGAATCCTACACTGTCCATCTCACTTGACACTGCGTAAATGTAGAGAGTGCTGGTCCCAGGATCTTGTATCGCTAGGTAATGATGACTAGTATGACATGTGTACCTGTTTCAACAATTGATTGAAGCCAGGGACTGACTCATACAATTTAAAATATTTAATCGCACCACACCAACAAGACTGAGGAGGATATCTGTCAATTACTTGCATGCCTGATGGAGATGCTGTTTTATGCTATAAAGGCAATGATCCTTTATTGGAAAGCTCATACTCCCCCTACTTTTGATAAGTGGAAATCTCTGAGTAATTCTGTACTCCCGTTCTGTAAAGCTGCATATAACAGCAAGGGATGCTTTACTAAGTTTGAAAATATTTAATCTCCTTGGTTTGATACTTTGGACACTGGGGTCTTACCTTGAGTCTCATTCTCCCTAGTAGATTCTTATGCAACCGGAGATCCATTGGCTGTCCAGCTCTCCTATTGTGGATAACCCTCACATGCTTCCCCTGTTCATCCTCCCTGCATTTACTTAATTAAAGTTTTTTTCTTTTTCGTAGAACATCTCCTGCTGTTATTGCATGTTGGTGATGGCTTCTCATTCATTTTGGTGGGTGTTCAACCTGTGGGTGTACTGAATCCTATGTATCGCATCTGCTGGCCATTATTGCCTGATAATACCTTTTTGTTACATTCACCTGTCATTTTGGACTTGATGTGGCATGTACCATATGTTTCTGTAATGGCTAAGGTTAATGCTGATTTTTTTCTATGTTCTGTAACATTTTCTGTATTTCCTATGCTGAAAAACAAATTAAATGAATGTGTTTCTTCTGTGAACACTGTTTTCTCCTTTTATCATACACTGCTCAAAAAAATTAAAGGAACACTTTGAAAACACATAAGATCTCAATGGGGAAAAATATTATGCTGTATATCTATATAGATTTGGACTGGGTAATGTGTTAGGACCGTAAGGATACCCCATCATTTAATGGAAATGAAAATGATCAACCTACATAGAACTGAAATCAAAGACACCCCGAAAATCAAAGTGAAAAAATCATGCAACAGGCTAGTCCATTTTGCTGAAATTTCATTGCAGAAACTCAAAATGGTACTCAGTAGTTTGTATGGCCCCCATGTGCTTTTATGCATGCCTGACGTTGGGGCATGCTTCTAATGCGACGACGAATGGTGTCCTGGGGTATTTCCTCCCAGATCTGGACCAGGGTATCACTGAGCTCCTGGACAGTCTGTGGTGCAACTTGGCAGCGTTGGATGGACCGAAACATGATATCCTAGAGGTGTTATTATTATTATACAGTATTTATATAGCGCCAACAGTTCGCTCACCGCTGTACATTACAAAGTGTTCTATTGGATTTAGGTCAGGTATGGGGGCCATTCAATGGTATCAATTCCTTCATCCTCCAGCCTCTGTAGGGTCCAGGTATCGCCTCATGCTACCAGTAGTGACACTGACCCTAGCCAAATGCAAAACTGGTGAAAAACAGTCAGAAAAGATGAGTAGGGAAAAAAATGTCAGTGGCCTCCACCTGTAAAGCCATCCTGTTTTGGGGGTCGTCTCTTTGTTGTCCATCTAGTGAACCTTTTGTTAATTTCATTAACACCAAAGCAGCTGAAACTGTTTAACAACCCCCTCTGCTACTTACCTGACCAGATCAATTAATGGACTTGATGTTACACTCTGATTAAAAAGTGTTCTTTTAATTTGTTTGAGCAGTGTATGTTCCTGTGTCAGTGCTGCTGGTCTCTAGTCATTTTCAGAAATGTCCTATCAACATGTCCATGTTCCAGTGTCAGATGCACATCATTGCTCTGGACAAATTTTCTGACAGTAATAGTGGACCATGCTGGTGCAATATGTATTGGCACATCTGCTTGGGGTTTTTATCATATTGACATATGACATATTGTCACAGGGTGGCAATGCAGAAGCACAACTGGGAGACAGTTGCCCCCCCTATAGTAAGAGGAGCCTAAACAAGGACCTTTATAGTAAAATCATTTTGTATGATTTTAATGAAAATTGCTGATTTCAAAAAAAGTATTTAATAAGCTGACCCTTGCAAATGATATTATATATTTGATTTAAAGTGTTACTAAACCCACAACAGTAAAATCAGTCTGTATATGCAGTAAAGCATGCTTGCTATGCTCAATGTGGAACCTAAGGGGTTAATCCTCTGCATTGTGTAAAAAGATGTTTTATCCTGTCTTCTCTGATCCCTTCTTCTACTGTGCCCAATCTATCTGCTGATAGAACAGAGCCTTGTGGCCACGCTGCACATGCTCAATTTGGTGTGTATTGCTAGAGAGTTTTTTTTTCTTGGGAGAGTGCATGTGATCAGCACAAATATAGTGAATGCAGGGTCCTGGGTTTAGTAACACTTTAATAATAGTAATCTTGGGATGAAAATGTATATAATGTGATCAAAAGGGATGTAAATAGCTGATCACTGTCAAGGCAGTGGAATTTAGGGAGCTAAAATAAACTGCTGCCAAGTTTAAATGTGTAGCAGTTCCATTTGTCCAAAATGTTTCTTATAATAATGGCAATCCTTTAAAAAAAAAAGATTTCACTGAAGTACCAAGTACATCTAGTGAGATTTCCAATGATGCACCATGAAAAAATAGTACAAACAAGACTTTATAAAATAGAAAAGAACTGCTGAAATTCTGAAGAAACAACTTTAACTTAGTAAGCCTGTAAGTGATTACCACCACCCACTGGGTGTACCAGTAAATTATAGACTCTTATCTCTCACCTACTTCTACTTTAGAAACTGTTGAGTGAAGAAAGTAAAAAAAAAAGGAGAATTTCAGTGCAGGTGTAGCTGGGGAATGTCAGTAAGGATGTGCTGAGCAGAGCATAACTTTATTATTAGAGGACCCATCGCAGTATATGACTTTGTCACAAAGCCTCTGGTTAAACTCCATATCTTGAGTATATGCAAGATAAAAGGGAAAGGTTATAATCTCAGTCAGCTGTTTATTGCTGTTTTTATCCTTACAGGAGATGTACCATGGTGTCCTGTCCTATTGACAATGCTATCACTAGGACAGTAGGTCCTCGGAAATGTCTCATAGAAAGCAATAAATATGGTTGGAGTTACATTATAAGATCAGAAACTCACACAGATCCATTTCTCCTCTCAAGACTGGCCTCCCACTGAAAATATAAAAAAAATATCAGCTGTACTCCAATGAGCTCCTCTTAGCGTATTCTTTAATATATATTGAATTGACTATATACAGCACTGTCTCCATGAAAGAAAAAAATATGAAACTTTTTGATATTTCAGAAACATGCATATTTGGATTAAATTTTAAGATTGGATATACTTTAAATCAATGAATTCCCTATTGAAAAATAGTATATTATAGTGTAAAATATAAAAGAGTATCAGCCGCACTCCACTTAGCTACTCTTAGCATATTTTGTAATAGTCAATGAATTGATTGCCTACAGCAATGTCTCCACCCAAGAACCAACCTTCCTAGTGTGTTTTACCATTCCTGGTCTGCTCACAAGGTTAGGGGAAGTACTTCCCCTATCCTTGTGAGCAAGCTATGAGTGGTGAAATGCATCAAAACAGCAAAAAGGGTAAAAAAACAAAAAAAAAACTCATGCACGGTAAAGGCATAATGTGCAAGTATGCATCGAATACCAGCATATTATGGAAGACTTACCTGAGAACAAAGCCCTCCAGCGGCACACAGTCACCACAGCAGAGGCTTCCATCTTATCCTGGTCTTTCATCCGGGGTAGTGGGCGGCGACCACTTGAATGGCCAAACCACGATAACGTCACTCTCCCACTTGCGCGCAGGAGTCACAGTCGTGGTACAGAGCTCTGAAGGAATGGAATGCACCAATGACATTACCAGCGGCTTCTCCCTAGAATATCTCCTAAACGGTGAACATTTAGGATATATTAATTTTACTTACAGGTAAGCTTTATTATAAACTTGCCGTAGGTAAAAATCACAATTGAGAGTTTACTGCCACTTCAAGGAAGGTGTGTTCTTGGGTGGAGACGATACTGTATGCAGTCAATTTATAATTTTATAACTCTATAAACCAAATATGCATGTTTCTAAAATATCAAAAAGTTGAATCCTTTTTTTTTCTCAAATATATCCTGCTTTAAGTTAAATAATAGCAAGTTATATCCACACACACTTCCGTTCCTTGGGTGACAATGCCTACTCAGTTCAACTTGTCAACCCTTTTCTTCGTGCTAGTTTCTGATAAACTATGAGCAGCTATGTCAATACACAGTGCACTGGCTCATTCTACTGTAGTCACCCCAATAAACTGAAATATTTTTTGTCACCGGAAACAAACACACAATAAAGAGTGCACAACAAAGAGAAATAAAACATTAACAAAGAAAGGGGAAAATGTTTTTATCTTTTCAAGATATCCTTTTGTGAGGGTTTAGTTCTATTTTAAGGGAAGATTGTAACCCTGGCAATAACCTTTCAGAAGCTGGTTGCTGGTTTTCAGAAAACCAACTCAGGCAGCTGCAATTATTTTTGTAGTACAATATTTGGCAGGTTTATATGCTTCCACTGAATTGACTATGAGTAGTTGATTGCTGGGTTTGCAAAGAATGATAAGTGGAGAGATGGCTACATAAGCCAAAATTATTCTTCTATTATCCCTTTGTATGGAAACAGACATGGCAGATAAGGCAGCAAAATGGAAAGGAAATTTCCAGTGCATCTGCATCTACATTAATACATCTTCATTGATATTTTTTTACCATTAAAGCATAGACAGGAATGGAAAACCATAATATGTACAGTGCCTAAGGGTTTTTTTCAGGAAAATGAGAACACGCTTATCTGCATGGAAGCCCTCTTAGTTATGATAAAGGACCTCACATTAGTATTATTATTATTATACAGGATTTATATAGCGCCAACAGTTTGCTCAGAGCTGTACATTATAATGGGAGACAGTACACGAGACAGTACAGTAACAATACGATTCAATACATGAGGGGTTCGAGGGCCCTGCTCCTTGGAGCTTACAATCTAGGAGGGAGGGGATAGTGGTACAGGAGGAAATAGCTGTGGGGGATGGAGTGGTAGGAAGAGTGGAGGAGTTCAATAATTAGCTGAGGGCGGGGTAGGCTTTCCTGAAGAGATAGGTTTTCGGAGTGCACCTAAAGGTGAGTAGAGTAGGTGATAGTCTGATGGATTGGGGTAGGGAGTTCCAGAGGATGGGGGAAGCCCTGGAGAAGTCCTGGAGATGGGTATGGGAGGAGGAGACCAGGGAACTAGAGAGTAGGAGGTCTTGTGAGGAGCAGAGAGTACGTTTTGAGTGGTATTTGGATACCAGATTGGTGATGTAGTTTGGGGCAGTATTATGAACAGCTTTATACGTCAATATTAGCATTTTGAATTTTATCCGTTGGCCAATCAGAAGCCAGTGGAGGGACTGGCAGAGAGGGGTGGCGGATACAGAGCGGTGAATAAAGTAGATGAGTCTGGCCGCAGGCTATCCCTGAAGCAGGGATAGCCTGCGGTGAGGTAAGCCGATGAGGAGGGAGTTACAGTAGTCTAGGCGTGATATAATGAGGGAGTAAATGAGTTGCTTAGTGGTTTCCGGGGTTAGGAACGGACGTATTTTGGAGATGTTGCGGAGGTGGAGTCTACATGAGTTTGTCAGCAAATGGACCTGGGGCTGGAAGGACAGATAATGTTGTTGGTCTTGATGGAGAAGTCGGGGGGGGCGTGGGCTGGGGGGAAAACTAGGAGCTCAGTTTTGGAAAGATTTAGTTTGAGGAAGTGGAGTGGCATCCAATCCGATATGTCGCTCAGTAGGCTTGTGATACGGGTGGAGATTGAAGGGGTGAGGTGAGGGGTAGAGAGATAGATTTGCGTGTCGTCGGCAGAGAGATGGTAGTTGAAGCCGTGAGAGTGTATCAATTGGCCAAGGGAGGAGGTGTAGATGAAGAAAAGAAGGGGCCCAAGGACAGAACCTTGAGGGACCCCAACAGAGAGGGGGAGTGAAGAGGAGGTGGCAGCATTATAGGTAACACTGAAGGAGTGCTGTGATAGATTGGAAGAGAGCCAGGAGAGAGCAGAGTCTCTGAGGCCAAGAGAGTGTAGTTTTTTGAGGAGGAGGGGGTGGTCAACCATGTCGAAAGCTGCAGAGAGGTCGAGGAGTAGGAGACTGAATAGTGGCCATTAGCTTTGGCGGTTAGCAGGTCGTTGGTGAGTTTGAGTAGGGCAGTTTCGAGGGAGTGTAGGAGGCGGAAGCCAGACTGTAGGGGATCAAGGAGGTTGTTGTCAGTGAGGTGGGAACTCAGGCGATTATAGACTAAGCGCTCTAGGAGTTTGGATGTAAATGGCAGTAGGGAGATGGATCTAAGGTTGTTCAGGTCGGTGGGATCCAGGGAGGGTTTTTTAAGTATGGGAGTGATGTGTGCGTGTTTTAGAGGGGAGGGGAATGTGCCAGTAGAGAGGGAAAGATTAAAGATGTGTGTGAGGGAGCATAGGATGGAAGAAGAGGGTGATCGTAGGAGTTGTGAGGGGAGAGGGTCAAGGGGGCAGGTGGTGAGGCGGGCTTCAGAGAAGACCTTCACATATTTTTCAGTGCAAGGGGCCACAATTAAAGGGTTTCCTTTGGTGATATTTGGGGTTGTAACACAGTTTTAAAATCCATTCTATATATATTGTGTCTTCATTGTTTGAATTAACACCGCCTCCTGGCGAACTCATCTCTGCCTGTTTTATTAATGTTTTGACTGTTTTCAACTTTATCTATGCTCAGATTGCTTGTACCTACTTTCCTTTCTAGTACCATTTTCAATGTGACATGTTCATGATATTTTATTTTTCCCAATAAAACTTTTGAACAAGAAAATTCATTCTATGTAAATCATCATATGTCTCTGTTTTGGACTACAGTTCATCACCCAGTTGTGGATCCTATGGTCACAGACATTGGTGAACCCACTGCGTCCTTTATGATCAATGTGTGTTTCTATAGCATTGCAAAGTCCAAGGAATCCCTAAAACAAAAGTCTGGAACAGCAGCTTCAAGATTGTGGTTATTGGATTTGGCCAATAGTAAATAAGATCTTCAGTATAGAGCACACTAGGCCTGCCACCTCATTATATCCATAAAATGTTACACCACTATTTAAGGACACAACATAAAAAATTTAAGCATTTTTGGTCTAGGTCAATATTTTTTATGTCTCTGTTGATGGCCCTTAATGATGGCTTAAATAGAGTATTTTATTATACTGCTGCTTAATTAAAACATGTATCGAAAAACTACAGGTGCTGCCATTCTCTTACCAGTTTATATATCGGCTGTAGCATACTGTATTTGCTCATAGCAGTAAATAATGGGCTCCACTCTGTCAAATCACTATTATCTTTTATTCTGCATTCACATCTTTTCAGGATTTAGTAGAACATGCAGTACATAGTGAAGTTGTGATAAATCACAACAGTAAAGTCTACTAGCTAAAGAGCTTTACGTGTTGCAGATTCCTCATTTCAGGTCTCTGGTGCATGTGCATAAATGATTGTAGAGAATAGAATGTTCAGAAGCAGAAAACTTTTGGAATTGGCAGTAAGTTTTAAATTATTACATTTATAAGTTGTTTTGTGGTTATAAAGCATCCTAACATTGTGTTTTTGGTTGTATAATTCAACCATTTAGCACATGAGGATGAAAAGAATAGCTTGTGTAGGTTTGTGTAATTTGCATACCGGATTAGGTAGCCTGAACCATTTTCAAATTTTTGCAGGCCATGTATATGGTAAAATCGATGTAGGGTTGAGATGGCTTGGCATGGATGAGCATAAAATATAGTAAATAAAAGGCATTTTACATTCAAATCAATAAGAAATTAAAATGTATGTGAAACTAAACCTTTCTTTTTTTTTTTCTTTTAAGTAGAAAAGTGTAAAATTGCTGTCAGATTTTTATGCCTTTCGGTGTCCTCGCTGGAGAGATTTGTCTTGGTGACCATTGCCTTTGTTATATAAATTGATGGGAAATTCAATGATGCACATATTTAGGAAATAAAGCATTAAGTAGTCTCTGTACAGCTGTTACAATATGACACTGGTTCATAAAAACAACCATTTTACAGATTTCAGTTTAACAATTTTTATAAAACTAAGTCATGACTGCCAGGAAGAGGGCAATGCAGGTAAACAATTGCAGTGCCACTTCTGTACTCTCAGTGTAATCCCCTGCTTTTGAAAAGATGGATTATGTTCTCCACTTTGTTGGCCAAGTCACATTTGTCTACTTTTAGTGTAGCCACAACATCCTTTGCACCACCATATGTAAATTATAGTGCATTCTTATTTTTGTATTGTGCAGCTGAAACAAAAAAAATCACTGCCTAAAGAAATCTTTGACAGACACCTAAAGTTGCATTCCTTACTCACTCAGCATTGCCTGCTATAACTCTTAAGTTCCCAATCTAATTGGCCTCATCACCTTTAGACCTGTAAAGTATCATTCTACAATAATGCTGAGAGGCCCAACCAAGACTGTCAAGGTATTTTCATAATGAATAACCAACAGCCAATCAAAAAGCTTTATTATTATTATACAGGATTTATATAGCGCCAACAATTTGTGCAGCGCTTTACAACATAAGGGAGACAGTACAATTACAATACATTTCAGTACCGAAGACTTTAAATATTATTTGACTTATTATTTGATTAAATTTACTTCTTTTGCATAAAATACATTTCTATTTTTAGCAATAAACTGTACATAGTATTCCAGAGTGTAATAAGCCAAGTTGAGATCTAGATAAATTAATTGTATTTATAGTTGGAATGCACATTTAGAATTAAATGTAACTATTTTAACTAATGAATTGTTCCTTTAATTTTCCAGCAGTCTGTCATTGGCACAGATTAATGCTATTACTATGTGGTAATGTTTATCCAAGCATGTTATCCAGAGTTCAATGTACTTTTCAGCAGCTGCTCTTTCAAGTCTTTTTCACACTTTCAAGAACAAGTGGCAGAATTCTCCCTCGTTTCCATTCTGCAGCTCTTTCATAAGGAATTCTATTTGCCATCATTCACAGCCAGTCTGCTAGAAACACACAAAGAATTCTCAAGAGTTCGCATTTTACAAACAGGACATAAGACAGATGAAAAGAACATAGAATATAATAAAAAAAAGAAAACGTTTTAATAGGCCTAAGCAATTATAAATAACATTCTGCTCTGAAGAGCAGGCAAACCTTTTAGAGAAGGAAAGGTGAAATGTAATTATGAGCACCCTCTAATGGTGGCTTTCCACCAGGAAACCATAAAAAGTCTGTTTGCACTTTGTACCCCAGAGTGAGCTTCACAGTTTGCCCTTTCATGTATTTAAATGCGTTGCTTGTGTATGCATAATTAAAGGAAGCTTGTAGTCTTGTAGTGAAAGAAATATTTAGGCTAACTTCTTCAGAAAATGGCACGCTGAAACAATGGCTTTAATATGTTACTGACTAGGGACAAGTATACAGAGCAGCAGTTCTGACTTCATTTGCTGCATGCTAGTTCCAGATCAGTGACTCAGAAAGTATTGACACATTTCCAGAAAATAAGTGAAAACATTCAGTAAGCTACTAATGCTAGCATCCAAGATCCCTAGACTATGGACAAGTAGGAGTGAGGAAAAACAGTGTTCCCAGTATACATCTAATTGCTTAATTTTCATTTTTTTTTGGAAGCATAAATTTACCTACTGTAAATGTAGCACTTACTCCCATAGGAGCCTCTGGGAATTTGCCCAGGTTCTTCCTCAGTGGTTTGCCCTACAGCCAGGCACATGAACACACTCACTCTTTTCCTCAATAACCAGTCTAGGGGTGTTGTTGTTTTAATTTTTGGAGAACTTGGATATAGGAATGAGGGAATTGAGATGAATACTCCAAACACAGAAACGGTGTACAAATTAAGGACAGTGAACCCCTTTCTGTCAGGCTGAAACAGAAGTTAAACCGTGGACTTGGCTTGCAGTAGAAACAGCAACAGCACACAGGCTGCTTTCTTTAGAGCAACAAGAGCAGAGTCCTTTCACAGTGATCTAGATACACTAAGTTTTCCAGGGCACCAGCCAATGTCTCTTGCACAAGAAGGTTGGGGTGGCAGCAGCCCAAAAGTCTCTAAGATCTCTCAGCAGTCTGTACTCAAAAAATATCCAGGGAAAGCTGGTTGCCTCCTTCCACCTTCTAAGCAACACTTTTCTCCAGTGAATTCAGACTAGATCTTCAGCAGACAGCCCATTAGTCAGCTTTCAGTAGCTTCAGCATGCAGGCCTTTGGGTCACCCACCTGAGGTGTCTTGAACAGCAAGCACATAGAAGTGTTGCCTTGGAGGTCAGTAGCCCTCCAGGCTGGACTGATCCTCAGCAGGAAAAGATCCAGAGCTCAGAGTGGTCAGAGAATATATACAGTCTCCCAGAAGCCTTCAGAGCCCTGCTCCCTGGGATTGTCCAGAGCAGTATAAATCTTAATGCTGCCATCTGCATAACTCCATAGCGACACTATATTGCCAAAAGTATTGGGACTTTACATGCACATAAACTTTAATGGCTTCCCAGTCATTTGTGGGTCAGGCACTGATGTCAGACGGGAAGGCCTGACTTGCAGTATCCACTCTAATTCATCCCAAAGGTGTTCTATTGGGTTGAATTCAGGACTCTGTGCAGGCCAGTCAAGTTCCTCCACCCCAAACTCACTCATCCATGTCTTTATAGGCCTTGCTTTGTGCACTGGTGCACAGTCGTATTGGAACAGGAAGGGGCCATCCCCAAACTGTTCCCACAAAGTTGGGAGCATAAAATTGTCCAAAATGTCTTGGTATGTTGATGCCTTAAGAGTTCCCTTCACTGGAAATAAGGGGCCAAGCCCAACCCCAACCCCTGAAAAACAAACTCACACCATAATTCCCCCTACACCAAACTTTACACTTGGCACAATGCAATCAGGCAATACCATTCTCCTGGAAACCACCAAACCCAGACACGTCCATCGAATTGCCAGAGAGAAAAGCATGATTGGTCACTCTAGAGAACATGTCTCCACTGCTCTAGAGTCCACAAGCAGCGTGCTTTTACACCACTACATCTGACGTTTTGCATTGCACTTGGTGATGTAAGGCTTGGATGCAGCTGCTCGACCATGGAAACCCATTTCATGAAGATCTCTACACACTGTTGTTGTGCTAATCTGCAGGCCACATGAAGTTTGGAGGTCTTTAGCTATTGACTCTGCAGAGAGTTGGCGACTTCTGTGCACTGTGCTCTTCAGCATGCGCTGACCCCATTGTGTCATTTTACGTGACCTACCACTTCGTGGCTGGGATGCTTTTGTTCCCAGTTGCTTCCACTTTGTTATAATACCACTAACAATTGACTGTAGAATATTTAGTAACAAGGAAATTTCATGGAAGGACTTATTGCACAGGTGGCAACCTATCATGGTACCACACTTGAATTTCCTAAGCTCTTGAGAGCAACCCATTCTTTCACAAATGTTTGTAGAAGCAGTCTGCATGCCTAGGTGCTTGATCTTATACATGGAGGTGATTGGAACACCTAAATCCAATAATTTAGAAGGGCATCCAAAAACTTTTGGCAATATAGTGTATAATCCAGAAATACTATTTATAAAAGAGTTGAAAACCGCGGCCACCCGGCCACATACCAGACCAATTAGGCTGGGTGGCAACGGTTTTTGCCCCACTCAGGGCCCCTTTGGGCCGTTGGGATGGGGCATCCATGGAAGGATGGGGCAGATCACCTGATCTATCCCCCCCCCTCGCACATGCGGGGATCTCGGCCCACAGTGATCCACATTCACCGGGACGGTGCATGCGCAGGATTATCGCACCTGTGCAGTCACTTGCGGCCGGGCCCAGTGATGTCACACGCCATCCAGCATGGGCGTGCCAGGTCTGTGTGCATATAACGCCACGGGCTGGCGCTCGGTCCCCTGTGACTCCTGTTAGGGCAGCAGCCCTGGATGGTGTTCTCGCTTTTTGTGATTTTATGGCCAAGTACTGGTAAGCTAACCAAGGGAGGCAATTGCTTGACATTGTATTGGGGAGATAGTTATACAGATGTGTAATGTGATTTGTTTCCCCTTTTAGGCCCATTGACCATTGTATGTCACTCAGCGGTGGACTGCCAATGTGGGAATGATATATAGTGTGGACACGGTTATGGTCCTTCTTTGGATGTTATTACAACCGTATTATCGTGATTAGGGGCCATTGCCCTGACCGGTAGGTTTTTCTTTGAAAAAGGAATATGATTTTAGATGCTTTGGTATTTATACTAATGTGGTGATTATATATCCCATTGTTTGTAGAAGCAGTCTGTGTCTATGTACCTTCCTTTTTCATTCTCGGCCTTCTGGTGTTTTCTGCCGAGTGCAAGCCCCGTTTCTTTTCGTTTTTTATCCTCTAATTTGTTGATGTATCTACTATACTGTGGGGTAAAACACTACCTAGGAAGTTAGTTTCTATGTATCAAATTACTGAGTAGAAAGCGGTATCCTTAGTCTGTACATATATTTCTATCTAGGCCCTTATTGGCTTTCCAACTTTTGCCATTTATTTTTGGGAACCAAGCCTTTTGGGGTTTCCCTGATTTTCCGGCCTGCTGTGGTCTTTGCACCCCCATATCTGACCCCTGGAGTGTCTCCCCCCCACCCTGGATTCAGAGAAGGCTTTCCCCAGTGTGATTGAAGGGTCCACTGCTGTCTGGTGCATAATGGTCTATTTTGTAAGTGCTAAACTCTTTAACAATTTTACAATGCTTAATTGTGTTTGCTGTTCATGATTTTCTGTTTGTCTAACTAAATGTATCTTTTTTAGATATATAATTAGCTCCTGAGGAAGTGACTGTGGTCGCGAAACATGTTGGGCATTATCTTCAGACTTTGAATGTTCCTTGCCCCTCCACAGGATTACTTTCCTTTTGAATATATGGTGGGCTTTGGGATATTCATGGTGGGTACACTGTACAACAATATTTTATCCAAAATTGTCTATATGTGATGTGATGTTAAATAAAGGAACATTGATCTTACTTTTCTGTGTATGTAGACTCTGTGCCTATAAAGTCCATTTATAGAATCTCCTCTTTTATAAATAGTATATCCCAGGACGTGGCACTGTTGTATCTATTGGGTGTGACCTATATCACCCAAGGGTTACCCCATATCCTTTTCATCGTATAATCTAGATAGTTCAACTGATTTCTGGAAAGGAGTGGGAGCTATCAGACTAGCAGCAGTTGAGAACACTGAACAGACCTAACTAATCAATTGCAGCTACACTGAATACAGTAGGGTGAGCTAAATTTACCTGACAAAAATGCACACAGCTCCACTGAGCACAGTGAGCCAGTGTTAAATCTAACTAATCCTAGCACCTATCTAGGAGGGTGCTAAATACTACATAAAATAGCGGCACACAACACAGAGTATTATACATCTTATGTCGTGGCCTTCAAGGTGCTGTACATAGCTTTCTAAAAGCATCACAGCTCCCTCCCCCCGTAGTACTCTCAAAAGCCATCAGCCTTGATACCAACTGTGGGCTGACTCTAGATAAAAATTATGCAAAAATTGAAATGCCTTTATGGATGGATGTTCATCTGGAAGAGTGAGCTTTCCAAGACAGGCTAAATTTACAACGTTCATTTCCAGCCAGTGAATGAAGCAAGCTCTATTTAAATTGTTGCAGATTTGTTGTACACTGTGAGATACTGGGGTGCATTGGTAGCAAATGTGCTGCTATAACGCAACGCATTAACACATGTTAACATGTATAAATGCACCAAACATAACATGCATAATTGCACCACACAAGTGTCACTGGGCCATTAGGAACATATTTATAAAGCAACAAATGCAACATTCACTAAGAATTCAGTGCACTCTTCCTGGTGCATGTGTTTTAAAGTATAATGAATAAATAACCTGCAGTGAAAATATGGTGAATGTCACATATACTGCTTTATAAATATGCCCTTAAAAATTACCCCCTGCCTCCTCTTATAACCAGAATGCAAAAGCTCTAACCATTTCTATGTCTCCATCAACATGACTTCTCCATCAAGATCAGTAGTACAACCATCAGTCCCTCCCCTCATGCCAGGGTACTAAGTGTAATCCTAGACTCCCATCTGTCCTTCCAGCCCCAAATGCAATCGCTGTCCAATGTTGTAGGCTTCACCTCCGCAACATCTCCAAGATACGCCCATTCTTAACCTCTGAAACTACTAAGCAACTTATTCACTCCCTTGTTATATCTCGCCTTGACTATTTTAACTCCCTCCACATTGGCCTACCTAATCACAGGCTATCTCCTCTTCAATCTATCATGAATGCTGCTGCCAGACTCATCCACCTTACTAACCATTCCATATCTGCCACCCCTCTTTGCCAATCCCTCCACTAGCTTTCCATTGCCCAATGGATGAAATTCAAAATATTAACAATAACATATAAAGCCATTTACAACTCTGCCCCATATTACATCACCAATCTTGTCTCCAAATATCGCCCAAACCGTACTCTCCACTCTTCGCACGACCTCCTGCTCTCTAGCTCCCTTGTCTCTTCCTCTCATGCTCGTCTTCAGGACATCTCCAGAGCTTCCCCCATCCTCTGGAACTCTCTACCCCAATTTATCAGACTATCGCCTACTCTGCAAACTTTTAGGCGATCTCGGAAAACTTATCTCTTCAGGGAAGCCTATCCTGCCCTCAGCTAACAATGGAATCTTCTATTCTTCCTACCAGTCCATCCTCCACAGTTATTACCTTTTGTACCACTAGCCCCTCCCTCTTAGATTGTAAGCTCCAAGGAGCAGCACCTCCTAACCCTCTTGTATTGAACTGTATTGTTGCTGTATTGTCTCCCATTATATTATAAAGCGCTGTGCAAACTGTTGGCGCTATATAAATCTTGTATTATAACAATAATAATAATAATAATAATGTCTATCACAGTATTGCTAAACCGGCAATTACTTTGTAAACCTATTTTTTTTTAACTAACTGGACACTACACCATGAAATCTTTCATCTCTGCCTTTGATAAATTAGTACAAAAACAAATTAAAAATTAGTACTTTTGTAATTTTTCAAAACACATGTGAATTGATAGTAATTTTATAAATGCAAAGATACACAATGATTGCAGTTTCACAAAATTTCTATCTCAGGACAAGATTCCTCCTTCTGAACTAATCTTTACCTTCTTTTTATTAGCTGTTTCTCTTTAATTACGAAGTATTTATTGTCCTGTTCAATAGAAAGCAAATATTGGACTTTTAAATTAGGTAACCATGAGTATCTGAATAAGCTAAAAATCTGATCTTGCAAGTTTACTTAGCTGGTATTTAATCTTGCTTTAATAGGCACCAAACACTTTTAAACATAATAGAAGGACATTATTAAATAAAATCCTGGATTAAACTCAAGTGTATGAGATTCATTTTTTTTTAATTCATAATTTAATATATAAACTAGCAAAGTGCTAACATTCAAGCACAGAAAGTATCAGGGGTTGTGAAAAAACAAAACAGTGAAGACTAGTGACAGTACGGTGGGATGGAAGAGGAGTCTGCAGTTATTAGTGACAGTGGTATGGTATGAGAAAGGAGGCAGGAAAGACTAGTGACAGTGGAACTGAAAGAAAATGCAGTAAGGATCAATGATGGTGGAACCAAGAGATGAGACAATAAGGATCAGTGATGGTGGAATGAAAAGGAAGCAGTGGGGAATGGTGATGGCAGGACTTGAGAGAAGGATGTGGTGATAAATGATGGCAGAGAGTATAATTTAAGGAAAGAGACAATGTTAGAAAGGACTGAAGAAAAGGATTACAAGATATGACCAGGAGTGTGGTGTGGTAGAGGAAGAAATCATCACTTGTGGGAGAGGAGACCAGGGAGACTGAATAGCAGAAACATACGATGTAAGAGTGTTAAGTCTTGAAACAACTGAACCCTTCTTGAATATAGAAATCTATAAACTGTACGTGCATCCTCCAAGAACTTGAATTATGGTATACACAAAGGACTATATTAGGTGTCCGTTTATGACACAGAGAATAGCTGCGATTCAGAGGTTCGCAGCTATTCTCTGGTCATTCACAGTTTATGACACTCAGGAGATCAGCGGAGAACATGTTCAGCCCTTTACTGGAGATCTGTGTTCTCCCTCCAGATTCTCCAGCCCAGAGCTGGAGAATCGGAGGAACCGAAAACTAAGCAGAGATAATTTACCTCTGTTTAGTAAACTGATCTTTGACTGTAATCTCGCGAGATTATAGTAAAAGCAGCCGTTTTCCAGCGTTTGTAGACTGTTCTCCCTTCATTCGGAGAACTGATTTACACCGCTTCATAAACGGCATTCACAGGAGAACTGTGTTCTCTGAGAATTCCGGAGAACTGAGCAGAGATCATTTACCGCTGGTTCATAAATGGACACCTAAGTGCCTTCTGACAGAGGATCTCTTAATTGCAGCACCTTCTTACATGATGTTTTGTTTAGTACATTCTTATCATAATGAAATTTCTCATAACAGCGATCACTCTCTAAAATATGTATACATGCCAAGTTAATGCAAAATGGTTGATTTACTAAAGACAAATATGCTGTGCATTTTGCAATGGAAATTTCACTTTACAATGATAGTTTGCCCAACAAATGAGGTGAAATTTCACTTTTCAAAGAATACCCAATCATGCGCAAGGAAAATACAAAAGCAGCATTTTGTTTTGCAAATGATTGAATAATGGAAGTCAGCAGAGCTTCCCCACATTCATGAAGCTCTGGGGAAACTTACCTTGCAAAGTGCAACTTTCTTTGCAAAAAAATAGACTATTTGTCTCTGGTAAATCAACCCAAATGTATCTGACAGCCTTTCCCTTTCTCCATTATTTCCAAACAGTATGCATGAGTCTTGTTTCGTCACATCAATTAATCAACACCTCCTCAGATACAGTCTTACTATCTGTTGCACAGTCCATAGTGCTGTCAGTTGTGATATCTTTGATGTTTCTCCCAAGCTTTTCCTCCTCCAGAACACCAAACACCATCCGTTGTTAAGGTTGTCAATCAGTTCCTTTTAATTCCTGTCTGTAAGCTCAGCAACCATCAATTTTGCACCATGTCTACAGCAGGAGTAGAAAAAGCACAAACTCCTCTGGCATAGTATTTTAAAAATCCAGGAAATGATTACTAAAGCCACACTTGATGAAAAAATGGATGTAAAATGGATATAAACAGATATGAAAACGGAGGTAAAAAGTCTTGATCCATTTAGTTCTGATTTTGAAAAAAAAAAACACAACTGAACTGATGAAAAAAACACCGTGTGAAAGGACCCTTAGTAAAACTGGAGCACCCAGAATCTGGTAAAGCTGTGCAAAGTCAGCTTCTAACTTTAGCTTGCTTGTACAATTAAGCTTTGGCAATAAAACCTGGAACCAGATTGGTTTCTATGCAGAGCTGCACCAGATTTTGCAGTCTTAAGTTTTAGTAAATAACCCCCACAGTGCCTACTGTATGAAAATCAGTAGGATGGCACCCTGTGCCCAGCACATATGGCCAGTGGTATGTTTAGGTTTTGTGCTGCCCTAGGCAAAACAAAAATTGGCTCCCCCCCACAGAGAGACCCTGAGAGAACATCTCCCCCCCCCCCACGAAGAGAGCCTGACATTGACCAACAACACCCCAGCCCCCCACCCCCACCTGAGAAAGCCTTCAACTACCACCGCCCCCCATACACTGGCAACCCCCCTCCCCAGGAAGAGATAAGACACTTACCTTCACAGCTCCGGAAATCCCCTGGAACAAGAGTCAGGCTCTGCACTCACCAACAAGCAGCCTGCAGCCTCTCTCAGATCCCCCCTGGTCCCTATGCTGTGTGTCCCTTCTTCCATCCCTTCTTTCGGGGGGGCGGCGCTGCCCCCCTGAAAAATGCCACCCTAGGTAAATGTCTTGTTTGCCTTGTGGTAAATACATACCTGCATATGGCACACAGTGAAGGTCTTGGGTGTTTTTTAAGCAGTAATAAACCCAAAAGCAAACATTTATTATATTTCAGCTTACCAATTCTTAAATGTGATGGCTGTATTGGTTTCCTTTTTTTAGGCTTTCTTTATTCTGTTTTCATCTGGTAATCCAGCCAGCAAGTCTGTTGTTTTTCAAAATATCAAGCTCTCCAGGTGAAAGTATCACTTTACATGGACGAAACCGACCACTTAACACTGGCAGGGGTTTTTGAAACAATCAGCTTTTATGTATTCATGTAAAACCTTTATCCCAAAAGCAAAACAACTGTTTATAAAGTGTGAGCTGAAATGTGGCTTCAATTTTTGTTAACAATGCACAATTCTTGTTTAAAAGGTATAATGTAAACATGTAAAAATAGAGAATTGCAGCCACAAAGGACAAGTCATTTCTGAATACCAATAAGTACAAAAACACTGCCAGTTACCACAGTAACTCTTGGTTCACATCAGTGCAGGTGATACCCCTGTGGGATCCGCACAAATACCTGAAGCCCCACCACCCACACAGAGGAATGCGGGATCCGCAGACGGGTGTCATTAATTCTAAAGGCAGGCCGCCCGCACTGGAAATCACAACCATACTAGCTTCCCGTGCAGGCTGCAATTTCCCATGTAGTGCAGGGACTTCCTCCCTGCGTGTCCCGGGGCACAGGAGTCCATTCTAATGAATGGGCTCTCATGACCGCACAAATCACGGCTCACACGACCGCACATACGTAAACCAGGAGTAACACACAGTTATCTACAAACTACTTACTAATTGAAAGTCACTCACCATCCAGAATCCACAGCTTAATTCATACTGTATATTCTTTACTGGTACTGATTTTACTGTTGTGGATTTAGTAACACTTTAAAGCAGAATTCCACCCAAAAGGGGAATTTCCGCTTTAAAGATTGGTCCCCCGCTCCCCATTAAGGATTGGCACCTTTGGTGAGCTGGGGGGGGGGTGGGTACCCGAATTTGACAGGTACCTGCTCCCACTGCGATCGCCTACGTGATCGGAAACGGAAGTTGTCCTCCTACTTTCCTTCCCCCTCCCTGAAGTCTTGTGGGACATGTGACAGGTCCCAGAAGACTACGGGGCCATTCAGGAAGCGCAGCGCTACTCGCTCATGAGCTTGCAGCTTCACAGCAGGGTGCCCACACTGAAGATGCCGGAGCCTGGAATACAGGACGGCCGGTGAAATGGGCTGTGGCAGGGGCAACGCGGGATCGTGGGACAGGTGAGTAGCTGTTTTTTAAAAGTCAGCAGCTACAGTTTTTGTAACTGCTGACTTTTATTTTCTTACAGAGTGAGTGGAACTCCGCTTTAACTAAAAAGTTGTCATAGTTACGTAGTTTATAAGGCTAAAAAAGACACAGGTCCATCCAGTTCAACATATACATGTGCATGTGACTGCGAGTTTAAGTCTCTAAATATTTCCACTCCCCTGTAAGTTAGATCCCAGTCGCACTGGGTGCGACCTGGCATGCAATTTGCATGCCATGCAACTTGCAAATCCCATGCCAAGCCGCACCCTGTTGTCCGCAATTGCAGCGGTCATATCAGTGTGGTTTCTGACTTGGTCAGAGCGCCACTGATTTCTAAAGTAGTACATGCACTACTTTTGGTGCGATTTACATAGACATCTGTGTCAGATGTCTTGTAAATTGTACCTGAAATTGGCATTTCCCCTAACTTTGAAACCATGCGACTTCACTGTAAATCGCACAATTTCAAAGTTGGCCTTAATGTGACCGGGGTGTAATGGTCACTATGGAAGACAACTAAGTTTTTTTTTCATTTATCAATGCTCTCAACTAAAGCCTAGTGCACATGAACTAAAAATTGTGTGAAAAATACTGCTTTCTAAGCTATCGTATGATAATCTGATCATTAATGCCTAGCTTTTGCCTGAAATTATTCGAAGGGATAAGCACAAAAATTGTTCTCAGACAATATCAGATCATATGATTTTCGTTTAATCAGTACAGTTTTCGTTCAAAAATAAAATACAAATACATTAAATCACTTTTGAATTTTTATTCTGTTGTACAAGAATTTTTGTAACTTTAGTAACTTCTTCACTTTCAATATAAGACTAGTATGCCACAAAAATAGATGATCATTTGTCTGATATTCTTATCGGGTGTACGGGACTTAACACTACTACCTGGGGTGGGGAGTTCAATGTTTTTGCTGCTCTAACAGTAAAGAACTCCTTACACAATATAAAAATTAACCATTTTTTTCCAAATTGTGGACACGTGTCTTTTCAGTTTATTACAGTTACTATGGTAAATATATACAGTAATTGTACATTGTGATCATATCCCTTCTTAAGTGCCTCTTCTCCACAGTGAATAAGTTAGATCTTTGTATTTGCTTTTCATAATTGAGCTGATCCAATCCCCTTATTATTTTTGATGCCCTTCACTGAATTCTTTTTAGTTGAAAAACATCCTTCCTATGCATTAGTGACACAATTAAACTGCATATTCAAGATGAGGCCAACCTAGTGTTTAGTAAATGGGTAGAATTATTGATTTATCTTTTGAATATATGCCATTTTTAATGCACGAGAGTAGCCTGCTATCTTTGTTAGCTGCAGCTTGATATTGCATGCTATTGCTAAGACTGTGATCTATAACTCACAGTAACGTGGGCCGTGCGGCCAGTATTTGTTTTGGCATATGAATGGGCTACTGTGCCGCATGTCCCTCACAAAAAAGGTGCATGCACCTTTTTAAAAATATGACCATGCATTTCCCTGGGGTACCCACATCTGCAATTGTGCTGCGGTCTGAGCTGCATAGGGCTGCCATTCAGTAGCCCCATGCAACTTGCAAAAGCAGCGCAATTCAGTTGCGGGTGTGGGAACCGATGCAATTCCTGCACCTGCATCTAGAGTGCACAGTGTGGGCTAGTGTGAATCTAGCCTAAGAACTCCAAAATCTACTCCTAATGTGTATTTTGCATGAATATTTTTAGCACCTTCCTGTTGCTACATCCTGTGCCATATTTATTTCACTGCATAGTTTGTTATCATCAGTAAACACTTAAATTAGGCTCTTAATATCATTAATTTAAACTTAATGACATTAAATAAACAGCATTTGCCCTAAGACAGAGTAGGTACACCACTCACAACAATTTAGCCAGATTTAAATTTGTTTGCCATTGCCATTGCTGTTTAATATTACCATAAAACACCCCTATTTGTCCTCTGTGTCCTTTATTAGGCGTATTTGGTGTGTTTTGATTATCAAGCAATAAAGTACTTATTTTTGTTAGTCTTTTCTGTAACCTGCTTTGTGATCACTATTGCACATTTTTTCTATTATCTGCACATCTCAAGTGAAGTCTTTGTTATTCAAAATAATAACTCCTGTAGACCACTTTTTCTCATTGGGGCTTCTACCATATGGGAAAGACAAATAAACCACTCCAGGTGAGTGCTGAAGATGTATAGCCCCTCCACATACACGTTGCTGCTGGCCTGATCCATGATCGCAGGAACAATGCCAGGAAACAAAGGCTGGATGCACTAGCAACGATGCAGCAGATAAAATCCTTTATTGGAATCTTTCACAAACAGTATGATAAGAACATCACAGCTCCAAGACTGAACAAAAGAACAGTAAACACGTTTCACACGAACACATGCTGAGTCATTACACTTCTACCATATGGCCCATGAAACTGTTCTGCAGTAATTTAAGAAATACTAGGCCTTTGTTGAGAGTATAGTTCTTTATGCCCAATCAATATCAAGATAATTGAAGTTTCCCATAATAACATTGCTCTGTTTTCCAGCGATTTCAGTCTGTAAAAGGGGCTGAATCTTTTCCTGGTCCTTTATGTTAGGAAACAATGTATTGCATTTTTCATGCACTCATATGAAGCTCTAGCCATAATTACTCAATGCACCATCAAAACTCTTGTTAGCAATCATCCCTCATATTCACTTTGAGGTCATACCCCTCCACCTCTTCTATCAATCCTGTTCCTCCAAAATGGAGTGAACCCTTGGATATTAGCAGCCCAGTCTCACAAGCTGTCCAACTAGGTTTCTGATACTCCCACAAAGTCAAAATGCTTATTGAATAACGGAGGATCTAGCTCTTCTATTCTGTATTTCTATTTTGAGTTCCTGCATTTGTGAATATAGCTTTTTATTTTGTATTAGCATTTAAAGTTTAATTATTGCTCACACAATTATAACTTGATTTTGCAAATTAATTAACTCATTCAATTTTCCTGCCACCTAGTTCGTGCCATACTTCCCTCTCTGTTCCAGTTACTGCTATATTCAGTGCCCACTTTGACCCTTGCTCTCTATATGGTATAGTCTTTTCGGTCCCCACCCCCCAGATCCTAGTTTAAAAGCTTTCCAATCATTTTCTTCACCAACTGTATTGCACACTCCCCAATTAGATGCAGTCTTTCCCTACAGTACAGCCAGTAGCCAAAAGCTGTGAGGCAGTACAAAGACATCTCAGGAGACTGATCAGCCAAAAAGTAGCATGCTTGTATCATGCCCATGGTAACTTTTGGAATCTTTTGTATATTTGCTACAATGGAGTAGGGTGTTCATTTATATCACCTTGGATTGCTTGAAGGCTATGTGCTGAAATACAGTGTTCATGTATTTTGTGCAACCACTACATCAGCATTCAGTAGAGATATATTCTTCAACCAGTAGATGGCAATGTTTATAAATTTGTAGCTGTATCTATGGTAAACTCTATGTCTTTTCTCTGCATACAGTTTCCTGTTTTGCAGAAAAGCACATGTCGACAGTGCACTGTTTGTTCTGTAGGGTTATATACAGAGTCTTTAACAGGCTATGGGCCTGATCATAGCCTGTACAGCAAATAAGTGCAAGAAACAGCAGCAAAAAGAAAACTGCAACAGAATAAAAGAAAATGGCCAGTAACACAGCTGCAAGAAAGCTTTCATGTGTACATTTGACAAACCAGAACACACATCTTGGAAATTCAAGATGAAAATGCTGCTAATAGGAGAAGGTATATGGAAATGTATAAATGAAGTCAGGCCAGAACATCCTTCAGATGAATGGATAGAGAAAGATCAGAAAGCTCAGAGTGCAATCTCTCTTAGCATAGAAGGTAACCAAATCATACATATCTTTAAGTGTGAAACTGCTAAAGAAATGTGGGAAGGTGCATGAAAGAGCTAATCTCAGCAATAAACTGTATTAGATTAGAAAGCTATACCAAACAAAGCTGATGAAATTCCATGTTATGAAGAATTACATAAGGCACACCTTGGAAATAGTTGAATGCCTGAGAGGTATAGAAGAAATAAAAGATTTTCATGTCACAGCACTATTACTTAGTGGTTTACCACAAAGTTAAACACCCATCATAGCACTTGATACACATCCAGATGATGAACCCACATTGTAATATGTTAAGGGAAAGTAGACATGTGATTGACAATCCAACTTCTATAGCTGGTTGCTAAGGAGCAGGCCAGCATACTTCCTTAACAACTGAGTTCCCCGCTGACAGCTGAATGTAAAAAAAAAATGGCAATTAAAAATTCTGGAAAAAATTGAGTGGGGGTCCCCCCATCCATACCAGGCACTTCAGGTATAGGAGAAGAAATAAAAGATCTTCATGTCACACCACTATTACTTAGTGGTTTGCCAGAAAGTTATGAAATGCTTATCACAGCACTTGATACTTGTCCAGATGCATGATCGGACAAGGGTCTGGTATGGGTTTTGGGGGGGGACTCCAAACTATTCTTTTTTTAATTTTGGCATATGGTACCCCTTAAATCCATACCAGACTGGAAAGGGCCTGGTATGGATAGAGGGAAGATCCCACACAGTTTATGACAAAATTTTTAATGGCCAAAAATAGTTTTTTTTTTAAAATTTAGTTGTCAGAGGGGAACCCCACTAACAATCATTGGTTGTTAAAGACACAGGGGTCGGCTTGCGAGCCTGCTTCTTAGCAACCAGCTATTCTTCAAATAGAATTCGGATCAGTCAATCAATCTTCGACCGTTTCGAACTGTAATCGTTCCACAAATTCAAAATTCATTAGAAAACAAATAAACAAAACTAAACAAAACTAAACGAATTCCAAAAATGACTAACAAAATGAAATAAGTTACATAATGAATATACTCAAAATGAAACTAAACTAATTTTTCTATTCTGCACGTCTAAGGACAAGCTTTTGGGTGAATATAAGCGTGAAACAGAAAGCATTAATAGTGACGGTGCCTCTGTCACAGAGTCTGCCTTATGGATGAATATGTGTAAAACAGAAAGCATTAAAAGTGATGGTACCTCTGTCACAGAGTCTGCCATTATGGATGAATATAAGTGTAAAACAGAAAGCATTAATAGTGTCGGTGGCTCTGTCACAGAGTCTGCCATTATGGATGAATATAAGCGTAAAACAGAAAGCAATAATAGTGATGCTTCCTCTGACAGAGTGTCTGCCTTAAAGACGAAAAATAGGAATAAAAACAGAACCATGGAACAAGAAACACGTGAGTGCTTTGTGTGCAAGAAAAAAGGCCATTTAAAAGTAGATTGCAGAATCTGGAAAGCTTGATTGCAAAAACAAACTAAACTACAAAAGACCAAAAATGTGAAGGAAGAAACTGATTTTTCTTCAAATAATGAATATTCAAAAATTGCACCTCTTCTTTGAAGGCATGATGTGTTAATTCAAGAGCTAAGAGTCACGTGACAAATGACAGAAATTTCTTTATTTACTTTGACTAGAGTAAAGCAGAAAAAAATCACCACAGCTAATAGGCAAATAATTGAATACGAAGGAATAGGAGACAATTTTATTTACTGTTCTTACTTCAATTTCTTAAAGTGATTCTAAAGGTTAATTTTTTTGTTTGTAAAATAACAAATATGCTATACTTACCTGCTGTGTGCAGTGATTTTGCACAGAGCAGCCTGGATCCTCCTCTTCTTGGGTTCCCCACAGGCTCTCCTGGCTCCTCTTGTCTGTCAGGTGCCCCCACAGCAAGCAGCTTGATATGGAGGCACCTGCTGCTCTGTGTGTCCATTCTCTCTTCATTGGCTGACTGGCTGTGATTGGCTCCCGCTTGCTGTCTCAGCCAACAAGGAGGCAGAGACCCGAGACAGTCGAGGCTTTCATTCACATTGCTGGATCACGATGAGGCTCAGGTAAGGTTAGAAAGGGCTGGGGGAGCTGCTGCACACAGGGTTTTTACTTTCATGCATAGAATGCATGAAGACAAAAAACCTACAGCCTTTACAACCACTTTAAGGATCTTAGAGAGTCAATGCCCCAATCTACAATTTTATATAAGCACAACTAAGGATCTATCAAACTTGTCACCAATGAAAGACAAAGCATATTGACGTCAGACATCTATATATTCATGATTTGGTTGAACAAAATGCAATTGAGCTTACGTATTGTAAAACTAATAACATGATTAGAGATGCTTTGACAAAACTGCTTACAAGAAACAGAATGATAAAACTGAGATCCGAAATTGGAAAAATATAAGGAGTAGTTGTGTGGGTGTGTTGAATTAGAGTGTTCATGTATTTTGTGCAACAACTACATCAGGATTCAGTAGAGATATATTCTTCTACCAGTAGATGGCAGTGTTTATTAGTTTGTAGCTGCACCTATGGTAAACTCTATATGTTTTAATGTCGGAAAAAATTTTCCTGTTTCCTGTTTTGCAATGAAGGAAAAAAGCACATGTGGACTGTGTACTGCTTCTTCTTTAGGGCTATATACAGAATCTCAAACACTTTGGAAACAAGCCAAGTTGAAGATTATGATTTTAAAGTGTTTTATTTGTGTGAGCTCCATGGGAATTTGAAACAGTGCCCACAGTTTTTTAATTATTCTTTGTGACCATCTTTTGAACACCTCTGCTTGTGTTCCTGTTTTTTTTAATTGTTCACTCTGCATCTGTGATCTAAAATGACAGTGAGTTAATTTGGAATTCTCTTTTTCTGTGGTTTTCTATAGGCACAATCAATACTTTGAAACCAAAAAACAAAAAATACTGACATAAGTACTTACAATAGTCAGCTGCTATTCTTTTTTCCAAGGAATCAAAAAACTGATGCTGTCACTGCAGAGGGAATACAGTCATGGCCGAAATTGTTGGCACCCTTGATATTTCTCCAGGAAATCATGTATTTCTCACGAAACGTATTGCATTAACACATGTTTTGCTATACACATGTTTATTCCCTTTGTGTGTATTGGGACAAAACAAAAAAAGGGAGGAAAGAAAGCAAATTCGACATAATGTCACACAAACCTCCAAAAATGGGCTGGACAAAAGTATTGGCACCCTTTCACAACTGCGGATAAATAAGAATGTTACAAGCATGTGATGCTCCTGTAAACTCACCTGGGGCAAGTAACAGGTGTGGGCAATATAGAAATCACACCTGAAAGCAGATAAAAAGGAGAGACGTTCACTTAACCTTTGCATTGTGTGTCTGTCTGTGCCACACTAAGCATGGACAACAGAAAGAGGAGACGAGAACTGTCTGAGGACCTGAGAACCAAAATTGTGGCAAAATATCAACAATCTCAAGGTTACAAGTCCATCTCCAGAGAACTAGATTTGCCTTTGTCCACAGTGCGCAACATTATCAAGAAGTTTGCAACCCATGGCACTGTAGCTAATCTCCCTGGTCGTGGACGGATGAGGAAAATTGATGAAAGATTGCAACGCAGAATAGTCCGGATGGTGGATAAGCAGCCCCAAACATGTTCCAAAGACATTCAAGCTGTCCTGCAGGCTCAGGGAGCATCAGTGTCAGCGCGAACTATCCGTCGACATTTAAATGAAATGAAACGCTATGGCAGGAGACCCAGGAGGACCCCACTGCTGACACAGAGACATAAAAAAGCAAGACTACAGTTTGCCAAAATGTACTTGAGTAAGCCAAAAGCCTTCTGGGAAAACGTCTTGTGGACAGATGAGACCAAGATAGAGCTTTTCGGTAAAGCACATCATTCTACTGTTTACCGAAAACGGAATGAGGCCTACAAAGAACAAAACACAGTACCTACGGTAAAATATGGTGGAGGTTCAATGATGTTTTGGGGTTGTTTTGCTGCCTCTGGCACTGGGTGCCTTGACTGTGTGCAAGGCATCATGAAATCTGAGGATTACCAAAGGATTTTGGGTCGCACTGTAGGGCCCAGTGTCAGAAAGCTGGGTTTGCGTCCAAGATCCTGGGTCTTCCAGCAGGACAATGACCCCAAACATACGTCAAAAAGCACTCAGAAATGGATGGCAAAGAAGCGCTGGAGAGTTCTGAAGTGGCCAGCAATGAGCCCAGATCTAAATCCCATTGAACACCTGTGGAGAGATCTTAAAATTGCTGTTGGGAAAAGGTGTCCTTCCAATAAGAGAGACCTGGAGCTGTTTGCAAAGGAAGAGTGGTCCAAAATTCCGGGTGAGAGGTGTCAGAAGCTTATTGATGGTTATAGGAAGCGACTGATTTCAGTTATGTTTTCCAAAGGGTGTGCAACCAAATATTAAGTTAAGGGTGCCAATACTTTTGTCCAGCCCATTTTTGGGGTTTTGTGTGACATTATGTCATATTTGCTTTTCTGCCTCTGTTTTATATTTGTTCCAATACATACAAAGGGAATAAACATGTGTATAGCAAAACATGTGTTAATGCAATACCTTTTTTGTGTGAAATACTTGATTTTCAGGAAAAATATCAAGGGTGCCAACAATTTCGGCCATGACTGTAGCACTGTCAACCTATCACGGAAAGTGGAAAATAATGGATCTACTGGCAGGATCAATGGCTAACAGTGGGGACTGAAAAATGCAAAAACAGCTTTGGTAATGTTAGTGACAGACTGCATAAAGTTACACTTTAAACATTAATGAATGAGTGCAGTGCTACTGAAAATCTCCTACGTATGAATAATAAACACCACACATTCTTGTGCAAACGCTACCAAATAAAAAGTGCTGAGTGAATATTTATCACTTCATGCAATATTCATGATGCACCAAAAGTCCATATCATAAACTGTAGTCCACATACTTTATTTATGCGTCTCCAATCCTTTATGTACAGTATATTCACCAGCGATCTTCAATAAGGTGATAATTCCTCCTTTTTGCAATTACTTCAATCACCAGTAGTACCTGAAATCACTCTGTGTATAAGCTGACCTTAGCTGTAGGACTCATCTACACGATAAGGTATGCTGACAACTCCTAAACTCTGCTAAACTCTCCTAAAAAATAAAAAAACGGACATCCCATGGTGTAAAACTGTTAACTTTAATGCTGGGAATAAAAGGTTTGAAATAAAACTCACAAAATTATTGCCTTTCCCTCGGAATTGAGTGTGTTCAGCTCTGTTAGTATATTCGGAAGAAAAAGATGCCCGCCACTGTCCAGCGTACGTTCCAAAGGTTTTACACTATGTGATGTCTGTTTTTAATTTTTATATGCTGACTACCTACGTATTACCTGTGGAAGGGAGGAGCAGTGCTAGTGTCTAAATAATCCCAGAATAAGAGCACTGGCTATCACTTGCAACCTTACCCGGTGAATATATACTGGTTACCATTGGCAACAGCGCAGAGTATATGGGAGAAAGCATTGGTACTATTAACAGGAGGCACACTGGGCCAGTCCCAATTACAGCGCTAGTGACCTACCTAGAGATAGGTGGTCATGGCAGGATGGTGAGTGTAAATCCATGTGGGACACCAGTCTGAGCACTGTGAAGCACTTGTCACCTTAAAACAGAGTTGATTATCAAGGAACAGCATGTTTGCAGTTTATTTGTACACTGGGACTGCACTAAAAGTTTTTTAAAATGTATACTGGTTATTATATTTATTAATACATGTTAAGGAAGTCAGATGGGGAAAACCATTTGAATGTTCCGTTTAATGAAGGATAATCATAAGTAGAAAAACGTTAATGTTGTAAGCCTCATGGAAAGATGTATTCAGGAAGACAGGATACAGTGGAATAACTGTCAGAAAGAGGCAAGGGGGAGAGATATACACAGGTATGGTGAGAGAAAGAGCTCAGCTTAGACAGAAAGACAGCTTAAAGACACAGAGCAATGATAAACAAGTGAGGGTCACAGAGAAATAATAATAAATCAAATAGTGTAACACAACACTGTCAGAATGTGGTTGATTTACTAACACTGGAGAGTTCAAAATCTGGTGCAACTGTGCACAGAAACCAATCAACTTCCAGTTTTATTTTTGGTCAAAGTTTAACTGAACAAGCTGAAGTTAGAAGCTGTCTGGCTGTAATGCAGAGCTGATCCAGATTTTGCACTCTTCAGTTCTAGTAAATCAACCACAATGTGACTGTTTAAGGCTTTCCTGATTACGTACGTTATGTGACATTTTAGGCTATTCCTGACCAACTCTGGAATACTTCTGGGCTCCAGCTGTCAGTGTCACCTTTCAATAAACAAAGCAACCTATTCTGCTCTACTTTACATTGGCTTTGTGTTGGGTTCTTCTTGAATCTGCTGGGCCCTAGGAAGCTGCCAATTTGCTTGCTATAAGGATACTGCATTCTAATGAAACAAATCTGTCCTACTTTAGATTTACCAGCATCTATGAAGTGAAAGGGTCCACCTAAACAATCTGTACAAATAAATTCATGCACTACATAATTGCTGTCAAAATTGTACACAAAATTGTGGAAATTGTACGATCTGATGGTAACATGTGTGGCCAGCTGTAGGGTAGGTTTTCCTTCATTTTTTCACGAATAAATGAATTTCACATGTTCTATAGTATTTTATTATCTACAAGTCCTCAAAATTAAACCTATAAGGAATAAGAAACTCTTGGGGCCATTAATGGCTCTTCGTCTAATTTTGTATTTAAAGGTTTCATTAACATTTCCAACTTTATCCCTAAACTGCTCCAAGCACTTATGTGTCTTTCTAAATTAAGATTTTAAAATGGCTATCTAGGATATCCAAAAAGACATTTGATATAGACTGCAATTCATCGAGAACATTTTAAGGGAAAAAAAATATGCTAGCAGCATGATAAAGAAATAAGGAATGCAACTTATTTATTTAAATAATGATTGCATTTAAATTATGATTGTTCAAAAATTTAAATGTTTATTAGCATTTAAAATAATACATGTAATATCCATGTCTGACAATTTCTAATACAATTATCCAAAAGTTTTTACCTATATAACATGTAAGTGAAGGCACATTTTTTTAATGTGTTAAGGGTTAGAAGTGTTAGAACCCCTGTAAGGTTTTATTACCTTTATGTATCTCCAATAGGCAGATTCACTCCTCTGTTTGTCCTGTGATCACTGTCACTGAGACAAGTGAAGGAAATCTAAAATTTTAAAGTTGTCATCAGAGCAAGAGGTGAGGGGAAATCCTCCAATTGTGACAAATACAGTATTTCTAAAACAAGTCCTCTCATTTCCTGTTGTGTCTCCCAAACAGGAAGTGAAATTTTTCCAGCACATCAAAGACACACAGAAAGACACCTGATAGGGGCACACCTGTTTCCTAATTTATTTAACCACTTCCAGCCTAAAGACCATATACAGTACAGTGAAAGGAAGCAGTTAAAGGTCCTGGCATCATTTTTTAAAGCCGGGGAGCCCAGTTTCCTTGGGGCGTCTGGAACTGATGTAAGTGGTTGGGTCGGCTGCACACAGAAGAGAGAGAGGAACATCAGTTCCTTGATCTTCTCTGTGATGAATGAACCCAGAAGCAATGAGGATTTTGTCACTTCTAATTTCAGTTCAGATCTCTGTTTCAGTGACTGCCTTGGAGGGCAGAGGAGGGATCAGGGATCTTACAGACCCCAATCGCTTAATGAAGAGTACCTATCACAGCACAAGCTATCACAAGGGATGGTATTCAACATGTTGAATGAAAAAAAAAAAAAAAATAATTTAACTTAAAAAAAAAAGTATCACACCCCTGTCCCCCAATCCCAACAAGCTTGTAAGTCTTGCATGCATATGTTGCCTCAACCTCAGCAACATCTCCAAAATACGCCCCTGAAGACAATTTATTGGTCGAAACGCGTCGGTGATTACCGAGGACGTAAACCAATTAATTTACACGAATTGGGATTTTGTTTATAGTAAAGACATGTAGCAGAATACATTTTGGCCTAAATTTATGATGAAATTTGTTTTTTTAATTTTTTTTACTGGACATGTTTAATAGCAAAAAGAAAAAATATAGTTTTTTTTCTCAAAATTGTTAGTCTTTTTTTTGTATAGCGCAAAAAATAAAAAACACACAGGCAATCAAATACCACTGAAATAAAGCTTAGTTCATGGGAAAAAAGGAAGTAAATTTCATTTGGGTGCAGCATTGCATGACCGTGCAATTGTCAGTCAAAGTAATGCAGCGCTGTAATGTAAAAAATGTCCTGGTCAGGAAGGGGGGTAAATCCTCAGGAGGGCAAGTGGTTAAAGAAGAACTTCATTAAAACCAACAACAGTTGAGACAATGAGTACCTTGATCAGGTCTATGTACAGCATAATGTATAAAGTACATGTGTTCTCCCTTATATCAAAGTCAAAGTCAACAGTATTCCCCCTACACATCAGAGTCCCCCTTAAATCTGTCTCTTCAAAGCCCCCCCTACATCAGAGTCCGCAGAGTCCCATCTTTTAGCAGCATACTGCTCCTTACATCAGAGTCCAGCAGAGTACCTCTTTCACCACTGGCGGGTGGCTGACATGAAAAGGCTTTCAAAAAAATCCCCATATTGCTGGATCTTAACTGTGAATGCACAGTTCCAGTGCCAGCCAATTAGCGAACTGCCAGGTTTGGCCTAAACTCATGCGGTGAATATAAGCCATGCCTGATAAGTGCCATGATGTCATTGTACAAGTGCACACCCAGACCTGCCCTGCTGCCTGATCTAAGGCGGAACCTGGCAATTCTCTCATAAGATGGCTCCATGACTGTGCATGTGCAGGTCAGAGCTGATGACAAGGGGAGTTTTTAGGGCTCTATTCTCCTGTCTGCAGTTAGGTTCCATGCACACTGGGCGTTTTAATAACGATGGTAATGTTAGCTGTGTAAAGTCATGTTAAAAACATAAGTTTTTTAGCATTTTGTATTAGCGTTTAGTGGCGTTTTGCCATGTTTTTTCGCATTTGCATTATTTTAGAGGTTTTTTTTGTCAAAAAAAGTCCAAAAACGCTGGTTTGCTGCAATTTACTGCGTTTTTCAGCATTAGAGCGTTTTTACAGCTAAAAAACTCTGCTAAAAACTCCTCTGGGGATTTTTTACAGCCAAAAAACGTCCCTGCCAAAAAATGCTGATTACAGCCTATGTGTGCATGGACACATAGGATAACATGCTGGGGAGTCTACTGGCTGTAGAAAAAAATGTCAAAAGACAAAAACAGCAGCTGTAAAAACGTCCAGTGTGCATGGGGTCTTATGGACAGGAGAAAACTGTCCGTTTTTTTTTACAAACGATCTGGAAATTTACAGACGGTTGGCAACACACGGCTGCTGTGTACACATGCTGCCACTGTGATTCCTTGTTTGGTGGCCATGACAAAAATGATACCCTCTGTAGCTTTCTGTGGGCATGCAATGGACTAGTGTGGGGTTCCTGGGGTTAAGGCAGGTGCTGATGAGGTGATATAACACCTCTGGGCTACCTGCCAAATGCTCTCTGAAGAGTGATCCGAACACAGATCACTCTTCAGAGACCAAAGCTAGTGTGAAGGAGCTCTTAAAGCAGTGGTTCTTAACCTTGTTGGAGGTACTGAACCCCTCCAGTTTCATATGCGCATTCACCGAACCCTTCTTAACTGGAAAAATAAAATATGATTTTTAAAATTCAAAACATAGGTATATATTTAGGTATATATTTATACATAGGTGCACAAAATGAACAAAACCGTTAAGAACAAAGAACAAAACCATTAAAACATGAGTTTCACACAAAAACAAAAACATAATAATGAATATTTACTGCACGAATCATATGAGTCGGGTGTGGGTCTTCACCTCCGCCGAACCTGCGAGACTGACTCACCGATCCCCTGGGGTTCGATCGAACCCAGGTTAAGAACCACTGTCTTAAAGGGATTCTGGGCAGGAGGGGGTTAAACAGAAGCATGACAAATTTGTGAGTTAAAAATATATCAGTGTATCCAACTAGTAGTTGGTCAGCCATCCCCAATAATACTTCAGGTGTCCCTAGAAGTGAAATCAACTCTGCAAGTTTGTATAACCTTCTAGAACAGGGAGGGGGAGAGATGGGGGAAAGATGGGGACAGGTCTCATGGAGGGGGAGAGAAGGGAGGAAGATGTGGACAGGTCTCATGGAGGGGGAGAGAAGGGGGGAAGATGGGGACAGGTCTCATGGAGGGGGAGAGAAGGGAGGAAGATGGGGACAGGTCTCATGGAGGGGGAGAGAAGGGAGGAAGATGGGGCCAGGTCTCAGGGAGGGGGAGAGAAGGGGGGAAGATGGGGCCAGGTCTCAGGGAGGGGAAGAAATGGGGGGAAGATGGGGACAGGTCTCATGGAGGGGGAGAGAAGGGAGCAAGATGGGGACATGTCTCAGGGAGGGGGAGAGAAGGGGGGAAGGTGGGGACAGGTCTCAGGGAGGGAGAGAGAAGGGGGGAAGGTGGGGACAGGTCTCTGGGAGGGGGAGAGAAGGGAGGAAGATGGGGACAGGTCTCCTGGAGGTGGAGAGAAGGGGGGAAGATGGGGACAGGTCTCCTGGAGGTGGAGAGAAGGGGGGAAGATGGGGACAGGTCTCAGGGAGCGGGAGAGAAGGGAGGAAGGTGAGGACAGGTCTCAGGGAGGGGGAGAGAAGGGAGGAAGGTGGGGACAGGTCTCAAGGAGGGGGAGAGAAGGGGGGAAGGTGGGGACAGGTCTCAGGGAGGGGGAGAGAAGGGGGGAAGGTGGGGACAGGTCTCAGGGAGGGGGAGAGAAGGGAGGAAGGTGGGGACAGGTCTCAGGGAGGGGGAGAGAAGGGAGGAAGGTGGGGACAGGTCTCAGAGAGGTGGAGAGAAGGGAGGAAGGTGGGGACAGGTCTCAGGCAGGTGGAGAGAAGGGGGGAAGATGGGGACAGGTCTCAGGGAGGGGGAGAGAAGGGAGGAAGGTGGGCACAGGTCTCAAGGAGGGGGAGAGAAGGGAGGAAGGTGGGGACAGGTCTCAGGGAGGGGGAGAGAAGGGAGGAAGGTGGGGACAGGTCTCAGGGAGGGGGAGAGAAGGGAGGAAGATGGGCACAGGTCTCAGGGAGGGGGAGAGAAGGGAGGAAGATGGGGACAGGTCTCAGGGAGGGAGAGAGAAGGGAGGAAGATGGGGACAGGTCTCAGGGAGGGGGAGAGAAGGGAGGAAGATGGGGACAGGTCTCAGGGAGGGGGAGAGAAGGGAGGAAGATGGGGACAGGTCTCAGGGAGGGGGAGAGAAAGGAGGAAGATGGGGACAAGTCAGTCATAGAGCAAGGATCACTCACCCCAAACTGGGATCTGAAGGATCTGAAGACTCATCAGGCAGCATCATCAATCATGCAGAGAGGGTGGAGCTTCCAGGGGCTGGATTTCATATCTCCTGCCCACATCCCCTTTCTGAGGCAGACAGGAGGAGAGGGGCGGGAACAGCTGGAGCAGATCAAGTCCTGTCTCCTCTCCTGTCTATGCATTGTGGAGGGTGGAGGAGGGGAGTGGAGAGCTTATTGCCTGAAGTCTGTGATACACTGAGACTTGACAGATGCAGCCAGCCGCCCCTACACACTGCTTCCCTGACCAACAGTTTGGCAACCCTGCCTGCGCACAGTATCCATGGGGGTTTGCTTGGGTGGGCACAGCTGCAATCTGGGGGGCACATCCCATCTCAGCTCCCCCCTAGATCTGGCCATGATTAAAAATATAGATGTGTTTCATTAATAACAACAGTCTTAGAGATTAATCAATTTATAATTGTGGACAGAAAAGCACAAAATGTTCAATATTTGGCACTTTCCTAGTGAAAAGGAAGGGCCTTATTTGTTTTTACTTCTGATGTTGATTTTTGAAGCTACAGAGCCTTAATGGCTATCATCTTAGCATATTTAGAGCATATTAAATACATGTCATCATTTCTGCATTAGATGCTCATATTTTTCCATAATGATCAAATTTTATGTATCTGGCCTTATTAGCATACATGTTGCATAAAGTCACAGAATATTCCATCCTGATGGTAGTCATTATTTACCAAACATAATTTACAGATTGCTGCTACAGTAAACTAAAGGTCATATACATGATATAGTGGGACATAATTCACTGTAATAAGGAAAGTGTCTACAAACAGAAAGCCCTATAGGAATCCTCTTTAGGTGTTCTTGCTAATTTTTGCATGCTTTCAAACCAACGTTTTAGACATGCAATGACAGTACTACAGTGTCAGATAAAAGTAGAATTCAACATTATTACATACTGTTCACAGCTGTGTTTAGTGTATTTTTTGGATTATTTTATTAATTAAACCTAAAACCAAAAATGTATTATATTGCAGCTTACCAATCATTATATGTGGTGGTTGCATCAGTTTTCTTTTCTTTGGCTTTTCTCCTTTTGTTTTCACCTGGTGATCTGGAAAGTAATACACCTCCTGTATTAGAGTGTCCCCGAAAACATAATCTCAATCTAGTGATGTGCCGGGGAGCAATGGCTCTCTTCACTCTCTCTCCTCACAAGACAGGGAGGCAGCAAAGGGAGCCATTGATTCCTGCTGCTGTCAATCAAATCCTGCCAATCGGGGGCAGGGCCAAGCTATGCTGTCTGTGTATATGGATGCAGACAGCATGGCTCGGGATCAAGCACACACCAGTACCCCCATAGGAAACGGTTTCATATGGGGGCACTCACCAAAGAGGAGGAGACAGGAACGCCGGCAAGGGAGGCCAGAAAAGGAGGATCGGGGCTACTCTTTGCAAAATTATTGCACAGAGCAGGTAAGTATAAAATGTTTATTATTTAAGAAAGAATTAAGGTTTAGATTCACCTTAATGAATAAAAACCTTTAATCATTCTTTATCTGATATTGTACTTTGCATGTTTTACTCTAGTGAATTTGATTTTACATGAGACAAAAAAAATGTTAAGCCACTCAAGTGTTGCAGCAACTTCAGTGCTGCATATTCAGAAAAAGATAACTATTTCATGAGATATCATCAAGGCATTCTTCATTGCTCTTTTTTGGCCCATAAGCGGAGGCTTTTCCATCTTCTAGCTGAAAATGCTAAATCCATTCAAAACAAATGCAAATATATCCATGATACTGGCAAAAAAGGGTGAGCTAGACAAATAAAAGGCTTTCTGTCATTAGAGCTGTCGTGACCTGACTGTGAACATATGTCATAGGTCTTAACCTTGATGCTTTTCTTAATCTGTTCTGTACTAAGGAACTGCCTAGGTTTGGTTCACTAACAGTTTTGTAAAATCTGCAGACTTTGCATTACACCCAATTTGAGTATATGGGGGTGAATCTTGTTATTCATGTAAGGCTATTTGTAGAGTGGTTGCAAATGTACATTTTAAAAAATAAATAAAAAGCATGTAATACTTACATGCTCTGTGCAATTCCATTGGGGGCCCCGAATCTTGTTATTGGGGGGCAAATCTTGTTATTCAAATATGGCTGCTTTCCACCCACCCTATAGCAGTAATACTGCTACAGGGCGGCACGGGTGCGCAAAATCACCTATATATACGTGTTTGCATTTCTGGGTAGGGAGCACATGTGAGCCACGCGTGCGCGCTACCCATGCCGCTATTTGCAGACTCGGCTGTCAATCACTGGGTCCTGGCTGGTGATTACTCGCCGGCACCTGGCCGATGATTACGCGCCGGCACCCGGTGATCGAGGAGCATTACTGTCAGAGGGAGAGAACTGTAAGTAAACAATACAGTTCTCTCCCCTGTCAGCTCCTGCACACTGCTATGCATGGCTTTGCATAGCAGAGGCATGCAAAGCAGTGTGCTTACAGTGAAGCACACACACACAGCACACAGCAAAACAGCACACAGCACACACCTTTGATCTCCCCACATGTTAACCCCTTCCTGCACAGTGCCATTAGTACAGTGTCAGTGCTTTTTATTAGTACTGATCACTGTATTGTTGTCACTGGGGATGTCAGTGACACCAAGTCAGTTCCTCCCAGTGTCAGAAAGCCCGCCGCAGTCCTGCTATAAGTGGCTGATCGCTGCCATTACTAGTTAAAATAAAAAAATAAATCCCAGTATATATACCACCATTTGTAGATGCTATAACTTTCACGTAAACCAATTAATTTACATGTATTGTGATTTTGTTTAGCAAAGACATGGAGCAGAATACATTTTGGCCTAAATTTATGACGAAATTTGATTTTTAAATTTTTTTACTGGACATGTTTAATAGCAAAAAGCCAAAAATATTGTTTTTTCCTCAAAATTGACAGCGCAAAAAATAAAAAACACACAGGTGATCAAATACTACAGAAAGAAAGCTCTATTCATGGGGAAAAGAAAGACATACATTTCATTTGGGTGCAGTGTTGCATGACCGCACAATTGTTGGTTAAAATAACGCAGCGCCATAACGCAAAAAATGGCCTGGTCAGGAATGGGGATAGATCCTCTGGAGGGCAAGTGGTTGATAATACATGGGTAATTTGCTAAACGCAAATAGGTTGTTTACAATGCAAGGGAATTTTCACCTTAGATTGTACACCCCTTGCGGGTTAGGGACTGATGTGAATGTACAATATATATGTAAAGCGCTGCTTAAATTGATGGCGCTATACAAGTACCTGAAATAAATAAATTATTTTCCTTGGATTATTGAATGTGGTGAAAATGCACTTTGCAAAGAAGACCCAATAATATACAAGGAAAATTTAAAAAAAACTGTGTTTTTGGTTCCACATGATTGGATGATGGAAGTCAACAGAGGTTTAGCTCACCCACTAAGCTAAGGGAAATTCCCCTTGCAAAGTGAAAATTGCCATACAAAGTGAACAGCCTATTTGTCTTTAGCAAATCAACCAACCTGGGTTGATCTGATCAACCAATTCTGAACACAACTGATTTTCTCATGTTCTACATTTTCAACAAACCCTGTGGTAGGCAATCTGAGTACTAGAGGCACTACTATTCTGCTTTATAGGAATTATGAGTTCAGTATGGAACTTAAATACAAAATCTAAAAACTTCTTACAGTTTTTGCATTTAAAAAAAAAAAACGATAGTCTAAAAAAATCTATAAAATTAATGCCATTGCATGCTTGTCTCCAGCTTTTGGGGCTTGTTTACACTTGCTTCAAAATGTTGCATTGGACATGCTTTTTTAAAGCACTCTGAATGCCAATCAAAGCACCTGTCATTAAATAAAATGGTAAGCTTACAGTCCTGTTTACACAATGCGTTTACGCTGCAGATGATTGGCTGCAAACTGCTGATTGAACAAGGTTTTCCAGCAGTCTCATTTTCCAGAAGCTGATAGGACAATTGGCTTCTGTCCAACAGGCAGGGCCAGGGGTGGACTGACAACTCATGGGGCCCCCGGGCAATAGGGGATCATGGGGCCCCTGTGTCCTTGCCCAAACTCAAAAAAGCCTATGAAAAAGGTACCAGGGGCATCTCATGGGGCCCCCTACTGACCCCGGGCCCTCGGGTAGTGCCCGGGTTTCCAAATGGTCAGTCCGCCCCTGGGAAGGGCTATACATAGGATGGTCCATGCTAAACCCAGTACCCAGCTTTACCACATTACGTGCTGCAGTAGGCTCTCTCCAGCGCTGCGACTGGTTCTCTGCAGCTTCTAGCCTTCTCAACATACCGTACAGGGTTAAGGTTCCTGTGTGGTATGTGATGATGCTGAGGCTTTGGCTGGGGAAGGAGAGCACTGGAGCTGGCTGCAGCAAGGAAACAGGTAGATGACAGAAGCTATTTCCCTTTAGCACTGCAAGGGTGGCTTCACATTCCTGGAGTTGCGCTGTGATATGTCACCACATCCCTTGCTGCTTCTGCTCAAATTTTTTAAATAGGTTTGGAATTACTGTGAATTTTCAGGTTGTACATATGAATATTCAACATACATATTATATCTTAATAAAAAGATTGCTTTTTAATAAAATAAAGGTGTGTATGTGGAATACGTTTGTACAGGTCCAGTAACTCCTAACCAAAACTTTCACTTTCAGTAAACCTGCATTACAAGGTGCTGGGCAGGTTTACAGAACAGCATTACAAAGCCTGGAAGGCAGAATAGGTTGGGACTCACAGGCGGAGAAGATGCAGTCTGTTGTCCGTCCTCTGTTATCTTCAACTCGGTGATTGTTGGCAAAACTGACAGGGGAGCGACCTGTATCTAAACAACACAGGTCTCTCGCCTATCAGCATGGACATGCTGCTTTGTATCTCCCTGTACAGCAGAGAGATAAAAAGCAGCATGTCTCTGTAGTAAAACAGCACACAATGTAAAACACACACAGCACACAGTTAACCCTCTGATCACCCCAGATGTTAAAGCAGCATTCCAGCTGAAAAAAATAAAATAATAGTCAGCAGCTACAAAAACTAAAATACAGACACTTACCTGTCCCTCGGTCCAGCGGTGTCCTCACCACGGCTGGTTTCACCAGCCGTCTTCTCTCCCCAGGGTCGGCATCTTCAGTGTCGGCACCCGGCTGTGACAGCTTGCAGCTTCACAGCCGGGTGCCCACTGCGCATGTGTGAGAAGCGCTGCGCTTTGTGAACAGCCCCGTAGTCTTCTGGGACCTGTCACGTGTTTCAGAAGACTACAGGGAGGACAACTTCTGCTTCCGATTCCCTTAGGCCAGGGGTAGGCAACCTGCGGCTCTCTAGCTGTTGTGGAACAACATTTACCATGAGGCATTGCAACATTACAAAACTGACAGTTACAGCTATGACTTGCAGAGGCATGATGGAACTTGTAGTCCTGCAACAGCTGGAGAGCCGCAGGTTGCCTACCCCTGCCTTAGGCAATCGCAGCAGAAGTGGGAGTAGGTACCTGTCAAATTCGGGTACCCACTCCCCAAAGGTGCCAATCCTTAATGGGGAGCGGGGGACAAAGGCTTGAAGTGGAACTTCCCATTTTGGGTGGAGCTCCGCTTTAACCCTTTTCTGCCCAGTGTCATTAGTACAGTGTCAGTGCCTTTTATTAGCACTGATCACTGTATTAGTGTCACTGGGGATGTCAGTGGCAGTTAGTCAGTTCACTGCCAGTATCAGAATGCCCACCACAATCCTACAGTCCCGCTATAAGTCGCTGATCGCTGTCATTACTAGTATAATAAAATAAAAATAAAAATTCCAGTGGGTATTCCATTTGTAGACGCTATAACTTCACGTAAACCAATTAATATGCACGTATTGGGATTTTTTTTTAGCAAAGACATATAGTAGAATACATTTTGGATTAAATTTATGAAGAAATTTAATTTTTTTTACTGAATATGTTTTTTTCAAAATTGTCGGGTTTTTTTGTTTATAGCGCAAAAAGTATAAAAAGCAGAGGTGATCAAATGCCACCAAAAGAAAGCTCTATGTGTGGGAAAAAAATGACATATATTACATTTATGTACAGCGTTGCATGCCTGCGTTGCAAAATTGACATGTGTTAGTAGAACCGTACATATCATCCCAACTACTTTGTACATCCAGGTGAATTATACCTTGTTTTTTTCAGGACAAATTTGGTGGTAAATAGTAATGGATATCTCCTGAAAAACTGGCCCAAAATATTAAAAACAAATTTTTAATTAGCTGTGTGTTTCTTGTTACTACCATAACCTACCACCAAAGAACAACCCAAAATAGACTTTCCAGCTCTTGACGATTGCAGCGATACTATATATGTGTATGTTATTTGTTGTTTGTACCTGTACTACAGCCCAGAAACAATAGTGAGCATTTTGTTTTGTTTTTTTGTTTTTTTTTTACCTAAAACACACTGACACTGATACCAATTGAAAAAAAAATTCCTAACCTTTGACCTTGACTTTAACCCAAACACTAACCCTGGCACTGAACTAGATCAAACCTTGATCTAGGTATTTTTTCTTTGCTTTTTTTAATATTTTATTTATTTATTTTAACAAACAGTTGTTTTTTGTTTTGTTCTCTCTGCAAGGAGCGAGAGAGAGATACAATGTATCTCTTTCCTCCATTCAGAGAGAAAAAAAAGACAAGGTAGGCGGACTTCACAGTGGCTGATCACTGTGATAGCCAATCAGAGGCTATCACAGCGATCATGTGACCCAGAATTGGGAGTCCCCGGTCCTGATCGTTAGAACGGGACCGGGGGCTCTCAGTGACACCCCGGTCTTTGTACTGGGAGCGCGTTCTGTGGCTTGCTCTCAGCACAGACAGGAACGGAAAAATGCGTCCCCACGGAAAAAAGCCCAGTTCTGTAAGGCCACATATTTGTGTTACGTCCGCGTCAATATCACTTTGATTCAGTTCTGTATTCATTATTACATCATTAATTTTTTTCAATTTTTTTATGCAAAAGGTATAGGTACCTGAATTTGACTTGGTATCAGCCTCCTGTAGTTCCTGTACATTAGAACTCAGAGTTTTAGAGGAAAAAGCAGCACACAAAGTCAATCAGTTCATGTGCCGACAAAGATAGGTACTGTAAGCTGTCCATTGTACTGCTTTTATTTCACTGTACAGTCACAGGCTGTGGGCAGGTCCATAACAGCTGAAACTCAGAGGAAGTGCATTGAATGATACTTGCTGTCATTCAATCCAGAAGGACTGAGAGCAACTAGTGGTGGAACGGAAGTTGTACTGAAATTAGCTCAGGACTAAGGGCATGTTCACACCAGATGAGTCAGGACTGCCCTGGGCAACTTTTCCCAGCAAAGTCCAAAGCATAGACAAGGCAAATTATGGTGTGGCGCAGTTCTGATGTGAACAAGCCCTGAAGGACAGCATTGCAGCAAAAGCGACTTTTTATTTTATTTTTTAACTGTTTTTATTTTTTTATATTTGTTACATTAGTTCTGATTTATGCATGTGCTCACATACTTGCTAACCATGGCATTCAATCACTGATAACAAAAGTCTGCAAAATTGCTTTATAGATAGGGAGCAAATATCGCACCAGATGCCATTTACCTTACTATATTTGCATTTTTTTAACTATGTTATTATAAAAACACCAGTTTTGTACTTGTAGCAGATGCATTGTCAATGGCACCTGTGTCTCTTGCTAGACAGCACTGTTCTGAAAGTATTCTATGTATCATTAAAGAGTTGAGTGCACTAAATTACATCTCTTAAATGAAAGGTCATTCTTTAATAATGAGTGAGCTATCGTTAAAATATTTATAAACTAAATACAGACACTTTTATTAAAATGGCTGATTTCTCTCTTGTTGCCTCTTATGTTCTGCTATTCTCTTATTATTCATGATACCAGGAGGTACATGTAGTAAAGTCAGGCATTTTAAAGTGCAAAATAAGTCATGCCCTGCATAAAAACAGCGCAACATAGAATGCCGACCCTAATTAAAATACAGATGCATTGAATATTGAAGGAAGTAGAGAGTCTGTCAGCAGGAAAACAAAAACTGCCTGCAGGTATAAAGTTCAGGCACATAGAGATGCCTACACATACAGTACCTGCAGCTGCTTTACAAAACCTACGGATATGGCTAAATGATGAGGCTTTGTGACATACAGAGCTTCGGCTTTTCCTCATTGGGGTTGATTACTAAAAGCACTTTAGTAAGTCGATTACTAAAGTTTACTTTGCAAGGAAATTATCCCTTAACTTAGTGAATGTGGTGAAAATTCATAGAATACCCAAGCACTTGCTAGGAAAAACAAAAACAAAATCTTTTTGCTTGCACATGATTGGTTGATAGAAGTTAGCAGAGCTTCATCTTGTTCATAAAGCTATGACAAATTCCCTTGTAAAATAAAATTCCCTTGCAAACTAAACAGCCAATTTGCCTGCCAGCAAAATCCTCTCTTGTATTAAAAGAGGTATAGACTCCAGAGAGAGATATAATTTTACCCCTGTACAAATCATCATCATCTGGAATATGCAGTTCAGTTTTGGGCACCAATTCACAAAAAGAACATTGGGGAACTGGAGAAAGTACAGAGAAGGGCAACCAAACTGAGGCATGGAGGAGCTCAGCTATGAGGAAGGATGAGGGTGAACTGAATTTATTTATTCTCTCTTGAGAAGAGGAGATTAAGGGGGGATATGATCAACATGTATAAATACATTCATCAGTAGAGCTATTCACCCTGAGGTCATAACAGAGGACAAGGGGACGCTCTTTACGTCTGGAGGAAAAGAAATGTAATCTCCAGACATGGAAAGGTTTCTTCACAGTAAGAGCTGTGAAAATGTGGAATAGACTCCCTCAAAAGTTGGTTCTGACCAGCTCAGTGGATTGCTTTAAAAAAGGCCTGGATTCAAGAGTGTGCATGCATGGGCGGCCGGTCTCCATGTCCCGGCACTAGCGTCGCACACCCCCGGCACTAAGAACGGCCTGTACACGGGAACCGAGCCCCCACTGCTCCTGGGACTCACCCCTGACCTAGCCCGTACCCCGGGGCTCTGAACGAATGCTGGGATAGATAGCAGGGAGGAGACATGGCGGCTCCCAGCCCTCAATCCCTGTGGGCAGCAGGGGATCCAAGATGGCGCCCGGCTTGGCGTCCACGGCCCCTGCCACCTCCTCTGCCTCCACCAAATCAGCACCTCTCCCTCAGAGGGCGAAATTGGGCCCAGGGGCAGACTGACAACTCATGGGGCCCCCGGGCAATAGGGGATCATGAGGCCCCTGTGTCCTTGTCCACACTCAAAAAAGCCTATAAAAAAGGCACCAGGGGCATTTCATGGGGTCCCCTACTGACCCCGGGCCTTCGGGCAGTGCCCGAGTGCTCAAATAGTCTATTTGTCCCTGATCAGGCCCTACCCTCGCTACTGGCCGGGTCCGGACAGTGGAGGCTCCACCATCTGGGGTCAGTGATTCACCACGGCCCCCCCAGTCACCCTCCAGCCCTGCACTGCCTGAGTCCCAGGCTTCGGCCTGTTCGTTAGGCCACGATTTCCCTGCTTCCTCCCCTTTGGATGGCGAGATGGCGGCCATTTTTTTTAGCCAGAGTAGCAGCCTGGAACCTGCACTTGAATCTGACAGCCCTGCTCATTCACCAGCAATCCTTCCGGATCCACCACAATACTCAGGTGATGCAACCCTAATAGCTCGGTTCGCTGATTTACTGCAACGCGAATTGGATAGAGCTACAACAAAATTGGCAGCTAACCTTAAACAAGATTTTCAGGAATTAGGCCAACATCTGGACAATATCGAGTCTAAAGTTGATGGGACAGTGCATAGTGTATCCCAAAATTCTAATATGAGTACCGACTTGCAAGATCGCTTGGAGGAAGCTTATTCTAAAATTGATGATTTAGAAAATCGGGCCCGGCTCTACAATGTCCGCATTCAAGGGCTCCCTGAGTCAGTTAAGGAGCTCACTAGCTGCACACAAACCCTCATGAGGTCTGCAAGTACCCGATATCGACGATCTTCATACAGAAATTGATCGTATACACAGAGCATTGATTCCCCTAGACAGGGAGGGCCTCCTAGGGATATCATTGTCAAGCCACACTTCTTTCAGGTCAAGGAAGCGGTTATGAAGTATAGTAGGGAGACTCCGGATTTGGAATTTGCGGGACATAAGATACAAATATTTGCAAATGTCTCTCCGACCACTATCCAGAAGCGGCGATCTCTTAAGCCACTACTTTCCCACTTAGTGCAGAAGGATATCCGGTATCGGTGTGCCTACCCTTTTCACCTACAATTCAATTTCAATGGAAAACCTTACGGGTTCTCTACATTCCAAGAGGGCGAAGAATTGTTACTTCAACTGGGCATTATTTTCCATAGCTCTACATCCCATTCCCCAGCAAGGTCTACATCTCACCTCCACCGCTTTCACCATTATGGACTGCTCCAAATTCTAGGAAGACGAAGTCGCCGAGATCACCCAGAAAGACTTCTTAAGGTTAACACTTCATTTTGTGGGGGGTTTTTTTGTGTGGTTTTTTAACTGTGGTGGCTTTTCAGTGGTTCCTCGGGAACGTTGGCTACCACTACTCGGGTGCTTTGGGAGGATGGGGGGGGGGTGAGGGTGGGAGGGGTGGGAGAGGTATTATCTTGATGTACATATCTGTATACTATAACTACAGTATGAGAGGGCTTGGTTATTCTTATATTGCACTATGTTATTAATGGGTTATTGTTCTTGTTGGTGCCAGGGAGTGTCTATGGGCTTTCCTCAATTTGGAAGACTCTCCCCTGAGTTGTTTCTCTGGGTAGAAAGAAGTATCACCAGCAATTGTGTTCTAGGATCACCAATTAAAAGACAGAAGAGAGTGGAGGAACTGATGCCTTACAGCAGGGGTGTCAAACTGGGGGCCCTACAAGTCCCATCATGCCTCTGCCTTTGGGAGTCATGCTTGTAACTGTCAATCTTGCAATGCATCTTGGGACTTGTAGATTGGCAACCACTGGAGGGCCGCCAGTTTGACACCCATGCCTTACAGCAAAGTCTGGATGAATGATGGAACTATGACAACAGGAATGACAACAGGATTTTTCCCATACAAAACACGCTGGCTACCACTGCTCTATTTACTCTCACCCTGTTGTCAAAAATAAAGATTTATTGACTTTTCAGCTGATCATTTGATGCTACATCCCTTTTCTCCATTCATCTAGATTTCTCAAGCTGGGTATCTTCCACCAAGTGGAAATAGCCCTAGCCTTGTGTTTTAAAAAAAAATTAACACAAAGAGTAACTCCTTTTTTTTTTAGAAAAAACAATCCCATCTGGATGATTAATGTACATTGCAGGGATTTTAACAAACTTTGCTGCGGACTCCAACCTGTTTGTGTTCTGAAGTAACAGCTCTTTGTTAGATCATGACTTGTGCAGGACTGACTCTGAATGGGAGTGACTTTTTTTTATTTTTGATCAGCTGATGCACTTGCAGTGCTCTAATGAGAAAAGCTACAGGTTCTGCTTTCCTTTAGAAGTGATGAACCCTTTAGGAGCATCTCACCAAAACTAACATTTTTGTTGCAGAGGATGCCTAAAATCTAACTTATATCTTAGTGCAGACATCTGGGAAAATCAGTGAGCTAATCACACAAGCAGAACATTACATTTCTGGAGGTGTTCCGTACACCAACTGTGCACAGACCAACTCCAGGTTGCCATATTACATTGAATTTTAGAGAAACTCATAGCTCTGCAGATTGAAAAGGAAATACAATTTAAATAAGAATAGATTACAATATGGCATGTCTTGCAAGTGTATATGACATATTATTTTCTTTTATTTGCAATATTTTTTCCAATTAAAGTGGAGTTACCTTTTAAAGTGGTATTATACACACTTTTTAAAAACTTGCTGACAGGAAGGGTATTTATGACAGAAGAGACCCTAGCAGTCTCTTCTGTCACAATGCTCCCCCCTGGCTGTCAGCTGTATTGTACAGCCATGGCTAAAAGTTTTGAGAATGACACAAATATTCATTTTCACAAAGTCTTCTGCTTCAGTGTTTTTAGATATTTTTGTCAGATGTTACTATGGTATACTGAAGTATAATTATAAGCATTTCATAAGTGTCAAAGGCCTTTATTGACAATTACATGAAGTTTATGCAAAGAGTCAATATTTGCAATGTTGACCCTTCTTTTTCAAGACCTCTGCAATTTGTCCTGGCATGCTGTCAATCAACTTCTGGGCCACATCCTGACTGATAGCAGCCCATTCTTGCATAATCAATGCTTGGAGTTTGACAGAATTTGTGGGGTTTTTTTTGTTCCTCTGCCTGTTGAGGATTGACGACAAGTTCTCAATGGGATTAAGGTCTGGGGAGTTTCCTGGCCATGGACCCAAAATTTCTATGTTTTGTTCCCCAAGCCACTTAGTTATCACTTTTGCCTTATGGCAAGGTGCTCCATCATGCTGGGAAAGGCATTGCTCATCACCAAACTGTTCTTGGATGGTTGGGAGAAGTTGCTCTCGGAGGATGTTTTTGTACCATTCTTCATTTATGGCTCTGTTCTTAGGCAAAATTGTGAGTGAGCCCACTCCCTTAGCTGAGAAGCAACCCCACACATGAATGGTCTCAGGCAGGGGCAAACTGACAACTCATGGGGCCCCCGGGCAATAGGGGATCATAGGGCCCCTATGTCCTCGCCCCACACTCAAACCACACCCAAAAAAGCCTATGAAAGGTGCCAGGGGCATCTCATGGGGCCCCTGCTGACCCTGGGCCCTCGGGCAGCCCGAATGATCAGCCCGCCCCTGGTCTCTGGATGCTTTACTGCTGTCATGACACAGGACTGATGGTAGAGCTCATGTTTTCTTCTCTGAACAAGGTTTTTTCCATTTGTCCCAAACAATTGGAAAGGGGATTCATCAGAGAAAATGACTTTACCCCAGTCCTCAGCAGTCCATTTCCTGTACCGTTTGCAGAATATCAGTCTGTCCCTGATGTTTTTCCTGGAGAGATGTGACTTCTTTGCTGCCGTTCTTAACACTAGGTCATCCTCTTCATCTCACTGTGCATGCAGATGCACTCACACCTGCCTGCTGCTATTTCTGAACAAGCTCTGCACTGGTGGTTTCCCAATCCTGCAGCTGAATCAACTTTAGGACACAGTCCTGGCGCTTGCCGGACTTTCTTGGGCACCCTGAAGTCTTCTTCACAACAGTTGAACCTCTCCTTGAAGTTCTTGATGATCTGATAAATTGTTAATTTAGATGCAATCTTAGTAGCAGCAACATCCTTGCCTGTGAATCCCTTTTTCTTCAAAGCAATGATGACTGCACATGTTTCAGCATGACCAAGTGATCTCCAGCCTTGTCCTTGTCAACACTGACACCTGAGAGAGTCACTGACATGATGTCAGCTGGTCCTTTTGTGGCAGGGCTGAAAAGCAGTGGAAATGTTTTTTTGGGGATGAAGTTCATTTTCATGGCAAACAGAGACTCTGAAATTAATTGCTATTCATCTGATCACTCTTCATAACATTCTGGAGTATATGCAAATTACCATCATAAAAACTGAGGCAGCAGACTTTGTGAAAAGTAGTATTTGTGTCATTCTCTTTTGCCCACGGCTGTACACTGAGCCACACATGTGCAGATCAGCATAAATCTGCCATAATGTACTAATATGCACTGCTTACTAGCACAGAATGGCATAACCCACCTGTCCAACCCCTTCAAAAAAAGATAGATAGATGATAGATAGATAGATAGATAGATAGATAGATAGATAGATAGATAGATAGATAGAGAGCTTCTATCAACTGGTATGTTATGAAAACATACCATCTATGACAACAGCATGGCTTTGTGGTAAAAGAATTCTAATGCTTAACTGGCCTACCTGCAGTCCAGACCTTTCACTCACTAATTGAAAATATATGGAGTAGCTTGAAAAAAAAAATATGACAAAGAAAATCCAGGACTGTAGAGCAATTAGAATCATATCAGGCAAGAATGGGATAACACTCCTCTCCTACAACTCCAGTAACAGGTCTCCTTGGTTCCCAGACGTTTACAGAGTGTTGTTAAAAGAAGAGGGGATACTACACCATGGTGAACGTGGCTCTGTGACAACTTTTTTGAGGCAAGTTCCCTCAGTTTCAAAATTACTTTATATTTTTCTTAAAATGGTACATTTTCTCAGTTTAAACATTTTATATGTTTTATATTTTTTATTGTGAACAAAATATGTGTTTATGACATTTGCAAATCATTGCATTCTGTTTTTATATAGATTTTACTCAGCATCCCAACTCTTTCAGAATTAGGGTTGTAAAAAAAAAGTTATACTTCAAGGTTGCTGCATGTACAAACTCTACAAAATGTAGTTCTTTTTATTACAATTTCCAGTTATAGTGTAAAGTTGGAAAAAAGAGTCTGTGAACTACCTTCAGAATGCCTGCCTGCCTGACTACTAAACTTTGATCAGATTTTCACTGAAGGGCTTATTAAAAAATTGAAAACAGGTTCTTGTTACTCCATAGTTATGCTTTAGTTCATAGCTGGTTTCTCAAATATTTATGAAGCTAGGAACCACAGGATTGCAAACTGGAAAATATACAATGTGTTTTTCCTCATTGAAGCCTAACTTGAAATGAATTGTTCCTCTAAATTTTTTTTCTAGTTTTGGATAGAATGTGGAAAGGTTAGAACCCCTGTCAGAGCTTACTGCTCTCCAGGGCTCCCTAAGAGAGATTTCCCCTCACTTTCTGTCCAGCGATCAACCTTCACAGAATCTCTCCAACAGAGCCTCCTATAGCAGTAAACCCTGGGAGTTTTAATCTTTCCCTTCTATACAAAACTCAAAAGAAGTGTACACTATAGATACATTTTAAAGTGGACCTTCTAGAAAAAAAACAAAGTCCACTTGAAGCCTAACTCAAGGTTTCATGTAACATTAAATAGTTTGTTTGGGCTAACCCAACAAAGTATTTCCTTCACTAATACATGTAGACACTATCAGTGCTGTATAAACTGCATGTAACAAACAAGGCTTCCTCTGATGGCCCAAGGCGGTGAGGCAAGATGATGATGTCATGATCTCCACCTCAGTTAATCAGAGGAAACCTTGTATTCATTCATAAAATACAAGACTTCCTGTGAATGGCTGAGCAGTGCAGTTCTGTATCGCTGACAGAACCCAGCATTTTATATTGTATGCAGAGGATGCTTTGCAAGTAAGATATTCCCTTGTGATGGCACAACTGTCACCTTGGAAGGTCAAAGCAAGTAACAGATTTATAGAACTGAGATCCGAAATGGGGCTAATATAAGGAGTAGTCGATGAGTACGGTGCTTGTGCGACAACTACATGAGTATTCAGTAGAGATATATTCTTCAACCAGTAAATGGCAGTGTTTATAAGTTTGTAGCTGCATCTATGGTAAACTCTATGTATTTTCTCTGAATAAAATTTCCTGTTTCCTTCTTGCAGTGAAGCAGAAAAGCACATGTGGACTGTGCACTGTCTGCTCTGTAGGGTTATATACAGAATTTGTCTCCCATGGGACTTTAATGCTGCCATACAACATAAGTAGATAAAAGATATTTTTATTTGTACAAAATGTATTATAATAAAAAAACATAAAAATATTGGGAAAAAAGACAAAGAAGTGTTCAGAGTAGCAATCTGTGTGAATTTATGATCTAAATATTATATTTGGTAACCCTGGGAATTAGTGATCATGGTTACATAGTTACATAGTTAGTCTGGCTGAAAAAAAAGTCCATCCAGTTCAAGCATTCAAAAAAATAAAAGTTATAATCCTACACCCACAGTAGATCCAGAGGAAGGCAAAAAAAAACAGAAAAGCATGATCCAATTTGCTCCTGCTGGGAAAAAAAGTCCTTCCTGATTCCCCAAGAGGCAATTGGATATTACTTGGATCAACTTTACCTATAAATGTTAGTATCCAATTATATTCTGTGTACCTAAGAAAGAATTCTGGCCTTTTTTGGTGGTGTCATTGAAGTGTATATTGAATGTTTACAATAGTATATACATTTGAATGCAGTTTGTTTTGATTCATTTGGAATATTATTGCTTGGGCACAGAGTTCATCCTATTGTAAATACAAGACCATTGCTGTATTTTGGTACATAGTGTGTTAAATTTGTGAAAACATATTTCTCTGGATAACTTCGGGTCCCCCACAGCTCTAGCAGTAATGTGATTTCCCCCACCCAGGCATGAGTAGGGAGGGTGTTACATCTGGGAACCTCCTTGGGTTTGGTCCCTTCCCTCTCCAGGTTTCCCTGTAATTCAGGCGTAAACTATCTGGAGTGTCAGCGTAACTTCTGGTGATCATGAGTGTGCCTCATCTGTGTGACATCACTGTTGCGTGGGTGCGTGATGACGTCAATGTGCCTGCGCATCGCAGTGGTTCACCACGAGGATGCCGAGGGAGCCATTAGATTGACTGGGGAGGTTGGATATATTCCATTGCAGCCAATCAGCAATACTGATATACTATTTATTCGGTCCCTTACATCGGTACTGCAGAATATGTCTTGATCACTTTGAGTCATATGTGAGTACATGGCAGATTACTAGTTGGTTTCAATGGCTATTTTCTTTAGAAGATGAACTCTGGGCATGTATATATTCTTTTTTCTAAGTTTACCTTTTTGTATACTATTTTAGGTTTCATCCCCACGAGCATATATATTATATCAATCTGCTGATATATTATTTTGACCAGAGTTGAATTGTGGTTTTACTCTATCCTGCACCCATCTACATTGAATTCAAATATCCATTGGGTAAATAATTTTGTTTTGAGATACCTGTTTTCTGTGTACCATTATTGTCCTAAAAAGTTACATAAAAGTATGTCACACTTGTGGTCTGTTTTTTATTTTTATAGTACAAGTTGGGGGCTGCAACCATACCTCCTGGCCTCTGGCAGCCATCTTAGCTCCTTGGGGGACAAACGCCATGCTGTGTGATCTGTGTGGGTCCTGAGGCTGACCTTAAAAGACCCCTTCTACATATACATCTCTGGCAATATATGTGAGTTATGTATTCATGCTATCATTTAATAATGAGTAGTGAAATATAAGCTGTATTAGTATTGTTGTTTCCTCTCCCTACATTATATGTACCTTCCATACCTTCCCTGATGAAGATGTATTCTATGTAATCAAAACGCATCAGGGATAGATTGAAATACAACACATGTGCCTGCCGAGCGGCTATTTTGTTTAAAGGTACAGTCTGTAAGCACGTTTAAAGCCAGAGAGACACCTATATGTTTTTATGTTTTTTCTCTTATGATACATTTCATACAAATAAAAATATCTTTTATCTACTTATGTTATATGGCTGCACTAAAGTCCCATGGGAGACATCTCTTTCTATGAATACTAATTAGGGACGGAGCAGCCTTGGACTCAAGATCACTCACTTTTTTTCAATAATATACAGAATTTGTAACATACAGTTTATACAGCACTGAGAGCGACCGCATGTATTAACCAATTCCCGACCGCCTGTAATGTACAGCAGACCGGCAGCAGTTACAGGCAAAGCAACATATCCGTATTTTACTCTGGTTGTATCAACACTGTCTTCAGAGTGCAGATCCCAATGAACAGGACTTGGTGGTCATGTGATCGTTATGCGATCACATGATCACAATGTGAGCAAACCTGTTATGAATCAATCTGATTCATAACAGCTCTGCTTTTCTTCCTGGTGAGCTTAATTGGCCCACAACTCTCACATGGTACATGAGGCCAATCACAGCACCCTGTACCATATGACTAGCTAGAGTAAATCACAGATCATTGTATTTTGAACTTATTGTTTTTTTCAGCTGATGATCGGCTTCCATGTAAAAGCAATCCTAGCAACTAATTAACTGGTGGATCGTTTTTACAAGCAGCAGGAAGTGTAATCCCCCCTCCTTTCACCACCTTCCACAGCTTCCTCGGGATCTCCCGTCCTACAGGGAAATCCGAGAATGCAGCCGGTAGTTTCGCTGCCTGACCATAGAGCACACAGGTGATATTTACATTCCCTGTGATAACAATAAAAGTGATCTAAAAAAAAGAAAGGGACAGTGTAAAAATAAGAAAAGAAAAATCAAAAGAAAAAATTAAAAAGAAAAAAATTACCAGCTCCCCCTTCTCGTGCTCACGCGCAAATGCGAAAGCAAGCTTCAGTCCCGTGTCAGTATGTGACAGAGATTGCACCATGCATGTGAGGTATCACCGTGAATGTCAGATTGAGGGCAGTCATTCTAGCACTAGACCTCCTGTGTAAATACTAAGTGGTGACCTGTAAAGGCTTTTAAAGCTTTGCCTATCGATATTAAAAATTGAAGTAGTTTGTTGCCATTGCACGGGCGTGCACAATTTTAAATCATGGCATGTCTGGTGTCTATTTACTCAGTGTAACATCATCTTTTATATTCTATCAAACAATTTGGCATATATTGTGTTTTTGTGCATTAAAATTTCTAAAGGTGTATTTTTTCCAAAAAATTAGCTTTTGAAAAATTGCTGTGCAAATACTGTGACTTAAAAAAATGCAACACCCACCATTTTTTTTCTCTAGGGCCTCCGCTTGGGGTGTTATTCCACATATATCCATGGAATGCATGAGTCAAATATAATTTAGGTGACAACTTTGTGTAAAAAAAAAAATTGCCATTTTCCAAACGTTTGTGGCAAAAAATATAATCCTCCATGGACTCAACATGCCTCTCAGCAAATTTCTTGGGGTGTCTACTTTAAAAAAAGGGGTAATTTGTGGGGGTTTGTACTGCCCTGGCATTTTAGCACCTCAAGAAATGTGGAAACTATTTAAATCTAAATCAAACCTGGAGTTAGTTTTTAATATATTAGGGCCTTCCATCATTTATAGCACTATTAATGTAAAAACTAAAGGGAATACATAAAATTGTTTATCAAATACTTACCAGAATTTACTTTTCTTGGTTCTTCCTCAAAGTAACCATATTCCTCCTCCTAGAATTAATTTCTTTACAGAATTATACATGGTCCTTTTGGACACAGCAGTTGGTTATCTTGTCTTACAATTGTTAGAAGCTTGTGGAAGGAAAAAACTCTCAAGCGCTAAAAGCGTAAAAATGCTCACGCATTTATCTACACTTAGTCACATCAGGTGTTTTATTCTTCCATAATACAAGTGTTTTTTTTTTCTGCCTCTAAGCTCCCCTGCCTCTGTACTCCTGTAAATGCCTAAAGTGTGCACAGACACATAGATTAACATGGAGGAGAGTTTAGAGGCAGCATTTTTTAGCTCAAGTGTGCATGTGGCCTATTAAAGTGTATTTCCAATTTTGCAGCCAAATTGGAGTATACCCTACATTATATTCGTTACATGTTCTCATTCACCTAGCATAATGATCATACTCTTCTTGCTTATCTCTTGCACCTCCTTTAAAAATTTGGCACATATTTTCAAGGGCAAAGCCTTGGCACCACAATCCCAACATGTACCAGCACAGTGACTAAATGTTTAGCACTTCCGCCTGGCAGCATTAGGGTTGTTGGTTCAAATCCCAGCCATGGCACCACCTGCCTGGAGTTTGCATGTTCTCCCTGTGCCTGCGTGGGTTTCCTCTGGGTACTCCAGTTTCCTCCCACACTCCAAAGACATGCTGGTAGGTTAATTGGCTCCTGTCTAAATTGGCCCTAGTATGTGTATGAATGAATGTAAGTTAGGGACCTTAGATTGTACACCCCTTGAGGGTTAGGGACTGATGTGAATGTACAATATATGTATGTAAAGCGCTGCGTAAATTGACAGCGCTATACAAGTACCTGAAATAAATAAATGTACCAGCCTCTGGATATCATGCGGTCAATCAGGATTCTCCCCCTACTCTTTTCTCTTCATAATACATTTGCTGGGCTAGTGCCTTTCAACAACCTTATAGAACTTAACTAAAAAGGAAGAGGTGAATGCATCTCTGCCTTTCCCATGATTTAGAAATGACTGGAGCAATTAGGGGAGCTGATGGTAGTGGCTGCAAGACATTAAAATATTTTGACCAATATAGTTTGGGTACAAAAGGAGTAGCCACCACAGAGGAACAGATTTTCTTGGACAAGAGTGTGCACAGGAACAGACTGTCAGTTGTCAAAACACTCCTGCAAGAGCCATTGAGATTAGCGCCCTACTTCTCTGTTCCGCTCACCCTCCAATCAAAAGAGGCCACTGCAGAATGTCATGCTATTGCCTAGCAACTGCCAAGCAATCAGCAGAGTTGAGGTCACATGGGCAAGACAATCATGATAACCCATTGTATGCTGACATGGGGACCAGAAAAAAAATATAATATATTCACCCTTCCTTTGGCTTACACCTACATAGGATAGGCAAAAATGATGTCACTATCCTTCTGGTGAGATCCTAGAGAAACGGCAAGAACCCAAAATTTGATGAGAAGATGCTCCTACATTGTGCAGGGGTGCAAGATTTAATGACGGGCAGATGAAGCCACCTTAAAGTGCACTTCATAGCAGAAAGTAACAGTACAGATTTTATGAATGAAGCCAGGAAGGGGGGGGGGCAAAAGTGTGTGTATAGCTGGCACTAATATGTGCACTAAATCCAGAGGCTTGTATTATTAACCCCTGCAGCAAGGTAACATTACATCTGCAGGGGAATCACGGGAACAGAGGAATGAAGATTTCAAAACAGCAGCCAGCAGCACAAGGAACAACTTTCATTCAATGTGAATACTGTCCAGGGTGCTGATTTAAAGTGTTACTAAAATCATAAAACAATTTTTAATTAACATAGCAAACATGTTATACGCTTCTAAGAAAATTGTAATAAGCGAGCGCCTGGTTAAACAATAGCTGCTAGCATTTAGGATGAACCTCTGTATCCTCAAAACAGCATGATAAATAAATAATGCAGCACTGAAAATTCATAAAGTGACTGATGCATCAAGTGTGAGCTCTAAATTGCACTAAAGTGATAACAATATAAATCAAGTGTATCATCATGAACTGACGTAATAAATAGTGACTTATAAAACCATCGTTACTTCAGTGTATAATTACTGGAATTGTTGACATATAATCAATAAAATATGGAAAAAACATATAACAGTCCAATTTTTCTGTGAAATCCGTGCACGTGACTTCCGTGATAAGGATTAGCAGTCTGATTGCACTCACCAGAAGTGCAATATTATTGCGCATGTGTATATATTATCCTCTGTGGTCATCTGAGTTCAGGCAAGGAATAGGAATCATCTGGCACACAGACAGCATACAAGGCATAACTCCAGACCTCACTCACAGGACCCTCTCAGTATACAGGAACAGCTCCTCAATACTTCTTCACCACTGGACAAAATAGCTCACAAGAGGATGTTTCCACCTTAAAAGGCTTGTTTAACACAAGCCACAAAACAATAAAGTGCTGATAGTGTAGTATTTTATTGGCATGAAAAGGATGAATCCACAAACAGCTGTCAGCACAAACTTACATGGACAACGTGCATGCGCACGAAACACGTCAGAAGGAGCCTTGCAGTATTGACGTCACGCCACAGAGGCTGCATGGAAGGCTGGCGGCCATCCTTGTCCCTGTAAGTTTGTGCTCACAGCTGTTTATGGATTCATCCTTTTCATACCAATAAAATACTACACTATCAGCATACCAATAAAATACTACACTGCCTTAAGGAATACATTAAAGTAAAAAAAAGTTTTTAGCTTTAGTATCACTTAAAAATAAAGAAAGAAAAAAAAACCCTAAACATAAATTTAAAGCAACGCTCCAACTATACCTAAAAAAAAATAAAACACAGCAGCTACAAAAACTGTAGCTGCTGACTTTTAAAAAACAGCCACTCACCTGTCCCACAATCCAGCAGTGTACTTACCGCAACCAGTTTCACCAGCCATCCTCACCCCCAGCACAGCATCTTAAGTGTGGGCAACTGGCTGTGACAGCTTGAGGCGTCAAAGCTGGGTGCCCACTGCGCATACGTGCCTTGTAAATGGTGCCATAGTCTTCTGGGACCTGTCATGTGTCCCAGAAGACTATGGAGAGGGAAGGACAACTTAAACTTGCAATTGCCTAGGCGGTCAAAGTGGGAGCAGGCACCTGTCAAATTCAGGCACCTGCCCCCCTTTGCATGTCAAAGGTTACCAACAGAAAACATTTTAAACAGTATATATGTTTTTAAGTCAGTGAAAAAAATTACTTAGAACAGATACTTCTCTTCTGGGTAACAGGAATGCACTTACTTGTGCTCTCCTGTGACACAGAATCAGCCAACAGTGAGCTAAAGCCCACAGTCAGCGACATCACAGAGCAGCTCCAGCCTCTGAAAGGATCCAGACCATATTGTCGAGATCCACCCAGATGCCTGATTGCCAGCTGGCGCAGACTCTCAGCATGCTGAAAGACTGAGCCAGCTGCTCCTGCTCCCTCCCCAGCCCGTCGTTCTTGTGAGCGCTGTAGGGGCAGAGCAGAAAGCACTGACTGACAGTCACCACTTTCTGTTCATAACGGACCGAGAACTGAGCAATCAGCAGTCATGTGATCACTCTGGTGTTGGGCTTAGAAATGCAGGGGATAGCTGCAGCATCACAGTGATTCTTCAGTCATCAATTCCCATACTTCTCCTTTAAGTATAACAAAATTATACAGTATACACAGGGTTAAGGCTTCATACACACTGGATTAAAAAATGCCAGTGCTCTTGACAGGAAAGAACGCCAATTTTGAGCGTTTTTTGTACTAGTGTTTAGTGTTTTTTTCTGCCATAAAACTGCTCTCAAAAATGCAAAACAAAAGGGTTTTTTTTCTGCCTCTAAAAGCTGAGCTTAAAAATGCCGCTAAAATCAACTAATGTGCATAGTCGCATAGGATAAAATGAGTTGCTTATACAGGCAAAATGCTAAACTCTTCTAGGAGCAGTGTTTTTTTAAGCCAGTGTGCAAAGAGCCCACATGAAGAGTTTGAAATAAAAGGATACAGTGTACAACAAAGGTAGATGTACCTGACAGAAGCAATTAGCTACAACGTATTTATTTTTTATTACATTTGAACAAGAACTGACATTGTAGCAACTGTTGCAAGTCCGTACCAAAAGAGCATTCACACAGTTCTTCACATGGATATTTAAGTAGAACTCCAGCTGCACCTGTTTCTGTCCGATTTGATTTTTCTTCAAGTACTTAGTTGACAATTGCACTGGTCTTTATATTTTTACCCCTTCCCACTGTGTGCTCTGTGAATTTCAATTTGCAAATTGCACCTGAAATCACACCTGAAACCGCATCTAATGAAAATGAATGTCAGTGCATTAACATGTGCAATTTGCTGCAGCGTGATTTCTAAAGTAGTTCTTTGCATTACTTTTCCTACAGTTTTGCTGCGAATCCATATACATAGAATATAATGGAAATTGCACTGTCAATTGCAAGAAATTGTAGCAGCAATAAAATCTTCAGAAACTGCACCTGAAAACACGCTGAAATTGCACACAAACTGCATGATTTTAAATCGCAGCGGTGTGACCAGTGACTAAAGGTGTATTCAGGGGCGGACTGACAACTCATGAGGCCCCCGGGCAATAGGGGATCATGGGGCCCCTGTGTCCTCACCTACACCCAAAAAAGCCTATGAAGAAGCCAATGAAAGGTTCCAGGGGCATCTCATGGGGCCCCCTACTGACCCTGGGCCCTCGGGCAGTGCCCAAGTGCTCGACTGGTCAGTCTGCCCCTGGGTGTATTATAGATGGTATACTGACTGTGTGATGCCCATTCTCTTACAAACCATTGGCCATTATAAACCCACCCCCTGGGCTACAGGGGTTGTTATCCAAAGTTGCTGCCTCTCCTGTGATGCACACAACTACCATAGAGCCAGGTTCATCACAATAAGTAAAGGTTAGCTGCTGCCTTGCCCAATGCATTCCCAAAAAAAGACAAGAAAAAACGCCTTGTTTCCTATCAGGCCAATACACATATTGGGGTTGATTTACTAATAGCAAATAGTCAAAAGCAGTTGCAGTGGACAAACTATTTGCCTTTGGTAAATCAACTCTAATGTGCACTGAAAAGAAGGAGGAGAGAGAGAGAGAGAGAGAAGCATTGCTGCTCTCAGGCCCAGCACTGAATCAACATCAGGCTTAGGTAAGTTTTTAGGGGGGCTGCAGAGGGAGCTGAACACAAAAGGTAAAAAAAACCCTCCTGCTTTTACAACTACTTTAATGAAATGTCACTTGTGACAATTCAATAAAGTTATAACAAAAAGGAAATGACAATAAGTAAACAGTGCGATGCACCAGCATTGTTCTTCCCAAGGGACACCGTGACTGTTCATTGCTGCTAGTATGAACCAGCCCTGACTGATGACTGCAGGCAAAATATTTGTTCTCAAGATACAGTTAAATAAAATAAGCAGATTTTTTAAATGCTAAGCCCACTTTTCTGACATTGTTTCACATTACACCCATAGTTAACCTCCCTGGCAGTATTCCCGAGTGTAGCTCGGTGTTAACTTTCAGTGCCAAAAGCGGTAACCCCGGGCTACACTCGGGAATATCCTGCAGCGTTGCTCCGGGATTCCCTCGATCACTTACCTTGTCCTGCGCTCCTGCAGTGTGTCCCCTGCAGCATCCCCGGCCATCTCCTCCAGCTGATGCTGGCATCCGTCTTCCGGGTTCCGGTACCTGCGAGCGTCGGGATGTACGGGACGTACGGGGGCCGGAACCAGCGATAAATTTAAAAATTTTAAAAAGTGACATTCACTAAATACACTAAAATCACTAAAATAAAACATTACTGTATCAAACCATTTCACATACATTTTGTCCCTAGTGCTTTGTCCTATGCCCTGCCTGCATTTTTACTGTTCTTTCTGTCTGAAAAATGAGAAACGTCCATGGCATCCAAAAAGCGTCCAAAATGTGCCGCTTTGAGCACAGAAATATTGACATTATCATACCACTAGGGAGGTTAAGGGGCCGTTCCACAGCCCCGCCCCTGCCCCCTCAACAAACCTGAATTGCAAAGTGCTCCTCCCTGCAGCTCAGTATTATTTTGAATATGGTGCAGCTGTGTGTGGCTCCTTGAATAAAAGACTATGGGGTTGATTTACTAAAACTGGAGAGTGCAAAATCTGGTGCAGCTGTGCATGGTAACCAATCAGCTTCTAATTTCAGCTTGTTCAATTCAGCTTTGACTGAAAACTTGCTTTCTATGCAGAACTGCACCAGATTTTGCTCTCTCCTTCTTCAGTAAATCAACCCCTATAAGTTCCATTTGCCGCTGAGGCAGAAAGATTCATAGCTCTCCATGGAGCACAAGGGCACTGCCGTCACCTCCCTTGCAGTTCATTGTTTACTTCCTCCAGCCTCATAACTCAAGGTCAGTACCTTAATATAGACCTGGGGCTGGAGTAATAATCTGCAAGTGCCTGTACATGGTACTCCCAGTCCATTAAACATGGTTGCAATGCTCTACAGGCTCCAACGCAAAAAATAAATAAATGCACATTTTCTTGTATTTGCAATATGGCAAGAAGTGTGCATTCTTTCAGTTTTTTTTGCAAAGGTGGATTGTACCTTCAAAGGCGAGTTCCAAAAAAAAAAAGGAACCCATAAAACTATAGGGGGAGATTTACTAAAATTGGTGCACACAGAATTAGTTTCTTTTACAGGCAAAATGCTAAACTCATCTGGGAGCAGCATTTTTAATACCAGTGTGTATGCAGCCTCAAAGTCTAAGAATGAGTAAAATGTTTTTAAAATATCAGCACAAGGGAGGATGTTTACATTTAATCTGAAGTTTCCCTTGTGCTGATTGTCATAGTTGAAATCCTTTGTCCTCTTCTATACCCTATAGGCAGGGACATATTTGCAGCAAAGCAAACAAGGCGTTTGCCTAAGGCGGCACTTTTCAGGGGGGCGGCAGGAACCATTATGTAGGCTTACATTTGTTCCCAATTTGATCTGATCCACCAAGGCGAGATGCTGCTGGAGGAGGGGCTGAGAAGATGTCTCGTGTCCTACTCTCATTCCTGGGTGGATCACTGGCAGATGCCGCAATGCAGGTGGGAATTTTCCTTCTCCTGGGTCTTCCATCTGATTTGCTTGCCAGCTTAGCCCAGTCCAGCCCAGTTACATGCCAACCCCACCCCTCTCTTATTGGCCACACTCCTTGGATCACTGCCTATGGCAGTCTGTCCCTCCTTCTGCAAGCTCTGCCTCCTGGCCAGTGATTGGCTACCGGATCTGTAGGCCGGGGCAAACACACAGGCAGAGAGGGGTGCCAAGCAGTGGCACGAGGAAGACAGCTGATCAATGTGCTGTAAGGGAGCAGCCAGAGCCAGTGGAGAGGAGGAGAGCGGTCGGACTCGGAAGTCAGCTGATCAGTGTGCTTCCATGGAGTGGCCAGAGTTATTGGAGAGGAGGAGAGTGGCCGGACAAGGAAGACAGCTGATTGGTGTCTGTGCTGTGCGGCTGGGATCCAGGGAGAGCAGGGCAGAGGGTGTTGCTGCAGACATGCTGCCCGGCCTGGAGGAGGGGTTGTCAATGTAAACATGGCCTTATTGTATGTTGGTGGTCTGGTCAGTGCAAACATATGCCCACTTACATTGGTGACCACTCACTCCAAATATAGCTCAGGCTCACGGATTTGTGGTCAGTGAAAAATGTGTGCTACTCACTAACTTCATCTCTGCTGTAGCTGGGAGTTTTGAAATAGTGCCCCATCATTGTTGTCAGTGTGGGAGGAATAGTGCCCCATCATTGGTGTCAGTGTGGGAGGAATAGTGCCTATCATTGGTGTCAGTGGGAGGAATAGTGCCCCATCATTGGTGTCAGTGGGAGGAAGTGTCCCATCATTGGTGTCAGTGGGAGGAATAGTGCCCCATCATTGTTGTCAGTGTGGGAAGAATAGTGCCCCATCATTGTTGATAGTGTGGGAGGAATAGTGCCTATCATTGGTGTCAGTGTGGGAAGAATAATGCCCCATCATTGGTGTCAGTGTGGGAGGAATAGTGCCCCATCATTGGTATCAGTGGGAGGAATAGTACCCCATCATTGTTGTCAGTGTGAGAGTAATAGTGCCCCATCATTGTTGTCAGTGTCCCAACAAAATACAGTATATCCACTTTTAATGTACAGAGAAGAAGAGATGGAGCTCTAATAGGAAGAGGTGGAGCCTATAGAGGAAGGGTTGGAGTTTACAGATGAAGGGGTTGATCTTAAACAGGAAGGGATGGGAAAAATTTAGATGGGGGGGTAGCATATTTTAGTCTTGCCTAGGGCAGCACAAAACCAAAATACACTACTGCCCATAGTGGTAATCTTCCTATGGTTAGTATAAGCTGAGGGACCTATCATACACTCATCAAGATTGCCAATTATGTCTTGGTGGTTCAGGGCTTCCGAAAATGTGATAGGTAGTCAGGAAACTGAATTTGTTATCTATATCCCTAATATGCCTGAAGTTGCTTCTTGGATTTTGGGCATCTTTATGTGGCTAGGCCGTGGAATCCCCATACTCAGGGAAGAGCATCAGAATATATTTTTGGGTATAATTCTACTGTAAGTATGCCTATGCTATGTTAGAAATATCTTATACATTTACAACTTTGTGTAAAAAAAATGAATTTTCATTTTCTTTCCACTTTCTCTTTTTCCAAAAACTTGTGGCAAAAAATGGCATTTTCAAAAGACATATTATGCCTCCTAAAAAATACATTGGGGTGTTTTCTTTCCAAAATGGGGTCATTTTGTGGGTGTTTCCACTGTCCTGGAGCTCCAGGGCCTCCAAAATGTGATAGTCAGGAAATTAGATGTGTAATTTATGCCCCTAGGAAGCTTGAAGTTGCTTCTTGAATGTTGGGCCCCGCTATGCATCCATGATGTGAAAAAGTCTCACACATGTGGTACCCCTGTATTCAGGAGGAATAGCAGAATGTGTTTTGGGGTTTAATTACAAGTATGCCTATACTGTGTGTGAGAAATAACCGGTTAAATTGACAATTTTATTTACTTTCATCACTTTCCAAAGAATTGTGGGGAAAAATTACAATTTCAAAAAACTCACCATGCCTCTTACTAAATACCTTGTCTACTTTCCAAAAAGCAGTAATTTGGGTATTTGTGCTGTCCCAGCATTTTAGGACCTCAAGTAATGAGATAGACCAATTTTCAAATATATACATACATATACTGTATACCACGGTTTGTAAACTTTCACTCAGACTAAATAATATACACCGATTTGGGTGATTTTAACCAAAAAAAGTAGCAGAATACATTTTGGCCTACATTCATGAAGAAAGTTTATTTATTTTCAAAACATTATAATAGAAACTAAGAAAAATGTGTTTTTTCAACATTTTTATTTTCTACCAGAAAATAAAAAATCCAGTGACAATTAACCAGTTGCAGACTCTGGGAGTGTTACACACACCCCCCCAAAAAAATTGTTCAACATGAATGCAGAAACATACAAAGAAGCATTGTTTTATTTTGTATCTTTCTGTTTATTTATCTACAGATCAAAAGTATAAACTGATCTGCAGACGAAATCAGTTAAAGCAACCTGAAGTAAAAAAAGTTTTTTCTTTAAATGTTCCTCTGTTTAACTCCTTCTTAACCCTTAGTTTACTAAAATCAACCCTAATTAACTCCTTATTCTACTTCCCCATTCAAATATTAATTTTCTGCTGATTTTTTTTTGTTCATTTCTATTTTATTAACTAATATTTAAACTTTTTTTTTGTTTGTTAATATTTTTACACCTTTAACATATATTTACACATTTCACATTTAAAAAAGGGCAAAACTAGAAAAAAAATACTTTGATTTGTAAATAAACTTTGCAATGCTTTGTACCATAATCTTTAGAGTCATTTAAAACGGGTTAAATTACAGAATAAAATGTGCACTTTTTTATGTGCAGTACCACTATTTATTTTTAAACTAACCTTCCTCAAAGAAAAAGTGCATTTTTTAATGTTTTGTTACATTAATATACGAGGGGTGTTCAAATCAAACCAGGACTTTTCAGTTGATATAATAAAAGAACAAATTTCAAAGAGTGGAAACTGCATTTATTTTTTTATATACTCCCCTGCTACACAGTCACTTATCCCAGCGTTTACCAAATGCCTGGAAAGCATTGGCATAGAAAGATGTGTCAGTATGCCTGAACTATCCTAGGACAGCCTGCTTCACTTCGTCATCATTGTGTTCACCTTTCCTACTGAAAGATTTGTCTCTTGTGCAAATTCACAACGTTATGCATCGATTACCCAGGATCAGGAGTTCCACGTCCTAAATGTTCACAGGAAGACTGCTGTGGGCTGGGAACCACCACGGCTAAGATCGTCACTGACTGATGTAAGTACTGTGCTTGAAGTTATTTATTAATATTTATTAATATTATTATACAGGATTTATATAGCGCCAACAGTTTATGCAGCACTTTAAAACATAAGGGTAGACAGTACAATTACGATACAAATTATTACAGGAGGATTCAGAGGGCCCTGCTCATTAGAGCTTACAATCTAAGAGGGAGGGTCGAGAAATACAAAAAGTAATAACTGTGGGGGATTGGCAGATGGACAAAATACATGTACAGTTGTTGGGGAGCTAGAGTGCAGGAGGTCTTTGGAGGAACAAAGACAACTTGGTTGGTATTTTGAGTCCAGGTTAGTGATGTAATTAGGGGCTGAGTTGTGGATGGCTTTATAAGTTGTTGTAAGTATCTTGAATTTTATTTGTTGGGTGAGCGGGAGCCAGTGGAGGGACTGGCAAAGAGGGGTGGCAGACACTAATCGGTTGGTAAGGTGGATGAGCCTGGCAGCAGCGATTATGATGGAATGGAGGGGGGATTGCCTATGCAAAGGTAAGCCAGTGAGGAGGGAGTTGCAGTAGTCAAGGCGAGGGATGACGAGGGAGCGAGTTAAAAGCTTTGTGGTGTCATTGGTTAGTAAGGGGTGTATCTTGGAGATGTTGCGGAGGTTGAGGCAGTAAGCTTTGGATAGTTGGATGTGGGGCCAAAAGGATAGTTCAGAGTCCAGGATTACACCTAGCACCCTGGCATGCAGGGATGGGTTGATGGCTGAGCCATTGATTTTGACAGTGAAATTAGTGGAAGGGGCACGAAGGGGAGGAAATATTATGAGCTCAGTTTTGGATAGAATAATTTTCAGGAAGTGGTGTGACATCCAGGCTGATATGTTTGTTAGTAGATTAGTGATGCGAGAGGAGACTGATGGAGTGAGCTGAGGGGGAGAGACATCGATTTGGGTGTCTTCAGCATAGAAATGGTATTAAAAGCCATGGGAGGCAATCAACTGACCCAAAGAGGAGGTGTAGATTAAGAATAGGAGGGGTCCCAGAACAGAGCCTTGGGGAACCCCAGTGGAGAAAGGAAGAGGAGAAAAGGATGTAGAATTATAAGTGACACTTAGCCTGGGTTCACATATTTGGCTTGCGGGGTGGGACTGATGGTGGCATTGTTGGTCATGATGGAGAGGTTGGGGGGGGGGGGCACGGGCTGGGGGGAAAACTAGGAGCTTGGTTTTGGAAAGGATTAATTTGAGGAAGTGGAGTGACATCCAGTCTGATATGTCCTTCAGTAGGCAGGTGATTTGGGCAGAGACTGAAGGGGTGAGGCGAGGGGTAGAGAGGTAGATTTGCGTATACTGAATATGCGGTATATCGCATGTGATTCACACAGGAACCACACATATTCCTGTGCAAATCCCATGCGATTTCTGTGCGGTGCGATTGGAGCCATACATTTTGTATGGCGCTATTTGCACCGCACCTGCACAAAAAAGGTGCAGGACCCCTTTTTTTTGGTCCGCACTAGAATCAGATCAGATTCTGCACATTGCACAGCATTTTGCAGACCACTTTCGGGGTGTCGTTAACTTAACATACACACTCGCAGTGGTTCACATGAACGGGGTGTGATTGTGATGCAGTGTGGAATTCACACAGAAAACGCTGCAAATTCCGCATCGCATCAGTGTGAACCAGGGCTGAAGGTGTGGTAGGATAGGTAGGATGAGAACCAATGAAGAACACAGTCATGGAGACAAAAGGAGTAGAGTTTTTTGAGGAGGAGGGAGCGGTCCACTGTGTCAAAGGCAGAAGAGGTCCAGGAGTAGGAGTACAGAACAGTGTGCATTGGTTTTAGCCGTTAGTAGATTGTTTGTAAGTTTGGGGAGAGCAGTTCGGTGGAGTGCGAAGAGTGAAATCCAGACTGAAGGGGATCAAGATTATTCTCAATGAGGTGGTTGCTCAGCAGGTTGTAGACCTGGCATTCAAGGAGTTTGGAGGAAAAGGGGAGTAAGGAAATTGGTCGTAGGTTGTTAAGATTGGTGGGGTCTAGTGAGGGCTTTTTAAGTATGGGGGTGACTAGTGCATGTTTTAGAGAAGTGGGGAAGATGCCGGAAAAGATTGAAAATGTGAATTAGAGAGTGTAGGACAGAGCCAGAGGGTAACTAGCATTTGCGATGGAACAGGGTTCAGAAAGCACGTGGTTAGGTGGGTGTTAGAAAAAGTTTAGCAATGTCATCTATAGTAGTGGGGTTGAAGGCGGGAAGTAGTGACAGTCCCTGTGGATGTGGAGTGCTAAGGGAAGTATCTGCGCGTAGGAGATCTCCTCACAAATTGTATTGATTTTCTTTTTGAAGCGATACACCTTCGTTCACATGAAACTTCATCACCACACGCTGTTCCATGCAGGCACTACCACTGCTGTCTGCCATCTTGATTAACAGTCTCTGGACCGGCCATGACATGTGCGCCGCCTATCATTAATAGGACACACTTGCCACTTACTACTGCATGTAGTACCACCATGCTAGCATCCCTTTGTATACCTATAAAATTAAAAGTCCTGGTTTGACTTGAACACCCCTCATAGCACCTTTTTGTCTTAAAGTGCAGCTCCACCCAAAAGGGGAAGTTCCGCTTTAAGGACTGCTCCCCCATTCTCCATTAAGGATTGGCACCTTTGGGGGGTGGGAGCAGGTACCCGAATTAGACAGGTACCCACTCCCACTTTCCGTCCAATCACCTAGGCGATCGGAAGCGGCAGGTGTCCTCCCTTCCTCCCTGTAGTCTTATGGGACACGTGACAGATCCCAGAAGACTACAGGACCATTCACGCAGCGCAGCACTACTCGCGCATGCAAAATGAGTACCCAGCTGTGAAGCCGCAAGCTATCACAGCCGGGTGCCCACACTGAACATGCCAACCTCCTGGAATACAGGACAACCGGTGAAACAGGCTGCAGGGGATACACCGCGGACAGGTAAGTGGCTGTTTTTTTTTAAAAGTCAGCAGCTACAGTTTTTGTAGCTGACTTTTATTTTTTGACAGCGTGAGTGAAACTCCACTTTAAAGTAGAACTACAGGCAAAACTTTTGTTTCCCATTTTGGATAGAGCAAAGGAGGGTTATAACCCGTCATATTTTATTTTGCCATCTGTGTCCCATTTCAGAGATTTCTTTTCACTTCCTGTCCCATAACTAAACAGAATGTGACCTCTATTACTTTTCTGGGGACAAGCCAAAATTTGGGATTTTCTTTTCCTTTCAATGAACATGGTAAACATGACAAATGCAGAGGGGGAATCTTAACAGGGGCACAGACAATAAAAACTGACAGGTGTTCTAAGGCCCCTTTTAGATGGGACTGACCAGTCAGCAGAAACACTTGCTCAGCGGGGGATCTCTCTGCTGATCCCCACTGAGCAAGTGGATGACAGGTCTGTTTGCTCCGCTGTTGCAGAGCGGACGCAGACACAGCCTGTTTTCTATGGAGCAGTCGGATGGAAATGGACCGCCTGTTTCCACCCGACTGTCATCAGATCTGACCCACTGGATGGATGGGGAACTGATCCCTGCCCATCTCTTTTTAGCATACAGGATCGTTTGCAGGAGGGGGTTAGTGGACACATGCCCGCTGACACCCGCCGCTTCACAGAGAGCTATGGATGGTCCGATCGGGTCTGCCTAAACAACTGACAGGTGGACCTGATTGGACTGTCAGTGTGAAAGGGGCCTAATCTATATCCACTCCATCCAAAATAGGACAAAAAAAGTGTGTTTTTAGTTAAAATTTAATCACAAAGTTTTTGCTGATCATAGCAGAAATGATAAAAATTGCTCTGGTCCATAGGGGGTGACCAGGTGTGAGTGGTGAAATGGTTTGTCTCAAATACATGAGAAAAATGTTATTTGGGTACAGCTCTGCATGACGAACTGTCAGTGTGACAGCACTGAAGTCTCAAAAAGGCCTCTTTCACACTGGTGCGTCGTATGTCTGTTTTTCATCTGTCCGTTTACAGACGAAAAACAGATACCCATGTATTTGTATGGACTAGCAGATGTAAATGGATCATCCGTTTACATGCGTTAATGTCCGTATCCGTTAACATCCATTTTTTTGGAACGGAGGAAAACCCTATTTTTCTTTCGTAAAAAAAACAACAAAGAAAATCAGAAAGGACAAAAAACAAATGTAAATGGATGAAAAACAGATAAAAAAGTGTCTGAAAAATCAGATATAAACTGATCCATTTTTTTCTTTGAAAAAAATGTGACGGAGTTGATGAAAAAAAAACCAGAGGACCTGTGTTACAGGACTTAAATGGTCTGACTAGGAAGGGGGTGCAAGTGTGTGGTATGGAAGTGGTTAAGCAGGGTATATACGCATTTTTGTTGGTTCAACCAGCAGTCTGAAGGAGAAAAAAAAAACCTGATGGATTCCCACATCTGGGGTCACAATACACAGCTCTATGCTGCACTGGAGGATCAAATGCTGATTTTCCAACATCACCCTTCAACAGAAGTTGGTTTAACACCCGAGGGGGCTATAGATGTACTTCAATTCTGCTGGCTTGCCCCCCCCCATTATGTGAAATTGGCGGAAGCTGACAGCAGGTGCTTCAGTATTGGCACCGCTGATTGGATGTGGCCATTAGTCAGTGAAGTAGACGCACTACCTCCCCCTGTTAAATGCTCTGCACCTGTCCTCAATCATACACCTGCCGCTCCCCCGCCAGGCACCTTGCCCCCCTCAGCACTGGCACACTGCGCCCGTCTCCTCACGGACTGACTGTGCACGTGCTGGGGCCACAAAGCCGTCCGTGTGTGATGTCAGGTGACCTGGCTGGAGGGGCGCACTGGCGCGCTCCTTGTAGGGGGGCGTTGCGCACAGTGCGGTGCTCTCCCTTAGCCTGGACAAGGAGCGGGCACACTACATCCAGTGGTATTTAGCGATGTGGTAAAGCCCCCGCCGGCGGTCCCCTGTTCGGGCGCCGCTTGATGACGCGCTGTCTCCTCCTCCTCCCGCGGCTGCCCTGGGCTCAATAGTCGGGCCGGCTGGCTGGCGGGGCGTTGCGCACGGTGAGAGCGCGCCGTCGGGTTTGTGTGTCGGTGTGAGCCATGTTCCGGAGCTGGTGTGCCGAGCCTGAGGTAATCTCCCACCCCTACCCGTCTATGAGAGGACTGTGCAGTGTGCTCCCTGCGCTCTTCTCTGATGCGCCCCAGCGCGCTCACCGTGCCTGGCCTTTCCTGGGTGTCGTGTCTCCCCAGGAGTCCCCCCACTGAACCCCGGCTCCTCTCCTATGGGCGGCCCATAGAGGGGCTCAGCGGCCGCTTCATCTCGGCTGAGTTCGGTGCCCGGAGAGGGTCAGCAGGTCCGCCTGTAGTGGCACCATGGTGGATGTGCGGTGCCACTTGTCAGGGGCTGGAGAGGAGGAGCGGGGCCTCCAGGACAGCGCACGGTTCGGTGCTTGGAATCAAGCTGGGCTGTGCTGGACACCGGGCTCCCGTAGTGGCTGTGCTGAGCGCCCGGGAGGGAGGCTTCGGGCTGTACGGAGCTGTGTGCGCAATGGGCAGGGGGAGCTGGGAGCGCATGAGCCGGCCTGTGTGTGCATGATCTGCCCGAGCTGCTCACATGTCTTTGTTTACTCCTCACCTTCCAGCAGGTGACGGACACTCTGTCCAATCTATTGCTAGTATGTCTGTAGCCCGGTGTGATCACAATCAGTCCTCCGGGTCCAGCATACAGAGGATCAGGCCACCCAGGACTCAGGATTGTCCCCCTACTGTCAGGGATCCAACTGCCTCTGACAGCCATCGGATAGGGATTACATTTCTGGATCCTCTGTATTTCAGTGGTCAGGGAAGAATCTACCGACTTCAATACCGAGCACTTTCCACCCCTTCATGCCCTGGCCAATTTTCAGCTTTCAGTGCTGTTGCACTTTGACAATTGTGCGGTCATGCAACACTGTACCCATATGACATTATCATTTTTTTCACACAAATAGAGCTTTTGGTGATATTTAATCAACACTGTGTTTTTAATTTTTTTGCTAAATGAAAAGACTGAAAATTGTGGGGGGAGTTCTTAGTTTCTGTTCTAAAATGTTGCAAATTTTCTCTTTCGCTAATGGGCATTGATGAGACTGCCCTGATCATCTGTGTAAATGTCCCCTGTCAGAATTGACAGTTACTGGCTCCTCTCACACTGTGTAATGGCGGGAAGAAAGGACTGCAGATAACTGGCAAGTCTATTTACAATGTGACCAGTTGTGAGTGGACACAGCTGATCACATGGTAAAGGGCCACTTGGACTGGCCCTTTACCATGATCTGTGATCAGCTGTTTCCAAAGGACCCAGAGCACTCCGGATGTGCGCCCATCCAGAGAATCCCTCCCAGAATGAGAGAACCACGCAATAGCATGGTATTAAGGTGTTTAAAGCTTTGCAGTTTTTTGTTTTGTTTTTCATTTTGCAGAAACGCACTACAGTTCATTTAACATGGTTTCCTATGGGTCACATTCACATCTGCATTTTTCAGCCACTGTGTTTTTGGCAAGGGTCAGAGCCTCCCCTTCCCCCCACAGCAGATTGCATTTTTGGTGCGTTCGACTTCAATGGAACTGCCCCAAAAACACAAGTGTTGCATTTTTGATGTGTGTTGCTTTTTTTGGCCAATATGAAAGTATTGAGTGTGACTTTGATGCGACTTTACTCTCAAGTCACATCAAAGTAGCGCAAGAACTTTCTAAAATTTTGCTGCAACTTTGAAAGGTTTTTGCACTACTTTGATGCGACTTTATACTCTCTGGCACTCGGTCACATCAAAGTAGTGCAGGCATATTTTCAAAGTTGCTGCGACTGTGAAAACGTTGCTGCACTGCTTTGATGCTACTTTGAGTGCCAGAAAGTGTAAAGTCGCATGAAAGTTGCACTCAGTGCTTTCCTATTTGAAAAAAACGCAAAATGCGTAAAAGTGTCAATTGCATAGTCAAAAAAACACTGCAAAATGCACTGGAAAAACTCAATCGCAGTAAGTTTAGGAGTGAACCAGGCTCGAGGGCCAGATCACACTGGAAAGCGCATATCCCCACAAAGTCCAATTTTTGACGGTTCATTCTATTGAATGGGCTGCCAAATGCTTGGTAGTATGCAAAACACAGAGCAACCACGATTTGGTTTTCAGATTGCACTGCACGTCACCAAATGCCAAGGTACTGAGGAGGAGATTTACTAAAGCCGGAGCACTTGGTGTAGCTGTGCACGGTAGCCAATCATCTTCTAACTTCAGCTTATTCAATTAAGTTTTGACAAAACCTGGAAGCTGATTGGTTGGTATGCACAGCTGCACCAGATTCTTTGCACCAGTTTTTAGGTCCTTTTTACATAGGCGTTCCTTCTTTTTTTTTTTTTTTGTTTTAGCAGTTTTTTACATCAAGTACCACTGCATAAACAGACCGTTTTGTCCATTTACATCCACTTTTCATCCGTTCTGTTTTACTTAACGGAACAAAAATGCAGACCTGTTCTGTTTAAAATTACCTGAATGGAATTGGACAAAAAAAACTGATGTAGAGCGACGGCGTCTGTTTTTCTTAGAGATGCATTGATGTTTGTTTTTCATCCATGGATGAAAAATGGACAAAAAGAACACCAGTGTGAAAGAGGTCTTAGTAGGACCTCATTCGCATTATACACGCAGAAACACAGATTTCCTTGTAGAGACATTTTGCCTCCTTCCTCATTGTCCAGTTTTCATGCCCGTTTCAGATATCTGTATGTGTTCTGTGAACGGGGCACATGGAGAACAATTGTTTTCTTTGTGCCCATGCAGAAAAACCTTACGTCTCTGCACCATGGAGAGAACAAGGTTTTAATCTCCTGCATTATGGAAACGTCAGCCTCAGTGCTCCCTGCTCAGTGCCACAGATTCTCATACCTGGTTTGACCGGTGCATGAATGTCAACTGTAGTGATATTTGCCATGCAAAGGAGTAACAAAATTCTAAAGAGTGCCTGAACTTCTCTGAAGTAAGTTGTTTATGCCTTTTGTATGTAGGGGGACCTTCGCCAGTTGCAGAATGAATTTGGGAGTGACCAGACCTCTCCTTGATGGTATTGCATGATTGAGAATTATCTGGTTTCACTTTTCAACATTAAGGAGCCCATTTAGTCTGACAATCTCCCAACTCTGTGTGCAGAAATGCAGTCCTAACCAGCAAAAGGAGACTCCACTATGCTTTTCTTTTTCCTGCGGACACTCATATTTATTTATTGTAAGTACTTGTATAGCACCGTCAATTTACTCAGCACTTGACGTTATATTGTACATTCACATCTGTCCCTAACCCTCAAGGAGTGTACAATCTAAGGTCCCTAACATACACTATATTGCCAAACGTATTGGGACACTTCTCAGATCATTGGCTTCAGGTGTTCCAATCACCTCCATGGCCACAGGTGTATAAAATCAAGCACCTAGGCAGGCAGACTGCTTCTACAAACATTTGTGAAAGAATGGGTCACACTCAGGAGCTCAGTGAATTCAAGTGTGGTACTGTGATAGGTTGCCACCTGTGCAATAAGTTCATCAGTGAAATTTCCTTGATACTAAATATTCCATGGTCAGCTGTTAGTGGTATAACAAAGTGGAAACAACTGGGAACAGCAGCAGCTCAGCCACAAAGTTGTAGGCCGTGTAAAATGACAGAGCAGAGTCAGCGCCTGCTGAAGCGCACAGTGCCCAGAAGTTGCCAACTTTCTGCAGAGTCAATAGCTAAAGACCTCCAAACTTCTTGTGGCCTATAGATTAGCACAACGGTGAGTAGAGCGCTTCATGGAATGGGTTTCCATGGCCGAGCAGGTGCATCCAAGCCTTACACCACCAAGTGCAATGCAAAGCGTCAGATGCCGTGGTGTAAAGTACGCCTCCACTAGACTTTAGAGCAGTGGCGACGTGTTCTCTGGAGTGATGAATCGTGCTTCTCTGACATTCTGATGGACGTGTCTGGGTTTGGTGGTTGCCAGCAGAATGGTACTTTACTGCATTGTGCCAAATGTAAACTTTGGAGGAGGGATAATGGTGTGGGGTTGTTTTTCACGGGTTGGGCTTGGCCCCTTAGTTCCAGTGAAGGAAACCCTTAAAGCATCAGCATAGCAAGATATTTTGGCCACTTTCATGCTCCCAACTTTGTGAGAACAGTTTGGGAATGGCCCTTCCTGTTCCAACATAACTGTGCACCAGTGCACAAAGTAAGGCCCATAAAAACATGGATGATCGCGTTTGGGGTGGAGGAACTTGACTGGCCTGCACAAAGTCCTGACCTCAACCTAATAGAACACCTTTGGGATGAATTGGAGCAGAGACTGTGAGCCAGGTCTTCTTGTCTGACATCAGTGCATGACCTCCAAAAATTTGCTTCTGTAAGAATGGTCAAATATTCCCTTAGACACATTCCTAAATCTTGTGGACAGCCTTCCCAGAAGAGTTGAAGCTGTTACAGCTGCAAAGGGTGGGCCAACTCGAAATTGAACCCTATGGACTAAGACTGGGATTCCATTAAAGTTCATGTCCGTGTAGAGGCAGGCGTCCCAATGCTTTTGGCAATAATAGTGTACAATTATACATATGAATTGGAGTGTGGTAGAAAACCGGAGGAAACACAGGCACACTGAGAACATGCAAACTCCATGCCAATGACCCCAGTGCTGCCAGGTGGAAGTGCTAACCACTTGGCCACTGTGCTGCGCAAATATATATGTATTTTACCACGCTCCAAACTGTCTTGTTACAGCCTGATATTGCTCGTTTTGACTCATCAGTTCAAAGTCCCTGCTGCCATTATTCTGCTCACCAGGTTGTGTTTTACCTAATTTTCCAGGCCCTGTAGAGTGATTCCACCCACCTAAAGAGGCATTTTAACGGTTCTGTTCTATGCTATTTTGCAAGCCAAAGCCCAGTCTGGCAAACCCAAGAACCCACTTCGGACAGGACAAGCAGTGAAAAATTTAACTCAAAAATGATTTGCCTCCTTGAACAAACCTGCCAGCATTGCACTTCAGTATCCTATATTTTGCAAAGGCAATGCATTAAAAGCCCAAACAGGTCATCAGTTTAGAGTTAAGTGTGAAGAACAAGCATATAATTATTGCTCTCACTCTGACCTGCACAGAGATGTGTAGCGCAGGTGTTTTCATGCGTAGGTTCACCTGACGTGTGCATTCACATTGGTACATGCATGGGAAGGCTCAAAAAATTTTTTTTTTCTAGAATGATGGGTGACACTTTTAATTTTTAACCTTTTTTGCTTGTGTTTTTTTTTTTTTTTGTAATTAGTTTTTTTATTCATCACACAGGAGTCAAAATATCCGCTATGCATTGTTGGATGACATCTTCTCTTTAATGCAACCTTGGGAATCTAAAAGTCCCCCGATGTCTCATCTGTCCTCTAGTGATAGAAATGGAGTTCAAATTGAAGTATAGCTTGGGAAAGTGGCACCAGGACCTCTAAGTGCCATTTCCCAGTTTGCTTTCAGGTAATTGGGAAGGAGGTCAGTGAACTGAGGTTTGCTCACCTCCCTGCCCTCTACCTGGCGGGATATGCCATGCTGATCCTGGGTGCACTGATGGGCATGTGGAGCCTTGGAAACATGGCAGCTGTGCACGTGTGCAGGGGAAAATGGCAGTTATTGGGGTGTGTGAAAGCGATCAGCTTCCATCCGACAACTGACATCAGCTTGTCAGATTTAAACACGCCCTGTGTAAACCTCCTTCTAAAAGAGTTAAGGCTATTCATGCCACTCTGGGCATAAAAAAAGTGCATAAACATCTCTATAGAGTTTATACAGGGCTATGGGGCTAAAAGTCCCAGTCATTTCCTGTTGAAGCTATCAAAGGTGGAGTGGAAGGAGCCCAAAAAATATGTACCCAGGGCCCCCCCCCCCCCCCCCTTTCTTCGAGCCAACAGAATAGATTCCCTTTTTCAAAGAGGACATTAAACTCAGGACAGGAAATCCCTAAATTGGATGGCTGCTTGTGCTGCACCTCAAAAAGTTCAGACCTCTTTTGAACCTGTGGACAAGAAAGCAGACTAATTACTCAGAAAAGCCTGGGAATCAGCGGACACTAATTTTAGATATGCACTGGCAACCAGTTATGTAGCACTCAATTTATAACTGTGGTTGGACCAACTCGGAACCCAACTTGAGTCAGTTGCGAGAACAAGGTTTTACAGTCACTGCCAGTTTTGCTTAAAGCAGCTAGATGTGTTTCAGCTGATTTTGGCATGCATCACCCCTGGTTAATGGAATGCGGAGGAATTTATGGTTAACATCGTTGAGAGTCCACGTTTGAGTCAACTTTGTGAATTCCATTCAGATGAGAACTCTTATTTGGCAGTGAGCTTAAAACTGTCCTGGATAGACGTGCTAAGAGGTTTTCCCAAAAGAGAAAAAAATAATCCTTTTCATAACCAATACTTTCAAAACCGAAAAGGGACCAAGAACCGGGACACTTGAAAGAACTGGCCATACAAAAAAAGGATTCTTATTTAAAGAATATGTAAACCCAACATTTCCTATTCCTGCTGTACCATGTACTTCTTTGAAAAACTGTTCTGCTCTTTGTATTGCTTCTTTTAGGTGATATCCCTGGTAATCCTGGTGTTCCCTCTGTTTTTCTATTTAAAACTAGTCCGGAGAACACAGTGCGGTCATTTCTCTAGCTGTGCAGGGAATTTATCTCGCTCTCCTTCAATGGTCAGACTTGCATCCTCAGATACAGTGTGGATGGACTCAAAATCGATTATGGATCTCACACTGCAAAATATATTCCCATGGGCAACAAGTTTAAAATGCTAAAAATCAAACCTATGTGGCTTACGGCCGAAGTTAAACAAAAGCTATATATAAGAAAAGAGCTTTTATTAAATATTAAAATGAAGGAATTCTATCATCGTTTAAACATAAAGAATATAACAGAATATGCAAAAAAGAAATAAAGGCCACAAAAATTGAAAACGAATGACAGATTGCAAGAGATAGCAGGACAAACCCCCAAAAATTCAAATATATCAATAGTAAAGCGGTCCGGTCTGAGCATGTAGGCCCTTTACAAAATAATGGAGAGTGGGCGACTGGGGACAAAGAGAAGGCAAATTTATTAAATACCTTCTTCAGCTCTGTGTATATGAAGGAGCATGGGGTAGCTCTTGTCCATAATGGGCATGGTATTGACACAGCTCCAGATGATCCACATTGGCTCACAACTGATATGATCCAAAAATATTTAGACAGAATAAAGGTGAATAAAGCACCTGGACCAGATGACATACACCCACGGCTCCTTAAAGAATTGAGCTCTGTCATTTCAAAGCCATTGTTTCTAATTTTTAGGGACTCTTTAATGACTGCCATAGTACCACTGGATTGGCGTAAGGCCAACATTTAAAAGGGGTCAAAATCTTTACCAAGTAATTATAGACCTGTTTAACTTCTATAGATGGGAAGATACTGGAGAGTTTAATAAAAGACCACATAGATGAGCTCTTTCTGGGAAAAAATATTTTAAACAGCATGGATTCATGAAAGAGAGAAGTTCTCAGACAAATCTGATTTCTTTTTATGAGGAGGTGAGCAAAACCTTGGACAGAGGGGTGGCGGTGGCTGTGGTATACTTGGTTATTGCAAAAGTGTTTGACACAGTTCCCCACACACGGCTAATGTGTAAGGTAAAGTCTACAGGCTTGGAAAAAATCTGTATGTAAATGGTTAGAAAACTGGCTAAGAGATTGTGTTCAGAGAGTAGTGGTTAATGATCCATTCTCTGAATGGTCTAGGGTTGTTAGCGGTGTACCCCAGTGTTCAGTGTTGGGACCCTTACTTTTTAATACATTTATATTATAAATGATATAGGGTCTGGAATTAAAAATACCATTTCAGTCTTTGCCGATGACACCAAGCTGTGCAGTGGAATAATGTCCTTACAGGATGTGTCCAAGTTAGAAGCCAACCTCAATGCTCTGTTTAATTGGGCAACTATGTGCAAATGAGGTTTAATGTTAATAAATGTAAGGTTATGCACTTGTGAATTAAGAATATGCATGTATCATACATACTAGGGGGGTACAACTGGGGGAATCAATGGTGAAGAATCTGGGGCTTCTGGGAGATCACAAGCTTAATAATGGCATGCAATGCCAAGCTGCGGTTTCTAACGCAAGCAAAATCCTTTCTTGTATTAAGAGGTATAGACTCCAGAGAGAGAGATATCATTCTACCCCTGTACAAATCATTAGTAACACCTCATCTGGAATATGCAGTTTAATTTTGGGCACCAATTCACAAAAAGAACATTGGGGAACTGGAGAAAGTGCAGAGAAGGGCAACCAAACTGATAGCGGCATGGAGGAGATCAGCTATGAGGAAAGATTAGAGGAACTGAATTTATTCTCTTGAGAAGAGATTAAGGGGGAGATATGATCAACCTGTATAAGTACATCAGGGGTTCATATAGTGAACTTGCTGTAGCGTTATCCACCTTGAGGTCATCAGAGGACAAGGGGCCACTCTATGTCTGGGGGAAAATAAATTTAATCTTCAAACATGGAAAGGTTTCTTCACTGTAAGAGCTGTGAAAATGTGGAATAGACTCCCTCAAGAGTTGGTTCTGGCCAGCTCAGTGGATTGCTTTAAAAAAGACCTAGATTCTTTCTTAGATACACAGAATATAACTGGATACTAACATTTATAGGTAAAGTTGATCCAAGGAATATCCAATTGCCTCTCGGGGATCAGGAAGGAATTTTTTCCCCTGCAGGAGCAAATTGCATCATGCTTTGCTGTTTTTTTTTTACTTCCTCTGGATCAACTGTGGGTGTAGGATTAGAACTTTTTTTTTTTTTTTTTTTTAACTGGATGGACATTTATCCTTTCATCCAGACTAATTATGCAACCTATATGGCCTAGACTAGATAATGAACACTGAAAAATCAAACCTCACCCTAAGCTTTTTTTTTTTTTTGTTTTGTTTATTGGTAAACTCCATAAACAGGAAATTTTTTTTTTTTTTTCATTCCAAGTGAAAAAATTGCAAAACTGCAGCAAGCAGGAAGATCTTCATTCACTGTAGAAACACCGTCTGTGCCCTGCTTGGAAAAAGGTGATTATGACATCTTCCATTCCATTGATGCAGTAGACGGGGTCCAGCTCCACACCCCAGCAAAGGAGATGCTGGACAGCTCTGTTTGCTGCAACAGGTCAATAAGACCCTGAAATGATGTAAAGTGAAGAATACCTGTTACAAAGAGGATCTTGGCATCCCAGTGACCCAGCAAAAATCACGATAGATGCCTGATGGAGAGGTTCCACTCAGTAGAGATGCCTAGGGACAATGGACTGCAGATTTGGCAAAGAAATGCTCAAACATGAGGGAAACTGAGGGCAGTAAACAAAGCTGTCTTTATTTTCCCCATTCATAAGTAATACATTTGCAAGTCTTTTTGGACAATGCCACCTCAGTGGCTTATACCATTTGACAAGGGAGTACCAAATTGCCTCAACTGATGGACCTGGGAAGAGCTCAATTCCTAGGCAGACCTCCTCAATAGGAAACCGATAAGACAGAGTGGCAGCTGAACCAGAGCATCTTTAAGCTTCTAATAAACAGATGGGGTATTCCTTTCAGCAACTTATTTGCTTCTAAAGAGAACAAGAATGTAAAGAAGTATTTTTGGTTGAGAAGGACATAATCCTAAGCATATTCTCCCAGCCTCTGTTGCTTATACCTTTGCTCCCTTACCTCTGATATCCAAAGTGATTTGGAAAATGAGGCAGATTACCGAATATCTCTGAGGAGAACTGTTTTAACGGTTCTCCCAGTCAGCTGGGGCACACTGCTTTGGATGGCTGTGCACAGCCACTGCCCTATAGTAAAACACACCCAGGACACAGTTAACTCTTTGATTGCCCCCTTCCTGCCCAGTGCCCTCCTGAGGATTTACTGCCCTTCCTGACCAGGCCATTTTTTACGTTATACGCTGCGTTACTTTGACAATTGCGTGGTCATGCAACACTGCACTCAAATTAAATTTATGTCTTTTCCCACGAATTGAGCTTTCTTTCGGTGGTATTTGATCATCTATGCGTTTATTTTTTGCGCTATAAAAAAGTGACCATTTTGAGAAAAAAAAAAACAATATTTTTGACTATTTGCTATTAAACATGTCCAGTAAAATTTTTTTTAAAAAAATATAAAAGTCAAATTTAGTCCAAATGTATTCTGCTACTCGTCTTTGCAAAAAAAAAAAAAAAATCCCCATGTGTAAATTAATTGGGTTTCGTGAAAGTTATAGTGTTTACAAATGGTGGTGTATATATACTGGGATTTTTTTTTTTCTACTAGTAATGGCGCTCAGCGACTTATAGCGGGACTGCGGCAGGCATTCTGATACTGGGGGGAACTGACTGACTGACAATGATAGGTGCTTAAAAGAAAAAAATAAATAAAAATAATAAAAGCAGTGACAGGTGCTATTTATTGTGAGAGCTGGGGTCAATAAGACCCCAGATCCCTCCTCTGCCCTTTAAAATTATTTGATCACACCAAGATTGGCGTGATAAAATGCTTTCTATTTTTAAAAATGGTGCAATTTGCAACCGGGGACACCAGAAGTGTTTGTATGCTCTTTGCTTCCTGTTTTCTATATCATAGTGGCCGACAGAGTGGTCTGCCCTGCCTTTATGATCAGCTAGCGGAAGCGCCGGATGGTCAATCGGTGTCCTGGTGCGATGGTATAGCACACGGAAGGAGGGGATGTTCTCCTCCCGTTGCTTGTAAAAGTGATCCAGTTGCTAGTTAGCCACTCTGATTGCTTTTACAAGAGAGCTGACCATTGACTCTAAACCCTTCTGCTTGCCCCCAGCAGGGCTAAATGTAAAGAAAAACCTTATGCCCGGCACCCAGAACTGCATGTCCTGGGCATCGGGCTATAACAATTGCACATCCCTGCATCATAGAATCATGCCTGGTTTTTAACGCAGTGCCCTCTGAGGACTTGAATCATGGGCATCCAATATTGTGTTTTGGCCTTGTCTGTTGTGCACAGAAAATTCTCCAGATTTCTTGGAACTTTTCAATACTATGTACTGTAGATGATGATATATTTTAAAGCCTTTAAAACTTTATATTGAGGAATTTTATTCTCAAATTGTTCAATTTCAGACGCAGCTTTTAGCAGTTTGGTGAACCTCTGCCCATCTTTACATTTGTGACAGACTCTTAAGATGCTGGTTTTTATACCCAATCATGTGATTGACTTGTTGCCAATTAAACTATTTACAAAATGTTTTTGGCTTTCTTGTTAGTACCACTTACTTTTGCCAGCTTTTTATTGCCCTGTTCCAACCTTTTGCGAGACCTTTTCAAAATTGCCTTTTTTTTTTTTTCTTTCTTAATATGGTACATGTTCTCATTGCGAGAGGATGTGGCAAGACATATACATTTTGCTACACAAGCCATATTGCAATTGAATGGTTTTTAAAAATTACCTTTTCAGTCTGCAGCACTGTAAAATTCAAAGCAATATGACAATCTGGAGGACCTCCCCGGAAATGTCATTTCCCGCTTGTGAAATTTAATTTTCTGCTGGCCCCTTCTGTATGTACGGCTATATAAAATATTTTAAATGAGTACTTATGCGGTTTGAAATCCAGTATTCACTCAACATGTTGTGTGCAGCTTCAGTTGTGTTCTATTCTCAGCGCTTTGCCAAGAATCATAACAGTGAGGCAGTCACTAGAGGGAGCAGGGTGGATAAAAATCAATGATTTTTAAAAAAAAAAAAATAAAAAAAATCGGATTTTTTTGATTTTAAATCGTATTTTTTTAAAAATAAAATGCTTTTTGAGGAAAATATATTACCATCCAAAGGTTATTCCATCATGAAATAAAGATTAGTTTTTTAATTATGTAGAATAAGGCTGTATATGTTTAATTTTTTTGGTAAATACCATTAATCCATTCACAATGTCATGCTCTTCCAGAGGTTTTTGTAAGATTATTGGGCAGTTTCTCTGCCTACAAGATATTATCACAGATGCTTGGTTTACTTTTGCAGTTATCAAAACTGAATTTGACTCGGCGGAGATCACATGCCTCTTCACAGCAAAAATGTTATAACATGAACAGACTTAAGAAAAAGACCTTAATCCTAACTTCTACAAACCTATGAATACAGAATCAACCCCTTCAGTGCTAAGTTTCAAGAAGTTCAGTGAATAGAATAGAAACAATATTTTTCTGATTGTTTGGAGTGGAATAGATCTGCACAAGAAGAAAGTGAAACTTAGTGTGAGGAGGAAGGGGCTGACAGTCTGTTTCTTATTTTGTTTTGCCAAATTAGTTAACAAACATGGATGTTTGTTTAAGCAAATACCATATGCTGTAATGTTATTATTTCAGTTGAATAAATCTATTTAAATTGTTATTATTAAGGTAATGATTATTTTTCTCCTTTCTAAGTACAACAGAAAAGTTGTCCAAATATGAATGATTAACCTATTAAACTGGGGATAAAAAAACTAATATGAAAAGTTATTCTAAAAATCTTCATCTACTTGCATATTAAAGTTATACCAGCAAGAATTAGTCTATGTAGAAAACTATGATTTAAATCAAGCCTTACTGACTAGTGATTTAAATCAGTTTGATTTAAATCAAATCCACCCTGAGAGGGAGATCTGCTGACAGCATAACCCGTACTGTTGCTGAGGGAAGGAGGAAACTACAGGAATAAGACAGCCTGTGCCGAGGAAGGCTAGATTAGGGAGAGTAACGAGAAAGCAGGAGAGATGACTGGACAAACTCTTCTCTGGGGAGACCCAAAAGCAAAGTGTTAAACTTACAAAGTGTGTCTTGTCTTCCTAATTTATTCCTCTTTGGCACCACTGAGAGTCCCAGCACTCTGCAGCTCCTGCTGTACTGTACTAACGCAGCGGTGTTGGTACAGTGATCTCTCCCGCTGTGCCTTTTGTGTTCTGTCAGGGGGACTTCTGCCTTCCACAAAAGCCGGTCCTTAGACACGCCTTACATGTGAATATTTGGACTGTGTATACCCAGCTGAAGGCATGCAGTAAAGGCTAGAGCTGCACACAGGTGCACACAATTGCAGAATGTGATATATAATTTTAGAGACTCAGAAGAGTGTCTGCTTTGGTCTCCAGCAAAATGGCAGTCTTGGGCAAAAGGAAACCAATGCAATGCTGGAGGCAATTTACAGTACACCATAATTTTGATGGTATAATTCATGTAGAATGTATGCTCCATGCTAAAGAACATTACTTTTTATAACATGAGTAATTATTATTATTATTATACAGTATTTATAAAGCGCCAATAGTTCACTCAGCGCTGTACATTACAAAGGGGGACAGAACATGTGACAGAACAATACCAATACAATGCAAAACATGAGGGGATCGAGGGCCCTGCTCTTTCGAGCTTACAATCTAGAAGGGATGGGATAGTGGTACAGGAGGAGATAGCTGTGGGGGATGGAGTGGTAGGAAGAGTGGAGGAGGTCAGCAAGTTAGCAGGGGGTGAGGTAGGCTTCCCTGAAGAGATGGGTTTTCAGGGTGCGCCTAAAGGAGAGGAGAGTAGGTGATAATCTGATGGGTTGGGGAAGGGAGTTCCAGAGGATGGGTGACACCCTGGAGAAGTCCTGGAGGCGGGCATGGGAGGAGGAGACCAGGGAACTAGAGAGGAGGTCTTGTGAGGAGCGGAGTGTGCGTGCTGGGCGGTACTTGGATATTAGGTCAGTGATGTAGTTCGGGGCAGTATGGTGGACAGCTTTGTACGTCAGTGTTAGGATTTTAAATTTGATCCGTTGCGCAATCGGAAGCCAGTGGAGGGATTGGCAGAGGGGGGTGGCGGAAATGGAGTGGTTGGAAAGGTGAATGAGTCTGGCAGCCGTATTCAGGATCGACTGAAGCGGGGATAGCCAGCGGTGAGGCAGGCCAGTGAGGAGGGAGTTGCAGTAGTCGAGTCGTGATATGATGAGGGAGTGGATGAGCTGTTTAGTGGTTTCTGGGGTTAGGAACGTGCGGATTTTGGCGATGTTGCGGAGGTGGAGTCTGCACGAGTTTGTTAAAGATTGGACTTGGGGCTGGAAGGATAGGTTGGAGTCCAGAATGACACCAAGTACTCTGGCCTGCAGAGCAGGTTTGATATTGGCGTTGTTGGATGTGATGTAGAAGTCAATGGGGGGTGGGGTTCGGGCTGGGGGGAAGACAAGGAGCTCGGTTTTGGAGAGATTCAGTTTAAGGAAGTGGAGCGACATCCAATCTGATATGTCGCTCAGTAGGTGTGTGATTTGGGCAGAGACCGAGGGGGTGAGGTGGGGGGTTGAGAGATAGATTTGTGTGTCGTCGGCATAGAGGTGGTAGTTGAAGCCGTGAGAGTGTATGAGTTGGCCAAGGGAGGAGGTGTAGATGGAGAAGAGAAGGGGCCCAAGGACAGATCCTTGAGGGACCCCAACAGAGAGGGGGAGTGAGGGGGAGGTGGTAGCATTATAGGTAACGCTGAAAGAGCGTTGTGACAGGTAGGATGAGAGCCAGGAGAGAGCAGAATCTCTGAGGCCGAGGGAGTGTAGTATTTTGAGGAGGAGGGGGTGGTCAACTGTGTCGAAGGCCGCAGAGAGGTCAAGGACTAGGAGCACTGAATAGTGGCCATTAGCTTTGGCGGTTAGAAGGTCGTTGGAGAGTTTGAGTAAGGCGGTTTCGGTGGAGTGTAGGGGGCGGAAGCCAGACTGTAGGGGATCGAGGAGGTTGTTGTTGTTGAGGTGAGAGCATAGGCGGGTGTAGACGAGGCGCTCGAGGAGTTTAGATGTAAGTGGGAGCAGGGAGATGGGTCTGAGGTTGTTCGGGTCATTGGGGTCCAGGGAGGGCTTTTTAAGTATGGGGGTGATGTGTGCATGCTTCAGTGGGGAGGGGAAAGTGCCGGAGGAGAGGGAGAGATTAAAGATGTGGGTGAGGGAGCGTAGGATGGAGGGGGAGGGAGGTCGTAGGAATTGTGAGGGGATAGGGTCGAGGGGGCAGGTGGTGAGGCGGGCATCAGAGAGGATCTTGGAGACTTCCTCGATGGTAGTAAGGTCAAAGGTGTGGAGTGTTGGGGGAGCTTCAGTATGAGGAATGTAGGGTGGGGTGGGAGTGGAGGTCAGAGCAGTGGTGGGGCTGTGCTGCTTTAACTAGTCACATGTATAATTACAAGTCCATCAGAAAGGTTTATCAGCTATATAAAGTTCAGGCACCATGAAAACTTTCACTCATATACATTTTTATATATACTTTTTAGGCATCCTCTGTAACAAACCATTCATTTTTAGTGAGATACTCCCAATAAGTTAATCACTTCTAAAGGGATGCAGGCCCTTCAGCTTCAACTGCCACTTAGTCATTTAGATTCACTATACAAACAACAAACCGCCATTTCTTCAACTCAGAAACCAGTAGGAATCTACAAAATTTGTTAAAATCCTTGCAATGTACATGGATCATCCAGAGGGGATTGTTTTTATTCTCAACAAAAGTGGCTTTACTCTTTAACCTTTTCAAGTAGCTAGATGTCCTTAAATAAAATGACTGCTGGTAAAATCTGACTTGTTACTATAATAACAAGTAACATGAAGAGTACATTCCCTTGCATTTAAAAAAAAATAAAAAAAAAATCCTATTGCTTTTTCTTTTGACCCTTTTTTTCTTTCAGCCTGTATAGTGATTTGCAATTCTGCAGTGTTTCTACAAGGTACAGTGGATATAAAAAGTCTACATACCTCCTGTTAAAATGTCAGGTTTCTGTAATGTAAAAAAATAAGATGAAGCTAAATCATTTCAGAACTTTTTTCACCTTTAATGTGACCTATAAGTAATTATGGATTCAGTAGATGATAAAAAGAAAGTGTTTTTGGAGACTTGGATGGCAAGGTCTTGAGCACCCAGATATGCCCCCAAAATGGTTACAAGGGAGGACTTAATCTCACTCTGTGTGGTTAGGCTATGGCTTAATGTGCGATCTCTTTGCTTACAGTGTTTGCTTGACTGTTCTTACAAGAATCATTGATTTCAGTGTGCTGCCAAATAGTGATTAAATCTCTCAATGGCAAAGAGATTTAGTTGGCAGTGTAGATCTAGCCCTAGTTTTATCGCACTCCACCTGCATGTGAAGCACAACTTTTGGTTGAACTGACCTTTTTTGTGTAAAATATTAAAAATGTGTATAATAGGAAGAGCAGAAAGTTGGTGTTTAACCTCCCTGGAGGTATTCCCGAGTGTAGCTTGGGGTAAAGTTTCAGCACCACAAGCAGTAACCCCAAACTACACTCGGGAATACCCTGCAGCATTGCTCCGGGATCCCTTCTGCACTTACCTAGTCCTTCGCTCTTGCGATGTCCCCCCTGCAGCGTACCCGGCCATCTCCTCCGGCTGATGCCGGCATCCGTCTTTCGGGTTCCGTTCCCTGCAACGTCGGGACATATGGGGATGTAACCGGCAAGAAATTTTAAAAAGTGACATTCACTCAATACACTAAAATCACATAGTAAAACATTACTGTATCAAAGCATTTCACATACATTTTATCCCTAGTGCTTTGTCCTGTGCCCTGCCTGCATTTTTACTGCTCTTTCTGCCTGGAAACTGAGAAATGTCCATGGCGTCCAAAAAGCTACCCTTTTTAGGTCAAAAGAGGTTTTAGATCAGTTCAAGAACAGCAATAGTAAATTAGAACCACTTTCAGAATTGAGTGATAATGATTCGTGGGGAAATTCGTCATCAGACACTGTAAATGATTTTGCGACTAAGATCAGTGATGTGCGAACCTGGCGCTATATTTCAAATTTCAGTGTTTTTGGTTTGATTACATTACTGAATGAAATGTATTATTTTTATGATTATTAAATTATAATTTATCATTTCGAGTTTTCAAATTTTGAACATACCCGGGATGTTTACTAGACTCTTGTTTGGACACATTTCAGTGAGTTATTCCTAAGAATTACAGGCCTACAATAAAAAATGACATATTTCCATGCAAAAAAGTACCGCTTTGAGCACAAAAATACTGACCTAATCATACTGCTAGGGGGGCTACAGTGCAACTAAATTTATTTTTAGAACAAGACTGCGCATAGGCTGGCTATTACCACAGAGGAGACATGTCTATTATGTGATATATCACACCTACTGGGCTGCTTGTAGTCTTATGCGGGATTCAAACTAAGCTGCTCATGCTATTGGAAGATGCCTGAGGACTGGCATCCTGTAAGAAGATGCTGGTGAGGGACCCTGGCAGAGAGGAGGCGGGTATAATGTGCCATTGCTTTCACATTGGTATACCCGCTATTGGTTACGTTTGAGGACACAAGCTTTCAAGACCACCTAGCTTATAATGCCTAAGGGAACCTTGCCTGTTCAATAACCCAAAGCTGAACTCCAAAGAGCAAAAACTTTTCCCTTGCAGGAGACCCCCCAAGGGGTTAACTGCTTGTTCTGCCTAGGGTATGATGAATAAGGTGAAATTCTTGCTTTATTCCTCACTTTCAGACTTCCTCTATGATTTAAGAAGTTGGGTTCCCAAAAGTCATCTCTTTGCTATGGAGCATTCGAAGATCCCTGACTTTACCTTGTACAGTGCTGGACCAACAGATATTAAACGGCTTAAGTTTTTAGTTTAAAAAAAAAAAAAATCAATAGGGTTAGTGAGCGAAGTTACCTGTGATGAAAGATGTTTCATGTCCTTCATGGCAGCTGAATGCCTCATCCTCTTCCTGGTTCTGAACTTTTGCACTGTGGAGGTTAACAGCTTTGGGTCTTGTGTTAAGCAGCTGTGAAAAATTCCCCAGTATGGCCCTTATCACCCCTCCGTCTCCATCAATTGAGAAGTTCATTGCTTTCAATGTCTGTAAGGCATTCTGTAAATCGGGGAAGAAAACCCTTTCGGTTAACCATACATGGGTTGAAATTTGGACCAGCCGAGATTTGATCTATGTAGGGCAGGCTCATTTTACCCAAGTATATCCATCAATAGTCTTTAGTACAATGTCCCACACCCAATCCATTCCTCCGCCCCCCCCCCCCCCACAACTGATGACGTAGTCTGTAATCCGCACCTGAACTGGACTGCACCACTCAGAAATCAGACCTGATTCTTTCAGTCTGCACTGAATCTGCACTGCCAGTGCGCCGGCCATACATTGGATATAAAAAGTCTAAACACCCCTGTTAAAATGTCAGGTTTCTGTGTTGTAAAATAAATTTAGGCAAAGATGAAACCATTCAGAATGTTTTCCACTTTTTTTTTTTTTTTTTATGTGACCTATAAACTGTACAACACAGTTGAACAACAAACTGAAATCTTTTAGGTGGAGGGAAGTAAAAATAAACTTAATATGGTTGCAGAAGTGTGCACACCCTTAAACCAATACTTTGTTGAAGCACCTTTTTGATTTTATTCCAGCACTCAGTCTTTTTGGGTACGCGTCTATCAGCATAGCACATCTTGACTTGGCAATATTTGCCCACTCCTCTGCCTTGTAAAAACACTCCAAATCTGTCAGATTTTGTGAGCGCATCTCCTGTGCACAGCCCTCTTCAGATCATCCCACAGATTTTCCATCGGATTCAGGTCTGGACTCTGGCTGGGCCATTCCAAAACTTTCAACTTCTGGTGAAGCCATTCCTTTGTTGATTTGGATGCACGCTTTGGGTGGTTGTCATGCTGAAAGATGAAGTTCTTCTTCATTTTTAGCTTTTTAGCAGAAGCCTGAAGGTTTTGTGCCAATATTGACTGGTATTTGGAACTGTTTAGAATTCCCTCTACCTTGACCAAGGCCCCAGTTCCAGCTGAAGAAAAACAGCCCCAAAGCATGATGCTGCCACCACCATGCTTCTCTGTGGGTATGGTGTTCTTTTGGTGATGTGCAGTGTTGTTTTTGCACAAAACATTTCTTTTGGAATTATGGCCAAAAAGTTCAACCTTGATTTCATCAGACCATAACACATTTTCCCAAATGCTTTTCAGAGACTTCAGATGTGTTTTTGCAAAATTTAGGATGTTTTTCTTTTTAAGAAAAGGCTTCCGTCTTGCCACTCTACCCCATAGCCTAGACGTGAAGAATACGGGAGATTGTTGTCACGTGTACCACACGGCCAGTTCTTGCCAGATATTCCTGCGGCTCCTTTAATGTTGCTGTAGACCCCTTGGCAGCCTCAAACCAGTTTTCTTGTCTTTTCATCAATTTTGGAGGGACGTCCAGTTCTTGGTAATTTCACTGCTGTGCCATATTTTCTCCACTTGATGACTGTGTTCCATGGTATATCTAATGCTTTGGAAATTCTTTGTACCCTTCTCCTGCGTGATACCTTTTTAACAATGAGATCCCTCTGATGCTTTGGAAGCCCTTTGCGGACCCATGGCTTTTGCTGTAGGATGCGACTAAGAAAATGTCAGGAAAGACCTACTAGAACAGCTGAACTTTTTTGGGGATTAATCGGAGGCACTTTAAATGATGGCAGGTATCGTATTTACTGACTGCTGTTTAACATTATTTTGAATATGATTGCTTAATTCTGAACACAGCTACATCCCCAGTTATAAGAGGGTGTGCACACTTATGCAACCGCATTGTTTAGGTTTTTATGTTTACCCCCGCCTAAAATATTTCAGTTTGTTTTTTCAATTGCGTTGTACAGTTTATAGATCACATTAAAGGTGGAAAAAGTTCTGAAATGATTTATCGGTCTTATTTTTTGCATCACAGAAACCTGACATTTTAACAGGGGTGTGTAGACTTTTTATATCCACTGCACTATAGGAAGCAATGTTATTTCACATGTCATGGGGATTGGATGCGATTCAAACTGCATCCTATCCACATATGTGAACCGGCACTTAAACTTGTTGCATTAATTTCAAAAACAGTACAAGGCTTCTACTCTTAGTAGGCAGATAACTTGTAATTTGATGGACAATATCTTTTAAAGCTCAACTCCAGGAACATCTAATAATTAAATATTAGATTGGACCAATGTGACTACCACAAATGGCCACTATGTAACATTTGGGGGGGCTACTGGATTGGCTCCAATTGGTGGTAGTCTGAGCTGTCATCTTCCAGGTGGTGCTGAAGCGACTTTCTATCTCTTACAGCAGGTGTAATGGTCACCTCTTCCTCCATTCAGAAAATGTCTTCTTTCCAATGAATAAGACATTCTGTGATTGGAGAAAGCAGGGATGTTCAATTTATATCGCTCGATACCCGGGATATGTAGTTCCAGGCAGGTAGTTTTGTGTTTTTTTTTTTTTTTTTTTTTTTCTTTCTGGAAGCATTCGGACAGCTGCGCTGCCGCCAGATTGCTTGCACACAGCCCACTACAGTGCTGGAACCCCCAAGCCCCCTGTGCATGCTCGCACATCTCCCCCTGCCTGCTTTGTCTCCTAGGCTCCGCTTGCCCATCTGTGGGTCTGGGACTGGTTCAGCTGGTGCCAGCAGTTCGAAGGGAGTCAGGAAAGTGGACACGTCTGACCCAGAAGTGACGTTGTGGGTCCGCATTGACAAATTTCCAGAGACTGGGAAAGAATGTAATGCAGTGCAATGTGGAGTACAGGTGAGACATCCAGGGTCTTTTTATACCCTGGATGTCTCAATAAAGAGAACTTGTCATCAAAAATAATCATAGGGGACGTCATCCCTTATGTGATTTGGGGGGGGGGGGGTGTAAGAAATGTCTTCTCATTGTAAGAAAAAAAAAATTACACCCAAGCACATGTCCCCCCCCCCCCACCAATAAAAACGTAAAAGCACATGCTGGGGCGCCTACACATGAAAACGTTGATTGCGATGCACGTTTCATAACGCTGCACATGTCAGAATGAGTGCAACAATTCCAGCACCAGACCTCCTCCGTAATGCTAAACTGATGACCTAGAAGGGGCTTTAAAAGCGGTGCCTATAGAAAATATAAGGTAATAAAGTTTTTTTGTCGCCATTTCACAAGTGCACACGAATTTAAGGTTTGCCATGTTTGAATATCCATTTACTCGGTGCAACGTCCTCTTTTATATTAATCAAAACATTTAGTAATTTATAGCTTTTTTTTTTTTTTTTTTCTGTCTTATTATTTTTTACAGAAATTTTCCTAAATCTTTTGTGGTAACATCGTGCGACATAAAAAAATTGGAACTATCACTATTTTATTCTCTAGGGTGTCTGCTTTCAGAAAATGTTTGGGGGTTTTGTGTAATCTTCAGGCCTAAAATTTTATTTTTTAAGAGTGTGCAAAAAGTGTATCTGGCAGCGAAAGGGATAAAGGATAAGCAAGACACTGTCCTTTCCTGATGAACACCCAATCTGTGCTCCATTACGCTGCAAGGTCTTTCCCTTCCCTGCTAGTTCCCGGGTGCAGTGATAGAGACAGGCAGGGAGGTGAGGAGGAGATAAACAGCACAATGTTAAAAATAATAACCCTTTGAGATGCCATAAAGCCCCTTTTTTGTTTTTAAAATCCCCAGACATTACAAAAAGCGCCTCGGATTTAGGTTCGGTTTTGTTTAAATTGTGGGTTTTGTTTTTTTATTTGGACAAGTAGATTGGAACAAAGATTTAGTCCCAGGACAAGTAGTTTATTCTAAATTTCCACACCTCTGAGGAGGTGTAGAGGAGTGGCTGGTATTGTCATGCTATGCCCTTGTCCAATCAGAGAATGTCTCTTTGTTTGAATAGAAACCTTTTTTTGAATGGAGGTGGTTCTGTAAGATGGAAAGTTGCTGCAGCATTGCCAGGAAAATCACAGCCTCAGGCTGTATGTGGAATAAACCACTTCTGACTATTTAAATATCCTCCAGCAACTCTTTAGATTTTACATAGCAACATTGGAGGTAACCATACATCTCAATCCAATTTTTAAAAATTTTCCTGCAGTTTAGCTTTAATCTAATGCAAGTTATTGAATATAAGTCTGTAATTAATACTTTTGTACTCCAGTAATTGTTGTTTAAAAATGAATAATTTTAACAAGCTGTTAAAGTGAAATGTATGTTTGTAAATTGACGATTTGAAAACGTACTTTTTCTAATTAAAGATTTAATTTAAACAAGTTTCCAAAGGGAAACTTAATTGCCAAGTACTGCATTAAAAGTACATTAATGTTCTCTGTAATAATGTTTAAATGTATGAGTTTAATATGCTTTGCCCACTTTTTGTTGTGCAGTGTGTGTGTGTGTGTGTGTATGTATGTGTGTGTGTGTGTGTGTGTGTATGTATATATGTGTGTATGTGTGTATGTGTGTATGTATGTATGTATGTATGTATATATATATATATATATATATATATATATATATATATATATATATATATATATATATAAAATTATTATTATTTTTTTTTTTAAAGAACAAATTAAGTGCATGTTAAACTGCTTTTTGGTGCAGTAAATGCCAAAGATCCAGCAAACCTAAATCTGTTACCCAAAGTTATGTCTAGACATAATGTACGCATGCAATATATTCCGACATTTTAAAGTTCCTAATAAAAAAAAGTACATTAATGCGGTAGTATGCACCTATTTATGTACAGTGCATATACCATTCACACAGTCTACTAAATGTAAGAAATACATGTTTGCAATTAAAGTTGCTTGGAGGCAAAAATATTTGAGGGGCTGTAAACATTTGCCCAGGTGAGTGTTAAAAAAAAATGTGTTTTAAAATGATTGTCAACTCTTACATATACCCAGTGAAGTTATTGGCCTCTGGTGCTACACAGATAAAATACCTCCCTCCTACATAAGTTAATTATGTAGTAGTGAAGAATTCATAAAACTTGTCTGAGTTCAGAAAACTGGACGGAGCGATGAATTGACACACCACCTTCAAACCGCTCACAGGAACAGAGCTAAGGCTGTCAATCTGCTGGAGTTCCCTTCCATTACCATTTTTCAATTGGAGTCAGGAAAACTTGTCAGAAGTGACTCTTGCTGATAGCAGAGAAAGGAGCAGGAGACAGAAATGACACTTGGAGTTCTGGATTGAAACAAGTACACACTATAGAGGAATATGCTTTGTTCATATTTAATGAGGTTTGAGGTTTACAACCACTTTAACCTTAATAATATGCAGCGCTAGTTAATAACATGATGAACAATAATAATGGTAAAAAATATGGTAATAAAATTATATAAATATAGGGTGAGCGCTATTGAGGCGCAAAGTTGGTGAAGTGATGGTTACGTCTTATATTGACGTATCCATATGACACCAGTTAAATAGTTGAGTGACAATAGTGAATATTCCGATCAACTAATATAGCAGTCCATAAATAAGGTGATCCATGCTGGTGTTTTACAGGTGCCGAGAGCCAGTACAACTACAGTCAGGTCCATAAATATTGGGACATCGGCACAATTCTAACATTTGTGGCTCTATACACCACCACAATGGATTTGAAATGAAACAAACAAGATGTGCTTTAACTGCAGACTGTCAGCTTTAATTTGAGGGTATTTACATCCAAATCAGGTGAACAGTGTAGGCATTACAACAGTTTGCATATGTGCCTCCCACTTGTTAAGGTCCCAAAAGTAATGGGACAATTGGCTTCTCAGCTGTTCCATGGCCATGTGTGTTATTCCCTCATTATCCCAATTACAATGAGCAGATAAAAGGTCCAGAGTTCATTTCAAGGGTTCTATTTGCATTTGGAATCTGTTGCTGTCAACTCTCAAGATGAGATCCAAAGAACTGTTACTATCAGTAAAGCAAGCCATCATTAGGCTGAAAAAACAAAACCAACCCATCAGAGAGATATCAAAAACATTAGGCGTGGCCAAAACAACTGTTTGGAACATTCTTAAAAAGAAGGAATGCACCGGTGAGCTCAGCAACACCAAAAGACCCGGAAGACCATGGAAAACAACTGTGGTGGATGACCGAAGAATTCTTTCCCTGGTGAAGAAAACACCCTTCACAACAGTTGGCCAGATCAAGAACACTCTCCAGGAGGTAGGTGTATGTGTGTCAAAGTCAACAATCAAGAGAAGACTTCACCAGAGTGAATACAGAGGGTTCACCACAAGATGTAAACCACTGGTGAGCCTCAAAAACAGGAAGGCCAGATTAGAGTTTGCAAATGACATCTAAAAAAGCCTTCACAGTTCTGGAACAACATCCTATGGACAGATGAGACCAAGATCAACTTGTACCAGACTGATGGGAAGAGAAGAATATGGAGAAGGAAAGGAACTTCTCATGATCCTAAGCACACCACCTCATCAGTGAAGCATGGTGGTGGTAGTGTCATGGCGTGGGCATGTATGGCTGCCAATGGAACTGGTTCTCTTGTATTTATTGATGATGTGACTGCTGACAAAAGCAGCAGGATGAATTCTGAAGTGTTTCGGGCAATATTATCTGCTCATATTCAGCCAAATGCTTCAGAACTCATTTGACGCCGCTTCACAGTGCAGATGGACAATGACCCAAAGCATACTGCAAAAGCAACCAAAGAGTTTTTTAAGGGAAAGAAGTGGAATGTTATGCAATGGCCAAGTCAATCACCTGCCCTGAATCCGATTGAGCATGCATTTCACTTGCTGAAGACAAAACTGAAGGGAAAATGCCCCAAGAACAAGCAGGAACTGAAGACAGTTGCAGTAGAGGCCTGGCAGAGCATCACCAGGAATGAAACCCAGCGTCTGGTGATGTCTATGCGTTCCAGACTTCAGGCTGTAATTGACTGCAAAGGATTTGCAACAAAGTACAGTGGAACCTCAACCTACGAGCGAACTAACGTGCGAGTTTTCCGAGATACGAGCAGTCGCTCGGACGATTTTTTGCTTCAGCACGCGAGCAGAATTTTAAGATACGAGCTCGAGGCGCACGCAGCTCTAAGTGTATATTTTCGAGGCGCGCGCAGCTCAGAGGGTACGAGTCACAGCATCCCATCTCCGGGCCTTTCTCTCTGTCTCACTGTCTACACGTGATTGAAATCCCAACTTCTAACTTTGTTGTAACCATGGCACCAAAGAAAGCAAGTGGTAGTGCGAGTACCGAGAAGAGGAGGATGATGTCCCTCGAAATAAAGCTTGAAATCATCAAGAAGCATGAGCAAGGCATGCGAGTAAAGGAACTGGCCAAGCACTGCGACCGTACAACGTCAACGATCTGCACCATCTTAAAGCAGAAGGAGTCCCTAAAGAAAATTAAGCCAGCCAAAGGTATCAAGATTATTTCAAAGCGCCGTACAGATGTGCATGAGAAGATGGAGAATCTGCTGTTGGTGTGGCTGACGGAAAAACAACTTGCCGGAGATACCGTCACCGAAGGAATAATCTGCGAGAAGGCGCGCAGTATTTTTTCAGATTTACAACAGCAAACCCCAGGCACTTCAACGGAGGAGGAATCCTTTAAAGCCAGTCGGGGCTGGTTTGATCATTTTAAGAAAAGGACGGGGATTCACTCCGTTGTTAGGCATGGTGAGGCAGCAAGTGCTGATGTAAAGGCAGCAGAGGAGTTCGTGAAAACTTTCGCAGAATTCGTTGAGGAAGAAGGATACATCCCCCAGCAAATCTTCAACTGTGACGAGACAGGGCTGTTCTGGAAGAAGATGCCGAGGAGAACATACATCACCGAAGAGGAGAAGAGGATGCCAGGACACAAACCTATGAAGGATAGGTTGACCCTCGCTCTGTGTGCCAATGCGAGTGTCGACTGCAAAATAAAGCCGCTACTCGTATACCATTCGGAGAACCCCAGAGCCTTTAAAGCGCACAAGATAATAAAGGAGAAACTCCATGTTATGTGGAGGGCAAACCCTAAGGCGTGGGTCCCCAGGCAGTTCTTTATCGACTGGGTAAACCTTGTGTTTGGTCCTTCGGTGAAGAAATATTTGAAGAACAACAACCTGCCCCTGCGAGCCCTTCTCGTCCTCGACAATGCTCCTGCACATCCACCACAGATCGAGGAAGAAATACTCGACGAGTATAATTTTGTGAAGGTTCTCTACCTTCCTCCAAACACCACCCCTATCCTCCAGCCAATGGACCAACAGGTAATATCAAATTTCAAGAAACTCTACACCAAGCACCTGTTTCGCCGTTGCTTTGAGGCGACGGAGAACACAAACCTCACCCTTCGAGAGTTTTGGAAGGAGCATTTTAACATAGCAATAGGCCTCAAAATCATCGATATTGCCTGGCAGGGGGTTACGAAAAGGACCTTGACCTCTGCTTGGAAGAAGCTGTGGCCTGAAAATGTGGCTGAAAGAGATTTTGAAGGGTTTGAGATTGAGGAAGAAGAGGAGCCAGTGGAGGAAGAGATCGTGTCCATTGGCAAGACTATAGGTCTGGAGGTGGATGAAAGAGACATCAAGGAACTCGTTGAGGAGCACTCCGAGGAACTTACGACTGACGAGTTAAAGGAGTTACAAGAGCAACGGCACACAGAAGCATTAACTGAAGCTACTTCAGTTAATGCTTAGGGAGAGGAGACGGAGCCGGAGACAATCAGTACAAAAGACCTCAAGGATATTTTGGCAATGTGGGAGAGGGTGGCAGGATTTGTTGAAAAGAACCATCCTGAAAAAATTGCAACGAGTCGTGCGACAGAGGTTTTCAATGACACGTGTCTACGTCGTTTCAGAAACATTCTCAAAGGGAGAATGAAACAGACTTCCTTAGACATGTTTCTTAAGAAAAGACCTTCAGCTCGAAGTGAGCAAAGTGTGGCAAAAAGGCCAAGAACTAGTGAAAGTGAAGAGAGTGATGAGAATTAAGCGAAAACAAAAATCATCTCCAAGGTAAGTAAATTGTATACAACCTTATTATATCTTCATATTTTCTTTCTATTTTGTTTTTATATAATATTATGTAAAAAGCTTTTTTCCTTATGAAATAACAAGAAAAATGACAAATATGAGGTGCCATTTTGAGGGTTGGAACGGATTACGGCCGTTTCCATTATTTCTTATGGGGAAAATTGATTTAACGAGCGAGTATTTTGAGTTACGAGCTCGGCCACGGAACGAATTAAACTCGTAAGTTGAGGTTCCACTGTATTAAAAAGTGAGTTTGATTTATGATTATTATTCTGTCCCATTACTTTTGGTCCATTAACAAGTGGGAGGCACATATGCAAACTGTTGTAATTCCTACACTGTTCACCTGATTTGGATGTAAATACCCTCACATTAAAGCTGACAGTCTGCAGTTAAAGCACATTTTGTTTGTTTAATTTCAAATCCATTGTGGTGATGTATAGAGCCAAAAATGTTAGAATTGTGTCGATGTCCCAATATTTATGGACCTGACTGTTTGCACTTACCAGAAGCGCATATATAATACGCAATATAAGTATATCCTGCAATAAGGTCATCTAGGTCTGGTCTGGGGCTGCGGGGTCATCAAGCTCAAATGTGGACACTTAGGATGATGCTGCTCACACACAAGGTTCACACTCCACTCAGATACCCATCAGAAAACAGCCCCAAGATATGGCTCCACCTTATTGGGCTTGTAATGATCAAGCCAGAGAAAAAATAGGTGCCAATAGTGTAGTATGTTTTATTATGTAGTAGGCAAAAAATCCAGGTAAAATAAAACTCACATGTGGTAATAAACTTGAATAAAGATGTCCGCCGGCCTTCCTCACAGTCGTGTGCGGCGTGATGTCACTCCGTTGGGCTCCTCTGACGTGTTTCGTGCAGCAGCATGTTGGGTGAAGCCCACCCGGAGGACGAGTTAGAACTGGATAAAAACTATTATCGATAAAACCGTGTCTAAATCCAGGTTAAGGCCATATGGGGACTAAGATTTGAGTTCTACAATCCATTTTGTTTCTAGTTGAGAGACAGCTCTCCTTTTATGTCCCCCTCTCCAATGTGGCTTAATAAGATTAGTGCCAGTAAACCTAAGATGAGTGGGATCTCGGTTATGATAGTCACGAAAATGTTTGGAGAGGGAATGCTCTTTACAACCCTTCTTGATATTGTAGTAATGCTCTCTGAGCCTATCCCTCACTCTCCTTGTGGTTTGCCCACGTACTGTTTATTACAAGAACATTCCAATAAATAGACAACATGCGTACTGTTGCATGTAACCATCGGGTTAATTATGTAGCTCTTTCCCGTGGTGTTAGACTTACCGTATTTTTTGCTGTATAAGACGCACTTTTTCTTCCCCAAAACTGGGGGGGAAATGTCAGTGCGTCTTATAAGGCGAATATGGAGCGGCCGGTCCGGTATTTCCACCGCAGCCGTGTCAGAATACCGGGCCGGCCGCTCAGCTCTGCAGCGGGACCTTACCTGTTCCTCTATCCAGCGGTGTGCTGTCTTCCCGGCTTCTGTAGTGTGGGCACTGGGCATGACAGCCGGGTGCCAAGTGCGCATGTGCAAGAAGCGGTGCTTTTTGTGAATGGTAAGGCGGTACCTGGGACACATGACAGATCCCAGAAGCCGCCGGACCAAGCGCAAGTGCTTCTCGCTCATGCGCACTGGGCACCCGGCTGTCATGCCGAGCGCCATTACAGAAGCCGGGAAGACAGCGCGCGGCTGGATCGAGGAACAGGTAAGATCAAACAAACTCTGCGGAAGTAAGAGCGGGTACGTGTCAAATTCAGGTACCCGCTCCCAACTTCCCCAAATGTCAGCAGTCATCTGTGCTGTCCGCAGTCTCTGGTCATCCCTGTGCTGTCCGCAGTCTCTGGTCATCCCTGTGCTGTCCGCAGTCTCTGGTCATCCCTGTGCTGTCCGCAGTCTCTGGTCATCCCTGTGCTGTCCGCAGTCTCTGGTCATCCCTGTGCTGTCCGCAGTCTCTGGTCATCTCCTGTACTGTGTCTGCAGTCCATTAGTTCAGAATTTTTTTTTCCTGTTTTCTGCCTCTAAAACCTAGGTGCGTCTTATGGTCAGGTGCGTCTTATACGGCGAAAAATACGGTAAATTCCTCAATTCTTCTTTTATGAGAGCCATTATACCGACAGGCTACACATCTATTGCAGGGATAGAAACCCTTTAATCCAAAAGATGACATATTACTAGGGGGATCTACCACATTAGGTTCCAGTGTATGTCTAAGGGAGGGGGCCTTACGAAAAGTAATTTCTAGACGGTTGGGTAGAGGGGGGACATAAAAGGAAAGCTGTCTCTCAACTAGAAATGAAATGGATTGTAGAACTCAAAATCTTTGTCCCCATATGGCCTTAATGTGGATTTAGACATTGTTTTATCGATTAATAGTTGATTTTTATTCTATTTTAACTCAGATATTTAATGTATTTATATTATTGAGATCTTTGTTTCAAATCATCACCTAGCTATTCACATTTTTTATCTATACATTTTTTATCTATGCATTTTACATTTTATTCTATTCTATTTTTTTATATGTGTGCAGGAGGTGGAGTTTGTTGTGAGAAAAGACGTAAATTTCATTTGGGTGCAGCATTGCATGACTGAACAATTGCCATTCAAAGTAACGCAGCGCCGTAATTTAAAAAATGTCCTGGTCAGGAGGGGGGGGGGGGGGTTAAATCCTCAGGAGGGCAAGTGGTTAACACAATATTAATTTTTTTCATCTATCAGTGCAGTCTCATCCACGCACATAACTGAAGGATAAAAATTACCTGTTTGCAAAATGTTATCTCAAAATGTTAACTAAAAAACTTTTTTTTTTATTTTGTCTTTTTTGTTTTAGCAAAACATAAAACACCCAGTGGTGATTTTAAATACCACCAAAAGAAAACTGGGGGGGGGGTGATAAAAATTTCATATCGGTACAGTGTTGCTGTGTCGCAATGTCATTCAAAAGTGCAACAGTGCTAAAAGCTGAAAATTGGCCTGGTCAGGAAGGGTGTAAAAGTGCCCAGTAGGCAAGTGGTTAAGTGAAGCGCTGCAGCAAAGGCTAAAACCTGCTGCTAGCAGATGGGAATGTTGGGCTGAGGCTCTCACAGACACTGCTGTCCTGCAGTCTAGTATTTCCCACTGATCACTGCTCCAAGGATATTAGTCTCTGAACAGTGCTGTTCATTAAGCAGTATTGTTAAGATGGGGTGGGGGTGATGCTTCTTGAGCCTCCTAGTGTGTGTGTGTTTGTTTGTTTGTTTTGTTTTTTTGTTTTTTTTTTATGCTTAGGGCTCTGTTACACTTTGCATATTTGGAATTGTGTGATTATGCCCACAATTCCGGATTGCACTAAAATTGCAGCAAAATGCACAATGCATGTTTAATACATGTTAATTCTTAATGGCATCCCAAGCACAGTTAGCAGACTCCTGTTTTGTTGTGCTACAAATGCAGCAAAATTTGTTCTGAGGAAGAAAAAAAAAAACCACAACATCCTCCATGTTTTAAAAGGTGCACAAGCTTCTTTGGTGAATTTGTCGTACGTTGAGCAGCCCATTCAAGTGAATGGGCTGTCCTATTTGCGACCTGTTGAAACTTGCCAAAAACACCAGCAGGTTGGTGCTTTTCCACTGCACAGAGTAGGAATGGGGCCTTGCTGCAGCACGTGGCAAAAAAATTTATTAAAGTAGAAAAAGGGGATTTACCAAAACCTGGCTGCAATAATTAATCACTTGACCTCCGGAAGGTTGTACCCTCTTTCTGACCAGGGCATTTTTTGCATGGCACTGCGCTTAATTGTGTGATCATGCAACACTACCTAAACAAAATGTATCTCTCTTTTTCACACAAATAGAGCTTTCTTTTGGTGGTATTTGATGCCCACTGGGTTTTTTTTTGTTTTTGTTTTTTTGTGATTTTATAAATGAAAGACTAAAAATGTTGGAGAAAAAAAATATATATTGCCCTTTATAAAAAGTGTACAATAAACTCATTTAATCTATTATTATTATTATTATTATCATCATAAATTTAGGCCAAAATGTATTCTACTACATGTTTTGTTACAAAACAAAATCCCAATTAAGTGTGTATTGGTTTTTGTAAAAGTTTATCAAATTTACAAACTATAGTACAGATACTGGAATGGTGCTAAAATACCAGGGCAGTACAAATAACCCCCAAATGACCCCTTTTCAGAAACTAAACACCCTAAGCTGAGAGGCATGTTGAGTCTATGGATGATTTAATGTTTATTCAAAAAAATAAAATCGTCATTTTCCAAAAACTTCTAGAACAAAGTTGTTGCTTAAATAATGCTCACACATGGCATGTGGAATTACACCTCAAAATACATTCTGTTCCTTCTCCCGAGTAAGGAGATATCACATGTGAGACATTTTTGAGAGCCTAGCTGCATACAGAAGCCCGAAAAGTGACACTTTTGAAAGTCTGAAGGTGCGTAATTTCCTCATTTCACTTACCTATCACAGTTTCAGGGGATCTGAAATGCCAGGATAGCACAACTCCCCCCATGACCCCTTTGTGGAAAGAAGACTCCAAGAAATTTAAGACACATGGTGAGTGTTTTGCCGATCTAATTGTTTGGAACAAGGTTTTGAAAATAAAAAATACGTTTTTTTTTTTTTTTTTTTTCTTCTTCTTTTTCCAAATACTTGTGGCAACAAATGAGATCTGCAAAATACCATACCTCTTGGCAAATACCTTGGAGTATGTACTTTCCAAAAAAGGGTCATTTGGGGGCGGGTTTGTACTATTCTGGCATTTCGGGGCCTCCGAATCTGTGACAGGTAGTCATGAAGTGTAAAGAGGAAATAAAGCCCTTTTTAAAAGCTTGACTGCCAAAAAGTCTCACGCATGTGCTATCCCCATACTCAGGAAAAGTAGCAGAATGTATTTTGGGGTGTAATTCTACATATACCCATGGTATGTATGAGCAGTATATCCTTTTCATGACAACTTTGAAAAATCAAAGTACTGTGACTTTTTTTTTTTTTTTTTTAACACACAAATTTTTAATACACAAAAACTAAATATATTGGGCAGTTTGTTAAAATATAAAAGATATTACGCCGAGTAGATACCAAACCTGACTTGGTTTAAAAATACACACACCCGTGCAGCGGTGAGTAACTACATACATTTTAAAAACACTTTAAAGTCTTTTACAGGTTACCACTTTAGATTTATACAGGAGGTATAAATCTAATGCTAGAATAGCTCACATGCATGGTTTATATACTGACATAGGACAGGCACTTGCGTTCGCCTCTCCTTTTTATTTAGATTTTTTTTTTTTTATCACGTTTATCGCAGGGAGTGTAAATTCCCCTGTAATCGCAATAGGCAGTGACTGGTACTCTTTTTCTGAGAAATCTTGGGTCTGCCCTTAAATCATCTGATCCCACAAAGATAGAGTGATTAGATGACTTGCCAGTTTAAAAATGGCGCTGTTTTATATTTGGTGAAACTGAAGTGACGAAATGTTCGTAGCTTCTGGTTTTGTAGACTATGATGATGAGATGATTGGAGCTGTTCCGGTCTCTGATCAGCTCTATGGTCAGCTGGCGGAAATGCCAGCTGTATTCCCAGGTTCTTCAGGATGGCAAGAGAAAGCTGTGGAAGGTGGCGGGAGGGGGGGCATCCCCTCCCGCTGCTTGTAAAGGCAATCCACAGGCTAATTAGCCACTAGGATTGCTTTTATATGAAAGCCAACCACCAGCTGAAAAAAAAACAAAACCGTATGATGTCTGCAGTTGGTATCATCCTAGTATAGCCACTCAAAAATCGGTGATGTACCAGTATATTGCTGGTCCTTGTTGGGCATGTATGACGTGGTTTTTTTTTTTTTCTTTTTTTCTCTTTTAATCTGGCGTGTGGGCTCAAAGAAAAAAGAAGAAATCTCTGTCCGAAAAAACGTGTGGTATGCCACCATTAGAATATACCACCCTGCATCCACCCACTTCTAATGTTGAAATGTTTTTGTTTTCATTCACCCCGTGGGCCGAACAAAAAAAGAACCTAACAGATTCCTCCATTCATATTGATTTGATGTGGATGAAGAAATCGCACACCGAAGAAATATCTGCCAAAAATAAATGTCAAAACATCGGAGCGATCCACCCGCTGACCACCCCAGGCCCCCATGCTTGGGCATATATGTTCTTTAACTGCGTATGATAAATCTCATCCAGCAGCACTACATGCACTGACCTATTCTGAAAGCACACCCTGTTGCTGTCAGAATAAACAGATTGGTGCTGCAGCTGAATTGCATTCCTTCAAAGAAACAACGATTAACAACAAAACACAGCAACAACAGAACATTAATAATAAAATGACAAGTAATTTTTGGCATTTTTCATTTAATTTTTTTAATTTTAACTTTTTTTTTTTTTTGTAACTTTAAACTGTAACCTATCCAGACTGTGAGTGAAAATGCAATGGCCAGTTTCCTGACTAACATCTTGTAAATGTAAATGTGTACCCTATACTAATACTCCACTAGTTTGTGGTAGCAATGGAAGCAGTCCTTGAGGTAGAAAGCAGGTTGGCCATGACAGGAGGGACAAAAAGTCAGTGTCACGTTTAAATCCATGTCTACTACAGACACATCTTGTTGGGGTACCAGGAATGGCATCAGGAAAATGCCTCTCATGCAGCCGGCTCCCTACATCTGGGTTGGGAGTTTGGGCCACAGCACCTTCTGGATACAAAAGGGCCGTGATGATCTCTTCCTGAAATTTTAGGGAGGATCTACTTCGTCCAGTTGCTTTGTAAAGCACAAAAGCATACAGAGCCAATTGAAATAAATATACAGACACTTTTTTTTTTTTTTTTTTTTTTTTGTACCAGCGTTTGGTTTTATGGGAAACCTAATAACGGCTTCATCATCTGGTCATTGAAGTCCACCTCACCCATGTTAAGGTTATAGTTGTAGACACAGAGAGGCTTCTCAACACCAGTTGCCGTGCAAATTTCGCCTGTTGTCTGCATGAATGGTAGACAGGATGAAAACATCCTGATTATCTTTGCGCTTCACCACGAGCATTTCATCATTTTCCAAGCAGGTTTTCTCCCCCTTTCTAAGGCGGGTATTTACAAGCTGTTGAAGGAAGCCCTGGCAATTAGGTTGCACGGTGCCACATAAGCCAATTCCAAGATTGTGCAAATGTCTAAATAGTAGCACTCTTGTATAAAAATTGTCCACATAAGTGGTATCCCTTATAGAACAAGGGTGAGTCCTAAATTATCTTGCCACTGCTCCCCATGTAGTCTGGGCATCCAAGGGGCTCCACATGACTATCTTTACCCTTGTAAATCCACAAATCTCATGTATAGCCTGTTTCCCTCTCACAGAGCTCATACATTTTGACCCCAGATCTGGCATGCTTGCAGGGGAGAAACTGAATGCGCGGCGGCCAGAAAAATTGAGGGACTCTTCAATGCAGATGTTTTGTTGGGGCATATACACATCTGCAAATTTGTGGTTAAGGAGATTTACGAGGGGCCATTTTTTTTTTGTAGCCCTATTATATTCATGATCACCCCGAGGATGACAGCATATTGTCGTTAAAATGCATAAATTACATTATGTTCTCATATCTACGCCTGGCCATGTCTGCAGAGAACATGGGCATATAATGAATCGGGCCTGTGGACCAATATTATGGCAACTGATTCCTTTTAGTAAGGTCCATGTTGAGGGTTAGCCCCAAAAAACCTTTAAATTCTGAAACCGTAATAGGTTTCCATGCAAGTGGTCTGGGATGGTTTGAATTTGGGTTGGTGGCGATAAATTGTTGTGCGTATAAATTGCTTTGGTCCACATATAGATCTTCCGTTAAAAAAAGCTCCAAAAAAAATCAAAGAGTAGCTAGCTAAATTTGAATTCCAGGTTGGACAGTGAATGAGGGAAGTACGGGTACTACAGAATTTGTGGGCTGCCAATTCAGATTTGCAGGAAGGACACTATGGGCTCTACGGGCCTGTGTTTTGAAATCTTGGTGGATGTGGGACACTACTTTTTCTAGCCACCGCACCAGCTTGTACTGTATTATGGGACTCGCCACGTCACCAAGTGATACTGCAGGGCTGGTATGTAACAGACCAGGATGTACTTGGCTGCTGGTGCTTGCCAGTTCATCTAAAGGTAGTGCGGCACTAGTACTGGCACTCCGAATTGCATGAGCATTCTCATATGCAGCAAACACGTCAGCAACCTGGGCATGGGGTTGGGTATGCCTGACCTTAGCAGGGACCTCTACTTCATCGTCTGAGTTATCTGTCAGGCTGCTACTACTGTTCTCTACAGGTTTGTTTTCTGAGCCTCATTCTGTCAGTGAGGTTTCCCTTTCACTCTCATCTGAATTACTCTGAATCCTGTAGGCCTCTTCAACAGTGTGCATTTCTTTGGACATTTTGACCACTAAATGTATAGGTACCTAGTGTGACTCATGGCAAAAAGAGCACCTGGCTGTCGGGGACTGCTTTAACTTCTTCAAAAGTACCTGTTAGTGTTAGCTGCGATCAGGCCTGATCTTGCTAAATCTGCAGTTTTGTGTGTTTGGGAGGGACGCCAACTGATGCGAACGCTATCTGAAGTCGCCTGTGACACTAATACAATGATCAGTAAAAGGAAAAAAAAGTACACTGGTGACAGGGCAGTGAGAGGGTTAACTTGAGGGGCTCTCAGGGGGTTAAATGTGACGTAACTGTGCTTTTACTTTTTCAGTGTGCTGCTTTGACTCTGACTGTGGATCTGCTTTCTTCTCTCTTGGCAACAGAATGTGCTCCAGATAGAGAAGATTGCATCATTTCCTGTGCTTGTAAGCACAAACTGAGCTCTGATTTGGTAAACAGTCATCAGGTCCAGTCCATAATTGGCCTGGGTCTGGTGAGTGATCGGCATCGATGGGCGTGCACCCAAGAACCAGGAACATGTCGAGAGTGTGTGTATGTATATAATTTTGCACAGGGAGTCCGCCATGTAGCAGTTAAACTGCTTTAGGGTGGATTGCAACTTGTTGAGGGTTCAGTCAAGGTTTAACCCTCTGATCATAAACCTCAAAGGCAGTTCCAGCATATAAACTGGCACCTGACCACTATAGCAGCTGGAAGTTTGTTTACATTTTTACTCCCAGTCTCTGGTTTTCTAGTGGATGATCACCTCTGTATGCCTTGCAAGGTGCCATCCACTTGCAGATCTTCTCTGGGTAGCGTGAACCTGAAAGTGTTCTACTCTGAGCCCTTTTGGGGTCAAACGCTAGCCAAGGAAGAAGCTTGCGCGAGCATATTCTGTACTCCTTTTAGCTTCAACAGAGGTGACAATAGAGGTGTAATAGACCCCTTATGTCTAAAAGAGAACCTGTCACCTCCACTATGCTGTCCCAGCCCCAGGCCAGATCTTGCAGCTGTGTGACGCCTTTTGAGAGGACATCATTTCTATCTTCACTGAAAACTACAATCTTAAAGCGGTGTTCCACCCAAAAGGGGAAGTTCCGCTTTAATAATTGGTCCCCCGCTCCCCATTAAGGATTAACACCTTTTGGGGAGCGGGTACCCAAAATTCACAGGTCACCGCTCCCACTTCCGCTGCGATCGCCTAGGCGATTTGAAGCAGACGTTTTCCTCCTACCGTCCCTCCCCGTAGTCTTGTGGGACGTGTCACAGGTCCCAGAAGATGATGGGGCCATTCAGGAACCGCAGCGCTACTCGTGCATGTGCAGTGGGCACCCGGCTGTGAAGCTGCAAGTTGTCACAGCCAGGTTCCCACACTGAAGATGCCGGCGCCTGGAATACAAGATGGCTGGTGAAACGGGCTGCGGCGGGGGCACCGTGGGACAGGTGAGTGGCTGTTTTTTTGAAAGTCAGCAGCTACAGTTTTTGTAGCTGCTGACTTTTATTTATTTTACAAAGTGAGTGGAACTCCACTTTAATATCTGTTTTATCCATAGTTGGCTAAAGTTCTCAAGTTTTTTTTTTTTTTTTTAATATTCCTGTAAAAGATGTAAGTCATACCCCTTCCTGCCTCCTAAAAATTACAATTTACATTGCAGTCTATCAATACAGTCACTGATTATCCCTAAGTATGTTTATTTTTAGTATATTAACCACTTTTCCTCCAGAGGATTTACCCCCCCCCCTTCCTGACCAGGCCATTTTTTGCGATATGGCGCTGAGTTACTTTACCTGACAATTGTTTTGGTGGCGATCAGCGACTTATAGTGGGACTGCGGTGGGCATTCTGACACTGGGTGGGATCTTCCACTGACCTCCCCAGTAACACTAATAGAGTGATCATTGCTAATAAAAAGCACTGACACTGTACTAATGATACTGGGCAGGAAGGGGTTAACATCTGGGATGATCAAAGGGTTAACTGTGTGCTGTGTGTTTTTACATTGTGTGCTTTTTTTTTTTTTTTTTTTTACTTGTGAGACATACTGCTTTGTATCTCTCTGCTGTGCATGACACTTCCCAACACCTCCTGACTTCCGTACCCTGCCAGGGATAAAACTGGTATCCTCTTTTTTTGCAACATCTAATGACGAGTTTCTTTTGTCTGCTGAATTCTCCTAGGACGATTTGAGGATGTACCATTGGGTGGCAAGTCCTTGATGCTCTAATGAAGTTGAATGAATGATGCTGTATGACACCAATATGAAGCAAAGTTCTTTAGCTTTTAGCTTTTTTTTTTTTTTTTCCTATCACAAGTGTTCAGAACTGAAGCCCTGTATGTGATAGTACATAGTATTCATTTTATGGAGGTATTGTGATTCTGTTAGGGGTGCAATGAATGGAGGTTCCTCTCCTGTTGTCCTATTTGGATGACCACAAAAACACTGATAGCAAGTGCATGCTCATCAGCTTACAGAGGAAACCTCTGCAGTGCAGGGATTATTGACACACTATATTGCCAAAAGTATTAGGACACCCCTCCAGGTCATTGAATTCAGGTGTTCCAATCACCTTCATGGCTGCATGTGTGTAAAAGCAGTCTGCATGCCTAGGTGCTTGATTTTATAAACATTTTGGGAAAGAATGGGTCGCTCTCAGCTCAGCTGAATTCAAGCATAGTGCCATAAGATGCCACCTCTGCAATAAATCCATCTGTGAAATTTCCATGCTACTAAATAGTCCACGGTCAACTGTTTGTGGTATTATAACAAAGGTGGAAGCAACTGGGAACAGCAGCAACTAGGCCACGTAAAATGAGCAGGGTCAGCGCATGCTGAAGTGCAGAGTGCGCAGAAGTCACCAACTGTCTGCAGAGTCAATAGCTAAAGACCTCCAAACTTCTTGTGGCCTTTAGATTAGCACAACAGTGCGTAGAGCGCTTCATGGAATGGGTTTCCATTGCCGAGCAGCTGCATCCAAGCCTTACATCACCAAGTGTAATGCAAAGCATTGGATGCAGTGGCGTAAAGCATCTCACTACTGGACTATAGAGCAGTGGAGACTTTGTTCTCTGGAGTGACAAATCACGTTTCTCTATATGGCAATCTGATGGATGTGTCTTGGTTTGGCGGTTGCCAGGAGAACGGTACTTCTATGACTGCATTGTGCCAAATGTAAAGTTTGGTGGAGGGTTGTTGTGGGGTTGTTTTTCAGGGGTTGGGCTTGGCCACCTAGTTCCAGTGAAGGGAAATCTTAACGGGTCAGCATACCAAGACATTTTAGCCAATTTCATGCTCCTAATTTTGTGGGAACAGTTTGGGGATGGCCCATTCCTGTTCCAATACGACTGTGCACCAGTGCACAAAGCAAGGTCCATAAAGACATGGATGAGCGAGTTTGGGGTGCAGGAACTTGAGTGGCCTGCACATAGTCCTGACCTCAACCTGATAGAACACCTTTGGGATGAATTAGAACGGAGACTGCGAGCTAGGCCTTCTCGTTCGACATCAGTGTCGGACCTAACAAATGTGCTTCTGGAAGAATGGTCAAACATTCCCATAGACGCACTCCTTAAACTTGTGGGCAGTCTTCCAGAAGAGTTGAAGCTGTTATACAGTTGCAAGAAAAAGTATGTGAACCCCTTGGGATTACGTGGAATTTTGCATGAATTGGGCATAAAATGTGCTCTGAACGTCATTTAAGTCACAACAATAGAAGAACACAGTTTGCTGAACACAATACTACACAAACATTAGATGTTGCCATGGTTTAATTGCACATAACATGTAAACATTCACAGTGCAGGGAGGAAAAATTATGTGAGGCCCTAGCTTAATGACTTCTCCCAGAGCTAATTGGAGCCAGGAGTGAGCCAACCTTGACTCCAATTAGTGTGATGATATTGGATGTGTTGCTGACAGCTGTCCTGCCCTTAAAAAACACACACCTGTTTTGGGTTTACTGGTTTCAAGAAGCACTGTCTGATGTGAACCAGGCCTCGCAGAAAAGAGCTCTCAGAAGACCTACGGTCAAGAATTGTTGACTTGCATGAAGCTGGAAAGGGTTACAAAAGTATCTCCAAAAGCCTTGATGTTCATGTGTCCACGGTAAGACAGACTGTCTACAAATGGAGAAAGTTTAGCACTGTTGCTACTCTCCCTAGGCGTGGTCGTCCTGTAAAAATGACTGCAAGAGCACAGCGCAGAATGCTGCATGAGGTAAAGAAGAATCCCAGAGTGTCAGCTAAAGACCTACAGAAATCTCTGGCACATGCTAACATTTTTGTTGACACATCTACAATAAGGAAAACATTAAACAAGAATGGAGTACATGGCAGGACACCACGGAGGAAGCCATTGCTGTCCAAAAAGAATATTGTAGCACGTTTGAAGTTTGCAAAAGAGCACCTGGATATTCCACAGCACTACTGGCAAAATATACTGTGGACAGATGAAACCAAGATTGAGTTGTTTAGGAAGAACACACAACACTATGTGTGGAGAAAAAAAGGCACAGCACACCAACATCAAAACCTCATCCCCACTGTAAAACATGGCGGAGGGAGCATCATGGTTTGGGGCTGCTTTGCTGCCTCAGGGCCTGGACGGATTGTTGTCATTGATGGGAAAATGAATTCCAGAGTTTATCAAGACATTTTGCAGGAAAATGTACGACCATCTGTCCACCAACTGAAGCTCCGCAGAGGATGGGTGATGCAACAGGACAATGACCCAAAGCATACAAGTAATTCAACAAAACAATGGCTGCAACAGCACAGAATACGCCTTCTGGAGTGGCCCAGTCAGAGTCCTGACCTCAACCTGATTGAAATGCTGTGGCATGACCTTAAGAGAACGATTCACACCAGACATCCCAAGAATATTGCTACACTGAAACAGTTTTGTGAAGAGGAGTGGTCCAAAATTACTCCAGATCATTGTGCAGGTCTGATCTGTAACTACAGGAAACGTTTGGTTGAGGTTATTGCTGCCAAAGGAGGGTCAACCAGTTATTAAGTCCAAAGGTTCACATACTTTTTCCTCCGTGCACTGTGAATATTTACATGTTATGTGCAATTAAACCATGGCAACATCTAATGATTGTGTAGTATTCAGCAAACTGTGTTCTTCTATTGTTGTGACTTAGATGACGTTCAGAGCACGTTTTATGCCCAATTCATGCAAAACTCCACGTAATCCCAAGGGGTTAACATACTTTTTCTTGCAACTGTAGCTGTAAATGGTAGGATGAACCCTATGGACTAATACTGGGATGCTATTAAAGTTCATGTGGGTGTAAAGACAGGCTTCTCAATACTTTTGGCAATCTAGTGTATAGCAAAGCACAACTGTGAAATACAGATGGGGCCGTGCAGTGAGTTTAATCGGTTGGAGAGATGGAATCACAGCAATATTAAGATTCCCAGAAGACATGGAAGATTTTTGTGATAAACTTGGTCTGCAGAGATTAGTGATACCGGGTTGGGAAGTGGAGGAGGGAGAGTTAAGTACTTTTGGTGAAGGAGAGTGGCAGCTGGTAAGAAGAGGAAACAGAGAGTCAATAGACAAGGGGACATCGGGGAGGAGGGGGGGAAGGTGAGCGATCATGGGTGGAGCCGAACCCCTAGGGAGGGATCCGTGGAGGATCATGATCCAAAGGCAAAGGAGGCCTGGGGGGAGGGAGATGGAGGGGAGGGAGAGAATTGGGGTGGGAGTGGGCATAGAGGTTTTTAAAACTGACATCTTGTATGAAAGGAGAGGTATGGGGAAGGGGAAGAGAAAAGGAAAGGGTAAAATAGGAAGAAGACAAATAAAATATGGAGGTAATACGCTTTGTAACCCATAATGTAAATGGATTAAATTGCCCAGGTAAAAGATTTAGACTATACAGAGAATTACAACATAGAGAGGCCTCAGTCATCTTTTTGCAGGAAACACATCTAGAGTTAAAAAAAAATATCAAGCTAAACTCTAGACAACACCCGACATGGTATTACGCAGACTCCCCAGTTAAGAGAGCTAAAGGTGTAGCTATAGGATTTGCAAGAAACATTAGATTTGAACTGGAAGATAGAAAGACGGACCCGGAAGGGAGGTTTCTGTTCTTGAAAGGTAAACTACAGGACATTGAATGCACGCTTGTAAACATATATTGCCCGAATAGGAAGCCAGAGATGTTTTTGAAAGGGGTAATGAGAAGATTGATGGACTTTGGAAAGGGATATCTAATAGTGGCGGGAGACTTTAATATATGTATGGATCCACAAATAGATACAACATCTAGAGCACAAAGAGGGGAAAATAGGTCCATGGGATTATTGAAAACGGTGATGAAAGAATGCCAATTGGTGGATAGCTGGAGAATTGTTAATATGAGAGATAGAGATTATACTTTTTTCTCTAGTGTACATAGGACATACTCTAGATTGGACTATATTTTGGTGGACCATCGACTTGTTGAGGATCTGGTTAAAGTAAAAATAGAAGCAATAATTTTCTCGGACCAAGCACCCGTAGTATTCGATTTAAGATGGGGAGGGACGGTGTCAGGAGGCCTATCATGGAAGTTGAATGAGACACTCCTCATGGATCCAGATATTGACCGGAAGATCAAGGTAGAAATAGAGAGGTTCTTTGAGGAAAATGAAACGGGGAATGTATCACTAGCTACAGTGTGGGAGGCACATAAAGCATATGTAAGAGGAATCCTAATAGCAATTGGGGCAAGGAAAAAAAGGGAAAGACGAGAGAAGATCAGTGGGCTTTTGAAGGAAATAGCTGAGATGGAACTCCTACATAAAAATAACATAAGAAAAGATATAGAGCAAAGAGTGATAAAAAAGAGGGAAGAACTAGAGAAGGTAATGGAGGAAGAAAAAATGAGAACCTTTTAATAAGATCAATGGTGAAAGATATAGATGGGGAGACAGATCAGGAAAATATCTGATGAGAGCCCTGAGGAAAAAGAATAGGAACTATATAGATAAAATAAAAAACTCCAAGGGAGAGTTAGTCCACTCAACCAGAGACATTGCAAAGGTATTTAAAGATTACTACAGTAAATTATATAATATTGCCCCCAAGGATGACATAAATAAAGATAAAATGATAAATATTGAAAAAAGAAGGGATTATTTAAGAAATGCAGGATTACCAAAATTAAGTGAAGAACTATTAAACTCCTTAGAATCTGAAATCACACAGGAAGAACTAAACATAGCATTAAAAAGCTTTAAGACGGGGAAAAGCCCAGGCCCAGACGGGTATACTGTGAGATATTATAGAAAATATGGTGATTTACTGATACCCAAGCTCAAGAGATATATGGAGGCGTTGGGGGGAGAGATGGAGATAAGACAGGAATCCCTTCTGGCACAGGTGGTCTTAATACATAAGGAAGGTAAAGACATCACCCACTGTTCAAGTTATAGACCGATATCACTATTGAACGTAGATACGAAGCTGTATGCAAAAGTATTGGCGAATAGGTTAAGAGATCTGATGCCGGATTGGATACATGGAGATCAGGTGGGCTTTGTTAGAGGAAGGGAGGGTCGAGATAACGGGTTGAGATCCCTGATGCTTATACAGAAAAGTAAAACGGGAAAAAAAAAACAGTAGTGCTGCTCTCGATAGATGCGGAGAAGGCGTTCGACAGGGTTAACTGGAGCTTTATGTTAGATACACTGGAGATCCTGGGATTGGGTAGTAGGATGAGAAAGTGGATTGGAAAGTTGTATAAAGGACCGGCTGCGATGGTAATGGTAAACGGAGAGAGATCAGAGACCTTTTCTATGTCAAATGGAACCAGACAGGGATGCCCACTTTCCCCACTGCTGTTTGTTTTATCATTGGAACCCCTGTTATCAACAATTAGGAAGAATATAGATATAAGGGGAATAAAAGCCTTCGCGGATGATTTATTATTCTATGTTGGAAACCCTAGAATAACACTTCCTAACTTAATGAAATCACTGAATGAATATGGGGAAATGTCAAATCTAAAAATTAACCCGAGCAAAACAGAGATATTAAATATAAATCTTCCAAAGCGTGAAAAAGAAAACATACAGAGAGAATTTCCCTTTATATGGAAAGATAGAGAAATAAAGTATCTGGGAGTAAAACTCACTCCCTCACAGAAAAATCTTTATAAAGCTAATTATATCCCAATGTTAAACGAAATTAGAGAGGAATTGAGGAAAATGGGTAGTGGAAATCCTTCCTGGCTGGGTCGTATTAACCTGATAAAAATGGTAATTCTCCCGAAAATACTGTATAAATTTCAGATGATTCCTATTAATCTTCCAGAGGTGTATTTTAGGATAATTAAGCGAATGGTAACTAAATATATATGGAAAAATAAAAAACCTAGGATATCATATGAAGTGCTAAGCAGAAATAAAGAAAAGGGGGGGCTGGGAGTACCGGACTTTAAAAGATACCACAGGGCAGTCATTTTAGCAAGAATTTTTGACTGGATATATAATCAAAGCGTAAACATTGGGTCACAATTGAAAATACACTTAGTAGAAAGGAGTTGGGTAGGAGTGTATGGGTGCCACCACAGTTTAGAGAATTAGAGGAGAACACGAGTATATACACGAGCATTGTAATAAGGGAGTGGGATAAAATGCACAAACAGAGGAAATGGGATTATAATTCACTATTAATGTCACTAAGAAATTCAGAGTTTTTCCCCCCAGGTAAAGAGGAAATTTCAGGTAGATGGATTATGAAGGAAGACGCTCAGTTAAGAGATGTAATGGAGGGGGTAAACTTAAGAACACTGGAGGATTTGAAAAGGGAAGAGGGAAGAATTTTCACTAGGATAGATATATGGAGATATAATCAACTGAAACAATTTGTGGAGAAATTGACGAACCCCCTTAGAACTAGGAAAGAGTGGAATGAATTTGAGAAATACTTAGAAGACCGAGGTGATGGGAAACACAGCACTGCTAAAGCATATAAAGCTCTCACGGATTTAGATAGTAAGTTCAAATTAAAGTACATAGAAAAATGGGAAAAGGATTTAGGAGTGGAGTGGGAAGAGCACACACAGAGGAAAATATATAGAATGGTACACGAAAATATTAGTATGCGTGAGGTGGAAATGAATTTTAAATGTCTGACAAGGTGGTATATTACGCCGGTGATAGAACACAAGTTGAGTGAGGAGAACCAACCCTGGTGTTGGCGAGGGTGTGGAGGGCTGGGCACGATATATCACATATGGTGGGAATGTTCAAAAATACAAGTATATTGGGAAAAAATTAGAAATCAAATCACGATTATCACTGGAATAGAGATAGGACTGGACCCTGAAACCTGTCTTTTTCATAACTCAATATTACCTGGAAATAAATATAAAGAACTGGGTATAATGTGTTACTTAAACGCAGCAAAAAGTCTGATTCCTAGGTTTTGGCGTAGGGTTGAGGTACCGAGGGAAGAGGATTGGATGAATAGAGTGGACCAGATTGCTAGAATGGAAAAACTTTATTATATGCAGGAAGATAGGATGGTGACATATCATATGAAATGGGGGAAATGGGAGGAGTTCAAAGTAAAGGTAAAGGAAGGTACTGAGTGAGTAAGTAAACATAAAGAAAAGGGAAAGAGAGGATAAGAAGAAAGGAAGAGAAAAGAGGAAAGGCCAAGGAAAAGGAGAAAATATAGCAATTAGCCTGTCTTTCTTTCTTCTTCTTTTCCAAGCCTCGGTATCCAGAGGATGTGAGATACAAGTCGATCAGATAGATGTCAGGGGTATATTGAAGCAGGGTGGGAGGGTGGAAAGGATGGGGGTTAGGGGGAGAAAATGATATGAAATTAGTGTTTTATGAGATTTTGTAATGTTATATTTTTACATTATGGAAATGTGTATTGTTTTATTTGAAAAATAAATATTTAAATTAAAAAAAAAAAAAAAAAAAAAAAAAAAAAAAAAGCAAAGCACAACTCTTCTCAACAGGTTTTGAAATTCACATACACACACACCACAGTAGTTACACAGCTAAACACATCACCACAGCCTGTGTACCTGTCAATTACGAAAACCTGTTTTCCTGCCCACACCCTTGATCTGCTCAAGTAGCCCCCTTTTAGCAAGGTATGCTTTTATATAGGATTCTTTTGGGGTCTGCACGAGTAAAGCAGATATGTTGAAGGTACTGTATGTTGTAATACTGATTTTTCTTTCTTTGTAGTAGGGGTGCTTTAAATACGTTTTTTAACTTTTATACTTTGTTTTAAAATTGTTTAGGCACATTTCATAATTTGAGGGATCATACAAATAACCCAAATAGTGTTTTTATTTTTTTAATCTATTCTTTTAACTAAAAAGGAATCTTCTCTGGCAGCAATTTGATTGCTATCCAAGTTGCAATAGAACATATTTTTGCAGTCATTTCATAGCATCATATTTCTTGGTTACTGCATAAAATATACTTTTCTCTTACAGTCTGTCGCAGCAAGTTTAATAATGCTTCCTTTGCCTTAAATTAAACAATGGAAAAAAATAACATTACTTCTCGGAAGATGCACTATTTGCGAAGAAAGGTATTCCACAAATTTATCCTTGTTTTAACTGCATCCTTGCATGTCATGTGAAAGCGCATGTGTATTTGAGTTGTGCACTGTGCTGTGTTGGTAAAACGTAAAAAAAAAAAAAACCTATTGCTTTCTAATTATTTTTTGTTTTCATTTTACAGCAGAGCAAACATGCAGTGGACACAGAAGAAACTAGGTTATCTCCTCAAAAAGTGGCGGTGAGGGACAAGTATTGCCAGACTGATCATCATCACCATGGCTACTGTAATCAAGGTACCCTTTTAACTTGTGCATTTATTTTATTTATTTCATTTATTTGTAATCCGGTTCTAACTTCAGCTTGTTCATTTTAAGCTTTGACAAAAAAACCTGGAAGCTGATTGGTTTTTATGCAGAATTGCACCAGATTTTGCACCATGTAGTTTTAGTAAATAACCTGCAATATGTCTGCCAAAAGGAGATTGTGTAGTGTAATATAGGTCCTCTGTTTTTGTGAGCAAAGCATTGCTATAAAAGCAAAGATAACTGCAGATTGCAGTTATCTGCGTAGAAAAGAATGCTTTAGTCTAGGTTTACACCTAAACGTTTTCTGCAGTGTTTTGCAGAAACACACTACAATCCATTTAACATGATTTCCTATGGGACACGTTCACATCTCTGTGTTTTTTGGAAAGGGTCAGGGACTTTTTTTAAATGCAAAAAGTTGTGTTTTTTTTATTCTATAGACTTCAATGCAGACACTGCAGAAAAGCATGTAGTGTTTTTTTTATGCGTTTTTGCCATATTTTTGATACGTTTTTAATTTGTCTAGCAACAAGGGGGGAAAAAGTGTAAACATATGTGCAGAAAACGCACTTCAGAAGCGGCTCAAACGCAAACTGCATAGGTGTGAACTTCGCCTTAAAGTGGTTGTAAACCCTTACTTATACCCAGTGAAGTGACTGGCCTCAGATGACACAGAGATAAAGCAAATCCTCCTACACAGGTTGTACCTGTTTACCTAAGCCATCTTTCCCATGCATCCATCCGAAGTTCAGAATTTACACAGGATCTCTCAGCTCTGAAAAGCAGGGGGTGGAGTGCTGAAGCTACATCAGTTGGGAGAACTCCAAAAGCTGGTTGGAGGAAAGTGATGCCCACTCTTCACGCAGTACACAGGAACAGATCTGAGGCTGTTAATCACAGACTGTGCCCTTCCCTGTCACCATTTTTCTTTTGGTGTCAGGAAAACATGTCAGTAGAGAGGAGTACACACTACACGGTGTGCACAATTATTAGGCAAGTGAGTGTTTTGACTAAATCCTCATTTTTATACATTTTGTCCAGCTCCAAGCTGTATAAACTTGAATGCTTATTGGATTTAAGCATCAGGTGATGTGTATTTGTGTAATGAGGGAGTGTGTGGCCTAAGGAGATCAACACCCTATATCAAGGTGTGTATAATTATTAGGCAGCCTTGGGCAAAATGGGCCAATAAAGAGATTTAACTGAATTTAAAATTGTAAAGGCTTTCAGAGGGATGCAGCACTCTTGAAATTTCTAAGATATTGGGGCATGATCACAGAACCATCAAATGTTTTCTTGCAAATAGTCAACAGGGTTGCAAGAAATGTGTTGAGAAAAAAGATGCAAATTAACTGCCAAAGATTTGGGAAGAATCAAGCGTGAAGCTACCAGGAACCTATTATTTTACAGTGCTTTCATATTCCAGAATTGCAGCCTACCTGCAGTGCCCAGAAGTTCAAGGTGTTCAGTGCTCAGAGACATGGCCAAGGTAAGGAAGGCTGAAACCCGACCACCACTAAACAAGACACATAAGTTAAAACTGGGCCAAGAAATATCTGTAGACAGATTTTTCTAAGGTTTTATGGACTGATGAGATGAGTGTCTCTTGACGGACCACATGGATGGGCCTGTAGCTGGATCAGTAATGGGCACTCTGACTGAAACACCAAGGTGGAGACAGGTACTGGTTTGGGCTGGTATTAAAAATGAGCTAGTTGGACCTTTTTTCGGGTTGAAGATGGACTCAAAATGAACTCTCAAACCTACTGCCAGTGTTTTAGAAGACACTTTCTTCAAGCAGTGGTACAGGAAAAAGCCTGCATCTTTCGAAAAGACCATGATATGTATGCAAGACAATGCTCCTTCACATGCATCGAAGTACTCCACTGCGTGGCTAGCCAGTAAAGGTCTTAAAGATGAAAACATGATGACGTGGCCCCCTTCCTCATCGTACCTAAAACCAATCTTGTGGGCCCTTAAACAAGAGATTTATGGTGAATGAAAACAGTACGCCTCTCTGAACAGTGTCTGGGGGGGGCTGCGGTTGCTGCTGCACAAAAAGTTGATCTTCACCAGATCAAGAAACTGACAGACTCCATAAATAGAAAGGCTTAGGACTGTCATTAAAAAGATGGGTGGCTATACTGGTCACTGATTATATATATATATATTTTTTTTCTTTTTTAAGAAATGTTTGATTTGTAAATTTTGAGTTGTTTATTATTCTCACTTGGATAGATGAAAATAAACATGTGAGGTGAGAATTTTTGTTTTTCATTTAGTTGCATAATAATTCTGCACACTAAGGCTTAGTTCACACTACAGCGACTTGGGATCCGACTTGTGAGACCCCAAGTCGCATGACATGAGAAATTCCATGGTAGTTTAATTGGTCTTAATTTTCACTACTGAAGTCACTCTGACTTTAGAAAAGGTTCCTGTACTACTTCAAGGCGATTTTATATCTGACTTGTGCCCATAAACGTTAATGGATGTCGCCTCCAAGTTGGATCCTCATCTATATTGATGTGATTTGGATCCAATATTACAGGAAGATTACCCAGGCACTCCCTGAAAGTTGCACTCAAGTACTCAAGTTGCCTGGCAAAGTCGCACGACTTTCAGGTCATAGTAGTGTGAACCGAGACTAATAGTTGCCCAATAATTGTGCACACAGATATTCTAAGAGCCAAAACCTCACTTTTTTACTTAAATATTTAGGTTTTGAGGTTTATTAACATATTTGGATTGACCGAGAGCACTGTAGTTGTTCAATAGTAAAAATTCTCAAAAATGCATCTTGCCTAATTGTGCGCACAACATATAGAGGGATATGCTTTGCTCATTTTTCTGATGTTTACAACAACTTTAACTATAAATTGATCACTCTGAACACTCTACTGAATGCCATATGAAAGAGTTGATTTGGAAAACAAGGTTCCTCTATTCTGATCTCGTTTAAATAGAACATTACTGTGGAAGTGTGGATAATCTTACAGAATGCACAAATTTGTGCCAGAGTTTCTTTTTGAAGTTAGAAATGATGGATACAATTGACCAGAAAGTATACAGTTTATACTTGTTTGTGTAGGATATGAACCTGTGAAGTAGCTTATTAAGTGCTAATCATATTTAGTGATATTTATTAGAGCGCAGGAAAGTAAAATGCAGGTTTTAGGATTGTATTAGCATTTCCACTCTATTAGCAGTTGATATGTTTGATATGACAATAAATATATATTCGTGCAAACCATGCAATATCGCATAAAAAAAAAAAAAAGTCCTTCCAATGTGTATCGGTGAAAAAGTAATGTGCTATTGCTAATCACAACAAAGTATATTGAAAGAAAGGGGGTGCTTTTGCGCTTAGGACTGCTGCTATATTAGGTACCATATATGATCATTTTCATACATTTCATTTTTTTCCTAATTGTGAACTCATTCTCATAAATATTTCAAATGGACCACTCCTAAGGTCACAAATCAACTAAATCCAATGTGCAAATTAAAGTGATAACCAAGAACAAAATTCAAATACAATATTAGTATTTAGTCCCGACATGTGAATTTTTTGTGCAGTGGTGCTGTGTCTTTACGGTGACCCTCCATACTGAAATGACAATTGCTTCACTCTGTTCACACTGGTGCCCCACATAGATGTAAACCCACTGTCCTTTCATGACCACCTATATCTAGGTAAGTCACACTGGCTTTTGGGACTATCCCAGTATGAAAATATGGTCCTGATGGCCGATATGCCTTCATCCTCTTAACCGTGGTTACTGGTAGTAACTGATAACCTTCCACTAGGACTGCATCAATATTAGAAAACACCTCTCCTTCATAGGCAGTATTTTTAATTTTTTCAGCATAAATTAAAACAAAGCCAGACATCCCATAATGTAAAACCGTATAGAACTTTAATATGGGGTCAAACAGTAAAAAATGCCACTCACAAAAAAAGTGGCACTGGGTGTATTCAGCTTTAATTATGAATGGGAATTAAGATGGCCACTGCTTTCCAGCGTGCGTTCCAAATACCAGAAGTGGCGTCAGTGGAAATTGCGCCATAAGCTCTCGATGCGTTTCAACCAATAGCTCGTCTTCAGGAAGTACCCTTCCTGAAAATATGAAATGCTGTCCTTGGAGGAGAGGAGTTTTCTAATATTGATACAGCCCTAGTGGAAGGTTATTTACTACCAGCAACCACGGTTAAGAGGTTGAAGGAATATCGGCCATCTGGACCATATTGCATACTGGGATAGTCCCAAAAGCGAGTGTGACTTGCCTAGAGATAGGTGGTCATGAAATCACAGTGAGTTTACATCTATGTGGGGCACCAGTGTGAACACAGTGAAGCACTTGTCATTTCAGTATGGAGGTTCACCGTTAAAGACAGAGCACCAAAATTCACATGTCGGGACTGAATACTAATATTGTATTTGAATTTTGTTCATTGTTATCACTTTACTTTGCACATTTGATTTAGTTGATTTGTAACCTTAGTGCGGTCCATTTGAAATAATCACAACAGTGTCCGGTTCCACACAGTGCTCTGGGGTCCAAAGAGTGATCCACCACCACTATGCACTCACCAGAAGGCTACTTGTTGGGTAGCAATTGTAACAGAAGATCTAGGCAATCATTCTCCAATGTCCACTAGTTGTTGCCTCCTCAGCGAATACTTCGAGAGACGATGAGAAGTGCTCTTTATCACAGCTACTGCGGGACTCTTGGGGGGGGGGGAGGGAGTGGTTCACAGTGTCTGCAATACACTGTGCAGAATCTACAAACCCCATTCTAGTCTGTACAGTAGACCCCCCCCCCCAAGGAAACACTAGCATAGAGAGAAGTTAAAAACTCCCAACCACTACTACCCTTCAGTTTATGTTTCTGTTACTCCTGCAGGCACAAGCACAACAACTCTTGTTCTGTTCTAAGTGTAGTATGTTCACAAACCTCTAATGCAGGGCTCCTGTCAGTGCTGGACAGCAGCTGCAGGGGGAGCTCTGGGTATAGTGGCGAGATGGCCGCCGCTCTTCCGGGAACGCTTTGGAACGCATGCCGTCCGCGTGGAGCGCAAGGTTCAGAAGTGATGCCACCGCACCATTGACGTCACTTCCAGTCTTCACGTGGGCGGCATGCGTTCCAAAGCTTTCCCGGAGGAGCGGTAGCCTTCTTGCCACTATACCCAGTGCTCCCCCTGCAGCTGCTGACCGGATTTCAGAATACAGTGACAGGAGCCCTGCATTAGACTTTTTATGATGAGCCTGAAATTTATACATATCTTTTGCAAGTGTTTTTAACTGTTATTTATATTAAAGTTCTGAACATGCTGCGCTTGGAAGCGCCTTCTTGCCTCTTCCTCTTGCTCCTTCAGAGTCTGCTTCAACTCACAGAAGTGCTGCTCCAGTGCCCTCTGCAGTCCTTTCTGCATACCAGCTGTCATCTCCAAGAATATAAAGGTCCTTGAAGCAGATGCACCCTATAAATCCTTTTCACAGTAACTCCTGTTTGCTACGTTTTTGTTGATGCTTCTACTTCAATAAAGACCGAGTTTGTCTCAATGTAAAAAACCGCAAACAAAGATTCATATAGGGAATTTCTAAATAAACAGAATGTGGTACATATACTCATTCAAACTGTTGTACAAGTTGGGCCTCATGTACACATGAACTCCCCTAGACGTTTAGCTCTTGGCAGCAGAAATATGCTAAACGCAGCAAACGTGTAAACACAGTACCGCGTTTATCCACGTTTAGCACTTGGATGTTTATTCATTTGATTGGCCAGAGTATTTTCCATTGACATGAATAAACACCCAAGCACTGCACACAGCTAGTGTTTAGATGCATTTTCTCTTTCGTTCATTGACACACGGGTTTATTTACTAAAGCTGGAGAGTCCAAAATCAGACTCCCTTCTGCATAGAAACCAATCAGCTTCCAGGTTTCATTGCCAAAGCTTCATTGAACAAGCTGAGGTTAGAAGCTGATTGGTTTCTATGCAGAAGGGAGTCTGATTTTGGACTTTCCAGCTTTAGTGAATAAACCCCACAGCGTCTTCCATTCTCGACCATAGGGTTTACAGTGCCACCTACAGGAGTATGATACTAGGCAGAAAAAGAAACTGGACACCACATATGGGCAGTCCTGGCTGATATAAACCCCCTTTCTGCATAGGCAATCCAGTTGACCTGGTTTTGGCCTTAGTTTTTCCACTGCTCACTGTCTGGCACTGCTTTGGGACGTCCCTATGGTTGAGAATTGAAGACTCTATGTCCGTCAATGAATGAAAGCGAAAATGTTTTTTATTTTTTTCTTCTTTGTAACTCGCCGTAAAATCCCTTTCTTTAAGTTCATTGGCAGACACAGCACCCACCTCTCTATGGATTTTTTACATTTGGGAAAAAAAATTTTCTCTTTTATTTTAGTCTTTTGACATTGCTTGTTACTAACTTGATTGCCAATGCGTGTACACAAGCTTTTATGGAGCAGAGTTCAGGTCTTAAGAAATGCCACAAGCTCCTAAACTCAAGTTTAAAAGCAGTAGTGTACATGAGGCCTTTAAAATTGTACATTGGCACATGAGAACCCAAAGGTAATGGTCACAGCATAACAAGAGTTTATGTAAACTGCAGCCCTGCACCCAAGTAGCAGCATGTTGGCAGAGTCTGGCAAACATTCAATCAGCTTTTCCATGGGGATGAAATGTGGGGAGAGGGTTTCATTATATTTGTATAGGATAAAGCCGCTAGGAGCCCAAGCAACCCATGGGCTGACTGCTGCTCGCTCTCGTATTCATATCACCCACTGCAGAAACATTTTCATGTACATGTAGCAAAATGTTCATGCCTCAGGTCCCATATTTTATTGTATTTGGTGGGGCATTGCCTGTGAACATAAACAAGCTTCTTATACAGAGGAGTAAGATTAACTACACTGACCTATGATTGAAATGTGGGTGGAGTGCCTGCATCGAGGAGTGGGCAGTCTGTTTTCTGGCAACAAATAGTACTTCAGGTAGAAATATATATTTATCAGCTTCTGGGTCAGGAAATAGCTCTGGCTTACCCTCTTCACCACAAGCTCCCAGCCATGTGGGAATTGGTGGATTCCCTCATCTGGGCGCATGGTCTGACGCATTCTGGTGTGTTTCAGGTACCTGGATTGTGCTGCAATGTCAGAGTGAGTCACTTCATTGGGGAATTTTGAGATTTAAGAGTCTTTATTCTTTACCAGAAGTGGCAATGAATGCACCTTACATGGGTGGTGGGCGTGGCATGTTTTAAGTCGCCTTGTACTCTTACACCTGGTGGTCTGTTGGAGTGGGGTTACAGAGGGCTGGTGAGTTACCCTATACTCCTTTTAGTATTTATTTCAGGTACTTTTATAGCGCCATCAGTCTACGCAGCGCTTTACACATATATTTTACATTCACATCAGTCCCTGACCCTCAAGGAGCGTACAATCTAAGGTCCCTAACTTACATTCATACATACACATCCTAGGGCCAATTTAGACAGGAGCCAATTAACCTTCCAGCATGTCTTTGGAGTGTGGGAGGAAACCAGAGTACCCGGAGGAAACCCACGCAGGCACAGGGAGAACATGCAAACTCCAGGCAGGTGGTGCCGTGGTTGGGATTTGAACCAATGACCCTAGTAGTGCCAGGCAGAAGTGCTAACCACTTTAATACACCTGGTGGTCTGTTTGAGTACGGTTACAGAGGGCTGGTGGCTGTGTCCCCTTTCTGTCTTGCAAGCCAGATCTCAGGACAGCATGTGACAATTGCAGCACAAGGCTTGGGATGGGAGAAGCTTTAGTCTAAATTGGTCATCCTGAACATCAAAAACAGGAAAGGGCTTCCCATTTTTTTCCTCTTGGGGGTGGTAGAGGAATCTTTAGCAATCACATTCACTAATTCAAGATGTTTTACGTGCTGCAAACGCCCCCAAAAAAAGGTCATCCTAGTACACAGGACGTGTGGAGCACATCCAGTCCTTCTGCCCTGGTGTCGGAGCTCCCCCTCCCACCCCCAAGCAATTCTCTGTACACAAAATAGCAGCCTGACTTGGTGTTTATCAGAATTACTGTGAAATGGAAAGTTTAAGGGGCCAATTCACACTATGAATCGCACAGAAACTGTGTTAATCCTGCGTGATTCACAGGTGATCTGGGTGCAGTGTGATTTCAGCTCATTCATTTGGACTGAAATTATGCTAGACCACACCAAAAGCTGTGCATGCACTACTTTACAAAATGCACAGCAACCAGATCGCCCGGTACTTCTGTACCATGTGATTTGGTGCAGACACACTGCATTTGCAACCTGTGTTTGGGATGTTGCGATGTCAGCACTGACACCAACCGCCGATTGCAAGATCAATGAGTTCTGAACGCAGTTTGAGTAATGCAGGTTTGCCACACCGCACTCTGGTGTGAACTGGCCCTGTAAAGTAACATAGTTACTTTTTTGTATCTATTTTGTTCATTCATTTGCATTTCAAAAGGAAGAACTTCTATTTCAGATGTCAGGTTCTTGGGGTTTTTTTTTTTTGTTAAATCTTCCTGTTTTACCCCCTTATTAAGACTTGTCATTGCTTTTGGCGCTGCTCAAAGTAGAGGCAAAAACATATTCCTGTGTTCCAGAGCATGGGGTGCAGGCTTATCCTGATAACCAATCCAGAGGGCTAAATGCAAAGCGTAAAGGATCATCGCTATTCCCAACAGGTCCAGGTAATTCTACAATAAGGAGTAGCCTCAGCCTACATGTCTCTACCTAACCACACAACCTGAAGCATTTTGCCCCGCCTACCTGGGGCTTAGTCCTAGCCCTTATTAAGACTTTGTTTACTCTAATCTGTCCCAATTAATGTCTTATTCTGCTTTTCCATTCAATTATTTTCTTGCTGTTTTTTAAATATAAAAAGTTTTACGTTTTGTTCATTTAACCACTTGCCCTCCAGAGGATTTACCTCCCTTCCTGACCATTTTTTGCGGTTTATGGCACTGCGTTACTTTAACTGACAATTGCGTGGTCATGAAACACTGCACCCAAATTTAAATTGTCGTTTTTTTTTTTTTTTTTTCCCCCCCACAAATAGAGCTTTCTTTTGGTGGTATTTGATTGTCTGTGTTTTTTTTTTTTTTGTTTTTTTTTTATTTTTTTGCGGTATTAGAAAAAAAAAAAAGACCAACAATTTTGAGGGGAAAAAAACTATATTTTTTACTTTTTGCTATTAAACATGTCCAGTAAAATACATTTTAATCACATTTTGTCATAAATTTAGGCCAAAATGTATTCTGCTACATGTCTTTGCTAAAAAAAAAAAAAAAAAAATAAAAAATAAAAAAAATGTAATTGGTTTGCGTGAAAGTTATAACGTTTACAAATGGTGATGTGCGTGTATATATACTGGGATTTTTTTTTCTCTAACTAGTAGTGGAGGCGATCAGCGACTTATAGCAGGACTTCGGCAGGCATTCTGACACTGGGGGGAACCTACTTGGTGTCACTGACCTTCCCAGTGACACCAATACAGTGATCAGTGCTAATTGCACTGGGCAGGAAGGGGTTAACATGTGGGGCGATCAAAGGGTTAACTGTGTGCGGTTTTACGAACTGCTGTGTATGCTTCACTGTAAGCACACTGCTATGCAAAGCCATGCATAGCAGTGTGCAGGAGCTGACTGGGGAGAGAACTGTTTTGTTTACTTACAGTGCTCTCCCTCCTCGATCACTGGGTGCTGGCGAGTAATAACCAGCCGGGACCCGGTGATTGCCAGCCGAGGCCGCGAATAGCGGCACGGGTAAGGCATGTGCCCCTTACCTGGAAATGCGAAATCACGTGTAATATATACATGATTTTGCGCACCTGTGCTTCCCTATAGCTGTATTACTGCTATAGGGCAGATGGGAAGCGGTTAATAATTATATGCATTTTAACACATTTCACATTTAAATAAAAAAACAAAACAAAATGTGAAACATTTTATTGATTCGTAAATAACTTTGCAATGCTTTGTACTAGAATCCTAATTTTAGTGTCATTTTAAAAGTAACAAATTACAGGATAAAATGTGTATTTTTATCAGTAGTTACTTTTGTTAAACTGACACTGGTCAAAAATGAAAAGATTTGTTTTGTTGTCTAAGGGGTGTGAAAAAAAATTAATTAATCATTGTTGCAAGACAGTAACACGAAAAAGCCTGGTTTGTCTGGCTTGTGAAGCAGCAGATCAAACCGACCTGCCACGACCCATGCTATCACAAGGGATGTTTTTCATCCCTTGTGATAGCAATAAAAGTGATTGATTGAAAAAAAAAAAAATTAAAAGTACAGAGTAAAAAACAAAAGAAAAAAGTAAACCTTTTTAAAGCGCCTCTGCTTTTCAGTCAAAGGCGAATGCACACATCGGTCTCGCACACAGTAAACGGCGATCGCACCACGCTTGTCTCATTGCAAACATCAGAGTGGGAACAATAATTTTAGGGCCAGACCTCCTGTGTAATTCAGCACTAGTAACCTATAAAGGCTTTTAAAGCATCGCCTATGGTTAATTTAAAGTACAGTAGATGTTCCCTGTTCTACAAGTGTGCGTAATTTTAAAGCGTGACAGGTTTGGTTTCTGTTTACTCACAGTAACATCTTTTAGATTTTACAAAAAATTGGGTATTATATTTTTTTTTTTTGTGTTCATTAAAGTGTATTTTTTTCCAAAAAAATTGTACTTGGAAAAACTGCTACACAACTACCGTGTGACATAAAAAATTGCAGCACATACCATTTTATTCTCTTTGGGGGTTCTAAGGAATTTTTAGATGTATGACAAATTTTTCATGTGACAGAATTGGCTTGGGAAGCTAGTAGTTAACCACTTCCCGTCTGCCCCATGTACATGAACGGCCGGACGGGAGCAGTGCAGGAGCAGGTTACTGTTCATAAACGGTGCCTGTATTTTCAAGCTGTGCGCGCTCCCTGGGAGCACGTGGCACCACGATCTGCTGCCCAGAGGACACAGCGGAACACCAATCGCTGTATGGGATCTCCTCTGTGAGGTCCTGATCATGTGATCATGTAAATTTTCTGACCTGCTGGATAAAAGACTGGCCAGGGTAGCTTCGCAGATTATTGCAGATATTAAGGCAGATCTGCAGGGCCTAGGCTCTCATCTTGATACCATTTGAAAACAAGCATGATTTGATGGTGGCTACGACAAATCAGAATACAGCACGCATCTAGGATCAGTTGGAGACTAGGAGAATTAGGGGGCTCCCTGAAACTGTAAAGTACATTCCTGCTGTGGTTCATGACTTCCTGAAAGAACTTCTCAACAGCATTGATCACAAACTGGAGGAAGATAGAGCACACCATGCTTTACAACTTCCTCGTGCTGATGGGTTACCGGGAGATATTCTAATGAAGCCCTATTTTTACACTTAGTAAAAGGGATATAAACGAGCGCACCTATAAGGAGTAAATAGCAGCTGAACATAAGGTAACCAAACACCCTAAAGGACCAATATATCATAAAAATGCAGCGCTATGAGTAAATGAGGAGCTGATACATATATCAATACAATATGTAAAGGAATTAGTCCATGCAGCAGTTTATAATATAAAGTGACTTCAAGTGCTCTCCTTTAATTCGTATTTTCCTGATATTCAGGCGTTGTGCGAAATGGTGCAGAAGAAATGCACACTCACCAGAACGTACAGATAAATGAGCGTTTGTTAAACATATATTCCCCTCTGGATCGTTAGGAAAAGGTCTGTGATGCGATAACCTCCCTCCAGGGCTCCTGGGTGCTCCTGTCTGTTCCCTCAATAGGTGGCTTGCGGACTTCTCCTTACAGCACGCTCCTTGCCCAGTAAATGGATGAGTGGCTGAAAATTGATGCTCCCCAGGGGAGTCAAGACAAGGACATACCCATAGTGTAGTAGGTGATAGAAAAATGTATAGGCATATCAAGCTACTCGATGGTGTACAGCAGTGTGTATAAATGAATTGAGGACTAACCGTCCAGATTAAAAGATGGCCGCCGGAGCTCCACGATGCTCCGACGGCGTGACGTCACGGCGTTCTTGGCTCCTCCTACGCGTTTCGTGCACACGCACGTCGTCTGGGGGGAATTGCCAATGAACGCCGAGCCGTGCGTCGTCCTTATATATGCTAGGCGCATGCGCATTGCAACAGCGCCATATTTTGGAGGTCTAAGCCACAGACGGCTGGGTACTAGAACGGGCGCCATTTTTCGTTAGTTTTATTCTCTACATTCACTGTCATAACAACAGTGCGTGTAATCGGCCAGATGTCATTGTTGAGTGTGCAAATATGGCTCCATGACAACCTATGCTGAGTATTTGGAAAACGGGGACCAATTAATATATACTCTAGTTAGCCTAGTAAATATGGGAAACGAATTAAACAGGGCATAATGTCTTATATGTGGCATTAGCATATAAAACGCGACTTAGGATATACATACAGTACAAAAAATATGCAAAATACAAAGTGTTAATAAAACATGTATAGTGTATCCCATGTTATACAATTAAAACATATAAAAAACATGTGAGAGCATTTTTACTAAAAAGTTAAAAACGGTGCCTATGAGTGTACACATTATACCGATCCACATTTGGTATTGGTCTATCACAATATCTGGCATAGAAGTCCTGTTGATACCAAGTTAAATATACATAGATAGAGTAGAATAACATCATCCTGATCCACTCTATCCAAGTAGCGATCAAAGTATAGATAGTCCATAGACTTTTAACTGTTGTTAATGAAGCAATTTAAGTCTATATCTATATTATGACCTTTTGGGTATAGGGTCTGGAGCTCATATATCCAGCGTGTTTCAAGTTGTGAAACCCCCCGAAGTCTATTTATCCCCCTCCAGTGGGGTTGTATGACGTCTATTCCAACAAACCGTAAAGATGAAGGATCATTATTATGTTTCCTTTTGAAATGATAAGATAGTGAGTGGTCTTTATACCCCTTTTTAATATTGCTAACATGCTCTCTCAGTCTATCGCGTAAACGTCTGGTAGTGCGTCCCACATACTGGAGTTTACAAGAGCATTCAAGAAGATAAACCACATTTTTGCTGTAACACGTAATACATTTATCTATCTTATATGTTCTTCCTGTAGTGCATGAGGAGAAATCATATATTTTCTGTTTCCTTACATTATTAGTTTTGCAGATAACACACTTATTGCATGGAAAGAAACCTTTAATGTTTGGTGCAATAGAGATATTGTTTGGAGGGTTGATAACATTTGGTGCTAGTCGATGTCTCAACGCCATAGCTTTTTTATAGATCACTTCTGGTCTTTCTGGAAGGATTTTGGATAAGATAGGGTCCGCCAACAAAACATTCCAATTTTTATTAATGATATGTTTAATGGCCCCATGTTGTATAGAGTATGTGGTTAGGAAAGGGCAAGATAATGACTTATTAGTCATCCTTTTATCTTCTAATAAAGCAGATCTATTAATATTGGCCACTTGCTGAATAGTTTCATCAATTCTATGTTGGGGGTATCCCTTTTCCACAAACTTAGTTTTTAAAACCTCGGCCTGTGCATAATAAGTATCAAGTTCTGTACAGTTCCTTCTGATTCTCGTAAACTGACCTTTCGGAATGTTTGCTAGCCACGCTGGGTGGTGGCAACTCTCCAGCGGGATGAAACTATTCCTGTCAGTTTTCTTGAAAAAAGACTTAGTAATAATCCTCCCATTATCATTTAATAGGGTCAGGTCCAGGAAATGTATATCTGTAGTACTAAATGTGTAACTAAATTCAATATTAAGTGTATTATCATTAAGTGTTTTCAAAAAGTTATGTAGGGAATCCTCCTCCCCATTCCATAATAAAAAAAACACGTCATCGATAAATCTTCTATAAAATACTAATTCCGGCCACTCTCTAGCATAGATTAAAAACTCCTCCCAATAAGCCATAAAAAGATTTGCTAGGCTGGGGGCAAACTTAGCCCCCATCGCTACACCTTTGGTTTGCACAAAGTAGTTGCGATCAAACCAAAAGTAGTTATTTTGCATTGCAAACTGCAGTAGTGTTAAAATGAAGTTGATATGTAGGGGAGATAAAGTGCTATATGTATCCAAAAAGTATTTGGCGGCTTCTGACCCATCTTCATGTGCAATATTACTGTACAGGGATGTGACATCCGCTGTAACTAGGAAGGTCCGAGATGATATTCTAACGTCTTTGATGTCATTCAAAATATGCTTCGTATCCTTTAGGAAAGCCGGAGTCTGTGTAACCAGTGGCTGCAGGAAATAATCTATATATTCCCCTACTTTGGAAAACAGTGACCCTATTCCACTGATAATAGGCCGTCCTGGTGGTTTAGTCGGGTTCTTATGTACCAAACAATATCTCTATTGCACCAAACATTAAAGGTTTCTTTCCATGCAATAAGTGTGTTATCTGCAAAACTAATAATGTAAGGAAACAGAAAATATATGATTTCTCCTCATGCACTACAGGAAGAACATATAAGATAGATAAATGTATTACGTGTTACAGCAAAAATGTGGTTTATCTTCTTGAATGCTCTTGTAAACTCCAGTATGTGGGACGCACTACCAGACGTTTACGCGATAGACTGAGAGAGCATGTTAGCAATATTAAAAAGGGGTATAAAGACCACTCACTATCTTATCATTTCAAAAGGAAACATAATAATGATCCTTCATCTTTACGGTTTGTTGGAATAGACGTCATACAACCCCACTGGAGGGGGATAAATAGACTTCGGGGGGTTTCACAACTTGAAACACGCTGGATATATGAGCTCCAGACCCTATACCCAAAAGGTCATAATATAGATATAGACTTAAATTGCTTCATTAACAACAGTTAAAAGTCTATGGACTATCTATACTTTGATCGCTACTTGGATAGAGTGGATCAGGATGATGTTATTCTACTCTATCTATGTATATTTAACTTGGTATCAACAGGACTTCTATGCCAGATATTGTGATAGACCAATACCAAATGTGGATCGGTATAATGTGTACACTCATAGGCACCGTTTTTAACTTTTTAGTAAAAATGCTCTCACATGTTTTTTATATGTTTTAATTGTATAACATGGGATACACTATACATGTTTTATTAACACTTTGTATTTTGCATATTTTTTGTACTGTATGTATATCCTAAGTCGCGTTTTATATGCTAGTGCCACATATAAGACATTATGCCCTGTTTAATTCGTTTTCCATATTTACTAGGCTAACTAGAGTATATATTAATTGGTCCCCGTTTTCCAAATACTCAGCATAGGTTGTCATGGAGCCATATTTGCACACTCAACAATGACATCTGGCCGATTACACGCACTGTTGTTATGACAGTGAATGTAGAGAATAAAACTAACGAAATATGGCGCCCGTTCTAGTACCCAGCCGTCTGTGGCTTAGACCTCCAAAATATGGCGCTGTTGCAATGCGCATGCGCCTAGCATATATAAGGACGACGCACGGCTCGGCGTTCATTGGCAATTCCCCCCAGACGACGTGCGTGTGCACGAAACGCGTAGGAGGAGCCAAGAACGCCGTGACGTCACGCCGTCGGAGCATCGTGGAGCTCCGGCGGCCATCTTTTAATCTGGACGGTTAGTCCTCAATTCATTTATACACACTGCTGTACACCATCGAGTAGCTTGATATGCCAATAAATTTTTCTATCACCTACTACACTATGGGTATGTCCTTGTCTTGACTCCCCTGGGGAGCATCAATTTTCAGCCACTCATCCATTTACTGGGCAAGGAGCGTGCTGTAAGGAGAAGTCCGCAAGCCACCTATTGAGGGACCAGACAGGAGCACCCAGGAGCCCTGGAGGGAGGTTATCGCATCACAGACCTTTTCCTAACGATCCAGAGGGGAATATATGTTTAACAAACGCTCACCTATTTTTACACTGTCAAGGAAGCTGTGATGAGATGTTCTCAGGACACCCCCTCTTTACATATCCAGGGCCATGAGATTCAAGTTTTCACAGATCTCTCACCTTATACCATATAGCCAAGGCGGGCTCTTAAACCCTTGCTGCTGGCCCCTTTCTGTCTCTCCTCTTTCCGGAACAAGGCTTAGTTTTTCATCCTTTCAACTTTTTTTCTTGCAAATGCTTCTGATAAGACTAAGTGAGCCGCCATCTTTTTTTCTAAGCGGATGGTTTTTTTTCACCGCTTAAGGGCCCTAGTGACAGTTACTTGTTCCTGAATGGTACCATGGATGGCCACCTGTACTCATTGGTATCCTATTATGCCCCAATGTCTGTCAAACCTGCCTTTTCAGAAATGTTCCATACCCTTCCCTTGCATTTGGAGGGCATGGTGGTTTTCGGGGGGGGACTCCAATATAACTCTAGATCTTAGTTCAGACAAATCCAGAGCGATGGCGGCTCAACTTCAACGTCCCCCTAATAAGAGCATAGCCATTACTAAAATCATTAATTCTTTGGGACTGGTGGACATTTGGAGGGAAACTCACCCCACGGGGAGAGATTATACACCTTACTCTGCCTTGCATGCTACTTGCGCTCGAATAGATCTCATTTTTGTATCAAGCACTAGCGTTCCTGGGGTTAAGGCCCATATTAGGGAAACTACATTGTCCGATCACTCTATGGTCTGTGTGGTCTTCTTGCAATCTCAAAAGAGGCTGTGCTCCTTTCATTGGCGATTTAAATGAGTCGCTTCTTAGTGACCCGATTTAATATGTACGGAAATGGATACTGCCTTGTGTGAATTACACAGCTGACGTGTCACATTATAGACTGCTCACAAAGCTACCACGAGGGGGAAGCTTTTACAAATTTCCTCACGGGTCAAATGGGAACGCTGCATAGACATAGATTGGACGCCAAATTAGTCAATTGGCAAAATTCATAAACTCAAACCCAATTGGGACACCCTTGCCAAACTTGAATCTACTAGACTGGCATTGAACCTAGCGCTGACAACTAGGGCCAAGAAGGACTTAAGGTGGACTAACGCTTGTTTCTACTGCCAACAGGATAGAATTGGCTCAATGTTGGCTGCTAAGCTAAAGGCTTGGTGTCATGCATTTCCAAAAATAGAATCTGTCCTTGGGGGATATACCCCAAATTTGCAAAACATAATTGAGGAATTTCATGTCTTTTACTCTAGGCTATATCAGTCAGGATACTGTCTCCAGGGAAGCTGTTGATGCCTTTTTTGCTGGACTTGCCTCTGCCCCGTCTGATGGTGGCTCACAGAAACAAGCTGGGGGCCCCATCTCTGGTGAAGAGGTTATCGGAGTAATCAAGCATGCCAAGAAAGGCTCTGCCCTGGGCCCATATGGCTTTTCTTTGATGTATTATAAAAAATTTGCTATCACTGTATTTAGCTTGTTTCTTTAATTCCCTACGGGACTGGGAGCCTCTGGATCCCTCCCTGAACATGGCTTACATTACCATAGTCCCCAGACTCGTAACAATAGACCTATTTCACTGATCAATACTGATTTGAAACCTTTGTCTAAAATCTTAATAATCACATATCCTCTTTTATTAATGCTTATATACAGTTATGCTCAAAAGTTTGCATACCCTCCAAGGAGCAGGGCCCTCCTATCCCTCTTGTATTGAACTGCATTGTTGCTGTATTGTCTCCCTTTATATTGTAAAGCGCTGAGCAAACTATTGGCGCTATATAAATCCTGTATAATAATAATACCCTGGCAGAAATTGTGAAATTTTGGCATCAATATTGAAAATATGACTGATCATGCCAAAAAATGCTTTTGTTGAAGGATGTTGATCATATGAAGCCATTTATTATCAAATAGTTGGTTAGCTCTTTTTAAATCACCCAAATGGCCATGATCAAAAGTTTACATACCCTGGAATGTTTTGCCTTGGTACAGACACACAAGGTGGCACACACGGGTTAAAATGCTAATTAGATGTTAATGTCCCACATCTGTGGCTTTTTAAATTGCAATTAGTGTCAGTGTATAAATAGTCAATGATTTTGTTAGCTCTTACCTGGAAACACTGACTAGGCTAAATACTGAGCCATGGGGATCAGAAAAGAACTGTCAAAAGTCCTGTGTAACAAGGTAACGGAACTTTTATAAAGATGGAAAAGGACATAAAAAGATGTCCAAAGCCTTGAATATGCCAATCAGTATTGTTAAATCACCTATTAAGAAGTGGAACGTTTGGGGATCTCTTGATACCAAGCCATGTACAGGTAGACCAAGAAAGATTGCTGCCACAACTACCAGAAGAATTGTTCGGGATACACACTATTCCTTGCTTTTTATTTATAGCAGTTTTATCAAGTGCCTAAAACTTTTTATGTGTGTGTATAGTGAGGTAGTGGCTGGCAAGATTGTGGACGTTGTATAGTTGTCACCTGGTTTTCTCACCTATATATGATAGGGGGCTGTAGGAGTAGAACTATATGCAAAACTTCCTTATTTTTTATTTTTTTTATTTTACACACTAGATATTTCTTCTCAGTCTCATAAGTTTAGTTAGGGGCTAAGATGAGCAGATGTAATGTTTTTATTTTATGGACTTTCTGTGCAATGCCCTTCTGCATTGATCTGTTTGTTTAATGCTTTGATGAATGACATGCACATGAGCAGCTATCAGCAAAGGACCTGCTTCATGTACAGACTGTGTAAGAACAGCAGCAACTATGAGACTTGTACAAATCAATGCCTGACACTGTCCTTGCTTGCATGTAATCACTTATCCAAGGGGCATCCATTTCTGCCTACCCACAGACTTACTGTAGTGTGTATGTGTCTATAGTACTCTAGAGGCAGCATTTAGGGTCGGTTCACACTATAGAAATGCAGTCCAGATGCGTTTCTGCATGCACGTCTTTGTTGCGTTCCGGTGTGTTTTTAATGCATTCCAGTTAATTTTTTTCCTCTCCAATTTAAATAGGGACATGTGCATTCCAGTGCGCTTTTGATGTTTTACCGCATTGCAGTACAGGTCTGTGCAGGAAAAATGCAGCCTGTTCTACTGGAACTGCAAGCACTGATGTGAAGTATGACATTGACAACCATATAACCTACTTTCTGTGCATTTTGGATGCAGAAAAAAGCACACTGAAACGCATGTCATGTGAACTTGCCCTTAGGCTGTTGCACAGTCCTCAGAGAAGACAATCTGCCCTCATTTGTACCTGTTGAAAGAGGCCTAAAAGTGCAGGAAACACGTTTCTGTGTATCCCTGTCTTGTGCATGGTTTACTGTTGCCAACCTGCCATTACTATTTGAGCCTGTTCCCTTTATAATTTTGTGCTTGGATACGGGCAGCTCCTTGGAGACACACACCTATGACTGACCATTTTGATCCCTTCTACTTACCCTCCAATTTTGTTCAAATGCTAACCAGCAAGACTATCCATCTGTCTGCAGCAGCTGACTGAAGCCCCACCATGCCTGCTTTAGGCTTGGTTCACATCTGTTAGGGTGGTGCCGCTGCGGATCTGCATGAAAATCCATGCAGCCGCACCAACAGCACAGAAAAATTGGAACCCGCGGGCGGGTGCCATTAGTTCTAATGGCACACTGTCCGCACTGGAAAACGCAACTGTACTGGGAACCGAGGTTCCTGTGCAGGCTGCATTTTCAAAAGAAGTGCAAGGACTTCTTCCTTGCGTGTCAGGGGGCACAAGAGTCCATTCAAATGAATAGGCTCTTGCGCCTGCGCAAAACTCTGCCGCACGGCTGCATATATGTGAACCGGGGCTAAAGGGGCAGCATCACGTGAACCCGTCAGAGGAAGATAGTTTTAAAGGGGCTGACAGCTGGTGGAAATTATCCCTAGAGGGGAGAAGCTACATATATACAGTATATATATATATATATATATATATATATGTATGTATGTATGTATGTATCTCTATCTCCTCTTTTTTTTGTTCTTTAAACAAGTGGAAAGCCCAGAAAGCTGTCTTGGACTTGAGGATACTCCCTGGCATTCTGAGATTGCAGGTCAAAGGGGAAATCGGGCTCTGGGTTACCATAGTCATATGACAGTAGCATGTGCTTCTAGACTGTAACCCTGGAAAGATTGCAAGGTCTCAGATCTGATTTTGTTAACATTTTAAAGCAAGTGGTTTCAGTTGGAGGTGCTCAACCCTGCTCAGATTGTGGAGCAAAAGTGGTCTGTGATCAATACATGGTCACAGATATAGTGGTGCATTAGGAACACTGATCACAAGATTGTAATTGTGCTCATGTGAAGAGACTTATTATTATCAAGGTATCCCTGGGCACTGTCCTTCACCAGTCAATCCCAGAAGCAGGAAAACGTCAAACCTCGGTATCTAAGAATAAGGGTGAGACACTTGTGGGTGCCAGATATGAACTGCCTCATAGCACAAAATTAGCCTCTTTGTGAGAGACACGGAAGATTGAATACTGCCTGTGCCAAGGACTGATGCATGTGTCTGCTAGCTGCCCAATAGATACTATGAAATGTGACCGGGAGAAAGGGCATATGTTACAATTTGCCAAGCCTGTTCTGGTAGTACACCTGAAAGCTGAGACTGAAAGGCAAATATGTCATGTTGCCATAGAGGGACACCCAGTAAAGGTGGTATTAGGCTCCATGAGCCTCGTCGCTTTGATCAATACCAGTCTAGTGGACCCTGCCAAGCTTGACATAGACTTGATGGATAGGAGTACTCTGTATACATGGCGATTTAAAAGATTGGGAAAAATGGGGGGAGGGAGTAATACAGGTGGCCAGTACTAAAATTGCCTGAAGTAAATGATCTTACAGTTGTTGGACCATTTAATTTTCCACTGGGCTTGTTTTGTTTTTTTCTCTTTGGTGCTTGCAAGGCCACCCATGGCTTGATTTTTATAGGTCTAGCCAGCTGTGAGGACATTTATTGGCTATTTTATGCCATGAACTTTATGTTCGAGTCCCTCCTGCATTAATATTGTGTGCTTACTGCCTTGCTGAATAAGTGCAGGACAAACCTGCTTGTACTGTTCCTGGGCATCCTGATGTTGTGTATGCTTTATCACTGCCAATACCATATAGCAAACTTTAAAAAAAAAAAAAACTGGGTTTCTTAGTTCACACACTTGCATTACATGTGGCAAGATGGTAAGCTGCATCAAAGCGATCCCTCTCTAGCCAGTACCTACTCTGTCTTGCAGATTGCCAACCTCTTTCTGATATAGTGTATTCTTAAAGTGGTTGTAAACCCTTACATATACCCAGTGAAATTACTGGCCTCCGGTCATATACAGAGATGAAGCAAATTCTCCTGCAAAAGTTGTACCTGTTTATCTACAGATGAAGCATGTGTCAGTACAAAGTTAATGACACCTCAAATGCAGTTTGCAGTCAGTGTACTTCCTGCACTGAATCGCATGATGCTTTTGTACTATGTGATCACGTTGCAGTGCTTTTTAAAAAGTAGTGCATGCACTACCTTTGGTACAGTGCAAATTTATCCCATTGAAAAGAATGGGCTGAAATTGTAACTAACAGAACCGTATGTAAATGGCACAGTGGCGGGCATGGTGGGAACCGGCCCTCAGAGCATGGGCATATGATGCCAATATAAGGCAAGCATAGTGGGAAACGGCCCTCAGAACATGGACATATGATGCCAATATGAGGCAAACCGACACAACTGGAGGTGAGCTACAGACCCTGAGTCAGTAATGCACATCCACGATGGGAAAAAGACAGAGTGGGTAGGCCGCAGCAACAAGTAAAGGTAGTTATCTATGCAGGTAACCAGGTGTGTCCTCCACAAAACAGGGAGTCTTAAATTTGCATATGTTGTGTGGGTGTGTGTAATACAGTTAGGTCCATATATATTTGGACACAGGCACAATTTTAGTTTTTTTTCAGGTATTTACCAAAACATATTCAAGCTACAGTTATATAATGGCTATGGTCTGAAAGTGCATACTCTCAGGTTTAATTTGAGGGTATGTATATCCAAATTAGAGGAAGGGTTTAGGAATTACAGCTCTTAATAGTAGCCCCCCCCCCCCCCCTTTCTCAAGGGACCAAAAGTAATTGGACAATTTAATATAATCATAAATAAAATTTTCATTTGTAATATTGAGAATCCTTTACTGGCAATGACTGCCCGAAGTCTGGAACCCATGGTCATTACCAAAGACTGGGTTTCCTCCTTTCTGATGCTTTGCCAGGCTCTAACTGCACCTGTCTTCAGTTGTTTGTTTGTGGGTCTTTCTTCCTTTAGTTTTGCCTTCAGCAAGTGAAATGCATGCTCAATTGGGTTGAGATCAGGCGATTGACTCAGCCATTGCAGAATATTCCACTTCTTTTCCTTCAAACTCTCCTGGGTTACTTCTGCAGTGTGTTTTAGATCATTGTCCCTCTGTACTATGAAGCACCATCCAATCAACTTTGCTGCATTTGGCTGAATCTGGGCTGACAGTATATCTCTAAACACTGCAGAATTCATCCAGCTGCTTCTGTCTTTTGTCACTTCATCAATAAACACCAGTGACCCAGTGCCACTGGAAGCCATGCATGCCCATGCCATCACACTGCCTCCACCATGTTTTACACATGACGTTGTGTGCTTTGGATCATGAGCTATTCTAAGACTTCTCCACACTTTTTTCTTCCTATCATTCTGGTACAGATTAATCTTAGTGTCATCTGTCCAAAGAATGCTTTTCCAGAACTGGTCAGGCTTTTTTAGATTTTTTTGGCAAAGTCTAATCTGGCTTTTCTATTCTTCAGGTTTATGAATGGTTTGCACCTTGTGGTGAACCCTCTGTATTTGCTCTCATGAAGTCTTCTCTTGATGGTAGACTTTGACAATGATACGCCCACCTCCTGGAGAGTGTCCTTCACTTGTCTGGATGTTGTGAATGGGGTTTTCTTTACCATAGAGGGGATCCTGCGATCATCCACCACTGTTGTCTCCTGTGGACGTCCATGCATTTTTTTCCTGTTACTGAGCTCACCAGTGCGTTCTTCTTTTCTCAGAATGTAGAAAACTGTTGATTTGGCCACTCCTAATGTTGCTGCTATCTCTCTGATGGATTTGTTTAGTTTTTGAAGCCTTACAATGGCCTGTTTCACTTGCATGGACAGCTCCTTTGAATGCATGATGTAGGTTCACAGCAATAGATTCCAAATGCAAATACCACACTTAGAATCAGCTCCAGACCTTTTAGCTGCTTAATTGATAAAGAAATAACAAAGGAGTAGCCCACACCTGGCCATGAAACAGCTCACAATTAAATTACTTTTGGTCCCTTGAAAAAGGGGGATGGCTATTCTTAAGAACTGTAATTCCTAAAACGTTCTTCCAATTTGGATGTATCTACCCTTAAATTTAAACCTGAGATTGTGCACTTTCAGCCCATATCCATTATAGAATTATAGCTTGAATATGTTTTGGTAAATACCTGGAAAAAAAAAACAAATTGTGCTCGTGTCCAAATATATATATGGCCTTAACTGTATATTGCATGGTTTTTAATATAGTTGATTTGTACTTTTAACAAAAAGATCAGTCTGTTGATCTCTCATTCTTTTTCATTCTCTGTTCATGCGATTTTAGACAAATTTTGCAAACGGCACAGCATACCTTCTGGTTTTGCTGTATCACACGTTAGAATGTCAGAATGGCGGGGGGGGGGGGTGTTCAAATAACTGCAGGATTTATTTATATATAAAATATTTGTTTGTAATATGTTTTTCAACCATCACAAATATAAGATGTTGCATATATACTGTTCCAGCTGGTGTAGTGAGCGGTCTATTAATCTTCCAGATAAGCTACTTCAGCTAGCATTTCCAGATAAACTACTTCAGCTAGTATTTTTAATGTGTATATAAACCCAAACACAACAATTTAATGCAGCTAATCAATCCTTAGATGTTGTGACTGCATTAGTTTCCTGTGTTCTGTGTGCAGTGTTTTCTCTTTATTTTCACCAGGCCAGTAACGCCAGTTAAGCTGGCTACTCTATCTATGGAGGAAAAACAGGGATACTCTTGGACTACAGCATTGTCTGCAGAGGGTAGTGTTAGATGGACTAGTAGATTTATAGGGACATTACACAAATGACTAATAAATTAGGGCACACTTCAGTTAAAACGGCATTCCACTCACACTGTAAAAAAAAGTCAATAGCTACAAAAACTGTAGCTGCTGACTTTAAAAAAAAAAAAAAAACAACCACTCACCTATCCCACGGTGTCCTCCCCGCAGCCCGTTTCACCAGCTGTCTTGTGTTCCAAGCGCCAGCATCTTCAGTGTGGGCACCTGGCTGTGACAGCTGGGTGCCCACTGAGCATGCACAAGTAGCGCTGCGCTTCCTGGATGGCCCCGTAGTCTTCTGCAACCTGTCGCGTGTCCCAGAAGACTGTCGAGGGGTAGGATGACAATTTCTGTTTCCGATCGCCTAGGCGAACGCAGCGGATACCTGTCAATTACCACTACCCCCCGCTCCCCAAAGGTGCCAATCCTTAATGGGGGGAGCGGGGGACCAGTCTTTAAAGCGGAACTTCCCCTTTTGGGTGGAGCTCTGCTTTAACTCCTTTTTGTAAGCAGGTACAGTTGAGCTGGCCATGTTTGGTGTGCAGTAGTGCCTGCCAAACAACATGACTGGGTATAATTCCTGCTGCTGCATGTGCACATTTCCATCAGCTGCGTTCTCAGCTAAAGGAGGAGTGGTTCAGTGTGGCAAAAATATGGCTCAACTGTGGGTTTGCCCCAAAAGCACTTGCCCAAGAGTTTGTCAAAAAGAAAAGTCGGTAACCAGAGCCTGTTCTGTCATTTAAGTCTTGGTTCACAGTGATGCGGTGCGGGAAACGCTGCAAATCCTGTGCGTTTTCCACGCCACATTGCAATCGCATGGAGTTCATGCATTCTGGGGCTGGTATTGATGTAAAAATTAATGACATCCTGAAATGGATCACAAAATGCAGTGCTATTGCCAGAAATCTCCTTTCATGTTTGAGAAGAAAAAAAAGGGCCCTGCACCTTTTTTTAGTGCAGATGCAATGTATTTTTGAGCCATACCCCGAAAGCTTGTCCTCAAAATTGTATGTTAGTGCAAATAAAAGTATCACGGACAGTACTCAATTGTTTCTGAGCCATACAAAATGTATTGCACCGCACAGACATCACATAAATTCACACAGGAATGCGGTGTGATTCTGCTTCAAATTACATGCAGTGTTCCGCATTGCATTAGTGTGAACCCGGTCTAAAAGTAGAGAAATTGCTTGTTTAACCTAATAATTTGCTACACAACTTCAGAAACAAAATTATGGCAATGGACTGATCAATTTCATCCATGAAGTTTTTTCTTTGTTTTTTCATTTTTAAATATTTTGTTTGATTAAAAAAAAATTAAAGCAAAGTCTGATCTGTATTACACATGGAATAAAAATTGGATGCTAATTACTTCTGTCAGTTTCAATTTATTCCAAAGAATTGTGTATATTTTTTAATAGATACAGGCAGCAATAATGTCCTAACGGAGGTTTAAAACCTTTCTCACCTGAAGTGTGTGTGTGTCTGACCCATAGATGTGAAGTAGAATTCTCTCAAACAATGGCATAAGGACTCAGAGCTTTTGGTCCATATTGACATGTGTTACTGTTGCCTATCATCGCGAACCAGTATGCTCATTCTCCTCTGACATCAAGGCATTTTTGTCCACACAACTGCCACTCACTGGAAATGTTCTCTTTTGGGCCATTCTCCCCTAGTGATGGTTGTGTGTGAAAAACCCAGTATATCAGTTTTTGAAATACTCATATGGCACCAACAACCATGCCATGTTCTAAGCCACTTAAATCCCCTTTCTTCCCCATTCTGATGCTCAATTTGAACTTCTAAAAGTCATCTTCACCATGTCTAGATGCCTAAATGCACTCAGTTGCTGGCATGTGATTGACTGATTAGCAATTTGTGTTCACCAAGCAATTGAACAGGTGTGTGTGTGTGTGTGTGTGTGTGTGTGTGTGTGTGTGTGTGTGTGTGTGTGTGTGTGTGTGTGTGTGTGTGTGTGTGTGTGTGTGTGTGTGTGTGTGTGTGTGTGTGTGTGTGTGTGTGTGTGTGTGTGTGTGTGTGTGTGTGTGTATTTTCAAATTGCTCAACAGATTCCACACAATTAATGGCTTGAAGTTCACCATGCAACAATTCCAACTCGACGTGTTCCAACAAATTTCTGGCTTCTTCAGGAGATTTACAGATAGTTGCATGTAATTGCCACTAAAAAAAAACAGGTGTGTCTTGATATATGGAAGACCCAGCAAACTTCTATATCCCAAAAGGAGTCCAAGATGAACCAAAAGAGGGGAAAAGGCTGCAACCCACCAATGCGGACCTCCCTATACAGACAGCTGTAGAGCCCAAAACCCCTTATTGGCGAACTGAGTCCAACATTTGATATCGGTAACTGAATGCTTTAAGGGATACAGGAAAAACCCCACCAATCAATCATGGAGATAGTATATACTTGCAAGGTCACAGAAAACCTCGGTTTTATACTTTTCAAAGACTACTAATGTGATGTAGTTTTTTTTTTTCTATAATATGAAATAAAGCTTTGTATTGACTTTAGTATATATTAAGTGTGTGAAATTTGTTGAGCACCTTGAAAATCCCTTCTTTCTCATACAATGTTGGATATTCATAATATGGGATGTGGTGCTAGTTGATCTCCAGCCCACCTGCAACAAATACAGAACTCACCAAAATGTTACTGTTCCTTAGGAAGCTGTTGTAACCAGTTTAAAAAAAAAAAAAAAAAAAAAAATTCCAATTGCAATGCTGTCTTATATCACAAGTAGGTTGTTGAGCAGCACTAAATTTAAAGTTCACAGAGGTCTGGTTTGTAAAATGTTGTTTTGCAGAGATCCAAATCTCATTTTTATTCTATGTCACAGTCCCCATCACAACAGCTGCCCCCCCCCCCCCTCCTCACATCACAGCCCCCTTTGCAGTCAAAGCCCTGACCATACATCACAGTTCTCCCCACCTCACATCACATCCCCCCTTGCAATCACAATCCCCCTCCTCTCATAACAGTTCTCCCCACCTCCCATTACGGCCCCCCTTGCAAGCAAAAGCTCCCAGGTGCATTACAGCCCCTTTACATCAGACCCCTTTGCATTCACAGAGTCCCCCTTGGTAATAACAGCCCTTCATTAAACCACAGGCCCTTTTTGCATTTGCAGCTCTTCCCCCTTTCACAGTCCTACCTTAACACAGCAGGGAAGAGGGTGGGGAGGCACAGCAGGATGGATTCTTCTGTGTGTATTTGCCTGTCTGCCTCTGCTGTTGTTAAACTGACAGCAGGGCAGAGTGCAGGAGGAACTGCAGGTCTCCACTGAGGACGGGAGCTGTCCAACTCTGCCTCACATCTGAACAACCCATCACTCGCTTATTTGAAAAGTTGGGCAGCTCCCACGCTCTGTGCAAACCTGCCATACCTCCTGCCTTCTGCCCTGCTGTGAGTTTAACGGAGGCAGCCAGGCAAGTCCACACAATCTGTTAAGTGGTGCCGCCACGGTCTGGACAGGACTTTCACTCTGTCCATGTCTGGACCACAATCTGCTATTTAGTGACACTTGGTTTATAGAATTTAGATGGTTATTGTATATTGATTTTATGTATTCTGTGTTTTACAAACTACAAATTTAGTCTTTGTGTGAAATGCAGTTATGGTATAAAGTATTATACAGTATTAATATTATACAGAATTTATATAGTGCCAACAGTTGCAGCGCTTTAGAACATGAAAGTGCAGTTAAGAAGTTTCACAGCTTTTTTTTTTTTTTTTTTTTTCCCCCTGTAGGCAGTATGCTATAATTTTTCCAGATTTTCTTTTTAAAATCTTCAAAATTTTCTTTTACTAAAATTGAACTTAAGCCTTGTTTATGCTTGTGTTGCGCTCAGAATGATCCAACACCGATCACTCTTTAGAGGGCAACACAAGTTTGGACAAGCAGTGAGATGGGTTTATATTGTTTCCTTATCGTCTCATTGGCTGAGACAGCAATCGGACCCACTGGCAATCACAGCCAGTGAGCCAATGAAGAGTGGGTGGGCACTTGGCTGGAAGGAGGGGCCAGGAACACCATCAGGGACCTGAGAAGAGGAGGATCAAGGCTGCTGTGTGCAAAACCACTGGACAGAGCAGTTAACTATGACATGTTTGCATTTTTTTTTTTAATCTGTTATATCACTTTAAACTGTGCTACAGTGTGCTGCTACAGTTCTGGAGTGTTTAGCTGGTTTTTTTTTTTCCCTGTGAATAAACTCCTCTCAAAAACACAACCCAGAAGGTGTTTTTTTTTTCTGCCTCTAAATGCAGTGTTTAAAATATGCCTTCAGACATCCTAATGTGCATGGACACATAGGATAACATTGAGCTGCTGCTACAGGCAAAACTGCTATAAAAGCAGTGTGGTGGGTTTTTTTTCCCGTCTAAGTCCAGTGTGTTTGGACTCTCAAGGGAAGTTTTTTGTGATTTTCTGAAGGAATACAAAGATGCTTATGATTGACTGTGGCAGAGATTTTGATGTCGTCTGCCTGGCGGCTCTCAGCCTCAGCCAATCAGAAGAAGCCTTGTATTCAGAAGATACATAGCTTCCTGTAAGTACTTGAGTACCCAACTTGATTTTGTTGGGAGACAGGAAGTCTCTGTCCTGCAAGAACACAGTGCTGTATGCTCTTTATAGCTGAGGCTGCATACAATTCACACATCACTGACAGCTGCTGCATGCACCAGCTTGGTCAGAACAAACTAGTTAAGAGTTCAGCAAAAACATGAACCTCCCCCCCCCCCCCACCAAAAAGAGCTTTGCATGCTCATATCAAACCATCACATTTTCTATAATGAGAAAAAAATTGGTTTTACTCCCATTTAAATACTTTACACCACTAATGGCTCCAAAGACCCCAGAAATGCAACCATCTCAGATGCAGTCAGGGAAGACTACCCCCCAGATTACCTTACTGGGAAGGCATGTGTATGCACTGCAAGATCTTTCAAGATATCTGGTAGAGACATTTTTGTTTTCTTTACTTTGATGAAGTTTAATGTAATCTGGGCAAGGGGAAGGCAAGTTAAAACTCCAGGAAAAAGAGGAGATTGAATCCTCAGCACTTTCTTAAATGTTTGCTGAAAGAAAAGTTATTTTTTGTTCTTTTCATAACCTATGTGTAGTGACTTTACTTTGCTTATATTGGTCTGGGAGTAGCTCAGCTTGACCACTAGAAGGTTTTACCTCCTTCAGGCCCAGGGCATTTTTTTTGCTATTCAGCACTGTGCTACTTTTAACTGGCAATTGCTCGGTCATGCAACACTGTACCTAAATTAAATTTATATAATTTTTTTTCACACAAATAGCTTTATTTTGGTGGCATTTGATCAGCACTGAGTTTTTTTATTATATAAGCAAGACCAAAACTGTAAAATACTTACAGTATGTTGTTAAGCGTATTGTGATATCCCTCTAAATCATTGGATTCAGATGTTTCAGTCACCTCCATGGCCACAGGTATAAAAAAAAAAAAATCAAGCACCTAGGCATGCAGCCAGACTGCTCCTAAAAACATTTGTGAAAGAATGGGTCGCTCTCAGGAACTCAGTGAATTCAAGCGTGGTTTCCATGATAGGTTGCCACCTGTGCAATAAGTCCATCCTATCCTTGCTACTAGATATTCCATGGTCAACTGTTGTGGTATTACTACACAGTGGAAGTAGGTGGGAACAGCAGCAACTCTGCCATTTAGTGGTAGGACACATAAAATGACAGTGAGGTTGGTTCATGCTGAAGTGCGCAGAAGTCGCCAACTGTGTGCAGAGTCAATAGCTAAAGAACTCCAAACTTTGTGTGGCCTTCAGATTAGCACAACAGTGCATAGAGAGCTTCATGTAATGGGGTTCCATGACCAAGCAGTTGCATCCAAGCCTTACATCACCAAATGCAATGCAAAGTGTCGGATGCAGTGGTGTAAAGCACACCGTCACTGGACTCTAGGCAGTGAAGACATGTTCTCTGGAGTGACAAATCACGCTTCTCTGTCTGACAATCTGCCTTGCCTGACTGCATTGTGCCAAGTGTAAAGTTTGGAGGAGGGGGGATTATGGTGTGGGGTTGATTTGCAGGGGTTGGGCTTGGCCCCTTAGTTCTATTGAAGGGAACTCTTAAGGTGTCAGCATACCAAGACAATTTCATGTTCCCAACTTTGTGGGAACAGTTTGGGGATGGCCCTTTCCTGTTCCAATATGACTGTGCACCAGTGTACAAAGCAAGGTCCATAAAGACATGGATGAGTGAGTTTGGGGTGGAGGAACTTGACTGGCCTGCACAGAGTCCTGACCTCAACCCTATAGAACACCTTTGGTATGAATTGGAGAGTAGACTGTGAGCCAGACCTTCTCGTCTGACATGAGTGCCTGACCTCACAAACACGCTTCAGGAAGAATGGTCAAACATTCCCACAGACACACTTCTGAACTTTATGGACAGCCTTCCAGAAGAGTTGAAGCTGTTATAGCTGCAAAGGGTGGGCCAACTCAATATTGAATCCCATGGACTAAGACTGGGCTGCCATTAAAGTTCCTGTGTGTGTAAAGGCAGACATCCCAATACTTTTGGCAATATAATGTATGTATGTAATGTGTGTGATTTATATAGATATATATATCTATATATTTATTATACTTATAAAAAATCCAAAAAAAGGAAACAAATTTTGTCTCAAATTTAGGCTAAAATGTATTCTGATACATATCTTTTGTAAAAGAAAAATCCCAATAAACTTATATATTAATTGGTTTGTGTGAAAGTTAGTGCATCTACAACCTATGGTGTGTGTGTGTGTGTATATATATATATATATATATACAGTCATGGCCGAAATTGTTGGCACCCTTGATATTTTTCCTGAAAATCAAGTATTTCACACAAAAAAGGTATTGCATTAACACATGTTTTGCTATACACATGTTTATTCCCTTTGTATGTATTGGAACAAATATAAAACAGAGGCAGAAAAGCAAATATGACATAATGTCACACAAAACCCCAAAAATGGGCTGGACAAAAGTATTGGCACCCTTAACTTAATATTTGGTTGCACACCCTTTGGAAAACATAACTGAAATCAGTCGCTTCCTATAACCATCAATAAGCTTCTGACACCTCTCACCCGGAATTTTGGACCACTCTTCCTTTGCAAACAGCTCCAGGTCTCTCTTATTGGAAGGACACCTTTTCCCAACAGCAATTTTAAGATCTCTCCACAGGTGTTCAATGGGATTTAGATCTGGGCTCATTGCTGGCCACTTCAGAACTCTCCAGCGCTTCTTTGCCATCCATTTCTGAGTGCTTTTTGACGTATGTTTGGGGTCATTGTCCTGCTGGAAGACCCAGGATCTTGGACGCAAACCCAGCTTTCTGACACTGGGCCCTACAGTGCGACCCAAAATCCTTTGGTAATCCTCAGATTTCATGATGCCTTGCACACAGTCAAGGCACCCAGTGCCAGAGGCAGCAAAACAACCCCAAAACATCATTGAACCTCCACCATATTTTACCGTAGGTACTGTGTTTTGTTCTTTGTAGGCCTCATTCCGTTTTCGGTAAACAGTAGAATGATGTGCTTTACCGAAAAGCTCTATCTTGGTCTCATCTGTCCACAAGACGTTTTCCCAGAAGGCTTTTGGCTTACTCAAGTACATTTTGGCAAACTGTAGTCTTGCTTTTTTATGTCTCTGTGTCAGCAGTGGGGTCCTCCTGGGTCTCCTGCCATAGCGTTTCATTTCATTTAAATGTCGACGGATAGTTCGCGCTGACACTGATGCTCCCTGAGCCTGCAGGACAGCTTGAATGTCTTTGGAACATGTTTGGGGCTGCTTATCCACCATCCGGACTATTCTGCGTTGCAATCTTTCATCAATTTTCCTCATCCGTCCACGACCAGGGAGATTAGCTACAGTGCCATGGGTTGCAAACTTCTTGATAATGTTGCGCACTGTGGACAAAGGCAAATCTAGTTCTCTGGAGATGGACTTGTAACCTTGAGATTGTTGATATTTTGCCACAATTTTGGTTCTCAGGTCCTCAGACAGTTCTCGTCTCCTCTTTCTGTTGTCCATGCTTAGTGTGGCACAGACAGACACACAATGCAAAGGTTAAGTGAACGTCTCTCCTTTTTATCTGCTTTCAGGTGTGATTTCTATATTGCCCACACCTGTTACTTGCCCCAGGTGAGTTTACAGGAGCATCACATGCTTGTAACATTCTTATTTATCCGCAGTTGTGAAAGGGTGCCAATACTTTTGTCCAGCCCATTTTTGGAGGTTTGTGTGACATTATGTCGAATTTGCTTTCTTTCCTCCCTTTTTTTGTTTTGTCCCAATACACACAAAGGGAATAAACATGTGTATAGCAAAACATGTGTTAATGCAATACGTTTCGTGAGAAATACATGATTTCCTGGAGAAATATCAAGGGTGCCAACAATTTCGGCCATGACTATATATATATATATATATATATATATATATATATATATATATATATATATATTGTATGTATGTGTGTATATATATATATATGTATACTGGAATTTACATCGCTATAGTAATACTATACGAGTAATGGCGGTGATCAGCTTATAGTGGTACTGTGATAGTGTGACGGGCAATCTGACACTGGCTGAGAGGGACACTAATACAGTGATCAGATATAATACTGTACACTCTACTAATGACACTGGCATGGAAAGGGTTGACATCTAGGGGCAATCAAAGGGTTAACCGTGCCTAATAAGTGTAATGTGTGCTGCTTTTACTCATAGCTCTGGCTGTTTTTTTCCTTGCTTTTCAGGGTGAAGAAACAGCCAGATTGCTCTTCTGTTTACACAGCGTTTTGTGTTTGTAAACACAGAATTCTGTGCTGTGATTTAGACACAGCTGCACACAGCAGGTTTCTGACAATCATTGGTTGAAACCTGCTGACAAGCTCGTGCTGTGTCCAATTGCAGCTCGAGCCAGCAGGGGGAAAGTTCGTGCACACCCAAAACCTAGAAGCCAGGCGGCAACACACAGGTATGTCACCTAGCCTGGCTGTTCCACTCGCCCGCACTACATGTATTGTGGGTGGGCAGCAAGCTGTTAAGGAACAGAATTTGCAAGGCCTTATCAACAATTCTGCATTTTCTCAGTAGGTAGAATAGTATAGTTGTGGTTTATTGAAGTTATTTTAGTTGTTTCTGTGATCAAACTGGGGAGCAAAACTGAGCTACAACATTCAGCTTAGAATAAATGTACATTGCTACAGGTACAAAGCATTTGCTAGGATAATTTAGCTGGAGCGATCAGGATTTCAGGTATAACGCCAGCACACACTTCAACATTCTGACCGAATGAGACTGGAGTCTGAAGCAACTTAACATTTAATGAGGTCAGTTTCTCAGTACTTTCAAGGTATTAACTTGAAACATTTGCTCACTTCACTGAGGTTAAAGCTGAAGCTTTTTTACAAAAAAATTACAGATTGGGTGTTAGGGCACTAGTACGAAAATGTAATAAAGTACACCTTAAAGATTTCATTAGTGTCTTTTTTTTTTTTTTTCTTTTTTTTTGTCACATCCACTATACCAGCTTAAAAAAAAACCCTACCTTTTTATGTAAGTTTATTACAAAACAATTTATTACGTTATGAGATCATTGCAAGGGTAGTCTCTGTTTGGGTGAGATGCAGCGGAGCTATAAACCGCTTGCTTCTCAGAAGTTTTATTATCTGGGAAAGTTGAGGTACACCGTGCGTGGCTCGTCTACTAACTAAATAGCATATTTAGCCTATCTGAGATGCTCCACATAGGCAGCTAAGGAGGAGGATGTTGCATCAGAAAAGTAATGGCTTAGGGAGCAGCAAGGTATAGTCTGGTCACCAACTGTCAGGGAAGCAAAATGGTTATAGCATCCAACATAACAAGGAAGCTAGATCTTCTCAGAAGAGGAGGTCAACAAGGGCAGCCTCCAGGTGTTTGTAATATCAGGTGTCCTTTATTTCCTGTCAAGGGCGCCATTTTTAAAAACGCAAAAGCATTTGAAAACACCGCTGTTGGTGTTTTGAATGCTTTTAAGTGCATAGTAGGGATTTGGGGTCTTATTGACCACACATCCCTCCATAAAGAGTACCTGTCACAAGGATGTTTACATTCCTTGCGACAGCAATAAAAGCAATAATAAAAAAAATTAAAGCAACAGGGTAAATATTAAAATAATAAAATAAATTAATAATGAAAAAAAAAATAGTAAAGTGCGCTCGTGCGTAAAGGTGAACGCACACATTGATCCTACACGCAAATAGCGATTGTCCCACACGTGATATATCACCACGAATGTCAGATCATTGGCAGTAATTCTAGCAACCTCTTCTGTAAATCTAAAGTGGTAACCTGTAAATGCTTTTAAAGCATCGCCTATGGATGTTAAAATTTATATAGTTTGTCATCGTTACACGGGAGTGTGCAAAGTGTGACATGTTTAGGATCTATCTACTCGGTGAAACATCATCTATCACATTTTACAAAATAAAAAAGGCTATGTATTGCAGTTTTTTGCAATAGAATTTTAAAAAATTTAAATATTTTTTTTAAATTATTTAAAAATTGTATTTGAAAAACTGCTGCGCAAATACCTTGTGCCAAAAAAATTGCAAAGCCCACCAAAAATACACCTCTTTTTGCAGGTAAGAAAGTGCGTTTTTAATATTTTTTTTTCTTTACGAAGAGTCTGCAAAGCATTGCACTCACGATCAGCAGATCGCAGGTGCAATGCAGGATTCCTGCAGACTGTCTATGTAAGATGTACCTCCTATAGGCAGGCAGTTACACAGTGAGAGGAAGCGTCAATGAAGTACCTAGAGCGCTCAACAGCGCCCTAGTATTTCATTGATAACTACAAGCAGACAGCCGCAAAGACTGTCTCTATATGTAGTTCTTTCATTCACAACTCTGAAGGAATGATGCTGCTGGTGGGTGGAGCTCTGCACGGCCACCTTTTTAAACTTGTGGCAACGAGTGTGGAGAGAAGATCCCCCACTCGCTGTCACAATGGGGGATCAGGAGTGGGGGGCACGGGGGCTGCTGAGACGGTAACATGTTACATAATTTGGAATATAAACAAAGATCCTCCTGCGCAAAAGGGAAATAGCCCTACTGTAAGCTGCCAACACTTAATCTGTTACCCAAACAGTAAGAATACCAAAAATACATAAATAGTGCAGCGCTCAAAAAAACTATATACACAAATAACTGTGCCCACATGCAATGGTGACACAAATATAGTGAAATAACCTAAATAACTAGTGCCACTTAATGATCTAAGGTGTCCACATAATCATATAAACATATAAAAAGACGCATATATATAAATAACGTGTAAAAGCGCCTAAATATCAGACGCATAAATAACATAGAAAAATCCTAACTGAAAGATGATTTTAAATAATTAATAAAGTGCTCCAAGTGTGGTGATAAAACCACATCCAATCAAATTTATTCTCAAAAAATCAAGCCAAAAAAATTGTCCATACAAAATAGTGGCAAACACATGCAAAAGTGAAAAAAGGTGCAAAAAAATGCTAAAAATAGTGCAAAGCAAATGTGTCCTTGTTCCACAGCAGTGCAATTCTTCCCCTCCTACGGCTAAATTGCCTCCTCACCTCCTTACATCGACCCCTAAGGGCCACACAGCATTCAGGATCTCTCTGGATCCTTATCTCCTGGAAATCAGCACTTCTCCTGCCGTCCTGGATCACTTTGAGGGTATTTCCATTACCCCCACTCAGAAGCTTCTATAGGATAATTACTCACCATCCAGTGAGCAAGAAAGAAAGAGATCCTCTAAGTGCAGTATTTTAAGGGCCAAACGACACTTTAATGACAATGTTTAAACAAACATATAGCCACTCACATGGTTTTCATTCCTCTTGACTCGACATGTGGGTGTACTGCATGTAATTGGTGAGTAATTATCCTATAGAAGCTTCTGAGTGGGGGTAATGGAAATACCCTCAAAGTGATCCAGGACGGCAGGAGAAGTGCTGATTTCCAGGAGATAAGGATCCAGAGAGATCCTGAATGCTGTGTGGCCCTTAGGGGTCGATGTAAGGAGGTGAGGAGGCAATTTAGCCGTAGGAGGGGAAGAATTGCACTGCTGTGGAACAAGGACACATTTGCTTTGCACTATTTTTAGCATTTTTTTGCACCTTTTTTCACTTTTGCATGTGTTTGCCACTATTTTGTATGGACAATTTTTTTGGCTTGATTTTTTGAGAATAAATTTGATTGGATGTGGTTTTATCACCACACTTGGAGCACTTTATTAATTATTTAAAATCATCTTTCAGTTAGGATTTTTCTATGTTATTTATGCGTCTGATATTTAGGCGCTTTTACACGTTATTTATATATATGCGTCTTTTTATATGTTTATATGATTATGTGGACACCTTAGATCATTAAGTGGCACTAGTTATTTAGGTTATTTCACTATATTTGTGTCACCATTGCATGTGGGCACAGTTATTTGTGTATATAGTTTTTTTGAGCGCTGCACTATTTATGTATTTTTTTATGTTACATAATTTGAACTTATCCTTTAAAATCTTGACACTAGCTGACAAACACTGAGGAAAGGAAGCACTGGGCTCTTTTGTTGAAGCCAGGGTTGGAAACTTGCAGAGTTAATGGCATCCTGACCAAAAAGGCTTACCACCTCATTTTGCAGCAGCATGCAGTACCTTCTTGAGTATAACTAGTTGGTCAGTGGCTCATCCAGCAGCAACATTATCAAATTATACCTCCCTGGGCTATGGCAGAACTATATTAAAAGAAAAGAGCAAGACGATAGTTTGTAATCATAGAATGGCTAGCAAGCAAAGTCTCTAGACTATCGCTGCTGCAACCTTTTTTTTTTTTGCAATGTTAAAATGCTTATTTACACCTGATTAGTTACAACCCCTAAACATAATGCACAGTGTGGAACAGAGGTATTTGCACACCCTGCGATTATGCAAGTTCTCCCACTTTGAAATCATGGAGGGGTCTGCAATTCACATTGTAGGTGCATTCCCAATCTGAGAGACAGAATTTTTTTAAAAAATTCAGGAAATCACATTGTATGATTTTTTTTAAAGAATTTATTTGTCTTGCACTGCTGAACTTAAGTATTTGAACACCTGAGAAAATCAGTGTTAATATTTGGTACAGAAGCCTTTGTTTGCAATTACAGAGGTCAAACGTTTCCTGTAGTTCTTGACCAGGTTTGCACACACTGCAACAGGGATTTTGGCCCACTCCTCCACACAGATCTCCTCTAGATCTGTCAGGTTTCGGGGCTGTCGCTGAGCAACACAGATTTTCAGCTCCCTCCAAAGATGTTCTATTGGATTTAGGTCTGGAGACTGGCTAGGCCACTCCAGAACCTTGATATGCTTCTTACGGAGACACTCCTTGGTTATCCTGGCTGTGTGCTTCGGGTCGTTGTCATGTTGGAAGACCCAGCCATGACCCATCTTCAATGCTCTGACTGAGGGAAGGAGGTTATTGCTCAAAATCTCAATATAAATGGCCCCATTCATCCTCTCCTTAATACAGTGCAGTCGTCCTGTCCCCTTTGCAGAAAAGCACCCCCAAAGCATGATGTTACCACCCCCATGCTTCACAGTAGGGATGGTGTTCTTGGGATGCAACTCATCCTTCTTTTTCCTCCAAACACGACGAGTGAAGTTTAGACCAAAAAGTTCTACTTTGGTCTCATCTGACCACAGCTTTCTCCCATGCCTCCTCTGGATCATCCAGATGGTCATTGGCAAACTTCAGATGGGCCTGGACATGTGATGACTTGAGCAGGGGAACCTTCCGTGCAATGCATGATTTGAAACCATGACGGCGTAGTGTTCTACCGACAGTGACCTTTGAAACTGTGGTCCCAGCCCTCATGTCATTGACCAGCTCCACCCTTGTAGTTCTGGGCTGATTCCTCACCTTTCTTATCAGTGATACCCCACGAGGTGAGATCTTGCATGGAGCCCCAGTCCGAGGGAGACTGACAGTCGCCTTTAGCCTCTTCCATTTTCTAACAATTGCTCCAACAGTTGATCTATTTTCACCAAGCTGCTTGGCAATTGCCCTGTAGCCCTTTCCAGCCTCGTGGAGGTCCACAACTTTGTCTCTGATGTCTTTTGATAGCTCTTTGATCTTGCCCATGGTAGTAGTTGACGTCTGACTGACTGTGGGGTGGACAGGTGTCTTTAAAGAGCTCAGACAGGTGCTACTAAGTTAGATTAGTGAGTGGAGTAGAGGTGGACTTTTTTAAAGGCACAGTAACAGGTCTTTGAGAGCCAGAATTCTTGCTGTTTCTTAGGTGTTCAAATACTTATGTTCAGCAGTGCAAGACAAATAAATTCTTGAAAAATCATACAATGTGATTTCCTGAATTTTTTATTTTTTTTTTAAATTCTGTCTCTCAGAGTGGGAATGCACCTACAATGTGAATTTCAGACCCCTCCATGATTTCTGAGTGGGAGAACTTGCAAAATCGTAGGGTGTTCAAATACATCTGTTCCTCACTGTATTTTTTGAAAGCAGAGACCCTGGAGAATAAAATGGGTGGTATTTACAATTTTTTTTGTCACATATTAGTGCAGATGTTTGTCAAATACGTGATTTCTTTTCAGGCTCCTAGTGCAGAAGTGGCAATGTTCACTGCTTCCACATTCATTCATTGAAGAGGGAGATCAGTGTTTTAAGAACTGCCATGTACCTCTTGGATGTCCAAGAGGGGCATCAGAGTATAGACTACATGGCATAGGGGTACTATAACAGCAGTCTTCTACTGCAAATTCTGGTTTCCTGGCTTTCACACTGACCATCTTTCCTATATAGTTTGCATTATTAAGGGTGCGGGAATTGAAAATAATAAACCTACATACCTACCTACCAACTGCAGCATCGATTTGATGCTGCAAGCGGTTCCTCGCCGCCTCTCAGCCCAAGAACTGAGTGTTCACATGGCTACTGATCACTACAGTTTTGGTCTTGTCTGAGCAGAGAATGGTGACTGTCAGTCACCGCTCTGTGCTCTGCCCCTCCAGCGTTTACTGGAAGAGGGCCAAGGAGCGACTTGCTTAAACTCCAACTGAGAGGCTGAGCCAGCTGCTGGTCAGGAATCTGGGTGGATCCTGAATTTGTCAGTATGGAGCCGCTCTGTTCTCGCTGGCAGCTGGTTCTGGGTCACAGGAGTGCAAACGTAAATACTATAGTAATATATGGTGTTAACTTTGGAAAGTGAATTTTCACTTGCTGAGCGAGGTGAAAGTAAAAGGATGCAAGGATGCCTGTACATAATTGTTTGATTGAAGTCGACACAGCTTCTCCTTATTCACTGAGCTAATTGAAAATTCACTTTGCAAGGTAAAAATGCGTTACTGCTAACCACTTTCCCTCCATAGGATTTACCCCCCTTCCTGACTAGGCCATTTTTTGTGATACAGTGCTGCATTAATTTAACTGACAATGGTGTGGTCATGTAACGCTGTACATAAATGAAATTTGTCTTTTTTTTTTTTTCCCACAAATTTTTTCTTTCGGTGGTATTTGATCACTCCTGCATTTTTATTTTTTGCACTATAAACAAATAAATCTGCCAATTTAGAAAAAATATTTTTTTTTGACTTTTTGCTATAAATTATATCCAATAAGAAAATTTAAAAAATTTAATTTCTTCATAAATTTAGGCCAAAATGTATTCTGCTACATCTTCGCTAAAAACAAAATCCCAATAATTGTATATTAATTGGTTTATGTGAAAGTTATAGCATCTACAAATGGTGGTATATATACTTGAATTTAAATTTTTTTTTACACCGGTAATGGTGGCAATCATCGACTTATAGTAGGACTTTTGGGGGGCATTATGACACTGGGTGGGAACTGGCACACTGCCACTGACATCCCCAGTGACACTAATACACTGATCGGTGATAATAAAAAGCACTGACACTTTACTAATGACACTGAGCAGGACAGGGTTAACATCTGGGGCGATCAAAGGGTTAACTGTGCTGCGTGTGTTTTACATTGTGTGCTGTTTTACTTAGGAAACATGCTGCTTTGTATCTCTTTGCTGTGCAGAGAGATACAAAGCAGTATGCCCATGCTGACAGAAAAGAGACCTGTATTGTTTATACATAGGCCTCTCCCCTGTCAGCTTTGCCAGCGACCACCGCTTGCTGGCCAGGACACGTTGATTGACATCCCCAGCCGCCAATAGCAGTGCAGGGAGGGCAGTGTACGTGTGCCCCCTACCCGGGAATGCAAATTACGTGATTTTGCGCAGCTTTGCCGCCCTCTAGCAGTACTTCTGCTATAGGGCAGATGGAAAGTAGTTAAGTAACTCACCCCCTCTGTGTTAAATGATGAACCAATGTTCTCATTGAACTTCAAAGCTTAGTTCTGTGGTATAGGTCCTAGCACACAAACTGCCTGCTGAAACCAAGCACCTTTTTTCATAATAAGACAAATGTACAGCCCTGGCCAAAGTTTTGAGAATGACACAAATATTTTACCTGCAAGGAAGCATGTGCAGTCATCGTTGCTTTGCAGAAAAAGGGATTCACAGGCAAAGATATTGCTGCTATTAAGATTGCACCTAAATCAACCATTTATCATATCATTAAGAACCTCAAGGAGAGAGGTTCAATAGTTGTGAATTGTGAAAAAGGGTGCCCTAGAAAGTCCAGCAAGCACCAGGACCACCTCCTAAAGTTGATTCAGTTGTGGGATTGGGGCACCACCAGTGCAGAGCTTGCTCGGGAATGGCAGCAGGCAGGTGTGAGTGTATCTGCATGCACAGTGAGGTGAAGGCTTTTGGAGGATGGCCTGGTGTGAAGGACAGCAAAGAAGCCACTTCTCTCCAAGAAAAACATCAGGGACAGCCTGGTATTGTGAAAAAGGTACAGGGATTAGACTGCTGAGGACTGGGGTAAAGTAATTTTCTCTGATTAATCCCCTTTCTGATTGTTTGGGATATCTGGAAAAAACCTTGTTCGGAGAACAGCAGGTGATCTACCACCAGTCCTATGTCATGCCAACAGTAAAGCATCCTGAGACTATTCATGTGTGGGGTTGCTTCTCAGCCAAGGGAGTGGGCTCACTCACAATTTTGCCTAAGAACACAGCCATTTATATAAAAAAAAAAATCTGTAAGAAGACCAATTATATGCATTCATATAAAAGAAAACATAAAGGAATATTGTAAGAGAATATTATAAATATACTATAAATTTAGTGGTCATATTGACAGATTGCAAAAAAAAAGGACATACTACTGGTGTTAATCAGCATAGGAGCATGAGGTTAGTCAGGTTAGTCACTACAGATTTTGTTTATGTAAACATTGTTAAATATATGTAATTTTACAATATTTTGTATATATTTTCACACCACAGTATTGGATTTTGCAAGTGTATAATGGCTGTGCAAGGGGAATGTCTGCTCAAGCTTCGCCCGTTGATCGCTGGCCCACTTGTTCATATAATCCATATGAATAAAGCTGGTAACCACTGATTACTTAGACTTGACAAAGCGCATGCACGTGAAACGTGTTGTCGTGGTTAGCAGCTGAGCTTGCGTTCCACTCCTAGGGCTCTACTTCTCCTTCCGCCCCGGTTGCATTGACGTCACTTCTGGCGTGCCACGATCCCCAGCTGGTCCAGGAACACATCTCTTCCCGGGACCAGGGATGCAGGTGAGTGGGCATTCCACCTTTACAGCCTGGGTTTACCATTGCTCTGGATGTTGCTTGGATACAATTTTAAGAATTTGCACAATAAAGACATACCTCTATGTGAGGTTTATATTGCTTTTAAAGTCTCCACAGCGCTGTTTCTTGGGCATTCACTCACAATTTTGCCTAAGAACATAGCCATAAATAAAGAATGGTACAAAAACATCCTCCGAGAGCAACTTCTTCCAACTGTCCAAGGTGACGAACAGTGCCTTTTCCAGCATGATGGAGTACCTTGCCATAAGGCAAAAGCGATGACGAAGTGGCTTGAGGAACAAAATATCGAAATTTTGGGTCCATAGCCAGAAAACTCCCCAGACCTTAATCCCATTGAGAACTTGTGGTTAATCCTCAAGAGGCGGGTGAACAGAAAAAAACCCACAAATCCTGACAAACTCAAAGCATTGATCATGCAAGAATGGGCTACCATCAGTCAGGATGTGGCCCAAAAGTTGATTGACAGCATGCCAGGGCAAATTGCAGAGGTCTTGAAAAAGAAGGATCAGCACTGCAAATATTGACTCTTTGCATAAACCTAATGTAATTGTCAATACATGCCTTTGACACTTATGAATTGCTTATAATTATACTTCAGTATACCATAGTAACATCTTGACCAAAAAATCTAACAACACTGAAGCAGCAGACTTTGTGAAAATTAATATTTGTGTAATTGTAGGCCAGTTTTAAAACTCTGCTAGGAAATCGAGTGGTTTAGAGCACAAAACATGTAGTGATGGGTCTACTTTTCCATTTTGGCTGTTCAATGTAGCCAAAATGCAAAGGCTTAGGAAAATACTGCTGTAGCATTTGGCATCAATGATCGTCATTATTCGTTTTAACAAAGTAGACAAAAAGCACACTTCTAAAATACAGTCAATACACAGCAAAATGTATGTGCTATGCATGCTTTTTAGATGATTTATTTATATATATATATATATATATATATATATATATATATATATATATACAGTTGCAAGAAAAAGTATGTGAACCCCTTGGGATTACGTGGAGTTGTGCATGAATTGGGCATAAAATGTGCTCTGAACATTATCTAAGTCACAACAATAGAAGAACACAGTCTGCTGAACATAATACTACACAAACATTAGATGTTGCCATGGTTTAATTGCACATAACATGTAAACATTCACAGTGCAGGGAGGAAAAAGTATGTGAACCTTTGGAATTAATAACTGGTTGACCCTCCTTTGGCAGCAATAACCTCAACCAAACGTTTCCTGTAGTTGCAGATCAGACCTGCACAACGATCTGGAGTAATTTTGGACCACTCCTCTTCACAAAACTGTTTCAGTGTAGCAATATTCTTGGGATGTCTGATGTGAATCGCTCTCTTAAGGTCATGCCACAGCATTTCAATCGGGTTGAGGTCTGGACTCTGACTGGGCCACTCCAGAAGGCATATTCTGTGCTGTTGCAGCCATTGTTTTGTTGAATTACTTGTATGCTTAGGGTTATTGTCCTTTTTCATCACCCATCCTCTGCGGAGCTTCAGTTGGCGGACAGATGGTCGTACGTTTTCCTGCAAAATGTCTTGATAAACTCTGGAATTCATTTTCCCATCAATGACAACAATCCATCCAGGCCCTGAGGCAGCAAAGCAGCCCCAAACCATGATGCTCCCTCCGCCATGTTTTACAGTGGGGATGAGGTTTTGATGTTGGTGTGCTGTGCCTTTTTTCCTCCACACATAGTTTTGTGTTTTCTTCCCAAACAACTCAATCTTGGTTTCATCTGTCCACAGTATATTTTGCCAGTAGTGCTGTGGAATATCCAGGTGCTCTTTTGCAAACTTCAAACGTGCTGCAATATTCTTTTTGGACAGCAATGGCTTCCTTCGTGGTGTCCTCCCATGTACTCCATTCTTGTTTAATGGTTTCCTTATTGTAGATGTCAACAAAAATGTTAGCATGTGCCAGAGATTTCTGTAGGTCTTTAGCTGACACTCTGGGATTCTTCTTTACCTCATGCAGCATTCTGCGCTGTGCTCTTGCAGTCATTTTTACAGGACGACCACGCCTAGGGAGAGTAGCAACAGTGCTAAACTTTTTCCATTTGTAGACAATCTGTCTTACCGTGGACACATGAACATCAAGGCTTTTGGAGATACTTTTGTAACCCTTTCCAGCTTCATGCAAGTCAACAATTCTTGACCGTAGGTCTTCTGAGAGCTCTTTTCTGAGAGGCATGGTTCACATCAGACAGTGCTTCTTGAAACCAGTAAACCCAAAACAGGTGTGTGTTTTTTAAGGGCAGGACAGCTGTCAGCAACACATCCAATATCATCACACTGATTGGAGTCAAGGTTGGCTCACTCCTGGCTCCAATTAGCTCTGGGAGAAGTCATTAAGCTAGGGCCTCACATACTTTTTCCTCCCTGCACTGTGAATATTTACATGTTATGTGCAATTAAACCATGGCATTATCTAATGTTTGTGTAGTATTATGTTCAGCAGACTGTGTTCTTCTATTGTTGTGACTTAGATGACGTTCAGAGCACATTTTATGCCCAATTCATGCAAAACTCCACGTAATCCCAAGGGGTTCACATACTTTTTCTTGCAACTGTACATACATACATACACACATACACACAGTTGTGTTCAAAATAATAGCAGTCAGACACCACTAACCTGATCAATCACTGTTTTTGGTAGAAATGATATTTTTATATGGCAAATAATTTACTAGTGGGTGTAGTAGAGTAATAGAAATCCAACAGACCCAACAGTCATGACATGCATGCTGCTGATTCTGTGTAATTGAATCACTAATTGAAATGGGCATGTTCAAAATAATAGCAGTGTGGAGTTCTATTAGTGAGGTCATTCATTCTTTGAAAAACAGGTGGCAATTATTGCCCTTATTTAAGGAAGGAAGGCAGCAAATGTTGTACATGCTGGTTACAGTGCATTTCTCTCTGAAATTCTGAGGAAAATGGGTCGTTCCAGACATTGTTCAGAAGAACAGCGTACCTTGATTAAAAAGTTGGTTGGAGAGGGGAAAACATGTAAAGAAGTGCAGCAAATGATAGGCTGCTCAGCTAAAATGATGGCAAATGCTTTAAAATGGCAACCAAAACCTGAAAAACGTGGAAGAAAGCAAAAAAGTACCATTCGAATGGATAGAAGAATAGCCAAAATGGCAAGGACTCAGCCAACAGTCAGCTCCAGGAAGATCAAAGAAGGTCTAAAGTTACCTGTGAGTACTGCTACAATTAGAAGACGCCTATGTGAAGCCAAGCTATCTGCAAGAAGCCCCCGCAAAGTCCCACTGTTGAAAGAAAGACGTGCTGAAGAGGTTACAATTTGCCAAAGAGCACATTGACTGGCCTAAAGAGAAATGGCGCAACATTTTGTGGACTGATGAAAGTAAGATTGTTCTTTTTGGGTCTAGTGGCCGGAGACAGTTTGTCAGACGACCCCCAAACACTGAATTCAAGCCACAGTACACTGTGAAGACAGTGAAGCATGGTTGCGCAAGCATCATGATATGGGGATGTTTCTCATACTACGGTGTTGGGCCTATTTATCGCATACCAGGGATCATGGATCAGTTTGAATACATCAGAATACTTGAAGAGGTCATGCTGCCTTATGCTGAAGAGGAAATGCCCTTGAAATGGGTGTTCCAACAAGACAACGACCCCAAACACACCAGTAAACGTGCAACATCTTGGTTCCAGACCAACAAGATTGACGTTATGGAGTGGCCAGCCCAATCCCTGGATCTTAATCCAATAGAAAACTTGTGGGGTGACATAAAAAATGCAGTTTCTGAGGCAAAACCAAGAAATAGAGAACTGTGGAATGTAGTCCAATCATCCTGGGCTGGAATACCTGTTCACAGGTGCCAGAAGTTGGTTGACTCCATGCAACACAGATGTACAGCAGTTCTCAGAAACAGTTTATACAATTAAATATTAATTGATTCAAAGGAAAGCAAAATCTTCAAACATTTTTCAGTTTATATAGTGAATGTTTGAGATTGTAAAGAAGAATACTAACACTGCTATTTTTTTTGAACAATCTAATATTCACTTTTCTTCAATTTATTTAGAGGAACAGCACAAATTTGATATATTTTTCTTCATGTTTTGATTTGGAATAGAATGTGTAGTGTTCCCAATTCATTTGTGTGTATGGAAATAAAAGCTATTCGAAGGATTTTGAGCTTTATTCACTTTTTTTCAACACACTGCTATTATTTTGAACACAACTGTTTATATATGTATATAAATATATATTTTGCACTGTATACATAAATTTAAATCAGAAAAAAACATCTATAACGTGCTAAATAAATTAAATATCATATGAACCAAAGCCCATACATTGGTTGTCCTCTCCCGCGATTATAAGTGTTTACAATAAACTAATCCAGTGAATAGTGCATCCATCACTATCAAACAAAGCCTCTTACCCGAATTTCAGACCCCAAATTATAGGTGGTCTTCAAAGGCATGAAGCTGTGTGTGTTCCGATGTATATTATCCACCTCAGATGTTCGGGTGCTACGGTCTCCTCCCTTTGGTATTAGTGAGCTCAAATATGAAAGAGTCTCCATGGTGAAGTACTATCAAAATTTTTATTTTAAAATCCAAAGAGTCTTACAAAATGCCAGTAAAACAATCGCATATATGAACGCCGCTGGTGCTGGCTTCAGCTGGCAGGGATGGCGTCGGCATGGAGTCCTTCTCCCCGATGTACGTTTCCTCCGAATGGACATTCTCAAGGGGAATAGTCTAGATAGAGATTTGAGCACATGGTTGGATGTTTTTGAGTGCAGCAGGATAACTTATGGTACATTTTGGATCATCACTAAGCGCAGTGTAAGAGTTTTTTATGTATTAATTTGTGCCTGCTTTATAGTGCGTGAATGGCAACACCCTACCCACTTAGCCTGTAGTGCGGAGTCCTAAGTGGACAGAACCCTGTCTTTTCTCAAACATCAGTGCTCCAGGTTTAAAGGATTAGTTCACCTTTTAGTAAAAAATAATACATGCACATTTTTTTTACAAGTAAGTAAATGTGCATTTATTATTTTTGTCTGCATGAGCCTGTAAAGCATTGCACCATTGATCAGCAGATTGCTGATGCCATGCAGGTCTCCTGCAGATCTGTCAGAATTTCTGCTTGCTTGTACATGATGTACGAGCAAGCAGATATACTGACAGGAAGAATTAATGAACTACTATGGTCCTCCACAGCGCAGTGGTAGTTCATTGAGGACTACAAGCTGACATCCACTAAGGCTTCCGGTACTTGTAGTCTCTCATTCACAGAATGCTGTGAATGAGTGATGTGGCCAGGGTGGAGCCCTGCACACCTGCGTTTTTTTTTTTTTTTTAATTTGATGGCCAATGAGGGGGAAGAATGTTCCCCACTAGCTGTCAAAGCGGGGGCTGATTAAATCGTAACATGTTACATGTTACACTCTGAACATGGGTGTAACATGTTACAACAGGTGAACTTGCCTACTGGGCACTTTCACCCCCTTCCTGCCCAGGCCAAATTTCAGCTTCCAGTGCTATCGCACTTTGAATGATAATTGTGTGGTCATGCAACACTGTACCCAAATCAACTTTGTATAATTTTTTTGAGACAGAGCTTTCTTTTGGTGGTATTTATTCACAACTGGGCTTTTGATTTTCTGCTAAACAAACTAAGAGACAACATTTTGAAAAAAAACAAAAACGTTTTACTTAGTTTCCGTTACAAAATGTTGTAAGTAATTTTTCTCCTTCACTGATGAATTTTGATGAGGCTGCACTGATAGACAGGACTGATAGATGGGACTGATCAGCGGCATTGATGGGTACTGACAGGCATCATTGATGGGCACTGAAAGGAAGCACTGATGGGTACTGATAGGTGGTAATGATTGGCACTGATAAGCAGCACTGATGGGCATTGACAGATATCACTGGCACTGATAGGTGGCCCTGATTGGCACTGCTAGGCGAAGGTGATTGGCACTTATAGGCAGTAATGGGTACTGATAGACTGCACTGATAGGTGGCACCGATGGGAATTGACAGGCATCACTGATGGGCACTGAAAGGTGGCACTGATGGGCACTGATATGTGGCATTGATGTGCACTGATCAGTGACAACGATGGGCACTGAAAGGCAACACTGATGATCAGTGTAGATGTCCCCTCTGAGGAATTCAGCTTACTAGCTCTCCTCTCCTCTCGCACTGTCAGCGTGAGGAGAGGACTGCCAATAACCGGCATTTCCTATTTACATGTGATTAGCTGTGATTGGACACAGCTGATCACATGGTAGAGTCTATGTCATCGGCTCTTTACCGCGATCAGTGATACACTGTGTCCTAGGGACACAGCGCACCACCAATCGCTGCATGCCCCTGGTGGTTCGCATGCTCAGCTAGACTGGGAGGACGTCCTCCCAGAACAAGAGCGCTCCCACCTGTCTGTCATTTCCTGGTTAAAGGCTAAGTTAACCTTTTGGAACACGTTACATGTTTCACCCACATTTAGGGTGGAACATGTAACATGTTCCAGCAGGTGCTTCCTCTCCTCCCTCCCAGTGACAAGAAGTGGAAATCTTCTCCCAGCGCCCACAGGGCCTTGTCATTCATTCAGTTTCCTGTGAATTACTTAAACTACAGCTACTCTCAGCCTTTGCAGCTGAGGGCTTGTAGTTCTGAATACTGTATACTACAAGGTCGCTGGTGAGCAGCCTTGTACTCCATTCAGAAGCCCTGCAGCTTGTACACAGTCAGCCTGTGTGAAGGTACGGGCTGAAAGCTGCAGGATTGTCTGCAGGAGCCTGGCATTGCACCCCTGACCCACTTATCACGGCTGCTATGCTTTTCAGGCTCCTTGGGGAAAAAAAATAATCATTGCACATTTTCTTTCCCTGCAAACATATGTTCATTCATTATTTTTTCCCAGAAGGTGACTTTATCCTTTAAGTAGACCCTGTCCCCTGCAGAAATCCATGAAACTCTTTGAGTTCAACATTCCATATTATCAAACCTGTGTATAGGGTGAGAGCTGTCTGTGCATAACACCTGTCTGTGCATATACCTCTCATTTCCCTTTAAAACTACAAGCGACTACATGTCCAACCAGAGGGAAACATTCAGTAATGCTTACTACAAATGCAGCTATATATTCAGTGGCTTTCTATTGTTATGCTTTTTTAAATCAAATAACAGTGAGTACTATATAGGTTCTCATTGTCTTTTAACATGGAAATACACACTGAATCATCCATCCACCCACCTGAGCTGCTGGTGTTCTCCAAGAGTCAGAGTCCTTGCTGATTAAGAAGGAAAGGAGTCCTCTGGTGTTGGAGCACACATCGACCTTTGTTGTGGGGGTCAATACAGAGGTGAGCGTTTGCCCATGATTGATTCACTGCGGTGAAGGTGATTTCTACTTGTACGTTCTTACAGCGCTCACAGGGGAATTGATATATAACACAAGTTGTATGGGACTACTACATTCACAATTATATGGACTTTTCCTTTTTTATTGTTTATATTTGGTTTATAGTTGTTTTTCTGTCTACAGACATTGGTTATTACTGACAGATAAATTATTTCAGCATTTACTCTTTTATATACAGCTATACAGTATTTTTACCTGCTTTTTTTATGTGCACATTTCTCAACATACTGTCCCAGTCACTCCAGAATCACTTTTTCATGTTACTAGAACCTCTGGACCCAATTCCTTACTACAGCCCTTAATCCCTGATCACACTCGGTGCGACTTCACCTGCGATTTGCATGCCATACGTCCTGCAAATCGCACCCTATTGTCCGCAATTACAGCGGTCATATCGGTGTCGTTCCAACTTGGTCGGAGCCGCACTGATTTCTACAGTAGTGCATGCACTACTTTTGTTGCGATTTGTATAGACATCTGTGTCAGATGTCTTGAAAATCGTACCTCAAATCGGCATGTCATCTCACTTTGAAATCGCGCGACTTCACTGTAAGCTGCACGATTTCAAAGTTGGGATCATTGTGACCAGGGTGTAAAATGGTTAAATATGCAAAATGAGTGCAATGTTCTTTGCAAACTGCAGAAATGATACTGTGTCTTGGTGTGGAGGGTTTACTCTGCCCAGTAAAAAAGGAAACATGCCAACTATGACTTAAGGTAGAAATCCCATTTATTACTGCCTGTTTGGTTCATGTGTATACACTGCAGCTTAGCATAAGTTTATAGAACAGGAAATGGAGAATCCTCAGGTGTATTCCTTTATGTTTACAGTGACTTTGTATTGTTTTTGGTTTTATATATATATATAAAAAAAAATTTCAGATGTTCCTTACTTTTTAATGGAGCCTTGGTAGAATATCTCCTTTTAAAAAACAAGCTGCACATTGGTGAACTTTGATCTCTTCCATTTTGTTCAGATAGATCTCCACTTCAGGGTTGCCTACTCCTACCTTAGTTAGTTGTAGGTGGCAGAAATAACCTGAGATTGGGCTGAATAAGTGGTTTTTTTCTTTTTTGCCAAGAAGGAGAAAGTCAGCAGATTAAGGTATTTGACATACATAATTCTGTTACACTATGTGTTACGATTGGACATCTTATGACTGTTATAGAACCATTTACCTTTATGTGCCATATGGGAACTTTGAAATAAAGTTACCACTTAATTACAGTATATCATAGGTTTGAGATGTTACTGATTTTTACATTTCCCTGCTGTGATTGAATCTTTAAAGTAAATTCAAGATCACTACACTTCACACTTTAGTAAATTAGAACCTGAATTGTTTTTAGATGTTCCCTAATGCCATCAGGTCTGTATTCACATAAGACAATTGGTACCCTCAGCCTTCTTTTTGTTGACATACTTCTTCACTTGACCTCATCATTTTTCATGCTTGTAAGTGGGCCCATCTCACAAAAAAAATATATAAAACGAATCATTATTATTACTACACAGGATTTGTTTAATGCCAACAGATTGCACAGTGCTTTACAAAATTTAGAGAGACTGTACAGTTACAATAAAATTCAAGACAGTTTTGAGTGTTTTGTTTTGGACTCATAAATAGAGAGTTGTGTGGATCCCATTCACAGACAATCATGTGCACTATAAGGAGTATGGTGGCTGCTAACTTTTCCTTCTGAAAATGCTGGTTATCTGGCTGTTATGTTTTGCTAATGATTTCAATACTGTTGATTTGCTTTATAAATACAGGCATACTTTGGTTTACGAACGCCGCGGTTAACGTAATTTTCGGTTTACGAATGAAAATCCATTGAAAATAATGCCTCGGTTTACAAATTTTTTTCGCAATACAAACGGATTAATTTGGTTTTCAATGCATTTACAAATTTTTTTTTAATCATGTCCATGTACAGTACTATGCCTTTAAAGTTCACTTTATAAAGAGTTTTGAAAAGATAAAACTTTTTTGACTTTTTTTTCTGACCTCCGGATTAATCGGTTTTCAATGCATTTACAAATTAATTTTTAATCATGTCCCTGTACAGTATTTATGCCTTTAACCACTAGCCTACAGGGCACTTATACCCCCTTTCTGCCCAGGCCAATTTTCAGCTTTCAGCGCTGTCACACTCTGACAATTATGCGGTCATGCAACACTGTACCCATATGACATTTTTATCATTTTTTTGAGTCAGATAGAGCTTTCGTTTGGTGGTATTTAATCACCTCTGGGTTGTTTATTTTTTTGCTAAACAAACAAAAAAAACACTGAAAATTTTGAAAAACAACTTTTTTTTTAGTTTGTTATAAAATTTTGTAAATAAGTGATTTTTCTCCTTCACTGATGTACGCTGATGAGGCTGCAGTGATGGGCACTGACAGGCGGCACTGATGGGTATTGATGAGGAGGCACTGGTAGGTGGCACTGATGGGCATTGACAGGCATCAAACAGAAAATTGATGTTGTGCTAATTACAATAATGCTACAGACATTCCAAAACAAATAATGAGATGAGAAAACAATAGATAATACACCATAACATAATCAGTAAATGGAAGGAATATGGGAGTGAAGTGAAATAATAAAGGTCCAAAATGAGGACCAAAAGGTGTAACAGACAATAAATCGTGACCGTGGGCAAAACACACGGAAATGATCAGGGAAAAATAAAATATTAACTGAATCACAGTAATAGTGCGACATATGAGTCCGTCACAACATAAATGAAATAACATGAATACAACTGATGAGAATGTGGAGCAAAATGTGAAAATTACAAAATGAAGTGCTTAATATTAAAAGTGGACAAATCACTTATCACAGAAGAATGACAAAACCAAAGCACAGTGAGACTAAAAATTGTGACCATGCGACTAAAGAGTCATACCACAATGTGCATCAAAAGGCCATGTGACATAAAACGACTAATAAGTGACCATATAAATACCATAAATAAATGTGGAAAATATATAGAGTGCAACTAGTATAAAACAGAAAATGGTGATATAAACGCACAGTGAAACCAAATGAATGTATTACTGTGCACCGTAAAATACAAAAACACAATGAAGAAATAAATAACATGTGAATAAAAAAATCGTAAATACGACAAAGTACAAAAAGTCCAACAAAAACTGTGATGGGAATCACTTTGGGTGGGGGGCCCATGGAACACAGCCCCCTTTAGAGAGGTGGGGAGACCTCTGTCTCAGCTCCCCATATCCCTCTTATGTGTAAGTCACCCTGTTCCTGTTAGGGGTACAGGGTGGAATGTCCTGCTATTGTGTAGACATGTATAGGTGGGGGTTGTTCATTGTTCACTGCTAAGTGGCTGCATCCCATTGTTCTATTGTGTGTCTTGCTTGGGAGCAAACTATTATGGGATGTGTTTGTGTACTGGCTTGGTGGGGAGTGTTTCCAGCAGCCCTTCCCCCTGATGGGACTGCCTGCTGATGTGTTTTCTGTTACAGAGTATGTATTGCCCCGCCCTGTGTATATATCTTGTATCTATGTTAAAATAAAGCAGTCTGTCTTCTGGAATCCTTCAAGTCTGGTGCTGTCTCCTCTTGTATGGTCAGTGGTGGTGTCTGTAGATCTGTGTTCAGACAGGGATGCGGGAGTCTAACGGAAATAACCTAGTGCAGTCGGGGTCCGGTTCCGTTACAAAAACGCATAAAAAAAAAAAAACACAACATGGATAGGTAAATGATGAATCCCACACCGGTTAAATTGCCTCCTCACCTCCGTGCCCAGACCCCAAGGGGCCAAAAGGCTTTCAGGACACAGCTGATCACATGACAGAGCCGACGTCTTTGGCTCTTTCTGTAAATCGGTGATCAGCTGTGTCCGAGGGACACAGCGCACCACCGATTGCCGCACTGCGCGCCCGCGGAGCCGGGCACACGCGGTTAGTGTGGGAGGATGTCATATGACGTCCTCCTAGAACGAGAGAACCGGCGTGCGCCCGTCATCTCCTTATATGGTGGGCGGGAGGCGGTTAAAGTGCACTTTATAAGGAGTTTTGAACAGATAAAATACTTTTTTTTTACTTTTTTCTGACCTCTGGAACGGATTAATTGGTTTTCAATGCACTCCTATGGGAAACAGAATTTTTCACAGAACGAAAAGTCCCACAGAGTGAATTAAATTCGTAAACCCTTTTGTGTTAAGTCCTGTAGCAGAGCAGTCAATGCAAGAAGAGAAGTGAGAATTGTACATTTGCATTTCATTTTTTCACACCTTAAAAAATGTATGTATTGGAATAGGAAGCCAAAATGTGTGCTGCCATTCCTTCTTTTTTTTTTTTTTTTTTTTTTTTTATGAAAATTAAGTCACCTGTGGTTTTAGAAGTCATCTAGTTTTGCTTTCTTGTAACATTCAAGGAGTGCTTGAATAGGATATCATTGTTGATACGGGTACATAGCATACAGATGATTTCCTGTTTTCATTTACTTGAGTAATCATCTAGTAAAAGAAAACTAGTCTCTCACAAGCAGTTTTTGTCTGTAATTTAATTATTCTTTTGAAAATGGTGTACTAAACATTTAAGGAGCAACTTTATGTAATGTGCTCAATTAATAAACTTGATAGAGTTTAAGAAACAATGCATCTCTGTCAATTGACCTTTATTTGGTAAAAGAGAAAACCTAAATAGATTAAGATCCAGCTGTCTCCTAAAATGGTTTTAATTCAGGTTTAGCCTTTGTCTTTTTTCAAGGCAGCATATTCTAGGAGTACAACAAGTTCCTCAACAAGTAGAATTCTTTAGTTGCCTTTTGTATTGTTAGCCACAGAGCTACAAGCACACTGACTGGAATTGCAAGATGGAACTTCTGTTTCAGTAATAACCAAAAGGCAATCTTTTTAAACCTACTCATCTGTCACCCTGAAAAATGTCTGTTTGAAAACCCATTATAATTTCCTCCACTGCTTGCCATTAAACTAGTATTTACTTTGTACCAGTAAATAAAGTCTGCATTTGTTGTCCTCATAAAAAAACGCTCAAGCTTTACAACAGACACAATTAGGTACCTGCCACTCAGGTATGGACACTTCTTCTACTACCCCACTATTACCCCTACTACCCCTGAAGGCTTTAAGCTGGGGGACATACTTAACTAAATGAATATGCCAACTTCATGATTGATGTATTTGCATATAACAACAAGGTATTTGCCTTGGGTGGCATTTTTCAGGGGGGCAGCACCCCCCCACCCCCGGCAGAAGTGACACAGTGGCAGCCAGTGACTGTGGAGGAAGAGGAACAGCAGGAGCTGGGATCCACAAAAGGCAGATGGGTGATGTCAGTCTCACCTTCCCGGTCCTCATCATGGCTTCGTCGGTGCCCGGCGAATGTCATTCTGCGAGCTGTGTCGGTGATTGCTGGAATGGAGGAGGATGGTGTAGAACAGATGAGTCATCCTTGAAGGGGTTAGGGTTGCTAGAGAGTGTCGATCATTGTTGGGGGGGGGGGGGGGGTTGATTTTTGTGTTACCTAGGGCAGCAAAAAACAAAATACACCACTGCCTACAGCAGCTAATTAGGGGGGTGGGGAGAGCATGAGTAGGTTGATTGCCAACCACACACTTGAGGGATAGTTTTATGGAGCGCATAGTGAGAATTTTCTCTTTTAACAGTCATGAGGAAAATAATTTTCGGTCCATGTAGAAGTTCCTTAAAGCACAGTAGGAGCTTCAAACTATTGAAAAATCTTTTGTGTAGGTGTTTATTTCTTTCATTTTTTTTTAGCGGGGACAGAAATTTCAACAAGTGCATGCTGCAGGCATATTCAGATAAAGATGGGGAAATGTTTCTCAGATGCGAGAGGAGTAGCTTTCTATAGTCAACTTTTTGGATTTCAAAGTTACAGGAACAGCCGGGTAGAAAATGGAGGTTGTATTTTGCTGTTGACAAATAGAATCATTTTTTACTTTATTATGTATGGTAAATATTTATTAAATGCTTTAATGGGAAACCTACCACTTATTTTTAAAGTCAAGCAGCAAAGCTATATATTTACATAATCCCTATAACGTGTGCATATTCAAGTTTACAGAGTCTTAACATAAACTGTAGATATGTGAATTTCTCATGGTCAGTTTTAATTGTGATGCATGATGTAAAAATTGTAGGTAAATACTTTCAAACTTATTTTTTTAGTCTGGGAGATGGCTGTAAAACTGAATACTAGGTGGTACATGACCCCCACCAAAATCCATGCCTTCAATCCAACTATCTCTGCTCATTGTTTTTGGGGGTTGCCCAGACTTAGGCACTTTTGACTATAGCTTTTTAACTTGCAAAAAAATTATGCCACCACTCTCTTACCTTACCAGTGTGCTTCTTTTTTCCCCCATTCTGGATTCTTGGGGCCCAGGTTATGACTAGGAAGGAGACAAACAAGCTCATGTAGCGTATTTATCACATTTATTTATCACACTATGCATGACTCCATGGTATTTTTTCAATAGCACCATTTATTATTTACTATCAAATGAAGTATCCCACTGCAATACCCTTTCAGGTGCTTAGTATTTCTAGAATACACTTTCTCTTATCAGACCTGGTTAGTGTTTTAGTTTCTAGACAACTGGTAATACCTGCCACCTCATTTTGAAACTTGGTCACTTTCAGGCTCTTTTTGTGACAGTTCTGTTTTATAGGATATTTTGTGTTTTCATTATATTACTATTGTATTCAGGGGTGTGGAAATTTTTTAAAAAACTTTGTCCAGGGACTAAATCAGTGTCCCAATCTACTTGTCTCTTGTGACAATCTACTTGTCCAGATAAAAAAAAAAAAATTTAACCAAAGCTGTATTTAAAACGGAAGTGATATTAGAAATGTCTGGGGCTTTTAAAAACAAAAGGGGCTTTATGGCGACTTAAACATTTAATATTTTTAACATTGTGCTGTTTATCTCCTCCTCCCCTTCCTACCTGTCTCCAGCACCGCACCCGGGGACTAGCAGGGAGGGGAGAGACCTTGTAGTGTAATAAGCACCGATTGGCTGCTTCTCAGGAAAGGGTGGGTCAGGGCTTATCCTTTATCCCTTTTGCTGCCAGAGCCATTTTAGGCCTGAAGATTACATAAAACCCTCTAACATTATATATTTTCTTAAAACAGACCCTAGAGAATAAAATAGTGATAGTTCCAATTTTTTATGTTGCATGATATTACCGCAAAATTTCAGAAAAATATACAAGTTTTATTTTAGGACGCAGAAAAGCAATAAAGTACCCTATTTTTTGTACAATATAAAAAAAGAGGTTGCACCAAGTAAATAGATATCCAACTTATCAAACCTTAAATTTTGTGAGTGCTCATGAAATGACAACGAACTTCGGTACCCTATATTTTCTATAGGTTGACACTTTTAACTGGTGCTAGAATTATTACTCTCATTCTGGCATGTACGGCGTGTGTGTATCACAATCGACGTTTTCATGCATAGGCGCCCCAGCGTATGCTTTTACGTTTGTGTGTGCGTGTATGTGGGTGTGGGGGTCTCAATTTTTCTTTGGGGGGGGGGGGATGGTATGTGCTTGGGTGTAACTTTCATGTTTTACAATAAAAAAAAAAACACTTTTTTTTTTTCAACACGTGATGATTTTTTGGTGACAGGTTATCTTTATTGAGGCATTGAGACTCTGCATGTCTCCATTGTACTACACTGAATGTAATGCAGTGCACATCACATCACATTACATTCTTTCCCAGCTTCCATGGCCAGGAATCTCTTTAACGGGGACCCCGAAGTGACATCATAACGTCACTTCCGAAACAGGACAAGAAGGGGAGGAGAGCGGATGCGTCCGCTCTCCTTCCTCCCCTCTAGCCGACAGTGGTGAGCCGGTTCTGGGTCCGCTGATGATCAAGCGGAGGGGCTGGGGGGGGGAGGCTGGCACTGTTTGGAAGCAATCGGGCAACAGCGCTGCCGCCCGAATGCTTCCACCTGACAGGTGAGCCTGCTGCTTGCCGCAGTAGGGCTACAGGTAGAAAACAAACTATCTGCCCAGCACCAGGAACTACATGTCCCAGGCATTGGGCGATAGGAATCAAACATCCCTGTGTATTGCATTTGAATTTGATGTGTGTACTGTCTTATTTGGCCTTTGTACTCCTTTGTTTAGTGTGCTCCGATTCTCAATCACCCTGTGTGATGATTCAAACAACAGTTTGTGCTGTGTGACTATATATGCTGTAAGTTTCTCAATGTTATCTAATAAAATTATTTGAAAACACAAACTTATTTTTTTAATTTTTTTTTTTCTTTACAGAATTGACAGTAGAACCTGGGGACCCACCATTGTTACAACAACCTGTACAGACTTCCAAATCTGGCATACAGCAAATTATTGAATGTTTTAGATCAGGTATGTAACTTTAACCTAACGTGTGTTACTGCTGGAAACAGGTGTTCTTTTTGCTAATAGTTTGTTCATTTAGTCAAAATAAAAAAATACTTCCAGGGGTGTGGACATTTTTAAAAAAATACTTGTCCAGGGACTAAATCGGGGCCCCAATCTACTTGTCCCTCATGACAATCTACTTGTCCTGATAAAAAAATTTTTTTCAACCAAAACCGTATTTAAATCTGAGGTGATTTTAGGAATGTCTGGGGCTCTTAAAAACAAAAGGGGCTTTATTGCGACCTCCCCGCCAGTCTCCAGCACCGCACCCGGGGACTTGCAAGGAGGAGAGAGACCTTGCAGTGTAATGAGCACCGATTGGCTGCTCGTCAGGTAAGGGGGAGGAGGAGGGTTAGGGCTTATACTTTATCCCTTTCACTGCCAGAGCCATTTTTGCGGTTTTTCTACACATTTAAAAAAATCATTTTAGGCCGGAAGATTACATAAAATCCCCAAACATTATATATTTTCTGGAAGCAGAGACTGTAGAGAATAAAACTGTAGTAGTTCCAATTTTTTATGTTACTTGTATTTTTTACTAAAATTTTGCGGTAAAATCATGCAAGTTACTTTTAGGGCACAAAAAAAAAGCAATAAATGACCCTATTTTTTTGCAAAATATAAAAGATGAAGTTGCAGTGAGTAAATAGATATCCAACTTGTCAAACCTTAAATTTGTGCGTGTGAAATGGCGACGAACTTCAGTACCCTATATTTTCTGTAGGTTGACACTTTTAAAGTTTATTATAGGTCATGAGGATAGTATATGGAGGAGGTCTGGAGCTAGAATTATCGCTCTCATCCTGGCGTGCTTGGCGATATGTGACATGAGTATCACAATCAACGGTTCCATGCGTAGGCGCCCCAGCGTGTGCTTTTACGTTTGTATGTGGGGGTCTCAATTTTTTTTGGGGGGGATGGTATGTGCCTGGGTGTAACTTTTTCACTTTTTACAATAGAAAAAAACCACTTTTATTTTTTTTCATCGTGATGATTTTTGGTGACAGATTCCCTTTGAGACATCCTGCATGTCTCCCCCCACCGGAAGTGACGTTTAAGCCATTTATAAAGGTCTTCAACAGTATGGATGACATCGGTACAACACTACTCCTCCTCTAGCTCACCCACCTCTGTTGGTACACACTGTACATTCTACTTTACCTGCTCAGCATTCACTTTAGCACCACTGCCTTTACTTATCATTGGAATTTATCCTTATGGTCTTTTTTTTTTTTGTGGGTCTTTCTATAGTTTGCCATACCATCTCTACATGTCTGCCATTGGGACTAAGGACTGAATTGCATGGTTTATGCATGACCATTGACTTTCCTGTCTCAGCCATATTAGTGCACAGATTTGGCTGTGCTATACACATACCCTGTTTGGGTGGCTATTACATGCTGGACATGAGAGTTGTATATTATGTCAATCATGTTGGCCAGAGCATTCATGTGGGAGAATTTAGGATCATTTATCATTCATATCCGGATCAACCTCCATACACTCTCCTCTGTGGATTGACTGAGATTGCTATCAGAGCTACTTATTTTGATCCTGCCAATCATTTTGCATACTAGTTACATCCATCTCCACTATATTCTAGCCATCCTTAGTCTTCCTTCAACACCACATGACCCCAGTGGTCCTGCGTCATCACTTGCTGAGTGAGTGTGTGCTGTGTGTGTAAGTGCGTTTTAATGTGAAAGGTGGAGGGTGATATAGCTTTCTGTACTGTATCATTACTATACCAATAAATATTATGTTTTAAGCCGCAGTATGTTCTCCTGAGGACTTCTTTTCCAGTGGGGCCTTACTCACTGGTTCATTTTTCTGCCACAATATTCATACACCGCGGGGTATGAGCTTGTACCTTCAGATGATTGGACACTGGCAAAGCTTTAGAGGACATGCGCCCCCGGGCACCTCTCCTATAACCCTACCCCACTCAGTCTCATTACTTACACTCAGTCCTCAGCCTTGTGCTAGTGTTTGAAGGTGATGGACCTTTTCTCTTTCATGGAGAAAATCACCCTTAGCTTCAATAGTTTATTATTTTTCTTTTATGTTCAGATTTCTTCAATCAATCCTCACTGCCTTCTAATGCTAACATAGAAGCAGTGTATCTGGATCATAAAACCTTGGGAACTGTACCTGGACCCCATGCTGTGGGAACAGTCTGTAATGCTACTTTTGTCACTGGATCCGTGCATGGGCTGATCTTGGCACTTGATGTAGTGTGTTAAGTTAGCTGCAGGGTGCTATACAGATCCAGGGACATGGTCCATTGCTTTGCAAACCAGTCCCTGAAGATCCCTTCAAGGGTATGCCTACTATGACAAGCGAAGCATGGACTTTATAAACAGTCCAGAGACATGAATAGATAGGACAGGGTAATCCTGTACCTCTGACCATTACTGTGAAAATGGCGTTATTTTTGGAATGTATTCACCTTGCATTGTAAATGTTTCAGGTTTAGCTTTAAAACTCAGCCACTCAGAGCTTAGTTTTAGGTGAATAACCAGGTGTTAACATCACACTACTGGTCACACACTTTACTGCTATTTCGGCCTAGTGCCCTTCAGGGTGGATTTGATTTAAATCAAACTGATTTAAATCACGATTTAAATCACTAGTTAGTAAGGCTTGATTTAAATCATAGTTTTCTACATAGACTAATTCTTGCTGGTATAACTTTAATATGCAAGTAGTTGAAGATTTTTAGAATAACAACTTTCCATATTAGTTTTTTTATCCCCAGTTTAATAGGTTAATCATTCATATTTGGACAACTTTTCTGTTGTACTTAGGAGAAAAATAATCATTACCTTAATAATAATTTAAATAGATTTATTCCACTGAAACAATAACATTCCAGCATTTTATTAAAAAAAATCCGATTTAAATAAAACAAAATCTGATTTTTTTTTTGATTTTTTTTAAAAAAATAATTGATTTTTATCTACCCTGGTGCCCTTACAGGGTACTCAGGCGCTTCCTCCTTACCTTTCACCACAAAGATTCATTACAGGGTGGTCTACAAATGGGTTACCGCATACTCCTGGCACTCATCCTATACTCTGCACCGTATTCCGTGAGTACCCCACAGTGGAATACTCTCACTTGTAGCTATGGTTGATTGGGGAGACCAGCCCTGAGAAGTTCCTGACAAACTTTCTATAAAAGTTTGCGAATCCAATGAAACGCTGTACCCCCCTCTTATCGGTGGGTGTTGGCCAATCTAAGATCGCCGTGACTTTCTGGGGATCCATCGCGACCCCCGCGGGAGAGAGGACCAGTCCCAAGAACGTGATTTTACACTGTTCAAAACAGCATTTTTCTGCTTTGGCGTAAAGCCCGTGTTGACGTAAACGTGCTAAGACCCTTGCCACATGCTCCCTATGAGCCTCCAGTGAGGGTGAAAATATCAGGATGCCATCTAGGTAAACCACCACGAAGACATAGAGGAAATCACGAAAGACGTCATTGATAAAGTGTTGGAAGGTGGCCGGTGCATTACAGAGCCCGAACGGCATCACCAAATATTCGAAATGACCGAATCTCGTACGAAAAGCTGTCTTCCATTCATCCCCCTCCCTGATGCGAACAAGGTTATATGCCCCCCGCAGGTCTAATTTAGTAAAAATTGCTGCTGACCCTAACCTCTGGAGGAGCTCGGGGACTAGGGGTAACGGATAGCGATTCTTTACTGTGATCTTATTCAGGTCACGGTAGTCAATACAGGGCCGTAATGATTTGTCTTTTTTTTCCACAAAAAACAACCCAGCCCCGGCCGGGAACGTGGACGGGCGAATAAATCCCTTCCGCAGATTGTCATCGATATACTCCCTCAAAACTCCTGATTCTAGTTCAGATAAGGGAAAAATGCGACCAAACGAAATCTCAGATCCAGGTAGGAGGTCTATGAGGCAATCGTATGAACGGTGCGGGGGAAGAATGTCTGCTCCTCGCTTACTGAACACGTCTAGGAAATCGTGGTAGGCCGGAGGGATAACCTGAGAAAGATCCGTATCACCATCCATGCACAGGAGAAACAGGGGAGACACGGGCCCTGAGACGTGGCAGTGATCCCGGCAGTATGGTGACCGAAATTGAACCGTTCCCTTCTCCCAATCAACCTGGGGGTTATGGGCCCGCAGCCAAGGAAGCCCCAGAATGATTGGGAAAAGGGGAGATGCTATGGCATCCAGACGGAGGAACTCCTGATGATGGTCCGCCATCGTGGTAAAAATAGGGGAAGTCTCCTGATCCACCACCCCTGATTTTATGCTAGACCCGTCTGCCAGGAAGATGTTAAACCCCCTTTCTTTGGTCTGGAGGGGAATCTTTTGCCGGTGAGCAAAAGTAAGGTCGATGAAACAACTACATGCTCCCGAATCAATGATTGCAGTCACCGACAGGGTTCCTCCGGGGAGCTGTAAAGACACAGGTATTGCCAGGTAACTAGATTGATCACCCCTTTCTGTAGGTAAAGGAAAACAGGAAGCGGACTTACTCATTTTTGCAGGACAGGAGCGCACCTGGTGACCAGCTTCCCCGCACTACAGACATAGGTTCTGCGATCGTCTCCTCTGACGTTCCTCGGCCGATAAAGTGGAACGGGCCAGTCCCAGCTGCATGGGTTCCGAGGTGTCCCCTGCTTCCGTGCTCCGGGTATGGTTCCCTGGGGTTGGAGCTGCTTCTCTCGGTGGAATCCATGCCACCCTTTGACCCTGGCTGCTCCTTTCCAGGCGACGGTCTCTCAGTCTGCGGTCAATTTGGATGGCCAACTCTATCAGTTTCTCAAGAGAGTCCGGTAGTCCTACTCGTGCTAATTCGTCTTTTAGTGACTCAGACAGCCCGATGCGGAACTGGTGACATAATGCCGCATCGTTCCATCTGGTATCTCCCATCCAACGCCTAAAGTCGGACGCATACTCTTCGGCTGCCCGGCGGCCTTGCCGCAGAGAGTATAGAGTAGCCTCTGCGGAGGCAGCCCGATGGGGGTCGTCATATAGGACGGCCATGGCCTGAAAGAACTCAGTCACGGAATCCAGATGGGGGTCGCGCTTCTCCATCAGGCGGTGAGCCCAATCCTGGGGCTCATCCTGAAGGAGAGAGATTATAAACCCCACCTTGACGGTCTCGGTGGTGAACGTGCGGGGCTGCAGGTCAAAAAATAAAGTGCACGCGTTCCGGAAGGCCCGGAAGCGGCTTCGGTCTCCACGGAATCGTTCCGGCAGGGGAACGCGGGGTTCGGGAGCTAGGGGTGCAGCAACTGCTCCGGATGCTGGGGTAGCGGGTGACTCCGCAGTTGCGGAACTTGGAGCAGGGGGAGTCTGGGTGGCTAACGTCTCCATGCGGTCCTCAAGACGGGTGCAGCGGCTGTGAAAGTTCTGGACGGCCTGGGTCAGAGTCGCCAGGTGCTGGCATATATCCTCTAGGGACGCCGGTCCTCTTCCTGGCTCTGTCATGGCCGCAAGGTACTGTTATGATCCGCCAGGTGGTGCCTCTGGCTGCCCACTTGACAGACCTACCCAAAGCGTGGAGTCTAAGTCCCGGTCTGTGCTTTCACCAGGGCCCCTGATGGTGGGGATGGACTTGAAACAGACCAGGACCAGGTCACGACCTCTGAGCAGGCCCACTAGTGGCAGGGGGAACCTCCGGGGATGTATTGGTACCGGGAGAGCCAGATGTGAGGAGGACGGCAGGGCCTAGCACGATAGATCGCGAGCAGTGGTCCCGTGGGGTAGGCGAGGTACAGAATCGGCAGGCGGAGAATCGGCAGGTCACACGCAGGGTCAGCAGGATAAGTCAGTCCGTAGATAGGTTCAACAAGCCGGGGGTCAGGATGGGAGAAGGCAGAGTAGTCAGGACAATCTGGGTCAAATGCAGGAGAAGGCAGCGTAGTCAGGGTCAATCAGGATCAAAACACAGGTACAGGACTCAGGAACTCAAAAGACCTTGCGGCGATCAGTGACAGTGCAGAGCATCTTTAACCACTTGCCTACCAGGCACTTATACCCCCTTCCTTACCAGGCCAATTTTCAGCTTTCAGCACTGCCGCACTTTGATTGACAATTGCGCGGTCATGCAACATTGTACCCATATGAAATTTTGATCATTTTTTTCTCACAAATAGAGCTTTCTTTTGGTGGTATTTAATTGCCACTGGGCGCTTTACTTTTTGCGCTATAAATACAAAATTGCAAAAAATTTGAAAAAAAAAAAAGTTTTTTTGTTTCTTTTATAAAATTTTTCAAACAGGTAATTTTTCTCCTTCACTGATGTGCGTTGATGAGGCAGCACTGATGGGCACTGATAGGCGGCACTGATAGGCAGCACTAAAGGGCACTGATAGGCAGTACTAATGAGGTGGCACGGATAGGCGGCACTGATAGACAGCACTAATGAGGTGTCACGGATAGGCGGCACTAATATGCAGCACTGATAGGCGGCACTGATAGGTGACACTGATGATGGGTACTGATAGACGGCACTGACTGGCATCACTGCTGGGCACTGACTGGCTGCACTGACTGGCACAACCCCTGGGCACTGACTGGTGGCACTGACTGGCAGCATTGGTGGGTGGCACTGGTGGGTGGCACAGGTGGGTGGGCACAGGTGGGTGGCACTGCTGGGCACAGGTGGGTGGCACTTCTGGGCACAGGTGTGTGACACTGCAGAGTGGCACAGGTGGGTGCACTGCTGGGCACAGGTGGGTGATCTGCTGGGCACAGGTGGGCGGAGCTAGTGGGCGCACTGCTGGGCACAGGTGGGCGGAGCTTGCGGGTGGCACTGCTGGGCACTGATCATCAGGGCACTGATCATCAGTGCTCTGATGATCGGTGCCGATCCCCGCTCTGACAACTGCCGGTTCTCGGCAGTACTTTCCTCACGATCTGACAGCGTGAGGAAAGTGCAGCCGAGAACCGGCACTTGCATTTTCCTCTGATCAGCGTGTCATTGGACACCGCTGATCACGTGGTAAAAGGCCGCTGTGATTGGCCTTTTACCACATCCATAGGACACAGCGATCACGGAGATCGCCGGGTGCGCGCCCCCTGGGGCGCGCAGGAGAGCACGTTCTGGGAGGACGTCATATGACGTCCACCCAGAACTGGCCGGCCGCAGTGTAGCCGTGTTTCGGCTATCTGCGGTCGGCAGGTAGTTAAATATCGCGCCCTGCACTGTCATTGGCCACCCAGGACGCGCCCCTGGGCTGTCATTGGCCACCCGAGGCGCGCCCGCGGATCCCACTGCGCATGCGCGGCGTCCTGTCATCCGCGGCTCACCGGGACCTGGTGCTTGTGTCCCGGCGTGAGCCGTTGCCAGCGCGCATGCGCCGGCCGACAGGATGCCGCGATCCCTGACACTAGTACTTGTCATGACACAAATTTCCAGAATGGCTCTAATCTCCTTTCAAATACAATCTTATGGACAGCTGAAGCTGTCTGCAAAAGGACGCCTTACAAGTATGCCCTTTCAAGGGCAGAAGTCTGTTTTGTTGAGGCACTTGACCAGTTCACCAGGGGTCACAGGTGGGAAGGTTTTACATCCAAAGTGGAAGATTGCAAACACTTCCTGCTGTCACATTTGCATAATGTCCTGAACTATTCCTTGTCCCAGGGAGTACCGTATTTTTCTCTCCATAAGACTCACCTGACCATAAGACGCACCTAGGTTTTAGAGGCAGAAAACAGGAAAAAAAATATTCTGAACCAATGGACTGCAGACACAGTACAGGAGATGACCAGAGACTGCAGAAACAGTACAGGAGATGACCAGAGACTGCGGACATAGTACAGGAGATGACCAGAGACTGCGGACATAGTACAGGAGATGACCAGAGACTGCGGATATAGTACAGGAGATCACCAGAGACTGCGGACATAGTACAGGAGATGACCAGAGACTGCGGACTTAGTACAGGAGATGACCAGAGACTGCGGACATAGTACAGGAGATGACTGCTGATCTTTGGGGAGGGGGGGAGCGGGTACCTGAATTTGACAGGTACCCGCTCTTACTTCCGTGGAGTTGTTCTTTGGTTAGTGTCCGCTCTGCAGCGGGACCTTACCTGTTCCTCTATCCAGCGGCATGCTGTCTTCCCGACTTCTGTAGTGTGGGCGCTCAGCTTGACAGCCGGGTGCCCAGTGCGCATGAGCGAGAAGCGATTGTGATTGGTCCGGCGGCTTCTGGGACCTGTCATGTGTCCCAGGTGCCGCCTTACCATTCACAAAGCGCACCGCTTCTTGCGCATGCACACTTGGGACCCGGCTGTCAAGCCGAGCGCCCACACTACAGAAGCCAGGAAGACAGCGCGCCTCTGGATAGAGGAACAGGTAAGGTCCTGCTGCAGAGCTGAGCGGCAGGCCCGGTATTCTGACACGGCGGCGGTGGAAATACCGGACCAGCCGCTCCATATTCGCTCCATAAGACGCACTGACATTTTCCTCCCTTTTTTGGGGGGAAAAAAGTGCGTCTTATGGAGCGAAAAATACGGTAGTTGTGCCAGTACCCCTACAGGACAGGTACAAAATATTCCCTTCAAAACTGTTGCCCAGTGGAGGCATTTTTGTTTTATCCTGAACCTAAAATCCCTCAGCAAGTACCTTCAAATTTAAAATTTTTGCATGGAATCCCAAGGCCAGTTATTACCCCTCTAAGACAAGGAAAAGCATGGCATCTGTGGACATCCAACATGCAATCTATGCTTTGCAGTAACAGAGAAATCATTTTCAGTTTGTTGCATTCCCTGCTTATTCCCTGACTATCCCCTGCTTCTAGAGTAGTCACAAAGGTCCTGCACCTTTCCTTGCCCTTCTAAGAACGCAGGGCATTTAGGTCACAGTTTATCTAGACAACCTTCTCCTGAAGGACTCGTCTCCCTAAATGCTTTCTGGAAACATCCACAGGACAATTCAGCTTCATCAGGCTTTTGGTTGGGTGATTGACTTTCAAAAACTCACTCTTCAACCTTCTCTTAACCTGGAACACTTGGGACTGATCCCAAGCGAAGATATTCCTTCCAGAAGAGAAACTAGTGTCTCTCAGAGCTCATGCTCTGAAATTAAGGTCAAAGACAGGTCCCTTGGTAAAATGCTCTATGAGAGTTCTAAGTCTCATGTTGGCCTCTTTCAAGGCTGGTCTATTCGACAAATATATTTGAGACTTCTTGTTGACCTGGAACAAGTATGCTACTTCTCTCCACAGTCATTCTGGCTGGAATGGCTGACTGTATATTAACCCTGATGGTATGATTGGAGTCCTGAGAGATCTTCTCCATGGGATAGAAACTGAAGAGTCCCCTGGGTAAGCTTTTTCTGCACTACACCTCTTGGGCTAGGCCTTCTAACCGAGACCAGGGCAATTTTTGTTTTCAGGCTGCAAGGCCTAGCCATTATGCACAACATTGGCACTTTTTTTTATATTTTATCTATCCACTCTCATGTTTTGTCACTGCACAGTATATATAATGTTTTTTTTTTCCTTTTACTCAGGGATCGTAGTGGTGTGGGTCTTCGGGTCTACACTGAAGTCTAGGCGGAGGTTGAGTGGCCATCAGGTTCCTTCCACCCCTGTATTAGGAGTAACTCTTGCTGATCGGCTTTTGCTGATCATAAGACGAGGGAGGGGTCCTACCCTCTTGGGGAGGGGACCAAAGACACACCCTAATGCACTATTTTTATGTGTGTGTGTTCACATATTCGGTTTTTGGTCACTTTGGCATAGCATACCACACCACAGGAATCGGGGGGGCGGGGGGGGGAGCAGAGTATGGTTCTTCTCTCGACATACCCATGCTCCTGTCCAGACTGAATTCCAGAGCTTGGTGGATATCCAGCCGTGCCTTAACAATGGGGAAGGCTTTTCTTCCTCATCACTGTAAAGTAATAAGAACAGATGTTAGTCTTTCAAGCTGGGGAGGAGTGTTTCAGTCCCTCACAGTTTGGTGAACATTGGTCATTGGTGGAAGCTAAACTCCTTATCAACATCCTTGAGTTCAGAGTTGTAAGATTGGCTCTGCAACACTGGACTCCATTTCTGCAAGAGCACCCAGTCAGTGTGTCATTAGACAGTGCCATGGCTGTGGCTTACATCAACCACCAAGGGGCCACCAGGAGTCATACAGCCTTGATGGAAACAAGCCAGATCACCTCATGGATGGAGACTCGCTGTCCAGAAATCTCTGCTTTCCAAGATCTTCTGCTCTCTCCACTTAAAATCTGGACTTTTGTATCGGGCAACTCGATTTGCCAGCTTAGCACTGGTAAAGGTTGCATTTCCCCTGTTCTCAGTATGCTCCTTATATGCTTGTTTCCTACTCGACATATAGTCTATAGATAACTCATCACTTGGTTTCCTCTTTCACCACACATCTTCAGTTATATGACTGAAGATAACTGACAGACATCTCCCAGAGATCTCCCAGCATCTCTAATTCACTTATATTTACCAGTTAGGCACATTTCAACCTCTAGAAGGAGTGCCCCTCCTTCCTGGGAGCAGATCACTTTCCCTATGGTCTGCAGCCTATTATGTGAGATGGTACTAACCTATTGTGTCGATAGGGAACCCCATCCCATAACTTGTTCGCATTCCTTATCGTGCAGTTTCTTTTTTTTGGAATCACCAAATACCTAGCCCTTGGTACCCTGTAGGTTTTGGTTTTCCCTTTTATATTCTCTTTAATCCTCTTCCTAACACCTTGGCTTTTGCATTTTCTGTGCACTATGTCTTGCAAGAAGTTGCTCTTTATTGTCACCCACTGTGTCCCTCTGGGGCTCTCCACAGGCGTATTGGCCCACAGAGACCTCCACTGCAAAGGGGTTACTCCTTTAAAAGGTCCTCTATAAGAATGAAGCTTCTTCTTTCTGTTGCTCCTGGCAGCTGTAGTTCTGCCTTGGCTCCCTGTTTTCCTTTCAATAATTTTTCATTGAAAACATTTTCCAGGTATACATTCTAACCGCTGTCATGTTTACAGACAGATACATGAAATCAATAGCTTGCAAGCCAAAGCGGTTGTACATCATATACAAAGACAAAGCTTATGATGTATCAAAATGGTTTGTTGACCATGTAACATCAAAAGAAGAACAGCATAAGTAACAGAGAAGCCATACGCCCTGATTGAGGAATCAGGCGTTGATACACGAGACATCAATGTATAAAATGCACTATTCAGAAAACAAAACACAAATTATCCCTACGGAAGAGCCTAGAGAGTGAGAAAAAAGAGGAAGAGAGAAAGAAGTAGGAGGGGGCATCAAAGGTGCTCGAGCCTGGGCCCCAGTGTTTATAGCAATGTGTAACTGGCTATGGACATAGTAGGATGGGCATGTTGGATCCATGGGGTCCATATTTTCAGGAATTTCTCATGTGTGTCTAAAAGAAAACTTTTCATTAATGAATAAAATCCAGTCGGCTGCTGACTTCTGTAAAGGATGTGAACTGTTGTTTCCAAGCTTTTGCTATGGTTTGTTTTGCTCCCAATAGTACATAAGTAGCCAGTTTAAATTGGTATTTAGTGAGGCCCCGCAGTTTCAGGTATAACAGGACATGCCACGTGTCTTTTGGGAAGGGACAGGTTAATAATGATTGTAAGAGTTTAAGGACTTTTGTCCAGAATCGGGCAAGCATAGGGCATTTCCCTGTTTAGAGCATCCCCTGAAACAGGTGCAAAGTAGGACGTGACCAGGTACCATCTCATGACAGTTTTAAAGGCCAATCCAATGGTGAGAACATTTATAGAGCAGGAAGTCAGTGTGGTCTAAATTTGTGACTAGCAGCCCATCTTTGGTGCTTTTAGGATCCCTTTCCCACCTGGAAACGTAAGTGTGATTATTAGGGTTTTGGATGAAATTCAAGTGTGAGGAGAGAGTGGATATAAGTTTGGGGGAAAAGGGCAACCAATGTCAGATATGTTCAAACAGAGACAGCTGGGTCGCTTTGTCAGCGAGCACTGAGGACAACCAGTATTAAATCTGTAGAAATCTAAAAAGGTCAGTGTGAGGGACCTGGTATTTATCCCTGATTTCCGCCCAGTTGTAGATGGAGCAACCAGTGAGGAATGAGTGGACACAGGGAGACCCAATAATGGAAGACACTGGGGAACTCTAGGCCTGGAGAGTACAGTGGATTGCTTAAAAGGGGGAGTAGTGAAAAATGGGGGGTGATCGGGCCACTGGAATATTAGTAGAGTCCCAAACTCGTAACAGGTGGGACATTAGGGGGCTGATGGTTGTGCCAGAAAAGTGAATGGGGAGAGGCCGGAAGGCAATAAATCGCCTCCAAAGTGAACCCATAAAGGGGCTTGCTGTGTAATATATATATATATATATATATATATATATATATATATATATATGTCAGAGTTGCAATATGAGCCACTATATAATACTTAGAAAAATTAGGAACCCCCAAGCCCTCTTGTTTCCTGTGTGTGAGCATAGTATGTTTAAAAACCCAGAGGTCTCTTGTTATTCCAAATAAATCTCAGGACATAGTTCTGAAATGACTTGAGAGCATAAGAGGGGATAGAAATGGGAAGGGTGCGAAACAGATATAGAAGCTTCGGAAGAATTGTCATTTTTACAGCACTGATTCGACCTCTCCATGAAAGATGACGGTGGGACCAGAACGCAAGCGGAACTTTGAGGGATCGGAAAGTTGGAAAGTAATTCGCTTCGTAGAGCATGTAATAGGATTTGGTGAGGTGGATCCCTAGATAGTTTAGGTGAGCGTTAGGCCAGGTAAAATTATAGTTTTGTTTCAATAAGGTGATCTCCACCTCGGGAAGAGAGATGTTAATAGCAGAAGATTTGTCTTTTTTCACTATCAAGCCAGAGACATTAGAAAAGTGTGTGAGAGTAGAAAAAAGGATAGAAAGCGTGGTATGAGTCAAAGTTAGAAGCATATTGTCTGCAAATGAGCTAACGTTGAACAACTGTTGGCAAACTGTAACCCCTTTAATATCTGATTTAGATCTAATAAGGTGCAATAAAAGCTCCAAGGCTAGAATAAAGAGTATTGGGGATAGAGGACATCCCTGCCGTGTGCCTCTGTAAATTGGAAAAGAAGGGGCTTGTCGAGAGAGGTAATGAAACTTGGCAGGGGGCCTGTGGTACAGAGTCCCCAGCCAGGATGTAAAAGCGGCAGGAAAAGCCCACTTGTTTAAGACATAGTACTTAGAACTAAGATTTGGTTCTGGCCAGCTCAGTAGATTGCTTTTAAAAAGGCCTGGATTATTTCTTAGATACACAGAATATAACTGGATACTAACATTTATAGGTAAAGTTGATCCAGGGAATATCCGATTGCCTATCGGGGGATCAGGAAGGAATTTTTTTCTTTGCAAGAGCAAATTGGATTATGCTTTGCTGAGTTTTTTGCCTTCCTCTGGTTCGACTGTGGGTATAGGATTCTAACTTTTTTTTTTTTTTAATGATTGAACTGGATGGATTTTTGTCTTTTTTCAGCCAGACTAACTATGTAACTATGTATTCCAAAGAGAGGGAGACGAATGCCTTATGCTTAGCCAAGCCAAGGATCATACCAGGAAATTGGTTCTGATGCATCAGGTGAATTAGATGAATTACTCTGCGGGTATTGTCAGGGGCCTTCCGAAAGGGGACAAAGCCCACTTTATCTTTGTGAATGAAGTTGTGTAGAAATGTATTTTTTCTAGTGGCAAGAATTTTAGGGAGAATTTTAATATCGACATTCAACAGGGAGATGGGTCAAAAGTCATGTGGATCATGAGAATCCTTTTCAGGTTTTGGTATCATGACTATTTGGGCCGCCGTTGGCAACGAGTGTAGGTCAGAATGAGAACGTAGGTGATTAAATAAGTTGGGTAAATGAGGGGCTAGGATGTCAGAGAATTTTTTGTAATACAATGCCGAGCAGCCGTCTGGTCCAGGAGTTTTTTGCGTTTTTAGTGATTTGATTGCAGCGAGGACTTCAGGGGTGGTTATATCGGCCTTCGTTGTGTCTGACGTAGATTGGGAAAGGCTAGGAACTTGGATATCTTGAAATATAGTGTCCACCAAGTCTCGCTGAAAAGGCTGTGAAGGTTTTCACAATTTTGGAAGGGTTGGCAGTGATGAAATATGTATAAATACATACAGGGGTGCATGTGCATACACCCGCAACAAAAGGGGGAATGGAGGAGGTTACTGTCAATCTAATGTGCAAAACAGTATGATGGGTGAGAATGTGGGTAGGATGAGCAGCAAGGCCTTACAACACATCCCATCCAGTTCAGGATAGTTGAGGTTCTATAAAACCACTAGAAGGTCCCCGTGGATGACAGCAAACCCTCAAAAATTAAATGCACATGAACATGTAGAATGAAAAACAAAAACATGAGAGATCATCAATGAGAATTTGCTTACCAGTATATCCATTACAAGGGGAATGTCTCTGAACACCCTAATGATAGGTGTGTGTAAACATTTTTTTAAGATGTGCTGTTGTTCAGTTTTCAATAAATACGTTTAAATAACTTCCAACAAACTAAAACTGAAGGAGGACTAGCCAAAGAAGGAGGCAAAAAAGGAGCATAATAGCGATTCAATCTTCGTCTGGAACATCAGGTCTGGAAGCTGATCTAGTTTGCCTTGATGTGGGACGATGTCTTTGAGGCAAAGGTTCCCAGAGAGGGGTAAGGCGAGGAGATTTGCGAGATGAGGATTGTGAAGCCTGCGAGCCAGCTAAGGTCGGGAATGCAGCTGGCGGTAACTATAGAGTTTAAGTCCTCTATAGATTCAGGAAGTCCTCTGATCCAAACGTTTCCTCTCCTACTGTGGTTCTCCAAGTCCTCAGGTTTTTGGAGGGCAGAAGCAAGATCCAATTTGATGGTGTCAATATCTTGTTCATGGTTATCGATCACTAAAATAGCATTGCAGGGATGTGGAACTTTTTGAAAAAAACGACTTGTCCAGGGACTAAATCGGGGCCCCATTCTACTTGTCCCTCATGACAATCTAAATCGGAGGTGATTTTATGAATGTCTAGGGCTTTTAAAAACAAACGGGGCTGTATGGTGACTTAACCACTTGCCCTCTAGAGGATTTACCCCCCTTAATGACCAGGCCTCTTTTTGCTACTCGGCACTGCACTAATTCAACTGATAATTGCACGGTCATGCAATGCTGTACCCAAATGAATTTTACGTCCTTTTTTTCACACAAATAGCTTTCTTTCGGTGGTATTTGATCACCTGTGCGCTTTTAATTTTTTGCGCTATAAACAAAAAAAGACTGAAAATTTTGAAGAAAAACAATATTTTTTACTTTCAGCTATAAAAAATATATAGTAAACTCAAAGTTAGTTACAAATTTAGGCCAAAATGTATTCCGCTACATGTTTTTGGTAAAAAAAAAATCCTAATAAGTGTATATTGATTGCCTTGTGTGAAAGTTATAATGTCTACAAACTATGGTATAGATACTGCAATTTACGCCATATTTTTTGCTATACAGTGCTGCACTAGTTTAACGGACAATTGCACGGTCATGCAATATGGTACATAAATGAAATGTGTCCTTTTTTTCACTCACACAAATAGAGCTTTCTTTTGGTGGTATTTGATCACCTGTGAGATTTTTATTTTTGGCCCTATAAACAAAAATAGTTTTGAAGAAAAAAAATGTTTTTGAAAAAAACGATATTTTCTCATTTCAGTCATAAAAAATATCCAAAAAAACTAAAACTTCATCATAAATTTAGGCCAAAATGTATTCTGCTGAATGGTTTTGGTTAAAAATATCCCATTAAGTGTATATTTATTGCTTTGTGTGAAAGTTATAGCGTCTACAAACTATGGTATAGATAATGAAATTTACACAGCTTTTACTTTCTGACTGCCCATCACATTTCTTGAGGTCCTAAAATACTAGGACACTACAAACACCCCCAAATGACCCCTTTTCGGAAAGTAGACACCCTAAGCTATCTGCTGAGAGGCATATTGAGTCTATGGAAGATTAATTTTTTTCCACAAGTTTCTGGAAAATGACAAAAACTTTTTTTTTTTTTACACAAAGTTGTCATTTAAATGATTTATTTCTCGCACAAGCCATGGGTATATGTGGAATTACACCCCAAAATACATTCTGCTACTTCTACCGAGTATGGGGATACCACATGTGTGAGATGTTTTGGGAGCCTAGCCACATACAGGAGCCTGAAATCCAATGACCACTTTGAAACCCGGAAGGTGCATAACTTCTTCATTTCACTTCCTCACTACCTATCACAGTTTCGGATAGCACCAAACCCCCCCAAATGATCTACTTTTGGAAAGTAGACACTCCAAGGAATTTAAAAAGAGGCATGGTGTGTATTTTTCAGATCTCATTTTTTCTCACAAAGTTTTGAAATATAAAAAAAGAAAAAAAAATTTTTTTTTCTTCATTTTCCAAAAACTTGTGGCAACAACGGAGATCTGCAAAATAGTCACCATGCTTCTTGTGAAATTCCTTGGGGTGTCTACTTTCCAAAAAGGGGTCATTTGGGGGGGTTTGGTGCTATCCTGGCATTTCAGGGTCTCCGAAACTGATAGGTAGTCAGGAAGTGTAATGAGGAAGTAAAGCCCTTTTAAAGCTTTAAAGTGCTTATTTGATTTAGGGGTCCTGTACTTGGCTACACTGCCAAAACGTCTCTCACATGTAGTACCCCCATACTTGGGAGAAGTAGCAGAATGTATTTTGGGGAGTTATTCCACATATACCCATGGCATGTGTGAGCAGTAAATCATTTAAGTGACAATTTTGTGTAAAAAAAAAAAAAAAAAAAAAAGTGTCATTTTACAAAAACTTGTGGTAAAAAAATAAATTCTTCTATTGATTCAATATGCCTCTCAGCAAATATCGCCGGCTGAAAAAAACGATACCATGATGATGCCGGCAGCTGTAGGCATCATCCTGGTATAACCATTCAAAGTCCAGGGATGTACAAGTGTATATATATATATATATATATATATATATATATATAATGTTCTTTTTTTTTTTTGTATGCAGTCTGTGGACTGAATGAAAAAAAAGAGAAGAAATCTTTGCCAGAAAAAGTGTGTGGTATGCCCACCATTAGAATATACCACCCTGCATCCACCCACTTCTAATGGTGGGCACACATTAGGTCACACGGTGCCACATGTGCCAGTTCCAAGATTGTACAAATGTCTAAATAGTGGCATTCTTGAATAAAAATTGTCCACATATAAGTGGTACCCCATATGGAAACAGGATGACACCAAATCCCAAACTATCTTGCCACTGCTCTCCATGTAGTCTGGGCATCTGGGGGGCTCCACGTGGGGGGCTCCCTCGTAAATCTGAAACTTATATGTATAGCCTGTTGCACTCTCACAGGTCTTATAAATCTTGATCCCATATCTGGCACGCTTGCTGTGGAGAAATTGTTTGAATGCAAGGTGGCCAGAAATATTAATGATGGACTCATCAACGCAGATTTTTGCTGGGGAGTATAGACATCTGCAAATTTTTGGTTAAGGTGATTTGTGAGAGGCTGAATTTTGTGGAGCCGGTCAAATTCAGTCAAAAGACAGAGTGTATTGTCGTTGAAATGCATACAACACAGTCTACTCTCATATCTATGCCTGGCCATGGCAAGGCATATGATGAATCGGGTCTGTGGACCAATACAATCGCAATTCATTTTTTTTAGTAATGCCCATGTTGAGGGTTAGGCCCAAAAAAAAAAAGTAAATTCGGAAACCATAATGGGTTTCCATGCGAATAGTCTGGCAAGGTTTGAATTTGGGTTGTGCATATAAATTGCTTTGATGCACAATCAATGCATACAGATATTCCGTGAAAAACAGCTCCAAAAATCAAGGGAAGTAGTTAAATTTGCTGTTTCCACCTGAATTCCCGGTTGGGCAGTGAATGGGGGAAGTACAGGTGCTGCAGTTTTTCTGGGCTGCTAAATGGGATTTGCAAGCACATCCGGAAGGATACTAGGCGCTCTACGGGCCTCTGTGCGAATTCTTGGTGGTTGCAGGACAATACTTGTGCTCGCCATCGCACCAGCTTGTACTACACTAATGGGGCTCACCACGTCACCAAGTAATACTGCAGTGCTGGTGTTATTATTATAATACATGATTTATATAGCGGCAACAGTTTTCTCACCGCTTTACAATAAAATTGGGAGACAATACAGCAACAATACAGTTCAATACAAGAGGGTTAGGAGGGCCTGATCCTGGGAGCTTACAATCTAAGAGGTGTGTGAAAGACGAGAATGTACTAGGCCACTAGTGCTTGCCAGTTCACCAAAAGGTAGCATGGCACTAGTACTGGCACTCTGCTGCATATGAGAGTCATCAGAATTTACCGGCTAACAGAGATCAGGCCTGATTCTGCCAACACTGCGGTTTTGTGTGCAATGTATCAAGTGACCGTGACCTACTGACACTGCACTTGCTGGGGGAGAAGGGGGCTGCGTTTTTGGGGACGCTATAGTAATGTTAATGCTGGTATAGTGCTGATCTGATCAAAGATATTCATCCATTCAGACACTATACTAGCAATGGAGGTTTATTGTGTATGAGTGTGTTCCTGGCAATCAAGGGGTAAACGTGATTACTCGTGTACTGACCGGCAATCTGACGCCATCTGGGAGGGGTGTGAAAACCACCTCAGCGCAAATCACGTATATATATATATATATATATATATATATATATATAATGTGTGTGATTTTGCGCACCCGTGCCACCCTGTAGCAGTATTTCTGCTATAGGGCGGTCAGGAAGCGGTTACAGAAGTGGTTTGTGTTACGAAGCTGCGTTACTTTAACTGACAATTGTGCGGTCATGCAATGCTTCACCAAAATTAAATTTACTCCCTTTTTTCCTCCATGAATTGAGCTTTCTTTTGGTGGTATTTGATCGCCTGTGTGGTTTTTATTTTTTGCGCTATAAAGATAAAAAGACTGACAATTTTGAGAAAAAAAAAATATTTTGGACTTTTTGCCATAAAACATATCCAGTAAAAATCAAATTGCATTATAAATCTAGGCCAAAATGTATTCTGCGACATGTCTTTGCTAAAAAAAAATCCCAACATGTGTAAATTAATTGCTTTATGTGAAAGTTATAGCGTGCACAAATGGCGGTATAGATTCTGATTTTTTTTTTTATACTAATAATAGCGGCGATCAGCAACTTATGGCGGGATTGCGGTGGACATTCTAACTCTGTGGGGAACTGACTTGAGGTCACTGACATCCCCAGTGACACCAATACAGTGATCAGTGCATAAAAAAAAAAAAAGCACTGACACTGTACTGATGGCACTGGGGAGGACGGGGTTAACATTTTTAGGCAATCAAAGGGTTAACTGTGTGAGGGGAGTGTTTTACTAGGGGGCGGGGGTGTGCTCTTCACTGTTACACACTGTGCTGGAAAGCTGAACTCGGCAATCCAGAACAGTGTGCTGAAAACTGACAGGGAGGAGAGCTCCATTGAAAACCATGCAACTGTGCTCCCTGTCAGTGTTTGCTGGCAATCGCTGGGCTCCAGCGGGTAATCACCGGCTGGGACCCGGTGATTGACGGCTGCAATCAGTGCCGCGAATAGGGCGGTCGCGCGCCCCTACCAAGTAAACAGGATGACGTTTATAAACGTGATCCTGCGCACAGGGGCCTCTTTGCCGCAGTATATGTACTGTGCACTGTCCCCTAGTGGTTAAACGTGTAATAATTGTAACATTGCACTGTTAATCTCCTCCTCCCCTCCCTGCCTGTCTCCAGCACCGCATCTGGGGACTAGCAGGGAGGAAAGAGACCTTGCAGTGTAATGAGCACCGATTGGCTGCTCGTCAGGAAAGGGTGGGTCCGGGCTTATACTTTATCCCTTTCGCAGCCGGAGCCGTTTTTGCATTTTCGCTGCCAGAGTCATTTTTGCTTTTTTTGCACACGTTTAAAAAATTATTTTAGGTCTGAAGATTACATAAAACCCCCAAACATTATATATTTTCTGAAAAGCAGAGACCCTAGAGAATGAAATCGTGGTAGTTCCAATTTTTTATGTCGCATGATATTACCACAAAATTTCAGTAAATATACAAGTACGTTAAATTTAGGGCACAATAAGCAATAAATTGCCTTTATTTTTGTGCGCGCTCGTGAAATGGTGACGAACTTCAGTACTCTATATTTTTTATAGGTTGACACTTTTAAAGCTCCTTATAGGTCACCAGTTTAGCGTTACGGAGGTCTGGTGCTAGAATTATTGCTCTCATTCTGGCATGGACGGCGATACGTGACCTGTGAATCGCAATCTACGGTTTCATGTGTAGGCGCCCCAGCATGTACTTTTACGTTTGTATGTGAGTATATATGGGGTGGGGGCCTCAGTATTTTTTTTGGGGGGGAAGGGGGGGATGGTATGTGCTTGGGTGTAACTTTCATTTTTTTCCCCTATGTGATGATTTTTGGTGGCAGGTTCTCTTTGAGACATCCAAGGTCTAAAAGACCCTGGATGTCTCCCCTCTGCTCCACTGGGGATTGCTGTTTCCCAGGGATTGCATTACAATCTCTCAACGTGGACCCGGAAGTGATGTAATGATGTCAGCACAAGAAGGGGAGGGGAGTGGACTTGTCTGCACTTCTCCCTCCCTTCTGGCCGATGGCGAGCTGGGCCCGCTGATGGGCAAGCGAAGTCCAGGAGACCTCACGCCGGGGGCGTGGAGAGGCTGGCACTGTGTGGAAGCAATCAGCGGCAGCGCTGCTGCCAATTGCTTCACCTAGCAGGTGAGCCTTGCTGCTTGCCCGCAGCAGGGCTAAAGGTAGAAAGAAACTACCTGCCCGGCGCCCGGAACTACATGTCCCGGGCGTCAGGCGATAGGAATCCAACATCATCCATTTTGTGTTCAAGATTATATGTTCCTTATTTCACGGGTGATCTTGGTGGTAAGTTGTTCCGTAGCAGTATTTAACTCCTGTTAGAGAAGGAGTTTAAATTGCTCGAGAAGAGCTGAATCACGATCAGTCACTGCAGTGGGATCCACTATTTGTACAGCAGAAAGACTGTCATTAGAGGAGTTGTCCAGTTGGGATATGAGCTCCTGAGAAGAGATTGGGTGTTCAGGACAAGGTTATGGAGAGGCCGTTTTAGATGCGGGCAGTTTAGCAGTGCTAGTTGAGGTCTTGTAGGTGCCCACGGATGATTTAGTAGACCTAGCCAGAGTAGTGATGGAGTATTTCCCCATGGTCCTAGAAAAATGCAGGGGCGTTTGAATAAAGGAATGTCCAAACACAGCAGTGATTACTAATATATCAAAGCCCAGGGTTTAAATCCAGAGATGGCAGGATGACATATAATAACATGCGGAGTGCTGGATGTGAGGCAAACGCCGTTGTCCAGCGGAGCAGAAGAAAAGAGGGAAAAATAGATATATGGTCCCCGACACAGTCCCACAGTGAGATGGGATAGAGGGTACAAATGCCACTGGTAGGTCCGCGGGGCATCTGGGAAGCTGAGGACCGGGTATGGGGTGTCAGGTGCTACTCTGAAGGGTGGTAATTATAGTTGCACACCCAGGCGGTGATGTGTCAGTCTAACATGTGACCATCTTCTTCGGCTGCTCAACAGCGCCCCTAACTCCCTATTTTCATGAGAGACCCCTAATTTTCTTGCGCAACATGGGGAAAAAGTACCTTGGTATCTTGCTCCTCTGGGGCTCTTCTTATTGCCTTCTGTGGGAATGTCATTCTCCCTCCCCATGTCCTGCCTTGAAACATGTCAAACAATTTACTATTCACCTTTAAAGTGGGATCAGGACTGCCTTCTATGGCTTTTGGCCATGTCTTCCCTTGAGAACTGACCCCTCCTTCGTTACTTCCCAGGTTCGTCCCTCTTTGGATTCCACCCTTCTTTCACTCCTGGCTAGGTGGTTATTTTACTATTTTTATGTGTTCTTTTTTTCCCCACGCATTGCAGGGTCACCACTATGTTTTCTATACCATTTTTTGAAAAGTGGCTGTTTGAGCCTCTGCTGATCTATGCTTTGGCTGCAAGTTGCTTTTTGCTGTCAACTGCCTGTTCAGTCTGTTGACCCTTCTTGTTTCTATTGGGTCTGTTGCTGCTGTTTTGGCTATTTTGTTGCCCACCCCTTGATTTATTACCATTATTTATTATCAATTCCTGTGCCTTGTACTGTACAACTAAGATAATAGGAATTTTGACTTACCTGTAAATTCCCTAACTTGGAGTACAGTACAGGACATAGGTTTCTCCCATCTTTTCTCTGTGATCTTATTCATTGCTTAAAAAACTGGATCTTTTTGCCAGTGTTCATTCACCGGAAGGTAGTGGCATGTTATGTTGTCCTGTTTCACCTATAACATCTGTTGCAGAAAAGCTTATTTAAAGAGTTTATCAGCACAAGTGGAATTTAGAACAGTAGTGTAGCCCTTTTCTGTATAGTTCTAAGTTTTCAATGAGATATCATGCATGAAAGGGGAGTACTTATTCTGTGCTCTCACTTTAGATAATACAATTCTCTGGGAATCTTTTGTCATGTTTAGAGGGTGTGTGTGATTATATTAAATACACATTTTACAAATGTACCCTGAATTAGTGCTATTTCACATTAAATAAAGGAATCCTGTGCTGTAAACCAGTCTTGGCAGCAATTCAATGCATTTTTGGTGATATGTGTCTCAGGGAGGAACATGCCTTTTGCACATGGACTTGTGGGTCCATGCAACAGAAATTCTTCTAGCATTCTCCCCCCTGCTCATAAAGTCCATGTGCTACACACAGCTGCCTATAGACATGAATGGCTGTGTGTGTCTCTACTTGTGTAAACACTCACATTGCATATGGGCGTATGCAAAAAAAATAGTGTTTCATTTTTTTTTAAAATTTCGAGTCTAGACCTACAAGCCAAGCACAAACCTTACTCTCCACCAGTTGCCCCTCCCACTGATACCAATCATCGGGCACTATTCCTCCCACTGATACCAATCATCGGGCACTATTCCTCCCACTGATACCAATCATCGGGCACTATTCCTCCCACTGATACCAATCATCGGGCACTATTCCTCCCACTGACATCAAGCATGGGGCATTGTTCCTCCCACTGATATCAAGCATGGGGCATTGTTCCTCCCACTGATACCAATGATGGGGCAATATTCCTCCCACTGGCACCACTCATGGCGCACTATTCCTCCCACTGGCACCAAGCATGGGGCACTATTCCTCCCACTGACACCAGGCATGGGGCACTATTCCTCCCACTGGCACCAATCATGGGGCGCTATTCCTCCCACTGGCACCAATCATGGGGCGCTATTCCTCCCACTGGCACCTACCATGGGGCACTATTCCTCCCACTGGCACCAAGCGTGGGGCACTATTCCTCCCACTGGCACCAAGCGTGGGGCACTATTCCTCCCACTGGCACCAAGCGTGGGGCACTATTCCTCCCACTGGCACCAAGCGTGGGGCACTATTCCTCCCACTGGCACCAAGCGTGGGGCACTATTCCTCCCACTGGCACCAAGCGTGGGGCACTATTCCTCCCACTGGCACCAAGCGTGGGGCACTATTCCTCCCACTGGCACCAAGCGTGGGGCACTATTCCTCCCACTGGCACCAAGCGTGGGGCACTATTCCTCCCACTGGCACCAAGCGTGGGGCACTATTCCTCCCACTGGCACCAAGCGTGGGGCACTATTCCTCCCACTGGCACCAAGCGTGCGGCACTATTCCTCCCACTGGCACCAAGCGTGCGGCACTATTACTCCCACTGACACCAAGCATGGGGTAGTATTCCTTCCACTGACACCAAGCATGTAGTATTGTTCCATTTACTGATACCAATGACAGGGTGTAACTCCTCCCACTGATACAAACACTGACGTGTTATTCTTTCCACTGAAACCAAAGTTAAGGCACTAATACTCCCAATTAAAATCCAGGGAACCTTGGAGTCTCCACCACCATGCAATAGTCCCACTTCATTCCTCCTACACTAAAGTGTGCACACCTCCAGCCTTAACTGAGAATCCAGGGAATCTCAGCTTCTCCACCATCATACATGCTGCACGCTTCAGTGGAGGAGGAATGAAGTAGAACTATTGCATGGTGGTGGAGACACCGAGGTCCTTGGACTTTCAGTTAAGGGTGGAGGTGTCCATGGACTGAAATCCAGGCACCTCAATCTCAAAGAGAGGGCTGAGGGTGGGGAGGGGGGTCAGAGAGAGGGGCTGAGAAAGAGAGAGGGGGTCAGAGAGAGGGGGTGAGAGAGAGAGAGAGAGAGAGGGGGGTCAGAGAGAGAGGGGAGTCAGAGAGAGAGAGAGGGGGTGAGAGAGAGAGGGGGGTCAGACAGGGGGTGAGATAGAGGGGGTGAGAAAGAGAGAGGGGGGTGCGAGAGAGAGGGAGGGGAGTCATAGAGGGGGGGGGGTTGTGAGAGTCCTCTACCTGTCCCTGTCTGCAGTTCCTCCTGTGCCCCCTTGTCCCAGTACCCATCTGCTGTGTGTGATAAGGTGTGTGTGATGCTCAGTACGATACCTTCCATGCCAGCAGGATGTGCATGATAGCCTGCAGTGGGCAGGGTCTGGTCTTGCTCTTGGTGAGGACAGGAGGTGCTTTGCTCCTTCCAGCGAATCTATGTGATGTGAGATGGAGTGGTCCCTGGCTGCCTGCACCTCCAGTCCGTCCCCATTCTCTGGGATCCCGGTAAATCTGTCTTCCGGTCCTGGGAGCAGAGAGGAGGTTGTTTGAGGGGGTGCGCTTGCACCCGACATCACCATAGCAACATCTGACGCCAGAGTGGCCATCGGATACAGACAGCTAGACAAGCCCCAGGACACAAGTACTGGGTGAGGCGGGAGAACCTCATACAGTACAGTTGATGGGTAAAAGAAAAAGGAGTGATAGAAGGTGCAGGAGCGGTCAGTAATGAGCAAGGAGTAGCCAACAATAACACTCGCCCCCACGTTATTTCCACTTGCCAAATGTGAGCAGGCGAGTGGAAATTTTAAGCCCTGGCGTACGTTATACAAGTGTATCATGACCGAGGCTTTTGTTGCTGTATACCTTTGTCCCAGACTTTGCCAAGAATTCTCTGCCAAACTTACCACTAATGCATTCACAGCAAACAGTTAATTGGTCTAATTTAATATTTTCCTTTATCTAGAAAGTATTTATAAGTGCTTAATGGCATTTACATTCTCATGTTTGCTTTATTGTTAACCCTTACAGAACTTTGTTAATTCACAAGTTAAAGCTTCCCAATCAAATTACTTCCTTTTGTTAAAAGAAAGTCTACATGTTACCAGTGCTGGACTGTACACTCAGTTCATTTACATGTTACTGATTTTCGAACTGCTATCTGTGCAGTAACCTACCAAGACAAACTTCATGGCTACCAATCAGAGCTTTTATAAACATTGGCAAATACAGTATACAGTGGGGATCGAAAGTTTGGGCACCCCAGCTAAAAATTTGTATTAATGTGCATAAAGAAGCCAAGGAAAGATGGAAAAATCTCCAAAAGGCATCAAATTACAGATTAGACATTCTTATAATATGTCAACAAAAGTTAGATTTTATTTCCATCATTTACACTTTCAAAATAACAGAAAACAGAGGCGTCTGCAAAAGTTTGAGCACCCTGCAGAATTTATAGCATGCACTGCCCCCTTTGCCAAGCTGAGACCTGCCAGTGTCATGGATTGTTCTCAATCATAATCTGGGAAGACCAGGTTATGTCAAGCTCAAAGGTTTTAAATGCCCAGAATCATCTGACCTTGCCCAAACAATCAGCACCATGGGTTCTTCTAAGCAGTTGTCTAGAAAACTGAAACTGAAAATAGTTGACGCTCACAAAGCTGGAGAAGGCTATAAGAAGATAGCAAAGCATTTTCAGATGTCAATATCCTCTGTTCGGAATGTAATTAAGAAATGGCAGTCATCAGGAACAGTGGAAGTTAAAGCAAGATCTGGAAGACCAAGAAAAATATCAGACGGAACAGCTTGCAGGATTGTGAGAAAAACAATTCAAAACCCACGTTTGACTGCACGATCCCTCCAGAAAGATCTGGCAGACACTGGAGTTGTGGTACACTATTCCACTATAAAGAGATACTTGTACAAATATGGTCTTCATGGAAGAGTCATCAGAAGAAAACCTCTTCTATGTCCTCACCACAAAAATCATCGTTTGAACTTTGCAAATAAACATATAGACAAGCCTGATGCATTTTGGAAACAAGTTCTGTGGACCGATGAGGTTAAAATTGAACTTTTTTGCCGGAATGAGCAAAGGTACGTTTGGAGAAGAAGGGGCACAGAATTTAATGAAAAGAACCTCTGTCCAACTGTTAAGCATGGGGTTGGATCAATCATTCTTTGGGGTTGTGTTGCAGCCAGTGGCACAGGGAACATCTCACGAGCAGAAGGAAAAATGGATTCAATAAAATTTCAGCAAATTTTGGATGGTAACTTGATGCTATCTGTGAAAAAGCTGAAGTTAAAGAGAGGATGGCTTCTACAAATGGATAATGATCCTAAACACACCTTGAAATCCACGGGGGATTACATCAAGAGGCGTAAACTGAAGGTTTTGCTATGGCCTTCACAATCTCCTGACCTCAACATAATTGAAAATCTATGGATAGACCTTAGAAGAGCAGTGCATGACAGACAGCCCAGAAATCTCAAAGAACTGGAAGACTTTTGTAAGGAAGAATGGGCAAAGATACCTCAAACAAAAATTGAAAGACTCTTGGCTGGCTACAAAAAGCGTTTTCAAGCTGTGATACTTGCCAAAGGGGGCAGTACAAGATATTAACTCTGCAGGGTGCCCAAACTTTTGCAGATGCCGTTTTTTTGTTTTCTGTTATTTTGAAAGTGTAAATGATGGAAATAAAATCTAACTTTTGTTGACATATTATAAGAATGTCTAATCTGTAATTTGATGCCTTTTGGAGATTTTTCCATCTTTCCTTGGCTTCTTTATGCACATTAATACAAATTTTTAGCTGGGGTGCCCAAACTTTCGATCCCCACTGTATGTCTCTTCATAAATGCCTTAGCATGCTCCTTGATAGCATGACCGTTTTTATTCAGCTGATAACCACAGGTTGGTAAATCCAATATTCTGAAGCGCAAGAGGAGGCCCAGTACCGTAAGGATGACAGTAATTGGTGCATTACCCAGGAGAATTACCACTGCTGCTTTTACCATCAGATAGATGAATCCAGAAGCTCCATAGAAAAAACAGCGCTGTGGTGGTAGTAATATAAAAACCCTGGGTCCATCCGCTCGGGGATGATGTGCAGTGGTGATGAAAGAAGTTGAGCCTGTCAGATGCAGGGACCGCGTGATTGCGGCGTCCCGGGATGATGTCACCGCGATAGCCAGGAGACGGAGGGGAAGCCCAGCGTACTGCCGCAAGCATGGCCAATTACCTATCCCTTTCCAGGACTTGAGATAGCGCATGTGTGCGAAACATGTCGTCCTGGTAACCGGCCACATTTCCCGTTTGCAGCAGTATGCTGAGCTTCCCCTCTGTCTCCTGGCTATCGCAGTGACATCATCCCGGGACGCCGCGATCACGTGGTCCCTGCATCTTACAGGCTCAACTCCATTCATCACTTTACATCATCCCCGAGCGGACGGGCCGTCCACCTGACCCAGGCACTTCCTCCAAGCCACAAGCTCAAGTGTTTTATGTTCCATTGCTTATTCCAATAAAGGTACTCCCCGTAGTGGGGTTTTTCTATTACTACCACCACAGCACTGTTTTTTCTATGGAGCTTCTAACCACAGGTTGGACTGCACACACAATGCTGG